>NC_139721.1:56296782-56966782 GCF_964211835.1 Anser anser
GTATCTCTCTGTTGTGTTTTGCCTCTAGCAGCTTTTAGAATCACAAATGCACATTTTTAATGACTAAATGTAACATTAACAGCGAGCCATTCTGCCCCAGTTGTTTCATTAGAGAATGGACTTGCTAGAGACTGCTTTTAAAGTAGACATGTATGTCTAATCAAGGTTTAGAAAAACTGAAAAAAGAATATCAAAAAGAATATTAAAAAGCAGAGAGAATAAGATTATTTATTTCTGTGTGAGCTTTTGAGCGGTAGCTGGAAAGTGAAGTAGAAGGAAGAGGTCGTGGTGTATGGCTACGTGAAATGCACTTTTCTCCAGAAACTTTTCATTCACTCCTACCACAGATGCACATGAGGGTGCATTGCCCCTGCAGCTGGGATCCAGTGGTGATGTTGCAACAGATAACTGAACACATTCTCCATGGTTTTGTTTGAAAATTACTGACAGAGATGGAAGCCTATAAAGGGTAAAGGCAGACCTTCAGTTTGTATTTTTTTTCCCAGTTTTTAGGTAAAACTCTTCTGCATTTTATGAAATGAACAGTGAAACTAAAACGTTTTGAAAAGCTGCCATAGCCTTTCTCTCGTTTTTGCATTTCTGGCATCAATGCTCCTTAAGCACAAGCGCTGCTCTGCTCCATGCCCAGGGTGGAGAGGATGGCCATCGTAGCCCTGCTGCCCCGTGCTCCTCGGTCACAGCTGTGATGTGTAGAGGACCTGTGCCTGGGTGCTGGGACCTGCCTTTGGCTGAGGTGTCCAGGGGATGAGCAGCTTGCCCTCAGTGGTCAGTGGGGACGTGGTGATCCAGCCACCCACCACAACACCTCCCAGTACACTGAGGCTGCTGGGATGACCCTGTCTATAGCTCAGGGCAGTTCCTGTATGACACCTTCTTTCTGTGTGAGGAGCAACTCAGCTGGACTCATGTCCAGTTGAACACAGTTTGACTGGTTTATAAAGAGAAATGGAGATGGGCCAGGGTCCAGCTCCAGGTAGGTCTGGAGGACAAGACGTATGAGGAGCAGCTGAGGCCCCTTGGTTTGCTCAGCCCCGAGCAGAGCAGGCTGAGGGGAGGCCTCATGGCGGCCTGCAGCTCCCTCACGAGGGGAGCGGAGGGGCAGGCGCTGAGCTCTGCTCTCTGGGGACAGCGACAGGACCCGAGGGAACGGCATGGAGCTGGGACAGGGGAGGGTCAGGCTGGGGGTTAGGGAAAGGGTCTGCACCCAGAGGGTGGTCGGGCACTAGGACAGGCTCCCCAGGGCAGTGGTCATGGCACCGAGCCTGCCGGAGTTGATGAAGAGTTTGGACAATGCTCTCAGACACACGGTCTGATTTTTGGGTGGTCCTGTGTGCAGCCAGGAGGTGGACTCAATGGTCCTTAAAGGAGGCTATAGCGAGGAGGGGATTGGGTTCTTCTCCCAAGCACCAAGTGATAAGATGAAGGGAAATGGCCTCAAGTTGCACCAGGGGAGGTTTAGGTTGGATATTACGAGAAATTTCGTCACTGAAAGGGTCATGTGGCATTGCAATAGGCTTTCGAGGGAAGTGGTTGAGTCACCATCCCTGGAAGTCTTCAAGAAACATGTAGATGTAGAACTTAGTAGCATGGTTTAGTGGTGGACTTGTCTGTACTAGGTTAAAGGCTGGACTAGATGATCTTACAGGTCTTTTCCAACCTGAACGATTCTATGATCCTTGTGGGTCCCTTCCAACTCGGGATCTTCTATGATTCTGTGGGCCAACTACAAGACCGTACATGGCACCGGTTCCTGGCTGCTTCCTGTTCCCTTTTCTTTCCCAGCAACATGAAACAGATCATTTTAAATTCAGTGGTTTCTGCTACCTCCTAATTCCCTGCATGATTTAAAAAACAAACAAACAAGGTTCATGTGAGAAAAGTCAAGAGAAATTCTCCACAGCCCCAAGGAGGGGTGTGATTTAGCACGCCGTGCAGCGGCTGGTGGGGAGGTGAAGCACGAGGTACCCTGTGCCCTGTCCCCCGTGTGCCAGCAGGTTGGGGAGGCATTGCCCGGCACGGCCTCCTGCCAGCCCCTGTGAAGGCAGCTGTACGTGGAGGCTGGGTCGGTCCCTACGATGCACGCTGTCACCAAGATAAAGGCGGCCTCGAACACCCTCGAGGTTGCCAGGCCTAAAAATATACACAGGCGAGGCTTTGTTTTCCGTGAGGGCTCATGTGCCTCACACGTGTTCCCCAGCTGGTCTCTGCTGCGGGCACAGCGAGTGCTGACGCCCGGGAGCACGTGGCTGGCTGAGGACAGGCCTCCTGTGACCGTCCGCGTGTCACTTTGCCACGGGACGGGGACACTGTGGGCCCACACACTGGGCATGGCTGGCAGCGGCCACGGCTGGTCAGGAGGGACAGAGCTGTGATAGGTGGCACGTGAGGTGTTATAAGCGCAGACTTTACACCAGGAATCTGTTTACGCTGCTGAATTTACCCTTTCTGGGCCATTTTGGGCGTCCCGATGTTAGAAGCTTACGGGGGGGTTGCACTTCTGTGGAAATATGTTTTGGTTCTCGCATGAGGGTATTAAAATCGAGTGTGAGGGTATTAAAATTGAGTAGTGCCGCTGTACAGTCGCTACTGTTTGAGATGGTGTATCTGCTAAGCAGACACGCTGTTAAATCGTGCTTACTCTGTGAGCTTGGAGACGGGCTGTCTTGATTTTGTCCAGAACCCCTTAGCACCGTGGTGTCCGCGTCGAGCAGCACAAAAGCCTGTGTAGCTGGGGAGGGGGAGCGCTCATGTAAGCCAGGCTGTGACCGTGCTTTTGACTTTCCTGGTGGCTGCTGTGCCAAAACACGCCACGAAGGTAGAATTTGGTTTTTCATTTTGCTCCTCCCTGCCTGCCCGTCTGTTTCCTGCAGCCGCTCAGGGAAGGCAGCGGTTTTACAGCCCCCCCCCCCCCCCCCGCCTTCAATCCTCTTTGACTGGACTGCAATTTTAGCCCAGTGGTACCTACATTACGGGGAGGGAGCAGCACCGAGCGTAATGCCGCACTAAGGGTTTTACATTTGTCTTCTGGCTTGCTGCATAGTCAGGATAAGTCATAACGGTTTCTCCAAATCCCTGTGAGTTTTTTGTGTTTTTTTTTCTTTTCTTTTTTTTTTTTTCTTCGAAATGAAGTGATTAGCTTCTGCCATAAACTTCCCCTTGTCTCGGGCATCCAAGCCTTGTGCTGAGCTTGACAGCATTCAAGATCTCCTGCCCACATAGACTATTAGGTTCTGCTTATCCTTCGTTTCCACTGCCTGGTGAAATATTAGATAACGGGGAAGGAGCTTATCTTACATGCGTCTGAACTGACAAATATGGCAGCCTTTCAGTAAAAAGGCTAATGCAGACGAGGCCTTTTTCCTGGCTAGAATAAGAATGAGGCTGGTACTTGTCTTCTGCCATTGACAATGGTCAGATGCGTGCAGCGTGATTTCCATAGCATCCAGACAGTCAGAGTACCTAATATCTACCTGTCTAGTCAATACATCAGCTTTGCTAGAGCGGAGAGCTGAAGTTTGTCATTGAGGCTCGTTTCTAATGCATCACGAATGGATCTTCCGCCGGTACTCCAGGGTAAACATTGTAAGCTGCGCAAATGTATTTACCAGCAATGACAAATAACTGTGTCAGTCACTTTTGTTTTGTTCCCTAAATAAGACGTTCTCTATAAATGCCCTTATGGATTTAATTTTTGCAGTTTTAAGCAGGAGGAGGAGGGAAGGGGAGGATTTCTTACTGTTTGAACAATACTGCTAGGTTCACTTTAATGTTTATTTCCCTCTGTGTTTCGGCACATGAAAAATCAGTGTAATAATCTTCAGAGGGACCCATTTCAGGATTTAACAACTGGAGGGCAGCAGCTGGGAAAGTGTCCCAATGGCAGCATCGAGTGGAATTTGTTTTAAAAAGCAGGGCTGAACGACAAATCCGTATTGTGGTGGTGCTACCTGGAGGGGGAAGAGGAGAGGGAAGGAGACGGCTGCTCTGCCTGCACAGCAGTGAGCGAGCCCTGCTGCTTGGAAGTTTTTTGGATCGTCTCAGGCACGGAGTCATGCTTGAAGTTTAGCACTTCCATTTTGAGCACGAATACTCACCATTATAATGTGGTGTAGCTCTGCCTTACATTCACGCAGATATTTTGGGAAATTGTTTTCCCAGCCATAAATCCTAAACTGTACGTTTGCTATGGGATTCTCAGCCACCAGCTAAAAATCTGAATGTCTGACAGCCCATAAAGCTGGGGATCTGGTGGGAGAAACTGGTAGCCTTTTTAGAAATGAAGGAATAGAAATTAATGCCTGGCTTGCCTGCAGTACAGCAAAATAGAAATGCGCTCTGAGGAATGGAGGAAGTGGAAAGAGTTGTTAGTTGGGCAAGCCAGATGCACCTAGACAGCATCCTGAGCCGCTGCCAACCCACACTGGGTTTTTGGACCTTTTCCAGGCTTTGTTCCTGAAAATAAATTGTTCAAGATGGGAAACTTTGAAGATTGCATTGACCAGTGAGCCGTGTGGGTGTGTGACTGTTAGGGGAGAGAACCTGGGCTTTGGATCAAGCAACGAGGCTCATGGAGAAAAAGAAGTGATTAAAGTTCAGTCTGTGTTTTGGTTGTTTGCAGAAGGTGGTCTGCGCTTTTTTTGTTTGTTTGTTTCTTCCTTATAAATGGGATTAATACTGTCTCTGGAAATCGAGTAAGGGCTGTCAATTGGATTATTCAGTTTAGCCATTGACTTGCTATGTAGCTGCTGTTCGGTTTCCTTCCATATAAAATGATTGCCTCTCTATCTACTTCGCAGGGGGAGCATTTGAAGAAATTAAGTAACATCACTAAACCATTCTGAATATGTAAAACAATGGATATATGCTAACTATTATGTTATTTACTTAATGCTTTGATAGCCATGTTGCAAAACAAATGAGGAGGTGGGGATATCTTTTGGAACAGAATATACTGCAGTGCCTGCCTTGATCTGCATTAGACATCTGCACTGTGAAGTACAAGTGATGCTGAAAGATGCACTGAGAAAACAAATGGGTTACAGTACTGTCGTGTTAGAAATGGCAAAACGTGTAAGCAATAGAGAAACTAAAACCACTTCGTTATAGGCAGAATTATAAAGTATTAACTGAAGAAATACAGCAGAAAAGGTAAAATATGAACATTTTGGAAACTGGGAAGGATAGTTCTTTACGTGATGTAAAGTCACACTTAAAAAAAAAGAACTTTTTTTTTTTTTTTTAAGCAGAAAACAGACCCTCAAAGTTCTGAGATTTAACACTTGGAACCACAACTCTTGACTCTAAAAGTGAAAAACAAAACAAAGCAAAACACCTTCCCGAATTTTTTGGAGGTATTCAGGCTGAAGTTGGCTTTGAGGAAGACACCTACAATGAACAAAAAGTTACAGTCTGTGCTCTGAGAGCAGGAAATATGAGAGGACACAAAAGAAAAATGCCCCAGCCCTTTTGCATTCAAAATGTCTAAGCAGTCTGCCCAAACAAGGATAGATCCAGGCTGAGAGCCAGTTTGGGCTGAGTGACAGATTCATGCTCCTCATATGCACGGTCTTGGCTGGAGCAATTCCCTTCTCACCGTCTTCTGTGTGTAAAACAGAAACTACACATATCGACAGCAAGGTGAAGGTATTTGATGTGGCTTAAAAAAAAAAAAAAAACAGGATGAGCGCAGTAATGGGTGTGCCTTTTCTAATTAATTTAGCAAAACTGCGCTAATACAATGACATGCAGTTTCCAAGTCGGGAAATCTGGCCGCTGAGGCACCAGCAGCAGCTCAGCCTTGCTGTGCTTGCTCAGCACTGGATGGCAACAGCTCTCCACCTTCGCCTACCAGCCAGCGGGGACGCTCTGGGCTTTCTCCTGCAAGGACATTTTGTGACCCGATGGCAGCGAGGGGAGCAGGTCCCCCAGAACAGAGGTGGACCAGGGA
Organism: Anser anser; assembly: GCF_964211835.1. NCBI lineage: Eukaryota > Metazoa > Chordata > Aves > Anseriformes > Anatidae > Anser > Anser anser. The sequence continues at coordinate 56,302,751 of NC_139721.1, forward strand.
GCTCTTGCTGTGTGGTGTGAACTTTGTGGCGTGGATAATTACAAGTTTGCGCCACGTTTGGTCGAGACCACATCAACAGGAGAATTGGCTCCTGTGCCGTACTGATGCTTCAGGACGTGGTTTCTCTTGAGCGTGCACCAATATGTCAAACAGAGGACGTTAACGTCATTGTGCTAAAATCTTGTTCTTTGCTCTTCTGATCAGGAGGCACATTTCCATTTCTTTATTTAATCTCCCAGGTCTGATTTCAAAACAGGTACATGGGTGAAATCCTGGTTGAGAAGCTGCTCACCTGTGGGTGACGGAGGCTCAGCACCTTCTGGGATGTTGTGTGCTGCACGGGGACAACTCCTCACGCTGAGCTGCTCACCCAGAAGCAGGGATAACTCTCTGCTTTAGGCCCAGAAGATACTGCCCAGAGTGAGAAAGTGCCACAGCTTCCGTGGCACAGGACGTATGGGGAGGTACCAGCTGCCCTGCCCGAGGGAAGGAGCGGCGTGGCTGGGTCTTTGCCACAGCAAGTTTGCACGTGTCGTCCCCGAGGTCTGGTGTGCTCAGGCAATGCAGGCGGGCGCGGGGGTGTGCACGTATCGTAATATTTATGACCTATACAAGCAGGTGTTCAGTGAAGTCTGGTGTGCAGGGAGGACGAGACGCTGCGTGCAGGTGGCCAGAGCGTGCTTCAGATCCCGGACACGTCCCAGATCCCGCACACGCCACGTGTACACCATGCTCATGAAGCACCACACAGCCTCCCCGGTCGTCTGTCTGGGACTTGTGAATGGCCAAAAGCCTGCTCGGAGCTATTATGCAGATGAGGATGCCAGGCGTCCTGAAATCCCGGACAAATCCCCTTAGTGCTTTTGCTAAATCTGCAACTGGGATTTGCTGTTGTGACAGCACATCCTAAGTGTGGTAAAAATAGCCTGTCTCCCGGCGGGTAAAGCTGCCCCTCATTCCCCAGCTAATGGGTGAGCAGCCAAGGCTGCCTGCAGATTGTTGCACAAACGCGCGACGCGGGTCTTGGTGGCAGGGCATCACACGTGAAAGCCGTGCTTTGGTTTTTAACTAAAAAAATACAATCTTGTCAAACGCGAAGCATTAGTCCTTTTGCAGCCCCCGTCGGGTCATGGGTGGACGTGAGCACGGGTCAACGTGCTTCGTACTCCTTTGCCACTGTCTGTGCGTGCGTGTGGATGCACGATCTTACACGACACATTGCATTTTTTCTGTGACCCTGAAAACAGGTATTTTGCTCAACAAAGAAATTCATACAGAAGGTTGTGTCCCACCCAAAGGGGGTGTAACAGTATCCTGTCAGTGGACTACACCAAAAGGCTGCTGGTGAATCACTGCAGTGTCAGATGTACGGCCGTACCGAGTGGGAGCATGCGATGAAGTAGTTTGAAACGCAGCCTGCCGTCCAAAAATACCAGCCAACCGACTGTAAGATGCATTAGCTGTCAGCTCCCAGTGTGTCTGATGAGATTTCAAGCAAATTCTGCTTTTTGCTGTCGCACACAGAAAAACACCATTGCAGCTGTCTGGGGCCTGCCTTTTTCTCATTGGCGAAGGGCACCTGCCCGTTTGCTGCTGGACAGGCACGGACAACGCACCTTTGTGATTCAGGAGCTTCTGTGTCGTCATCGGAAGTGGCCGAGCAGCCCAAATTTCACACGGCACCGGCGTCAAGATGGCGTGTGGTGGCTGGACTCGGTGAGGTCGTGCTCAGTGGCAGTGCTGCACGGGCGCAGAGAGGGGCAGGGCACAGGCGCCGAGGCGCGAGATGCCGCTGACTCCTCCAAAAACGGGCTACTGCCACGGCCCTGGGTGGGACCGGCTTCATTTTGTGTGAAGGAGATGTGGATTCCAGCTTCCTATCACGTTGCTAGGGTGCTGTCCATCAAGTGATGTTAGGAAATCGTTTTTTTTAGAAGCTACACCAGTTTTGACATGCTGCTTTAATATTTTTCTGGCTGCAATAGGGCAAGACATAGAAATCCAATGCTGTCATCACACAGAGCTGTGAAGCATTCTCTCTCTCTCTCTCTATTTTTTTTTTTTTTGCTTTCTCTCTCTTGTACTGTGTCATATGGAAACCAGATCAAGATTATGAAATTATTGCCCACAAACTGTGATCTTTTTTCTCTTTTGTGGTGGGAACTGACAAGTCAGTGACGGCTTAGTGCTGTTGGTACTAGCTGTTCATGCTGCATGCATTTGTATGTATTGGGAAGTGCCGAACTTGGCGTGCTTTTCGCTTGGCACGCAGGCTGGTGAAACGTCAGATTTTTAATCGTGATAAAGTTCACGAAAGAAGAAATTATGGCAGATGTTTCCTTTTGTCGGAGCTGAACTGAATCATTAAAATGTGCTATGATGTACTATGAACGAGTCAGTGTAAACACCATCCCCGCGAACATGTCAGAAGGCTGAAGAATGTGGACCATTCATGGTAATGTTAAAAACCATGTGGTCTGCATGCTGTATTACCAAGCTTTTCTCTTTAAACGCAGAGCATGAATCTTATGAATTTTTATTGCCTTTACACAAAATGAAACACTCTGCTTCGGTAAAAATAGCCTGGTAGCTTCTGCCGCCCGGTTGTCATTTCGCTGGGTCTTTACCCAAAGGTGTACTGCTCAGAGGCAGCAGTGAGGAACGCGATTCCCACCGAGCGTGGAGCTCGCTCTCCTCATTCCCCCTTTTCTCTGAGATGTCGTGTTGGGAAGCGCTGCTGTTTGCTGAGGAACGCCTGTGATGGCACGTTAAAGCACACAACCGAGAGCAGCGATCGCACGCGGATACTTCCCAGTATCCTTCCACTTCACATTTCTGGTTGCTGCCAAGTGGTTATGGAAAACCTGCAGGAAGCATCCCGAGACCGCGGGATTCTCTGTGGACTTTCTCTCCGTCTCCGGCCTCACATCTCCTATGTGAGGATTACCGTCTGCACTCGCTCAGGCCATTAGTCAGAAGAGAAGTGCGCTATGAGGAGCTTCCTGATGCTTCCCCATGAGCTGAATAGATAATACCCGCAGTTGTTCTCACTTTTGCTGGCCTGAGAAGACTTGACTGGATCTGGTTCTTACTCCAAGTGTTGTCAGTTCTCAAGACTGTACTGCAAACTGGGTGGCTTCTTGAAAGCTGCTGGAATTGAGGGAGTTCACAAATATCTGCGTGTTGACTCAGAGGTCAAAGAAATGCTGTAAAGATAGGATCTAAGTCTATCCCAACGTTGTTTTATATTCCTCTTCTGATTTGAAGGGACTTGACTAACAGTTTTGGGGTGCTGGTGGTTGGGAATAAGACACTCAGTTATATCATAAGGTGGGCGATAAGCCATAGCAAATCCCAATCATTGTGCATGCTAAAAATCTCAGTCCCCATCCTCTTTTGGGGTGCATTGCAAGTGAAGTGAACGTGTTTTGCAGACCAATTTAAATACTCTTAAACTGTGACCCCTTCTCCAGATCAATTATATTGATTTACTAGCGAAAAATGTGTCTGGGTGCATGGACATAAATGAACTGTATACAAACAATGTATTTTCATTTAAGCCAGAAGTAATGCACTTAGTAAAACAGTCATACAGGTTTCAGTGGTAACAGTTGTTAATGGCAAAGCATCTATGGTTATTGCACCATGGAAATTGGTGGATATGCAGTATGCTTTTTTTAATTTGCTTAAGTTTTTACACCTCTCTTGCACCATAGGACCTTAATCCATCATGAAACCTCATTAGAAGCTGCGCCACTGTATCCCGAGGCAGATGCGAAATCTGTGTGAGTCACTGATTTGCGATCACGCTGAAGGAAACTGAGTCTACAATACTTAGGAAAGAAGCTGCCCGTTTGGGATTCATTTGCGCAGCTCCTTTTGTATAAATCATTAGTGCTATAAACTATCCATTATTGTTAGAAGAAGAAATTTAACAACGCAAATAAAACAAAATACTGTGGCAGAGCAATTTTATGCTCGATTGTAATGTTTAATGGCCTGTTCTCATAAAGAGATTTTCCCATCCTTCAGACCTATCATGTGTGTGACTCACTTGATTTCCGATGGTCTGAACATCCCCAATTTTATTCCTGGAGTTGTTTTCTCTGCAGCAAAATCTGTAAATGTGCTGCCGCATGGGGTTATCCAGGGTTAATTTCCCTTATGATTACACATCCAGACAGCATGTATGCAAATGCTGCAAGACAAACGATGACAAAACCATAGGATGAAAGTGTAAGAAGAAAATTACTTGATTTTGCTCATAGACCCATTTTTCAGTATCCAATGTATTTCCCTTACTCATTTTTAAATGTTTATACTAGCTTGTATCGGCATTGTGGGCTTTTCAAAACAGTTTCTGGCATCACTGACCTCAATTAGTGCATTATATTGCTTCTTTTTCTCCCCCAAATTTCTTTGGATACCACTTTTCCAGGTTCCTGTCTTCATTGTTGCTTTCAGGCGCTAGACTGCAACATCAGTGAGGCATAGTTTCATCTCTCTAAACCATCTGATTATATTAATGCCAGAAATAAAATAGAGCTCATCATATTCAACTTGTATTTTCTGCACTTTGTTGTTATCCTGGTTCAGTTTTCCCTTCTTGTCTTGGTTCTATGTCTTGCCCTTACTTGTGTTTGTTTTTTTTTTTTAAACCCAAAGTTTCTGGGTTTTCTTGTGATCTGAACGGGTTTCTGCACCATACAGCTTCTTGAAGTCTGTCCCTACACCTTAGAAAGCACTGAAATATCTTGATAGCCTGTTAATCTGAAGCCAAGTGCCCATTGTTTTCTTTTCCTGGCTGGCAGGGAGTATGTTGGCAATCGAGATTTATGAACTGAATAATCCACCTGGCAGGAGACTCTCTGTAACCCCGAGAAGCAGGCTTTCCTGGAAGAATGAACGCTCCTTTTCTGTGTGTAAAATACTGCTAATAGCTTATTTAGCAACCTATATTTCTACAACAGGGCTTTCAGTTTTGTGCTGGAGGTGGATTCTTGCATATGCATGGATTCTAGCACCCATGCTAATTCTGTCTCTCGTTTAACTTTCATCTGTTCCTATGGTAAGATAATGCATGATGTGATCTCTCAGCTTTTTAATGTGGTCCTTAGTGCATCTCCTCTAGCTCCTGTTTGAATGGGCTAAAATATATATATATATAAAATGAAGGAGGATTTTTCCCTGTACTTGCTGAAAATTGTTTGGAAACAGCCATTGGGACTCAGAAGAGCTCGGTACACATACTTCATTGCAGTTGCTGTTGGGATAACTTTGAATAACCGTAGAATTAAAACAAAAACATTGTGACCCTTTCTTGCCTTAATTTACTGTTTTCTCTTACCTAAACGGCTCATTTCTACAACCAGTGGTTAGATTAGAGCTCAAAATAAGCCAAAAGCTATGAAATACGATAAAAATGAAGGACTGAAGGGGTTGTGGTGTTTTCAACATGGCTGATTTGGTTCCCAAGTTTTTAATAGAGCTAACTGGAGGACTGAGGTAGTCAATGATTAAAAGAAGTGGAAGTTGCTGTATAGCAGTGTTCAACGTAACGGGTACCTGCCTGGAAATCTGGGTCTCGGCCACCTGTTTTCTTTGTCCCTTGTAGGGCTGTTTCCATGGTCTGAGCAGCCTGTGCTGATCATAAACCCTGTGCCCAGAGTTTCCCATTCCTTGTGCATCAGGAAGTGCTAGGAAATCCCGTACCTGTTTTCCAGCAGTGGCATGGGAGCATCGAAGGTACCAGCAGCGCGGTCTCCAGGCTAAACAGGGCCAGGGTGTGATCAGCACGGCAGCATTTAACCCTGCCGGAGGAGACGGTTGTAAATTACCTGTGCGAGGACGGGTAGACCTGCAGTGGGGATAGCTCACGAGTAGATGGTGTCACTCGCCAGTGTAAACAAAGCGGGGATAGTCAGGGCTGAAATGTGATTACTTTTCAAACAGCATGTTATAATTCTGTGTCCCGGACTGAACCCTGCGTCCAGCACAAGAAAACAACCTACCGGATGCGTGGCCAGCACATGGAGCATGTGGGCTGTGTGGCTAGCTGTGCGCATCAAGGACTGCTGGGTTTTTCTAGGAAACAAGATTTGGAGGCAGATCTTTAACTGAGGATTGCAAAGGGTGATTAAAAAAAAAAAAATCAATTTCACAATCCTTCCTATTAATGCAGAGTAAAGAACAGCTTTAACAGCAAGTTAATTCAGAGGCCTTCAACACTCTCCTCTTCTGCGTTAAATCCCTCCCCAAAACTTGCTTCTTTTCGCTTGCGTCACTAATCTCCACGCTGCTCCCATCTGTTTGGTTCCTTGCACCTAATCACATTAAACACGACATAATATATCTAGGTGTGCATGTGCAGGCACGTAAGTTACCTGAATTCACCGCAAATGGGAAAGGCACTTTTACTTTTCCTGGTGTGGTGTCATTCCTCAGAAACTTTTTCCGACAAACTCAACCTGTAAACGGCAGATTTAACCAAAAGGGTGAAAATTTACCCCAGGAGGTGGCAGCTTGAGAGCTGGGGGCACGGGAAGTCATGGTGCACGTCTGCGGTTGCTTGAAGCCAGCCAAGGCGCAAGCCCCCACCAGAAGGGCTCTGCTGGTCTCCCGCTCTGTCCCACCACGACTGTTTCCCACCTCCCTTTTCCGTGCGCTCACCCAGCGAGCAGCAAGCCATTCGATTTCAGATCAGAGCTGATCCGCTCGTCTGTGGCCAGCCCCACACCACCCAGATTCCCCAGGGGGGTGACCTACACAGGCTAGCAGCGAGCAGGGGGAAGCACCCCCGTATTTTCCAGTTTCAAAGCCATGTTTTTTCTCTTACTCTTCACCAGCTTTGTACCTTTTGGTATAGTCGTTAATGTCTGCAGAGTAGCAGAGGGAAAAAAAAAGGGTAAATAGTGTAAATGGGAAAGTCATGTTGCGAAACGGTGTCTGCCCAGTTTTGGTCACTGAAGATTGACTGTGTTTTCTTCTGTTTCAGAGATTACCATCTCTGCTATTAGTAAAATAAAAAAGCAGGTCTGGGTCCTGTGGCTTCCAGAATGAGTTTTTTGTTTCCACAGTGAAGACCGAGGAGATAGGAAGCAGAACAGCAATTATAGGCTTGATAAAATTTCACCTAAAACTTACCCAGTTTAACCAGCCCTCGGCTTTATCATTAATATGCTAGACTTGTAATGGTTTGTGGAGGAGCGCTGCAACTCAGTACACCGCAGCCTGCTTGGGGAGCTTCAGCCCTTTCTTTCTCCAGCGTGGCCGTGCTAGTTTTAGGTCCGGGTAAAACCTCTGCGATAAGGCAGGCAATCCGAGAAGGAAGCAGGTCCCCATGGACCTGCTTTGATGGGAGATCTGGCACTTGTTGCCCCGTTGTTCAGCTCCTACAGGGCTTGAAACTTGAAACTTGATGATAAATTCTTAACAAATAGGTCAGGAGCCAAACATTGCTCTGAGGATGCTTAGCACTTGCTTAGCACTTGCTTGGCCTATGGATACAGCAGTCTGTAGCCAGTTTTCAGTCACTCTGCCTGCACCGGTGCAACAATATCTTATTAAACAGATGTTGGCAGGTAGGAAAGGAGTGGGTTATGCAGCGGGCCCGTCTCTCTACACGGAGAACTTGCCAAAGCAGTTGTTCTGTGCTGTGGGTTAATGCCCTTCAAGAACTGAGAAGACTCTAAACATCCAAGCGGGATCACTTCTCTGAGGCCCTCTCTCCTCCTGGCTTTTTCTCCTTGACTTTGAGTCAAGGGGTTGTCTTTTTGAGACTGGTCCATGGGGTTGGTCTGCAGATGTGAGGTGTGTGGGGAGCAGTGGCTATGGCCCCATGGTCTGAGTGTTTGCTGGGTGCTTGGCCATCTCCATGATCTGGAGAAATAACGAGGACCTCGGAGGAAGGCTGGCCCTGCGGGTTAAGCAGGTATGGGAGGAAACCCGTGAGGTGGAGGGCGTTGGGTGATCCCTGCGCTTGCTCTGGGGAGCGGGTGCTCCTGGGCTCTGCGCTGCTCCTGCACCCGGCGCGGCCAGAGGCACCCGTAAGTCCCGGCCACCGCACTGCTCTGTGGCTGCCCCCGGGCTTGGGGACTGCTCTGCCCGAAAACCAGCCAGAAAAAGCGGCTCCTTGGCCGGGCCGGGGTAGGCAGAGGGGTTAAAGGGAAGCCAGCCGCTGGGAGTTTTGCCAAGGACGCGCATGAAACCGGAGCCCGAAATCCCTGGCGTTTTTTCTTTCCCCTCCCCCTCTATTTTTTTTTTTTTTAAATCTTCCCCTGGGGGGGAGCAGCCCGGCGGGGCAGCGGGGGCAGCGCCCTGCCTGAGGGGGCGGCCTGAGGGGCCGGCCACCATTTTGGGGCGAGCGGCCGCCGCCGCCCCGCCTCCCGCCGTGCCCGTGCCCGTGCCCGTGCCCACCGCCCCGCTCCCCTCCCCTCCCCTCCCCTCCGGCCGCGGCTCCCCGCGGGCTCCCCCAGGCGAGCGGCGCCGGGGCCGCCGGCAGGGCGGGGGCGGGAGGAGAGGAGGAGGAGGAGGAGGAGGAGGAGGAGGGAGCGGAGCCGGCGGGAGGAGGAAGAGGAGGAGGAAGGCGAGGAGGCTCCGCCGGGCGGCCGCGGCTTAAAGAGCGGAGCGGCGCGGTAAGCTGCCCGACCCTCCGCGCCTGCCCCTCGCTCGCTCACGCTGCCCGCGGGTCTCGCGTGGGGGTGGCTGGCTGGGTGGGTGGGGGGGTGTGTGGATGGGGGCGGCGGCGATGGACCTTATTTTTGCTCCCCGTCGTTTCTAATTATTATTTTTATTTTCCCCAATTACCCCCGTGCGGACAAAGCCCGCTCACACCAGGTTAGGCGCGACCCGAGGGCAGCGGGGGCTCCCCCCCCCCCCCAGCTCCCCGCCGCCCCATGGCAGCCGGCGGCCGGTAACCGGGGCCGGGCCCCGCCGCTGCCCTGGGCCGGGAGAGGCGGCGGCGGCGGCGGCAGGGCCGGGCTGAGGCACGGAGCGGCCCCCGCACGGCTCCCCCCGGCCGCATGGAGCCCGGGGCGGGCGGGTGATGCGGGGCCCGGCCGGGAGCATGGCCGCCGAGCGGCTTAACGGCACGGCGGGGAAGGATGCCCGGCTCAGGGAGCTGGTGGCGGACGGAGGTACCCCCGGTCGTGCTCGGTTGGCGGCTGCGGGGGTGTGGGGGGTCGGTTTGGGGGCGCAGAGCCCCCCGGGGGCTCGCCGTGGGGCAGGCGGGGGGGGGGCTGCGGGTGGCGGTGCGGAGCTCCTCGTCCCCTCGCGTGGGGGTGCTGATAGGACAGCGCGGGCATATCTATAGCGTAACAAGCCGTTTCCCCGCTTTCTTTTTGCCTTACTTTCCCTGGAAGGCGTTTTCATTAACTCTGCCCTTGCCTTTTTCGTGCTGTGCGTCTGTGAGGAAAAATCCCCCCCCCGGAAAAGAAACCTGGCGTAAATGCCACAGCCTGCATGCAGCAGGCACCGGGAGGTAAAGCTGGCTCGTTGCCCCAGCCCCCTGGCCTCCCCCTGCTTTCTCCCCAGCTTTATTTATGGAAAAAGCCCTTATTAGGAAAAATACGTTTCTGGAAGGTAGCGCCGGGGCTGGGAGGGCTGTTATACACGGCACACGTGCGGCAGGGGGGGCGAGGGACCCAAGTGACTAAGTGTGTGTCAGCAGCCGTCAGAAGCTGTTCCCATTGCCTTGAGCGGTGCCAGCAAACAGAGACGGCTTCTGTTCGTGTCTTTTGCTCTTTCTCTTCTCCTAATAATAACCTAGTGACTAGGGGGAGGACCGGGCTGGAGGAAGAAGAGGGTGAATGTCGTCTTCCCCTCCTCCTGAACATCAGCAGGATGCTTTGTGGCGTTTTCGTGCTTGCAGTGCAGCACTGAACTTGGAAAATCCTCCTGCGATTCCAATATATGTTCGCATTTTAGCACAGCGTCTCCAAGTGATTCCTCCCCTCGCCGGAGGGAAACGCTGACAGCCCTGAGCCCCGATTTCCAAAGGAGAGGTGCTGTCCCCCACCGCCGAAACGCTGGGACCTCGATAAATTTAGAAGACTCTGCCCTTGGCAGATACAGAAGCAACATGTCATTCCAGTGATCTTTGCATTCTAGGAAAGCCTAAATCAACATTGCTCGCTTTGCATGTTGCCCTTTAGCAACACTCTCTCAACTTCCAGTCTGAAGTATTGCGTGGACCCAAGCCGGGAAAAAAGGGGTTTGGGGTACAGAAGCTTTTTGGTACTGAGTAGCCTGAGAATCTGAATTGCAGCAGTTGTCGGCTGTGGCAAGCCTGTATTCTGTGCTTTTTGAGCCAGGAAAAATTGATTTTGTAGTTCAACACTGTTTTGGGGGGTTGCTTTTGATTGATTCTCGTGCTTCCTGCCTTTGGATCTCTTGGTGGTGACATCTCAAGTGACTCAGGAAAAAAAGTGGCTGTTGCTGATATGGGGCCGATGGCAAAAGCAGAGCAAAGTGCTGACTAAGGAAATATCTGTAAGTGGTGGTGGTCACAGTGTTTGAAAGGAGTCCGAGAATAACGAAACCGCCTTGGGGTTTCCTTTAGCTCCGCCACGGGTGGTTTTGCATTTTGTGCGTGAAGGACATTTTTCTAGCTCGGCTTCATAGTTGTTTGCGTAAGCTTCAGCTACTGGTATTGCACAGGAGGGTGAGGATGACTACAAACGAAGGAGATAAGAGAGAACAAGCTGGTTTCCCTGATGTTTGCTTTGGCTTTATTCTTTTTTTTTTTTTTCTCTGGTATTTTTCTTTTCTTGTTGGCTTTTGAGAGGAAGGAATTTGATATCGGTTCCCTCAAATTCATGTTTTGGTGCCCAAAAGTAGGGTCGTTTTTGCAAAGTGCTGAGAACTGAGCAACTCCTGCTGCTGCTTTCGCTTCTTACCTGCGTGACAACCGGAGACCTCCTCCCATTGACTGGAGTTGTCTCTCAAGATGAGAGCATCCCCGGCGAGCAGCGCAGTTTCCATAGAAATATCTATGACTGTAACTTCCAAAGGGCAATTTCTTCCCGTACATTGCTCATCCGTGCTGCTCCAGTAGAGCTGGAAGGGTGCAAGAGTGGCTGCGAGCGACTCATTTCTAAATATACCCAGTATTTGTGCATGGGGGGGACTTTTGATAAGGTGATGGGCTCTGACGGCGCTAATTGTAATCGTATCTCTTGCGACAGCTAAGACCCTGGTTTCTTTTTAGCCATGGTGGAACATGTCTTGGTTTTGAGTACCAGAACTCTTTTTTTAGACACTTAGCTGAATGGGAGTGTCCTAGAAAAGTTAATTTTACTCTAGTTGGAGAGAAGTAAGTAATTAAAGAAGGCACTTGGTGTAGGTCCAAAAGGAGAAAAAGGCTGTTTGCAGCTTGACTTAGGTCTTCACACGATTTAGCTGATAAAAATTAAGAAAAGTTTTCCCTGCTGTAGTCTTCCTGATCTTTTTTTGTTTTGTTGTTTGAGTCCAGCAGCGGAATAGCAATCACTGAAGCACTAGATACAGCGTCCCGAGTCCTCTCTCAGTGACTTCTGCTTTGAAGCATATAGAGCCCTCTGGCCTCTGCTGGTGTCGCAGGTGGCTTTTAAAATTAGTTCTGCTTTTTGTTACCCAACGGAATTGTTTATGCTGAAGAATTTATTACCTGTAAAGGAAGCGATGGAGGATCACCCAGAAGTTTCTCAACTTAGACCTGCAGTCACTCATACCGATTGATTAGCAATGCCAAGAAGTGAAACATTTCATACTTTTAAGGACATCATTTTCTTTGCAAAACTTTGCAAAGTGGACGGCATCAGTTCTGATGAAATACCGAGTGTTTTCGGGCTATTCCTTTGATGAATTACATTCTGTCTGTGACTGACTTTTTTTTTCTTTTTCTCTTCTTTGTTTTAGCTGAACTGGAGTTTGTTCAAATCATCATTATAATTGTGGTTATAACTGTTATGGTGGTAGTGATCATCTGCTTGTTGAACCATTACAAACTCTCGACACGCTCTTTTATCAACCGGCAGAGCCAAAGCAGAAGACAGGAAGAAACTTTGCAGACGGTGAGTACGAACCCTTCTACCAAATCCCTTTTCCTCGTGCTGTACTCGTCTGCATCCAAGCCTGCAGAGAAGCTCTGATATGCACAACTCTGAAAAACTTCCAATGTTGGTTTCAGTACTGTCGTTGGATTTGTCAGTGGAAAAAATTAGAATGTAAATTTAAAATTTACTGCCTTTGAGTATTCTTAGGCCCTGCTGTGCTCTATGTAGCGTGTTTTCATTTCGTGTTTGGAAGTTCAGGTGTGGCATCCTGTTCGCTGCTGTTGCTGTGGCATGAGGGGAAATGGAAGGGGATTAAATGGGGATCACCTGGGGTATGAAGAACTGACATTTGTGTTGTGACTTTTCAGATATTTACTAATATCTTGGAGTTTTACCACTATTACTGCTCTCTGAAGCTGCAGTGACAGTTTGCTGGATCCAAAACACTAGACCAGTAGCTGCCCAGGAGAGCGCCGTGTTTATGTTCCATTCGAGCAGCAAGAAAATGCTAGGAAAGTGATCCTCCTCAGGGGCCTGGAGTAGCTAAGATGTCTTGTTAGGGAGCCAGAGGCTTAAGGCTGAATCTCCGTCTAGATTTTCCAAGGCTGTCCCAAGTCAACCCAGCAGTAAAGGGGCTCGTAACTTGCCTCGGGAGCCAGAAGTTTGCTGGGTGGGATGCGCTGGGTGTAGCTTTTTGATGCTTTGAATCCTGGATTGAATTCCTGGCAACCTGGTTGTTTTTACTGCTGTCAAAAAAAAAAAAAAAAAAGAGATTGTAACTGGAAGGCACAGTCCCATGATAGTTTAAACCACTCTTCAGTCCACTGTCTTACCCTTCTTTCCATCCTGGTTGTGTGTTTCAACCTCCTTCTTTGGGCTCCGTATCACAGGGACGTGAGGAGGTGCTTCAGGGAGCTAATCTGGCTGAAAACCAGTTGCTTTTTAGCACTTTCGCTGAGGTGACTTAACTCTTACACCTTGGAGGCTGTGCAGGAAAGAGAGGAGCCGTCTCCTCGGGAGGAGGCAGCCTTGGTGCCCATCGTTCTGGTAACCAGGTGTGTCGAGCTCTAATTTAGTTACAGATGAAACTACAGCTTGCGAAACCGTAACCTTGTGTTCTTCTGGGCTGGAAAAATTGACTAGATTAATTTGAGAGTTTTTTTGAAATGGACACACTAATTTAAGAACCACACTTCTGTCTGAAAAGTGTTAACTATAATCGCTACAAGTAGCTAAAATGACATGATTTGAGATAAAGGAAACACATTTTCATCTTCACAAATCTTTTAAAATGGCAGCGAGCTGTCAAATGCATGAGGAAACCCATTATTTCCTGTGTATGGTTCGTTAGTATTGTCTGTTATTAGAGTGAATGGCGCCTTCCCTCTTGGAAGCCAGGGAGGAAACATCATCTTCTTGCAAATAAGGACGTCGGATTTGACGCTGGGGATTCGGGAGCCGCTTTAGTATCCAGAACTGCTCTTAAATCATCTTTAAAACACTGACTCAGTTTCGGTTTGATGGCACCCTTGTAAGTACCGATGGTGACAGTCAAGTGAGGACTTTGTGGGAATTGGTAATCGCTTGGCAAGAAGCGGTTACTAATTCTTCCGGAAACTGTCTGATGTGGGTTTGTCATCGCTGTTACTCATCTTGGTTTCTGATAAGCCGAAGCCATCCTTAAAAAAGGTCATATGTGCGGGGAAGAGACCTTTGGCAGTCTCTGAGGTCAGACACCAAATACTTTTGAATTTTCCTTCATCTTAGACATCAGAAGGAAATTCTGGTGGAAACTAGCCGTGCTCTGTTAGCAGCACAAACCGTGGAAGCAGCGCACAGTGCGTGAGGAGCAGGGAACGGGCGCGTTTGGCTGGTGATGTGAAACTGGAAATGACCAGTCCAGTGTTGCTGTCCGAAGCAGAGTGGATTGCACAAGGCGAACAGGCAGCGTGCGCTGTAAGGCACGGGGTAGGTTGTACCTTATAAAATACACCTGCCTTTTAACCAGGCAGGCCTCCGTCTGCATGCGAGTGCTGATGGGAAGTGGGTTTTCTTCCAAGGGAACGGGCCTTTTGTGGTGTGCAGACTCTGAAAATGGATTTAAATGTTTATTAACCACTAATGCGTAGAGGGAATGTCATTCTGACTCAGGCCTTTTGTCGGTAGAGAAACGGTGAACGAAAACAGGGGAAGTTCAGCAGTATTTTTTTAAACAAAACCAGTAAATGAACTAGCTGGTTCCTGCAGGGAACTATGAAGAGAAACCACCCCTCGCCTGACCGAGGTTGCAGAGGCGTAGCCAGAGACAGGATCTGCCCGTTCTTATTCAGATGGGCCTTTTTTTGTTGTTGTTTTTGTTTTGTTTCTGTCTCCCTTCATGCCTGTGCTGCGTTCAGCTGTGTGCCTTTTCCTCAAGCCCGTCCTGTTTCTGGATGAGGGTGCCTTCCAACAGCTGAGCTGCAGCTGCCCTGAAGACCAGCTCGCCCACTGCCAATCTCATTTATTCTACTTCTTTTTACAAGTGCAACAGAAATGAACGGGTGAATTCTCTGCTGCCTTTATCACCAGCCTCACACCTGTAAAACTTGTGGGGTCAGGGCTCTGAAATAATGAAATGCAACATGTGCTTACGTGCTCGTGGGTTTCTTCTTCATCTGGCTGAACTTCCTTCTTGTTTTTAAAAAAAAAAAAAAGGCCTAGAGGTTGAAATTCTCATTGTTCAGAAATCAGAGCATTAAAAAGAAGATGAAATACCTCTAGAATCCCAAGTGTGAGCAACACTCGAAGGGCAGAAAAGGGGCTGGTCCCAGAAAATCTGCGAGTTGGTCTTCAACAAGTGCATGCTGAAATGTAGTTGTTGCGTTCGTGTTCTGTAGCCGTGCTTTTCTGCGTGCCCATCAGTTCCATTTTCAATTCTTGTTTTTTCTTTTCTGTTTTCCCCTCCTTTTTATCCCTTCTGGGGTCTTACCACCTTCCAGTCTTTTCCCTGGTCTGTCTGTATTTTATTACCATGACTAGTGTGCTGAGGCCTTAAACAGCCCCACAGCTGGGACACAGCAGTCTCTTGAGGGCTCAGAAATACTGGGTTTTCCTGTCGTGGTGCTGCTGAGGATGCTCCTTCACCTCCCAGGGCAAGCCCCCCCATCTCCTGGTGTGGATATTAAAACATACAGACCCTTAAAACACACGATGTTTGTTTGGCAGAATTTAACCACGGTTGTAATATCAGCAGAAACACGGGTCTGGGGGAGACGACTGCGAGCTGAGCGCCAGCTGTGCCGGCCTGAGTGGCGACCCGAAGTGAGGACGTGTGGTACTGAGTGGTGTCTGTGTCTCGCTGCATAAAACATTGAACGTTTCCCCCTGCCGGCCAAGCCACTGGCGTTTGGCACGTGGCGCCGAGGGGGAACCGAAGGCTGTGCGGGGTGGAGCGGACCGGGAAGGGGGTCGGGGCTCCGTCGCTGGAGAAGTGCCTCCTCTCCAGCGGGAACGGGGATGTTACCGGCAGCGCCAAGGGCTTTGGGATGGAGCCGTGTGGCAGCCCCAGAGCGGCGCGTCTGTGCATGGGGTACAACCGTCTGGCGTCCCAGGGGAGGTACGTGCGGCTGCCAGCGCAGTCTTTTCCTCGCCGGGACAAAACCAAGATAAATCTTGCTTTCTGGTGATTAACTCGGGGTGTCATCACCCGTGATTTCCAGGGGGATGCTGAGGGAAAGCTGATTAACAAAGTGACTCGCAGGGAGGCGCTTAATGAGCTTCTGATGTTGCTAAATTGATTCCTTCTTCCCGTCCTGGCAGCTTCTCTCTTTACGTCTTGTTCTCTTACAAATCGATGTTGAAGGAGTACCAAATGCTCGGGCTGCCCCAGCCCCGCTCCTGGCGGCGGAGCGCCCATGTCCGTCACACAGGATGCGTGCCCCGACCAGCTCCTGCATCCCTGCCTCCCAAATAGGGGCAGTGTCGCCGCCAGGGCTGCTCAGCTTGTGATGGGACCGGCATTGATAGTGCTGAGATCCAGCAGCACGGCTGTAAAAGCACCGTGCTCTTGCCCGGAACAGCTCTTTCAGAAGGAAAGTGGAAAAGCAGGAGGGCGAGAGAAAATACTCGGCAGTATTGCCAGCTACGTGGATTTGTTGGAGATGGCAAATGTTTGTCTTGCCTGTTGCCCCACCAGCGTTAGCACTGCTGCTTCTGTTCCCTGCTGACGTGCCCGACCCACCCGTTCTCATTTTCTTACCCAACCGTGCAAAGGAAAGAAAACCCCGGTGTCAACAAGAGCCCAGTCGGTGGCCAGGAGGGAGCGTAGGTGGTGAGAACACCCTGCTTGGCCAGACTTTTCCCTTGCACCAGGCATCAGCTCACAGGAACGGGACGCGCACCGTGTTCTCCTGCCTGCCAGGAGGGACAGCGTGTGCTGGATGCTGCTCTTTGAAGTCCACCACAAAAAAGCCAGAACAGCTTTAATAAGGGCAGCATCATCAGTCTGCAGGTAGGGCTAGAAGCGAGGAGCGCCGGCTCCTGGTGGCTACTGACTCAGCGTGTCACCGTGGGCAGCTTGCTTCATCTCCAAATCAAGGAGGAAGCATAATAATATGTATTTCCTCTACTTCCATGAAATGATTACTTCAGGTGGCAAAGTGCTGTGAGCTTGGGGAAATAAAGACTTTAAAGCATCAAGTAACAGAAATAACCGCTGTAAATGTCAGGAGGCAGAATAAGAGTGAGAGTTCTGACTCTCTCCGTAATTATCTCTCTTGAACTTCTTGTTGGTAGTGTGCCATTCTGCAAGATGCTGTAACCTTTCCTGCCCTTGGGAGGAAAAAAAAAACTTATAAAGGAAGGAGCAGTCTTGCTCTTGTTCTGTTAGGGACAAGGCAGTAGTTTTGCCTTGCTCATGTTAGGGAGGGAAAGTGTTGTGATCTTCAGAGCTGTGATGCTCTGCATCTCTGAGAACAGGCAGGGCAGGGAGAAACGGGCCTGTGTGTGTTCCTCGAGCAAGGCACTGATTAAATGTGCTGTAATATATCACTGCCACCTAGGGCCAAAATCGGAAACTGCACTGCCATTTGAAACTTCACCTGCGAAAAAGAGATAGGGGTATTATTTTATATATATGTGTGTAAAATTGTATATGTAAAATTTGAATTTAGTTAGGGGGAAGAGAGGGACCTTCTTAATACCCATAAATGCATTTCAGAGAGTGAAAAACTGACTTGTTCCCAGGAAGTACCATTTCAGGCAGAGTTCTAATTGTCAAAAAGTAAAAAGTGGGAAAAAAAAACACACCTGAAAATTTCCTTAAGGGAGTCAGTAAATAAGCAAATTTGTGATTGTATGGGTTTGTCTTGCTTCATTACAGTTTGAGGAGTTTTCCTTACTGAGCATACATTCTTACCTGAAATTAATCTTGAATTAAAAAATCTTCCAGTAAGTTTCTTTCCTCCCATCTGTCAATGTGCAGATGCTGAACCATGGAGGTTGGATGACAGCGTATGCTCCAGGAAGCTCAGTGATTAAAAGCAGCCTTGGAAAGTCGTCTTCCTAAACTGTTTGATTCTAGAGGCTGTAAATCCTCGTAAAATATAAATTAAGCAAGTTATCGTGGGTTTATCCAGTCTCCTAAGTTCTAAACATTGACGTAAATGATCATTACCACAAGATAATTAAGTAATCGCCCAGCTGGATTTATTAAATGACGCTGTTATTTCAAAACCTAATCACAACATTTATTTCTGTAAGTTGTCATGAAACCCAGGAACAGCTAGGGTCAGCAAAAGACGTAGCTGCAGCCATCAGATTTTGCTTGCTCTGGCGTTATTTGTAGGAGCTGGGATTTACCATGAAGACTCATACCCTTTTTTGTTCCAGAACCTAGCCATGTTAAAAACGATTACAACACAGGGAATGAACGCATGGGCTTTCCCTCCATGGCGCTTATAAATATTCAAGCTCACGCTTGCAGACTTGTAGCCTAAGAAGGAGCAAGTCGAATGGGCCAAGGCTACCGGGTACACACAAGAAGCAGGTACATGATGTGTGAGCTGTATAAAAAAGACATCCTGCCTGGTGTCGGGACAGACGATTTTCCTCGGGTGGAGACTTGAGGAAGGCAGATAGTAAATCTGCTGTGGTGGGTGCAATGATTCCAGGAAGGTAGGATGGCTGAAAAGGCCAAAGTTGGCAAGATGGGGCGGATGCTTGTTTGCATGCAATTCTCTTGTCCAGACAGATGCCACCCTATGGAGGGAGTGGGTGTGTTTATAGAAGGCAAAGATCAGAAAACTTCTGTAGCATTTCAGAGCAAGATTCAGCAAAGTGCTTCAATGTGTTACGTTTTTATTGATTTCCCAGTTTTTCTGTTAGCTGTTGGACGTGATACTAAGCATAAATAATTTTCCTGTTTTGTAGTATCCTTCAAATAGATAAATACGAACCCCACAGAACCATTCATAATTAAGCATTGGCACGTTGTTTGTTGTCTGTCCCCCTTCTGCCATTTTCTTCCCATGTTGTCATCTTGCTCTCCTCTCCTTTCGGTGTAGGAGAGCCCTTGCTCGGTGCAAGTCACTGTACAAAAAGTTCTTTTCTTGCCAGGATTCGAGGATTCCTTTACAGCTGAGTGCTGGAGGCACAGGTGCCTGCCAGCTCCTTTCCTTTCTCCGTGCCTCTCTCGCTGTTGATTTTAAGACTTGTCCATGAGTTAAGAAAGAATCACAGTAAGAGTGCAGTGCCTCTTCTTTTATTGGGTCTGTTGGCCTGGGCTTACTGCCGTGGTGATGGGAGCCTCCCCCACCACGGGGCTGGGCCAGCCTGGATATTTGTGTGAGGTGGGTCTGTGCGTGGAGCGTGAGCCTGGTGTCTTCAAAACACGGACGTGCCGAGCACGTGCTACCAGCCATCTGCCTGGGGAGTTTGTCTGGCTCATGGGAGAGAGATCTTACTGGGGGGTGGCTGTTGCCAAATGACTTACTCAGCCTGCTGGTCGTTCCCCAGAAAACCTCCGGGAAGGTGTAGCTGCAGGTGGGCTGTAGGACACACCGTCACGGAGGCCGTGTTTTACACACCCTTGCATCCTAAGGATCTCAGAAGTACACAGCAACTCCAGTCTTCTGTCAGGCTGCTGCTGGTTCCAGGGCTGGTTCTTAGGTCTGGGCGCCGAGGCACAGCATGCAGGCCCCGCTGCCTCTCGGCGTGGGGAGCAGCTACACACTATCCTATTGTAAGCCATCACTTGAAGGAACCTGCTGTTGGGCTGCACAGGATGTGTATATAGTTCATGGGCTGTTAATTGGGCACTTTAGCTTTGACTAATAGATTTTACTTCACTGCCACAAATTTGCAGCCTGCTTGGCCAGCTACTGATAACTTGCTTGTCTTTAATTGTGCAAATACAACCTCAGGTATTTCAAAATGAGGGCATCTGGCTGATGGAGAGGTGGAAAGGAGGGTGGATACTCATAATTTGAAGCACTACAGTTACACAGTTATAATTTCTGCAGTTGACAAAATCTCATATACCCACTGAAGCATACGAACCTACCCAAGATTTGTCCTTTATATCAGGCCTTTGTGAGTGGGGACACTTGCAAAAGGAAGTTGTAAATAATTGCAATTGTCAGCCTTCTATATCTGCTCTCTGAAGCTACAGAAGAGAAGTGATTGACCAGCTTTGTTATTCGAAGCATTTCCCTTAACAGCTGAATCCTGTGGGAGATTCCTCTTAGAGCAGCTTTCCTCTGTGCTGGACTCTCCTGACAAGATCACAGACGGCTTTTGGTCTCTGAGTGCCATGCTGAACATCTAGTTAGGTCTATTTTTACATCTGAAGTATGTTCAAAGATGCTATGGTGAGAAAAAGCGGTACAGTAGGATTGGAGGGTAGTCTATACAGGGTAATGCTTTTGGGGCAGTATGCATTTTCTTTCCTGTTCCTGAAATTTCTTGTCTGTAACATCATGAAACTTTACTTAGCACCGAGACAATGCTCATGACCAGATAATTACAGTCTTAGTGGAAAAAAAAATCTATTCTGCCCTTTATAGTCTCTCTGACGTGTCCTTTTCAGCTTTGAAATTTTCCAATAAGATAAATTAATTTCAGTAGTTATTGTGACTCTAAAAAATTGAGAAGGAAAAACTATACCTGAAGCTATTTTCCCATATTGACAATATTTTCTTTGCCCTTTTATTCTGCCCTGGGCGTTGGTATGGTATCAGAACAGACTTTTAGGGCATGAGATAGAAAATACTGTGGCCTGAGAAGGTGGCTGGGGAGGTGGCTGAAGGGGGGAACTGGTGGCTGAAACCTCGGCTGTTTCATTACCGCAGGGAATTAGGCAACGGACAGGTTTGACCAGGATTTTCCTGGGTTTCGAGTGAACGTCACTTCAGCGACGTTACAGACGTCAGGTTTTGTTGTGAGCTGTTCTGACTCCCGCGTGTAATCTGGATCCTCGCCGCCAAGACGAGCCTCGTCGTACCTGCCGCCCTTGCTGGCGTGGCCTCACCGCCAGCTGGGAGGTGACGGGTACCAGCTCAGCGCACGAGGGCTGAGCTGCCTCCTGCTGTCCCCGCGTGCTGCCAGGCACCTCAGCACCTCACCAACACCCCGAGCTCGGCTTGATCGGAGGCGGAGCTGCTGGTTGTTCTAGTTCTCAAAAGGAAGGAGTGGGACTTCTCCAGGTGTAGATAACCAGTCGTTAGAGGCTGATTACTCATAAGAGTTTTGGTATCGAGTTAAGATCGTTGCGTGATCTATTGATTTCTCTCATTTGTTTTCTTCTACATTTCAGGAAGGGTGCTTGTGGCCTTCGGAAAGCTCGGTATCGCGCCAGGGTGCTTCAGAGGTAAAGTCAGATTTCTTACTGTCTTTGGCGATGTGCTTTCCTCCTTTTCGTTATGTATATTCGCCTCCTCTCAAAATATACATCTATTAAGTAAAGAAGCCTTTTCAGTGTAGATCAAGAGCCAGATTCATGTGGACAACTGAGCCTGTCTCAATTCCCATTCAGTAAACGTCTAAGACTTTTTTAATTGAAAGACTGAAGTTCTAGCTACCCAATGCCTTGTCTCCATCAGCAGCTCCCTGTAGCACAGTAGGTATTCACAGATAAGTGTCATCCAGTGGCTTGGTAATTTGAGTTTTCCGTGGAATCTGGGAGGCCTGTTGCTCTTCCCCCTGTATTTTTCCTGAATTTACAGCATGTTCTCTGTTGTCAGTGTTTCCTGTCTTCTGGCTAGCCACAGACGTTGCCGCTCATTGTCCTGAGTGGTGGCACAGCTCTCCTGTGTCAAACTGAATCTTTGTGGTAGCTGACACTGCGTTTGTGGGGTCAGGGGATGAAGACGCTGCGTGGACCCTGAAATGAAATGAGCAACTTGATAGATGTGGGTCTAAGAAGCTGGTGTGTCTGTCCAGATTTGGAATAGACCAAGTGAAAAGCAATAGCTCCTCACAGAGTATCTCAAACTCTTCCTCTTGTAAATCCTGACCTTCCCCAGTGCTTAACACGCCAGAGACATTTTTTCCACTCCCAGAGCAGAGTCCCCCCTGGAGGCTGAGGTCTGGCTGAGAACTGAGGGGGGGGCGGAGGACACCTGATCTGCTCGTGTAGTGAAGGCGTGAGATATGCTGGACCTTCACAAAATGTACTTAAAACGGCCATCTGAATTCTTTGGTAATGTGGGGGGTTGCATTAACTCGGAGTAGGAGGGGGAGGCTCGAGCTGCAGCTGAAGTTCAGCATTGGGACATTTCATTTCCTCAGAACTAA
Organism: Anser anser; assembly: GCF_964211835.1. Classification (NCBI taxonomy): domain Eukaryota; kingdom Metazoa; phylum Chordata; class Aves; order Anseriformes; family Anatidae; genus Anser; species Anser anser. The sequence continues at coordinate 56,324,554 of NC_139721.1, forward strand.
TTAATTGTGAAGATGAGAGAGAAAAATAATTTCAAGTGTTTCCTCTGTACAGCAGCAGAATTGTCTAATCTCAGCTCTGCATGCTGTAATGTCAGAAGGAGCCGTGTAGGATCTTGGCCTTCCTTTGTGAAACTGCTCTCAAATATCTTGCGTTAGATCCTTCCTGCAACTCCTACCCCTTTTTTCGCACGCACGCACGTGGGAGCACAATATCTGCTGGATTAAACCTCTAAGATAGGCGACAAAGAGAAGCACTTCCCATTTCATCAGTTCCTCTCAAATACGGAGGACCTGCAGCGCTTTGCTCAGCCACGTGTCTCTCTCTTCCCGTTGCAGATTATGTATGCTCCAAGGTCCAGGGACAGGTTTACCGCCCCATCCTTTATGCAGCGGGACCGTTTCAGTCGCTTCCAGCCCACTTACCCGTACATGCAGCATGAGATCGACCTTCCTCCGACCATTTCCCTCTCGGACGGGGAAGAGCCGCCGCCGTACCAAGGCCCGTGCACCCTGCAGCTCCGGGACCCCGAGCAGCAGATGGAGCTCAACCGGGAATCCGTCAGGGCGCCGCCCAACCGAACCATTTTTGATAGCGACTTGATAGACATCTCGATGTACAATGGGGGCCCCTGCCCACCAAGCAGCAATTCGGGCATAAGTGCAACCAACTACAGCAGTAATGGAAGGATGGAAGGACCGCCCCCGACGTACAGCGAGGTCATGGGGCACTACCCAGGCTCCTCTTTTTTCCATCACCAGCACAGCAACGCGCCTCCTCCCTCGCAGAGGGGGAGCAGACTTCAGTTTCAGCAGAACAATTCAGAGAGCACAATTGTCCCCAGCAAAGGCCAGGACCGGAAACCGGGGAACCTGGTCTGAGTCACTCTCCCAGGTGCATTTGAACTGAAGACAGGAGATCCAAGCAGGGCGGCGGAGGAAGACCCCCGTGCTCCGGTGCACAATGTTGTTACATTTCACGTGGTACAACTTAGTAAAACCAAACGTGCAAACCAGTTCTTTGTTTCTGATTCCTTTCAGGGGAATTGCATGCAAAGCAGATCGAAAGAAATACAAACTTCCATTCAGTTTGTCTACGAGCAGTGTTTCAGGGGAGGGGGGGATATATTATTTTTTTTTAATAAACTATTTCAATTATTTAATTCTAAAAGTAAACTTAGCACAGAAATGAGGCTTGTGTAGCCTGTTTTATACTCACTGAATGGCAGAAAGAAGAAGAAAAGAAGGTTTTGCTAGATAAATGGGGGAAGAATTGGCCAGTTTGCTTTTTTTTTTCTCCCAGGGTGTGCATTTTTTTTAAATATGAATCAAAATTCCTGTTTTGTGTGCCAAGGTATAAAGTTGAGAACTTAGATGAATGCAAGAAATTAATTTGTGTTGTGATAAATGTGTTTTAAAAAGTTGCACTATCTTAATGTTTTAAAAATATATATGAGGGAACTGTTTTATGTGAAGTTCTTCTATATGTTGTCTTTTCACCTGTGGAATAATGATTGAGCCCCAGAAGTGATCTGGAGGAGTTTGCCCCCCTCCCCCCGGCTTTGCTAGAAAAAGGGGACAGGACTTAGCCTAACATCTCTTGACTTACACAAATCAAGAAATACAGGGACACTTAACTCGTTGTCTTTGCAATAATTTGCATTCATGTAACAGCGCGTCAACAAAGTGTCTTGGAGACTTTTGGATGGAAGAAGGCAAATGTGACATCCCAGCATTTTCCATCATTTAGGGTTTAGCTATTTTGCAGTTTAGACTCTTTGTTTCGTAAAAGGCAAAACAAAAGCCCAGATGTGTTAATTTGTATTGATTCTAACAACGTGCTGCCGTTCTTTTCCTTTTCATAACGCAGTATCACCAGTACTTAAGGTTTTAGAGATTTTTGTCCTCACTGTAGCCTGAAGTGTATCTAGTCACATATCATGACATTATGCAATAAATTGTTTAAAAATGCAAGGTGGGTTTTTTCCCCTGCAATGCTGTTGAAATATGTGAGACTCTGTTGTGCTTTCCGCTCTCCGTTGCCATCTTCTAGATACTGAAATTCAGTCCTGGAGATCCAGCCTGCTGACGTGAAGGGGCCTTCGTAGCTATAACCCCCGTGCAGTTTCCGCAGCAGTACCGAGAGCTGGCGGTGGCGGTGCTGCCTTCTGCAGCATCCCTGCCAGCGATGGATGGAGGGTGCTCGCGTGTTGGCTAAGCATCTGTAAGCCCTGGTTTTGTTGTGCCGGTCTTAAAAGCAGTTGGAAGATTTTACCTGCTGGTGAAGCGGTGCGTGGGGTGCTTCTTCCCTGGCTGGCTTTGTGTGGAAGCAAACGCAGCACTGGCAGGCAGCTGAATGGTGATAGTGGCAGCACAAGCACACGAAAAAGCACAACTTGCACTTAAAATGCATTTCGGAAATGGACTTAAAGTAAGAACCTGTAGAGTCTCTAGTTTGCATAGTTTCTAATATATATATATATACATGTGTGTGTGCGTGTCGCAGACTCTTCACTTTAAGATCTCTCACCTTCCTTGCTCCCGAAGCCTTTGCTCGGTGGCCAGCAGCGGGCAGGAGCCCTGGGCTGGAGGCTGGCACCTGAAGGCTCTGGCACCTGAAGCGAGTCTTTGATCTATGCAGAGTTTTGATGCCAAAACAGAGCGCGTGTCTTTCTGTGTGTGCGTGTTTTACGGGCCTCGGCGTGGATCATTTTCTTCACGAGCTAACTCGGTTTTGTGCTAGGTTAGAATTTGCCTAACTGTTAGCCTGGGTGTGCAGCCTCGCTTGTGGCCGTAGTTGTTCCTTGGTCTGAGTCACTCCGGTAATGCAGAGTAACGCTGCCTCGTGGTTTAGGTATTATTTCACGGGAGAGACTATGATGGGACTCGTTTTTTCCACACTCCGCCCCACAGGACGGGTGTTCAGGAGAAGACTAGGTGGCTGTCAGTCAGCTGGGGCTCTCGTCGCACCCAGTTCCTGGGAATAAAAGTTGTTAAATTAGTTTTTTTGCAGATAACCTACAAACGTAATCCCTTAGGTAAATCAAGCAAACTCAGCAAATGTTGAATTTGGTCTTCAGTGACTTTTGTTGTCCTTTGGAAGTGAGCTGTTGGCCAGACGATGCTTGTGCCTACTCGGACCCCTTGCTGTTGCCTCAGTGTGGGTTATTTAGCCGAAAAACCATTAGGTGAGAACAGCTGGAGCTCGGTCATCATGTCGGAGCACACCTGGATACCAGCTTCTCCCCACATGCAGATCTCACAGAAGTGAGCCTTGAAGTTACCTTCAAAGTCACCTCTGGGGAACGTACTTGCTTTGAAGACAGCCCTTTACCATCTTTTGACATCCTTGCATACCGGTGAATTCATGCACTTGCCAATCATGTTCTTGGGCATGTTGCATGCATGGTTGTCCCAATTTTTCTTGACTGAGGAAGTTTTCCTGTGTGTGGAAAATGTGAGCTGTTCCACCCATTCTGTAGAAGAGAGCTGTAGAAAAAAACTTAATATATGCCTACCTAACAGTTGCATTTCCTCTCCCATCTTTGTCTTCTCCTCATGTTTTGCTGTCCAAAGCTCACATGCAGCCAGTATTCCCAGCAGCAAAGAAAGTGTAGTCACTGGTGCTTGCTGCAGGTGAGCTTGCCATCCGCTGCTTTTGTTTGGGGGCCTCTTATGAGAGTAAATACAATGTTTTTGAATGAATATTAGGGATCTTTGATGGGAATCCCAGCTAAAGGATAACATTACAGAAGTGTGTGTTCTTTTTTGTTGTAGTGAGAGAGAATATGCCCCAAAACAGTAAAATAAAGAATATAAAATTAAATAGATAGTGCTATTAATCTGTACAGGCTTAGGAATTGGTATTCTCTGAATACAGGTAATTCTGCACAGTGTTTATGGAAAATTCCATTTGAGAATATCCAGAATTAGTAAAAGTGTTCCACAGCCACTCAAATGCGGCGTTGTAAATTATTAAAGATTTCAGTAAGCACTGCAGAGTTAACCATGTGGATTATACTTCCATACTGGTGTTTTGGTTTACGTGCATCATGCACATAAACACATAATACCTGTGTAGTTTTCTATGTGATGGATCATACTAGCCTGAATTTTGTCTCGCCTGGTGTTTGCCCAGTATTGCCCAAAATTCACTCCAGTGTCCCCGCTTCAGAAATTTTCAGGCTAAAAGGTTTATTTTTTTAAACATGCCTTTAAGAAATAAAGCTTAAAGAAATAAAGAAATAAGCAAATTACGACTTCTCTTATTTACCATGAAGGTTGATTCTTCCCTTAAGTGGCTTGGCATGGGTCCTTGGTGCTAAATGTGCCCCATCTGCAGTGTGTTTTCGTGTGATCTTGCAGGGCTGGGAAAGGCAGGGTGTAGCTATCGAAAAGAGGTTTCTCCCTGCCACTAAGCTCTACTCCTTGTATGCTTGGCCTGGTTGTGGTTGTGTTCGTTGCAATGCTGTGCCATCAGGCTCTTTGTACGTGAAGTCGCCTTAAAGATACGAACGAGAAATACAAAAACTAGTGCCCATTCACGTGAGCAGTGTTCAGGTTCCTTCTTGGTTGTGTGTGTGGCACACACAGGATTCACGGTACTTGGCATGGTAGTGAGGAAGACATTTACGCTCCTGCAGTCGTGGCGTCTGCAGGAGCCATGGGTTGAGTGGTGCCTTTTTTTTTAAATTGCTTTCCCCACTTCTCCCACCAGCTGGCAGCTGCTTCTGCCACCCCAAATCTCTGAATTTGTGTGTTGCAGAAATTTAATAATAAAAAAAAAAGCCACAGATCTTTTTTTTTTTCCTCTATGAATGTGGTTCAGGGAAGAGCAGGGAGTGGGCTGACATCATTTCTGGAGGAAGGCTCTTTGTGAAGTGAAGTGAAAGGGAAGGAAGATTTGTCTTGCTAAAGAATCCTGTGTGTAGGCTGGTTGAACGGCATTGCCTGGAGCAGCTGCTTCTAACCCTGCTGGGTAGCGAGCTGTCGGACCTTCAGACCAACACCCTGGTCTGTAGGTTTGTGTTCTGGAGAAGGTGCATTGCTAGCCTTTTGCTGACTCTGAGCCCTGCACGCTCGTTGTAACTAAGGTAACCTGGTTTTGCAGGCGAAGAAAAAGAAAGTGGTATGCTGGTGAAAGATAGATGTTCTAAAATTGTTTGCAATTTTTTTTTCCCCCAAAGTTAAACAATATGCTTGCTGGTACACTTGAAGATATTTAGGATTGTCCCCAGGTTCTCTCTGGTCATTAGCATTGAGGCGTGTCCATTTTCGTGTGTGTATACATACCTGCATGTAAAATTGTGCCTCTGTCCTATCTGTTGATAATCTATATATTAGTTACTATTCCATGATCACCTTTCAGAAATGCTAGATGGCATTGTGCTCTCAGGAATGATGACAGGTCATTTGTCAAACAGCTGGAGGCGTGAGGAGTATTTGTTTCTCGCTGCTGTAAATGTCATGCCCTGTTTTTATCAGTTGAGGAGTTCTGCTGTGCAAATTTTTTCCTGTGACCTAGCGCGATAGTGCATCTTCCATCCAACATCTCTCTTTTTTTAGGCTGGGCTTTGAAAAGTCCTCGTGCTTTTGGGACAACACAAATGTAGACCTTGTGTAATCGTGTACACAAAGCAAATGTACTTCACGTACCCCTTAAATCTCAGATGCATGTTATTTCAGGCCTAGCTAATGCTAAGAATGAAGTGATGTCTAGTGGGTTCAGGTGAAGGTTGGCTTTTGATTACATCTTTGTTTTTTAGGTAAATGCTGTTATAAAGAATTTAGTTACACATAAATGGCTTGTGTTGCCTGCTTGCTAGCCAGTGCGATTACAGCTGTTCTTCTAAACTAGCCCCAAATGTGTCAATTGTTTTAAATCCCTGGAAAGAGGGACTCTTACAGAATTGTCTGAGACCTGTTGAGGTCCTATAGAACCTTGTGAGGATGTGTTGGAGTTACAGAGGTTTCCTGGCTGAACTCTCTGAATTTCCTCTATTCTGTATGTTTCATTAGGAAACTGAAGCTTAAAGTTTTGGGAATGGCCTAGCTGAAAAGGTTGCTTGGTAAGACTTTTTTATACTTAATAGTTTGCCAGTCTGTGCTCGTTAATCAGGGGTGCAGGTTACCTTCAGCCCTGCCTCTGGTTCCATTGCTACACTGGCAAAAGCCCCATTGGGCACACTTACACCAGCAAAAAAAATAAATAAGTAAACGTCCTTTTATTGGTACAGCTCCACTTGGGGAATTTGCAGGAGCTGCACCACTCAGTTCAGTCCCTGTGAGCAGCGTTGGACCCCTGTTGCCTCTTCCCAGCAAACTCTTTCAAGTGTCGCTGATGGCTCCGCTTGGATGAGGCGCTTTGCCATGTCGGTGAGCACCCCAGGCACACGGTGTAGGAGTCTGCTGGTGTTCCCTTGAAAGAGGTGCTGCTATTGGCATTAAATATATTTCAGGGCCTCTGCATTTCTCCTGCTTTCAAAGGAAAAACAGCATGATTTTGTATTGAGACATGTTGCAAACTCTCCTGGCTTTTACTTCTGCCTTGCTGTAGTCTCCCCGTTCTAGTTTCAGACTGAACAAAAGCAACCGGGTATTGCTGGTACTGCTTCAGCGCTAAAAGAGCTTGCCTTTTTTTATTGGTTATCAATACAGAAACAAACTCAAAACCTAGAAACTTCCCCTTCCCTCCAACACCCCCCCTCTGTGTGATTTACTGCCAGAGATGACTCTGTCATTTCTTTGCTGTATTGCTGCTGCTGCTGCTGCTATTTTACCTGGTTTGGTATGTGAGCTTTCTGACACGGTGTGGTATGTGTAGGATCTTGTGGGTGACGAAGCTGTCTCTTTTCTTCCTTTCTCTCCTTGGTTCGTGCTTGTCTGTCTGCCGTGGTAGGGTTATTAATAAATTATCGACGTACGTGCTAGCTATAATTTTGAGGAGGTTTGCATGTCAGTAGTTTGTAAGCAACTAAGGTGCCTCATGTTCAGGTCTGAGCAGATAGGAATCCCCTTGCACTCGAGAGGGCCTGACCCAACGCCCGGTGGCGTTGGCAGGAAGACTCCTGCTGACTTCAGGGGGCATTGGGTCAGGCCCTGCGCTCCCACCTTTGTTGTGCCTCACTTAAAATGGTGCTTTTTCAGTTGTCTGTCTTTTTCTTTCAGTCCTTTTTTTTTTTCTTTGTATGGTGCTGTGTATAACTTGAATATATTATGCACATATCCTACCCAATGGGTAGAACAAACAAACATACAAAAAAAACAAATAGATGTTGTTAATACTGTAAGATAATGTATAGATGATACCGATTTTAACACAAAAAAAAATGGCATAGACTTTGTGAATGCCAACTTCTGCGCTTGGTCCTTTTTTGTAAGAAGATTTGCAAATGAATGCATACAAATGACAAAAAGTCTATGTATTTTATTTTCCTATTAAATATCAATATAATATCATAAGGGAAAAAGTTTGAACAAATCCTTTTTGACTAGCCTGTGTATAGCAATTGGTCGTTTGATGCATCTTTGCTGTGAAGATCTTTTTTTTTTTAATGTGTCACTTTAAGAAAAAGGAAAAAACAAAACAAACAAAAACCTCCACAGCTTTAACCTTGCAGCTAGATGCTTCTCATATTGGTTGTTGTCTCGCTATTGCTGAGTTGGACCAGTATTAGTTACTACTTCTCCAGCAGATACATTATTTATTATTATCCTTGATTGTGTTGTGTTGTTGTTTTTTTTTTTTTTTAACCTAGAAATGGGCTAAAACCTTTCAAATCTTTTTTATTTTGTCCGCGTCCTTGATGGGAAGTGAAGCTCAGACAAGTGGGAACTGATCCAAACCACCCCTGCAAAATCAAAAGTAGGCCAACAAGATTTTTGTGAAAAAACCTGGCCCTGGTGTCCTGTCTCCCTGCCAGCGCGTGTGGTCTGAAGGCCTGGCCTGTGGCTGGGGACCCCTGAGGACCCGCGTGGCGGCAGGGGTGCCAGCTGTAAGGGTAGACATGAAAAGCCGTGGTCTGTTATGAGCCGAGTGCGGGCCTTCAGGCCCCGCTCCTGACGCCCCGCTGCTGTGCCGACTGCTGCCGGCAGTGGCGGCGCCAAGGTCGGTGCGTAAGATGGCGGCAGAAAGGCCCAAAGCCGTTCGGTGCTGAGGTGGGACGTGGCACGGAGCTCAGCTCTACACCTGGTGTTTCTGCTGGTAGGGTGGTGTCCTCACGGGCACCAGGCGTCCCCGGCGGCCTGGGTCCCCCCACACGTCCCGTTGCCCCGTGCGCTCTCTCGGCGTGGCTTGTTCGGTGAAGCAAATACCTCAGGAAAACTAACCGTGAAGTTCTAGTTTAGAGAATTGCAGATACTCTACTTATTTTTCTAAGCTGTTTGTTCTAACTATCCCAGGATGGTAGGCGATATACAAGTTTGTCGGTCCGAGACAGACCAGTCCTCTCGCTGACGGATACCAACCGATCTCTCGTAGATCCCCCTGTCTGTATGTAGCTTTTTTTATACTCGTCAGGCTTTAACCACAGATGTAACGTAGCGACGTGTTGGGATGTGGTCGAGACGGCATTTTTGTTTGGTTTTCAGCTAGCTAAATGCTGTGCGAAAACTCAGGGGGCCTTGTCCAGGGCCCAGTGAAGTCCATGGTGAGGCTTCCTGCGGTGCCGGTGGGCTTCGGGTCCGGTCCGTGGCTTGGAGCATGGTCCTTGGCCGGCCTGTTGTGACTTCTCTGCTGACCTGAAACTCCAGCTACGCATTTGTCTGTAAATATCTTTTTTAAAGCACTCACGGGCGTCCTGTGTCTGAATGTTGACCATGGTTGTTTTGTTTTTTGTTTCAAAGAAATGCGTAAATTTTATGGCCAGTTCCACATCGTCAAGCCTGTACAGGTAGCTTGTCTCCATCCCTCTCTATATTGAGCTGTTTTATCAGTAAGCATGTACCATAGTGAAGTGTGCATATTTTACGACTGTCATTTGTTAACTCATTTATTGTTTGCCAGGGCATAGAGCAGTTGTTCTGGAAGTATGTCTTGCCTGGCCATTTTCACGTTTCTGTTTGCACTGCAGAATAACTTCTGTGCATGAAGGAAGAAAAACAAACAAAAAACCCAGGCCTTGACTAGGAAGAATCTTTACAGAGCAAACCTCATGCTGGAAGAACCTAGGGTATGCTTTATCATAACAAAACTTGCATATTGAGTGGACCAAACATGAGCGTGCCTCCTTCTGGAGGCACTGATTTGCTTTGAAGCTGCAGTGGAAAGAGCAGACTCTACTGAGTGTATTCACAGCTGTGTTCACGCTTTGCCATTTACCACGAAGCACAGCAGGCAGCCAGGATTTCAAAAGAAGTATAGCAGAAGTTAGGAGAGCCTCAGGCATCATAGGCCTGGACAGCAAAAATAATAATATCACCTTAATATCTTCTAACAATCTTTTTCTACTTACAGTACCAAGACTATGTAAACGTTGTTAGGGATTTTATCTTTGTATCGCTATCGACTGCCCAGTGCTGCTGTGCTCAGAGCATCTCATGATGGTATGTACATCAGTCAGGCTGTTTTACTTAAAATTAACCACCAAATGCCTGGCTTTAGAGTGTTGACCCTCTCTTTGTTGTTTCTTGCTAGTTACTTTACAGTGTAAAATGCTTTATTGCTGTATGGATTTTTTTTTTTGTATTTCCAACATTGTGGCTTTCAAGATCACATTTTCAATATGTCTCTTATTTTTGTCCATTTTGTTTCAAGTTATTCTGAAATATGTACAGCACTATCAACAATATTTACTCTTTCTTTTAAATTTTATTGTTGTAAAAACAAAGCTATTAAAAACAATAAGTCTTTTTACAACTGTATTGGGATTTCTCAATAGCTGTTCATGTGACGCTATGACAAACCTGGCTTGCTTTAATTTTTTTACCTTATTTTCCTTTTAACACAATTAATTTGTTGCTTATTTTCCACTGTAACTCCCAGTTATATACAGAAAAAGATTTCAACTGTTGTGTATCTGACTCTTTTAATTGAGCAAATGGTGATGTCCTAGTTTTTAGACCTAAGGTCTGTTATTGCAATACTTTTAAAGGAAGATGTTGCTCTAAGTGCTGTTGTTAGTTTTAAATACAGATTTTATGCTTGTTCTTAATACGCTATGGTTAAACCATAGCAGAAAATTATTAAAAACCATGAAATGCATTTGTCTCCTGTTGAATTTATTTTCTCTTTGAAGTGGGGGAGTTAAAAAAAAAAAAGGGGGGGGGGGGTGAAACACTAGGGTGGCTCTCTAAAATGAATGCGTGTCCTTTTTCCTGCTTGGTTTTCTGCTGGCGGCCAGGTAGCTGATCATAAAAGAGTCAGGGGGTGGATTCAGCTCTTGAAACATATGGGAGGACTCTGGGAAATGGGTTTTTGATGAAGACTTTACATCAGTGTTATGATTCTCAGTCTCTGGTGATTAGTGCAGGGATGGTTTTGGGTGTTTCTGCCCTGCCGCTGTGCCGCAGGATGGTCCATGACAGGAGGCAGCTCTGTCAGAGCATCTGCCCGTCACCCGCTGTAGTGAATGGGAGACCCTTCATCCAAGCCACCAATGTCTTCAGTTCCTCCAGGCTGAGGACCCCACCTCAGTCCCACTTAAAGCACTGGGTGCCGGTGGCTGCCCCCAGCAGGTCGGTGCTGACAGACCAGGTGGTGGACAACCCCCAAATCACTGAGTTGAAGAAACTGGTTCAAAAGCAAACATACAGGATATGGTTCATGGGGGAAGAGACATCATCTGGTAAGAAAGCTGGTGCATGCTTTGGCTGATGGTTAAAATGAGTAATTGTGGAATGGTATGGGGAAAGGAGAGAGAAGATAAAGGTTGTTTAAAAAAAATAAGATGGACCAAAGTGTCCTGTGAAAGACATTTACCTTTGGTAGTGAAAGGTAAATCAAATTATCCACGGCTGGTACCTGCCACTTTGCTATTAGAAAGCTTAACAAAACTGGGAAAGAACAAATATCTTCTATTTATGTATAAGTATAAAATGATGCTTTATTTAGCATGATTATTAATGAAATCCTTCTCTCACAGTGTTTCTTTTACCTGTGCCTGTGCTTGCTGGAGCTGGATCTCTCTGCTGCTCAGATAGGGTGCTTAGAGGGAGGTAGTGCTGCAAGCCTGGGGCTCTCCCAGGCCTTGTCAGGAAGGCGAGCTCTGAGGGAGCCACGCATCTGACACCCTGCTTGTGGAGCAGCATTCCTATCGCCTTCAGGTAGGAACCAGGGCAGTGCCACCCTTGCTGCTGCTCTCTCCAAATTCCTTGGTTAAACGTTATGACGCTTTGTTGTTGTTGTTGCTGTTGTTTAGAAGTAACAATTCTCTTTTCCTATAATCAGTTAGCTCTCCCTCACCACAGCATTTTAATTCTGCCTTAGTACTAAGAAGTAGCTGGTTCCTTGGTGCTTAGAAGTGCTGCAAACCTCCAAGCTCCTGCTCCTCCTCTACTGTCTGAACCCTGAACTCCCTGGAAACTGCATTTTTGGAGACTGCTTTGATCTTTTACTTAATCTGGTTTTAATTGTATTTATATTTGTTTTATAATATGCCATTCTGTTTGATTGTGTTTTAATATCTTTGCCAATGGTTGCAGCTCAGAATGCAGCTATAAATGGGGATGTCTCATCTCAGTAGGGTTACTTTTTCCTGTTAAAAGATTAATACAGTGGCTGCTGAAGTCCTGTGAAACCTTCAGGTCTGGCTTCCAGGCTCCCCACAGTATTGCTTCTCATTACAAACACCCTGGTTTTACCACTCCAAACCCTTTTCTTCCCAAGACCACTCTATAATGAGACTTCATTGCTTAGACAAAAATTAATTAGGCTTCTCTCATTATCACTGTTTTGATCGGCTGTGCTTTAAATGAGTTCTAATTAAAATGCACATTTTAAAAACCTTACTGCTGAATCCTGCTCTCACAGCTCGCTTCTACTGCAGTGATGCCCTGCTTTTGTTCAGTTTGCATTGTGCTACTTTTACAGAACTCTAGCACCAAGTATAAAAACTTGTCTGATTTTTTTTTCCTTGTTTTCTGCATTTTTTTTTCCAGACGGACTGCCAAATGATTGCTCCTTAGAACGGGGGTTAGCGCTGAGCTATCCAATTCTTTGACGTGTGGTAAAACTGATGAGTTGAGTTTCTCAGTACCCTGCATAGTCTGCAACATTAATTATCCCCAGAATGTTTCAAAACATTCGAGAAATTATGTTAGGCAGTTAAGTGCCTGTTTCTGCTCACCTTAGGTGATACAAATTGCCCTTAATGTACTATTTAAGTTGGAAGGACTGCACCATCTGTCCCAGTAATGTCCATCCCACGCTGAGCTGAAGGCAACTTTGCTGGGATGCCAGCACATTTACCAGCTAAACCTGGAGCAGGGCACATTGAAGGTTTGCTGTCTTTCATAAAGGGTGTAAAACAGAAGATCCTTTCTGTGAAATACTTTGTGCCCTTCAGTGACTTCCACTATGAAGCGCTTTGCAGAGAGGTGCTAACGCTATTTTAAAGATGAGGAAACTTGCATGGAGACGGATATGCAGCAGAATCATCTTCCCATCTCCAGTGTTCACATCCCACCGATGCTGAGGCATTTGCTCCCTGCTCAGTTCCAGCATTCATGTGCTGCTGTCCCTCACAGAGCTAATTTTCTGCATTTTGCTGGTGGTTTCAGGGTTCTAAAAAAGCCGTCAGAACATAGCCAACCCTTGTCTGGAGAAAGAAGGTGTTTTTTTGTTTTTTGTTTTTTTTTTTTTCATGGAGGCCAAAGTGCTACCCTTGAACCCCAGAAGCTCCCTTCAATGCCAACGCCAGATCGCTCCAGATTAATTTAACATTTGCAGACATTGCAGTGATTGACAGTGGAGTGGAAAATTCAAGTTTAATCCTGCTCTGTGTGCCACAGACATGGGCTCAGACAGCTTGACCTACATTTAACCCTGGGCAGCAAGAAACTCTTGGGGGGGGGGGTGGACGGACAGGGAGGCAGGGAGGGGGGAGGCAGTTTTCTTCTCCAAGCCCTGAGAATGTTACAGTTTATTGCATGTCCCTGTGTATGTGCATACACGTGTAATTATCTTACTGGTCTCTGAGCACTTCGTAGGCTGAGCCAAGCTTGCCCTGGCTGGCTTTACTCGGTGAAGAAGCCGTATAAGCCAAGTAGAAAATCGTTAACGTGCTTGCGTAGCCTTTCAGCAGGGTTTATGGCAACAGCAAAACGCATAGGAGCTAGTTGTTTTCTGACAATGGGATTAAGAGTCTAAGTGCTTTCAGATTTGATTATAGCTGTAAACTTTACAGCTCTCTGCAAAAGCTGATGAGCTGGTGGCTTTCACTAATGTTTTGTCAGGAAAAGCCTAACAGGTAAGGCTTGACTGCCTGCTGCAAAGCCAGTCATCCCGCCGCTTTGGCCTCCTTCATGCTGCTAACGAAAGGCTTGGATAATTGCTTAAAAGTCCAGCCCGTGTGTGTTTCGGAGAGCCGCTGGTGCAGCGTTAGATGCTGCAGTTTCTCAGCGAGGGGCGCATGTTGAAAGCCGTATGGCTGAGTGATAACAGCGTTAGCTGCTCAGTGTGTAAGCCCTCTCACCTTTTTAAATTATGCTGCATATTCTACTGATACTATGCTTGCAGATAAGGAAATATATGCGTGCTAGCTCTAGCCATGTGCTAGGCAAAATGGACGCTTTCATTTGTTTAAAATTATGCTCTGTCAGGAGAATGGTATTGGGCATGCTAAAATCACCACCCAGCAATAACACAGAAGAAATAAAGTGTCCGTCTGTGCTAAAACAGTACTCTTCTCAAGGTAACTGCCCAGCTGTAATTTAAGCACTGCTACTGCATTGACAGTTTTACTTTCTCTCTCTTTTTTTTTTTTAAAGTAGATTGGCTGTAGGTAGGTGTCTACTATGTAGATGCATGCAAATTACTTGAAGACTAACGCACAACGATCTGACAACAAAAAATATATTGTTAGTGGCATTATGCAGAACCCAGGGTACACCTTCTATAACATAGTAGTGTATTTCTATACTATAGTAGTGTATTATATTTATTCTCATGGCTTTTCCAGTCTAATCAGTTCTTACGGGGTGCCTGGGCGAAGAGCAGCGCGGCAGCTGCAGATGCACGGCAGGCAGTGCTGGTTGCTGCTGGCTGCGGGCACATCACAGCACCTACCAGTGAGCCTATGAGGCATGAAGTACACGTACAGCATTACTTCTTGTCTGTAACTTTGCTCATGTTCTCTCAGATCTGGATCCTCGTGAGCCCTCAGGCAGCTCTTTCGGCATGTATGGGCATATCCATAACAAGTGATTAAAATAAGCTACTCAGTAAACTTGTAGCTTGTGCATTTGGAGCCTCATGGTTGACCTGCGTTTTGTCTCCACCTGCTTTGAGACCCCCTTTGGGAAGACATGGGTAGGCACCAGGTAACGGCAGAGCTCATGAGGAGCCTTGTGCTGTCTCTCTCTGTGCCGGCTTCACCATGCACTGGCTGCCCAGAGACCACCCTGAAGTTATCGGGACTGGGTCAGGTCCACAAGTGCTAAGCCAGCAGTACAATTCCAGTTCTGATTCGGTGTAGGATCATGACTGTTTCAGATGGATTTGATGCAGCAGCTCCATTGGAAATTTTATGACTTTATTCTGATTGCAAGAGAATATAAGATCCTTGATTTGGCGTAAGATCAGAAGGACAGGGAATATCTGATTCTGTAGTGAGTCAGTGCGCCAATGGAGATGACTCAAAAATTGCACCATGTTTGAGCAACATGAGCTCATACATACGCATACGTCAGGAAGCCGTGGCACGTGTGGTCTGGTACTAAGCGTCCCAAACCTGAATTTAGCACATTGGTGACCCAGCGTTACCAAGACAGTGTCTGGCAGCAGCCCAACCCTTCATCTACTCCAGCACAAAGCCTCCTAACACAAGGACGTTGCCACACAGCTCACGAGTTGCTCTTAGGGGATGCTGAAGCCCAGAGGTTGCCAGCAGCACCCCTTGCTATCTCCCTGAGCCCATCCATGTGCTGCTTTGTCAGGGAGAGCTGGGACACAGGAGATTATGTGAACATCTCTTTTCCCATATATTTTCCTGTTCTTTATGGTAACAAACAAGATTCAGGGCTTCACCTTTAGAAATGAACACTGTAACATCCCCCGTTACCCCCAGTTACCTGAGGTAGGTTCTCCTCCAGTTGTCTTTAGAGAGCCTTAGTCTCTTTCTGGCCACCTGGAAAGCGAAAGAAGCAGTTAGAGATCTTTCTTTAATTATGTCTCTTTATGAAACTCTCCCGTCATATTAGTTTTTTGTTGTTGTTTTTTCCTTTTTATTCCTAAACAAGCCTGTGTATCTTCCCCTGTGTTCCCTCCGCTGTAGCTGTCCAATCACTTCATCAAACTCTAACCCAAACTTAATGCTACGTGGTGCCCTGAGGGCTTACAAAATCAAGATGTATTCTTTCTACTTAGAAGATCATCTTCATCAAAATACTCAGATAATTGCCAGGGGATAATTACAGTTCTCTAATTATTATTGTTGCTGACGGTAAGTGGTGAATAAGGACGAATGCTGCTCAGTGCTCTAAGCTGACACCCCGAGGGGAACACCATCAGAAAATGCGTTTTGATGAGGACAGTCACACGAGGACAGCGCTGGTCCAGGAGAAGATGTGTCAGGTGCCCCAAGGGGCTGCAGTGGGCAGCTGGGGAACCAGGGCTTTTGCTGCTGCCTTGGTGTGTGTGTTGGGGGGGGGGGGCTGACTTGTGTATTTATGGCCAGAAAAGCCAGAAGGATGCGCTCTGCACCCATGAGAACTGCCTGGTGAGTTCTCCCGGGGCTGCCCCCAGCTCCCCCCACAGCCCGGCCCAGGGCTGGGATGTCAGGGAGTGGTTGGGTCCTTCCATGTGGGAAAGCCCACCCCCAGTGGTCTGTGGGTGTCAGCTCCTCCTTGACCACACCTTCTGTGCCTTCTGCGGTCTGTTTCCTGAGCTGTGCTTGGGCTCTCCTCATCTGGCCCAGCACAGCAAGCCAGCTCTGCAGGAGTGTCACTGGCATCTCCCCAGGGCTTGCCCAGGCACCCCACAGCCTGGGCTCCCACTTCTTTGGGCTTTTGCGTGGCTTCTTCCTCACCAGCCTGAAGGTCAGGATTAATGCAGCTCTTACAGTCTCTGCAAACAGAGCCATCCCCTGTCCTCTCCTGAACGTCTCGGCACCAATGGTCCCTGCCTCACTCACCCACGGAGCTCCTGCACACCTCTGGCTTTCAGTATCTTTCCAGTGGGCTTTCTCAGAGGTAAACCAACAAGGAGGGCGTCTGCAGGTTCTCCCTGGGGATATCCAGCAGGCAGCTGAGAGGATGAGGACCTAGTAGAGGTGTGGGGAGGTTTGTACTACAGCAGGTGTGTGAAAGCTCAGCCTGTGCCTTGGGAAGGAAATCCCAGCAGGGTTGGCCATCTCCAGGCAACGCTCCCAGGAGCTCCAGAGAGGCTCCAGCAGCAGCAGGAACCTCACTGCAGGAGGTGGGTCTGCAGGATGTGACCCAGCAGGGCCTGGATCCCCACCTCAGTCTCCATCCTGCCAGCACTGGCAGAGCAAAGGAACCTGTTTGCTTTGCCCTGCAGGGACACCTCCAAGTGCCCTCACAGAGCTGGGTCACACAGAGCTTGTTTACGCCCCTTTCCTCTCCAAGTGCTGGGGCACAGCAGAAGGGTCTGGCCCAGTAATGCCCCAGGAATCCTTTGTCCTCAGTCTCTGGGGACTTGGGATCGGTTCCTGGCTTACAGCTGGAAACAAACATCTCTTTTGTCAAATGTCTCCGGCTCCAGCCCCTGTCTGGGCTGTGACTTTGGCTCTGGACCCATCGGGGGCTGCAGCTTTTACTTCAGCCTTTGCAGCCAGCTCCACCTTCAGCGGCTACTTCAGCCATGGCCCCATCTTGGGCTACAGCCATGGCTCCAGCCCCATTTTGGACCACAGCTCTGGCCCAGCTGTGGGCCATGGCTTTGGCTCCAGGCTTGCTCAGGCTTTCACTTTATCTCTGTCCCAGTTTCAGGTCCAGCCCTGCCTTGTGTCATGACTTTGGCTCCAGCCCCATCCAGGGCTGCAACTTCAGCTCTGGTGCTACCTTGGGCTGCTACTTTGGCTCCAGTCAGCTCTCAGGCCATTCATTTGGCCCCAGTCCCTGTTGAGGAGGCTGCTGCAGCTCTGGCCCCTGTCTAAGCAGTGACTTTGGCTCTGGCTGCATCCCAGGTTGTGACTTTTGCTCCAGCCTGACATCGGGTCACCGCTTAGGCTGTGACTTTAGTTCTGGCCCCATACTGGGATGCGAATTTGGCTCCTGCCTCTGTGTGGGCTCTCATGTCTGTTCTGGCACCTGCTTGGTCTTTGACTTCTCCTCCAGCCCTATCTTGTACTGTGACTTAAGGGCCTGCCCCATCTTGGGCAGCAGTTCTTTCAGCTCTGGTCCCAGCTCAGTTGACTAATTCGGCTCCATTCCTCTCTTCAGCTGTGACTTTGCCTCCTAACACTGCTTGGGGCACAGCTTGAGCTCCTGCCTCTGACTGAGTCATATCTTTGGCTCTGGCCCCTGTCTGGGCTGTTACTTTGCCTCTAGCCCCATCTCAGGGTGTGACTGTGGCTCCAGACTAATTTGGGGGCTGCAGATTTGGCTCCAGCCCTACATTGGGCTGCTTTTTTGGCTCTGGCCCAATACTGAGATTTTTTTTTCCCTTGGCCCATTATTGGGCTGAAACTTTGGTTTCACCCCAATCTTTGGCCACAGCTTTGGCTTTGGCACCATCTCAGGCTGCTACTTTGCCTCTAGCCTGCTATTGGGATGCAACTTAGGAAGCTCCAGTCCTGCTCAGGAAGCTACTGCATTTCTGGCCTGTATTTTGGCTGCTGTGCCAGCCCCAGCCCCATATTGGGCTATGACTTTGGCTCTGGCTGCTACCTCCATCTGCATCTTTGTCTCTGGTCTGATATTGGGACGCAAATTTTGTTCCAGCCTCTGCTTGGTCTAGGACTTCTACTCCAGCCCTATTTCAGGCTGCAGCTCTGGCTCTAGCCTGATATCAGGCTGTGGCCCCTCTTGGGCAGGGATTTCAACTCTATTCTCTCTTCAGGCCACCACTTTGATACCAGCCTCATTGATACCAGGCTGTGATTTCAGCTCTGGCTTCTACTTGGACCAGGCCATTGGCTCCAGCCCCTCCTTAGCCTTCTACTTTGGCTCTGGCCTACAGTCAGGATGTGATTTCACACTAGCCCGTGCTTGGGATACACCTTTGGATCTGGCCCCATCTTGGGTCACAACTTTGGATCTGGCCCCATCTTGGGTCACAACTTTGGATCTGTCCCCCCGTCCCCTGGTCCATGAGTTCAGTCTCAGCCTATTCTTGGGCAGTGATTTATCTTTAGTCCCTGTTTAAGCTGTCTCTGGACCCATCTCAGGCTGTTATTTCATCTCTGGCTTCTGCTTGGGCCATTTCTTCTGCTCCATCCCCGTTTGGGCTGCAACTTCTACTGTGTTACAAACTTGGCTCCAGCCCTGCTCAGGAGGTTACTGTGGCTCCATCCTGCACTTGAGCCACTACTTCAGCTCCAGGCCCATACTGGGCCCTGACTTTGGCTGTGGTCGCATCTCCATAAACAGCTTTGGCTCTGGCCTGGTATGGGACAGCTTCTTCAGCTCCCCTCCTGTGGGTTATGACTTTGACTCCACTCCCATCTTGGGTTGTACCTTCGGCTCTGGCCCTACTTTGAGCCATGGTATCAGTAGCAGCTGCAGTTAGGCCTCATCTTCAGCTCTTGCTCACTATCAGGACACAGTGGTGGCTTTGGTCCAATATTAGGTCAATACTTTGCAGCTCTCCTGCTTAGGAGGCTACTGTGGCTCCTGCCCCCTGTTTGGGCCATGACTTTGGTTCAGCCCCACCTGAGCTGCAACTTTGGCTCTGGCCCCATTTTCAGAGAGTTGGCTTCAGCCAAATCCATTGTGATTTTCAGCTCTGGCCCCATCTTGAACTCCAACATAAGTGCTGGCCCCATTTGGCCCACATACTTGGCTCCATCTCATTTGGGTTGTTTTTTTGCCAAAACTTTGGCCAACGGCTTCAGTTCTGGCCCCATCTCTGGCCGCAATGTCATACCCATCCTAATCATGGGCTGTGATTTCAGCTCCATCCCCGTCTTGGGCCTCTGTCTCAGGTCTGGCCTGATACTGGGTTGCTACTTTGACTCCAGCCCCTGCTTAGTCTGTGGCTTTGGCTTGGGCCTGATCGCAGGTCATGGCTTTGGCTCCAGACCCATAGCTGTCTGTGGCTTCGTCTCCAGCATGATCTCCAGTTGTAACTTTGGCTCTGTCCCAGTACTGGGCTGTGGCTTCAGCTGCTCTCTCAGCTTGGGCAGTGACTCTGTCTCTGGCCCCATCTTGAGCTATGATTTCTCCTCTGGTCCCTACTCAGGCCCCTGCTTCTGCTCTGGTGCGTGTTCAGGACATGAATTTGCCTCTAGCTCTGGCTCAGGCTGCTACTTCAGCTCTGGCAACATCTCCGGTCACAACTTTGGCTTGAACTTGGCTCAATCCCTTGCTTAGGCCATGTCTTCAGTCCCACCATGGGCTGCTAGTTCTGCTCTGGCTACATTCTGGGCCGCTGCTTTGGCTCTGGTTCCACCCTGGGAATGCTGGCTCCAGCCCCATCTCAGGCCTTAACTTTGGATCCAGGTCCTTCTTGGGTGCTGCTTTGGTTGCAAGTTCAGATCCAGCTCCTGCTCTGGCAGCACTCGATGCCTTCACATCCACCTTTATCAGCGGCACAGTCAGCGTGGTGCTATTGTATAAAGCAGGGAGAAGACAGAAATGGGCGAGTCACCAAACAGCACTTTCTCCGCTGCCTATGTGGAGGTAGTCTCTTCACCCTGGTCTCAGCACACCTCTGAAGGTTTTGCAAAGGTGGAGGGACACTCTGCCTCTTCTGTGGGATAAGGAACAGGGAAAGGGCCAGCCCTTTCCCCTGAGGATGCTGAGCTGCCAGGTGAGAGCAGCCCCTGCTGGCACAGACCAAGTGGTCCTGCAGGCAGTGTAAGGTGCTCCTGGGCTTCTGTCTGGGCTCGTCACCTCACCAAGGGCTCTTGGTGCTCCACTGGGGAGCTCTGCTGGGTGCTCCCTTGTTCAGGTCACCTTGTGAGCTCCTCAGCTGGCCTCTACATTAAGGAGGCACTGCATTGATTCCACATCAGGCTGACTTGAGAGGTTACCCACCAAAACTCCTGGCCATCGGTACAACCAAGCATTTAACTAATTGTCACAGAAGGTATCCAGGTGGGATTTTTGAAGTCTCTACAATTCCCCTCCCATTTTGTGTAAATCAAACGATAGACACAAGTCTCTGCTTTGCTAATCAACATCCTGGGTAGAGGATGTGGCTGTCCCAGGGACTCCTCGGGGTGGTTCATGCTGCAGACTGACCCGACTACCTGGCTGAGGCACTTACAGTGGTCAGAATGAGCTGTTCCTGTGGCCGCAGGAATGGTCACACAGGACAGCCTATGGTGCATAGTTAAGACAGGAAGCGTTTTGTACATAGCACTGAAAGTGATGGATTGAGGAAGCACCGGAGTGGTCACAGGCCAGCTGGACGTAGGGAAGTGCAAGAGGACAGGGGGTGGGGGGAGGCACGCACCAATTTAACATGTTTGAGGGCTATATGACCATCCCAGGAAACTGCCCTGTGCAACCCCTGCCCCATGCAAGGAAGAGATGAGGCCCAAGAGCCACACAAAGTCCCAGCCCCTAGCCCCAGACCCTGCAGCATTATGCAAAGCGTAACGTCAGAAAAACGTGGGCAGGGATAGTAAGGAAAAAAACACTAAAATAGAAAGGAGGAAAAGCATCTATTAGTTCCAGTCCTACAGCAACATTCACCTCAACAGCCTAAGAGTTCATAGTTAGAGAGAGTTACTTTTTAATAGTATTTATCAGAAACATGGCACTTTACATCCTCAGGGCACCAAATATACAGTGATTATTCCTCACAACATCCCTGTGAGGTAGGCATTAGATTGCAGTTACTATTTGACACATGGATAGAGACAGAAGTATGTAATCAATCCTCCACAATTAAGTTAATGAAGTTCAACCCAATTAAACACGGACAGGACCTTGGTGACTTGACTGAAAACACTGAAGTGTGGGCCTTATAAAGTATCAGCTATATTCTTTTATCCTAGTCAGTTACAATGCTTAGGGTCCAACTCTGTTGCTTTCCCATATCCCGCTGCAAAAAAACTACCTTTGTTGAACAAGATGTACATGCAGAGATTTGCTAGAAAGTGAGGTCTGTAACAGAAGTAGAAAAGAACCCACTTGAATTTAACCTAAATTTGAATAAAAATAAGAGAAGTTTGCCTGCCCAGTCAAATAGAGCAGATTCAAATTTAGTTCTTCTACCACTTCAGCTGTAAGTATTTGCTCGACCTAAAAAACTCAGGAATAGAATTCTGGTAGACTGATTGCTGTCTCAGAAATTATGCTTATTTTAAGGTAAGCTGTTCTACTGACATCTGGAGGATTCTTGAAGAGGAACTTTCGGGTTTAACTCTAACTTTGTCTGTATTTTAAAAGTCCCATTAGTATACCAATTGCTTGAGTAAACTTCTCTCTTCTGGATTTTTTTGTTGTTGTTGGTATAGGGCTGCCATGAAATAGAACAGTGTTGTAAACTTTAACATAATAAAAAATCCTAGTTTTTAATACACAATTATTGATTCATTTTAATAACTTTCTACTGTAAATCAACTTTAGAAAAAAAATAGTACACTTGACAGTATGGCTATAGCGATTAACTCATCTTCCTATAGCTTTCAGCTGAGATTTCTGAAGAGACGCACTTTCCAAGAAAGGTTCATGGTCTCAACCTGTAAACTGTCACAGATCAGCTGAAGTCAACGTAGCTATTATAAATTCATTCAGACTGAGTAGATAATCCATTCGTTCCTTCGTGTGCAGTATCAGTGATAATGGTCTGTCTCCAAGCCGAGAGATGATCATGATTAAAGAGGTCTGGGTCCACATACTTTGAAACCCAAAATATGTTTTCTTTCCCAGTAGAGAAATCTTCATTCTCATTTAGTGGAAGATTCAGCCTAATGGAAAAATGGCTGTGCACTAAGATGGAAGAAGAGTAAAGTAGTAGCTTTAGGAAGAAACCATCTTCATTTTGATGAAAAAAAATGGTGGGTGGGGAATTAACACTATCACCACTAGATAGGAAATTCTAATCTGAGATTCATTTTTGCTTCTATAAATTGAAACTGTCACAACTGCTCCCTCACAGAAAACTTTAGCCTTCGTGAATACACAGAATTTTTAAATCTGCAGCGCAATTGTAGTCTCCAGACAAAAACAAAAAACACCAATAAAAAACAACAAAAAAAGAAATCTCAGAAGTGCACTTTGTATCTCCTGCCTCAAAAAAGGTTAAAGTGCTAAGTTAGATATATCTAAAAATTAAGCATCTCTCCTAGTCCTTTATTTTTTTAAATGAAACTTTATCTTTGGTTTCTTGTATCTTCTCCGTAATTTTATCCTTTGTTTCCTCCATCTTCTCTGTAATTTTATCTTTTGTTTCCTCCATCTTCTCTGTAATTTTATCCTTTGTTTCCTCCATCCTATCTTGTAGATATTCCTTTACTGGTGGTGGTGTGGACATATAGCCATTCTTACGTAGATATTTAACGGTGATGGACGTTCCTCCCAAAGTCACAGTATATCTGGCAGGAGTTGCAATCTTAAAGAAACCAAACAATAGACCGCATGAATAAAACAGGACAGTATTATCCATCAGACAGTATTTTTAATATTAAGTATCTTGGCCAGTGTCAGATACTAAAAATATCTTCTATTTCTAAGGAAATAAAACAATTAACAGTACATTCTCTAGAAATGCATACCTTTTACACTAAGTATTCTTTTGACAAACTAGCACAGGCGTTAGACTTCCCTTTTAAAAAGCCTCCCTGTGCAGCTTGTGGGAAGAGCATTAGGTGTCTCAGAATGCAATTCAGAACAGCCAGTATGTGAGCAATGAACTATAAAAGCAAAGATGAAGTACTAACAACAGGATATGCTTTAAATTCTAAAATTCACGAGAGTATAGGCATCTAACCTTCAGTCCAAAAATAAGACTTGCATATAGAAAGAGAGAGCTAAGAGAGACCTTCAGAGGTCAGCTAATCCAACACACAACGAACTAGGTTAGTTATTCTAGAAAGTTTAGAATAACTTTTTTTTCAGAACTTCAAAGATAAAGCATGCAAAATCTTCCATTTGCAACCTATTTTAGTACTTTCATGTCTTGAATGTTTCTTCCAAATCTCACTGCTGTAATAAAATCTTTGTATTTAACCACATTTATTGATCTCTTTCAGGTACAGGAGTAACTGGAAGAACAGTGCTTTCACGTTTTGTTTGGGAAAACAACAAACCTTAAAGTAACAGATAAATAGTACATCATATGTGGAAAGAAAACTGATGAGCGGCTTTTGAAGTGAATACAGTACTTTGGTTTTGCATGGCCTGACACATTTCAGGCTCCCAAAACACAGATTTTGGGCATAAAACAACAAACGAGACTCAAACCTGAATGTAAGTAATTGATCCAAGTGGACAATGAAAGTACTTAAGAATGATAGAGAACTACAATAGAAAGACAAACTAATTCATCATCTAGGATAAAAAATACCCTTACTTTTATCTGGCAATCATGAAGTATTTAAAATTTACTTTGTTATCCCAGTTAATTATTCCAGGGATACAGAGGAACAGCTTAATTGTAATTAAATTTCTGAGGACAGACAATCATCCTGCAGCAAACAAAGAAGTTATTTTAGAAGTATAGATAGATTCCTTCAAGGAACACAGAGCCCATACCAACTTTCCAGTGACTATTCTCCTACCACAAAAACGAATGTTGAAATATGTGTAATTATCAAACAGAGAAAACAGCATTAATTCTTTCTGATCTAAACAAACAAACCCTATTTATTTCACCAGGCAAGATTTAGAGCTTGTTTATAAACCATACAAATACTTACTTTATACAATGCATAAGCAGTTAGTGCATTTCCACTCTGGGAGTTTTTCAGGATGCTTACTATGCTGTCTGGCAAGCCAATCAACTCTAGGAATGGAACAACATTCACTCCTCTACCAAAGAGAAAAAAAATTGAAAATGAGTAGGATGACACTTGAAACATGAACAGTGATTTATAGTATCATTTCCATTCTTAAACTCCTTCATACAATCTTTGCAATTTAATAGCAAAATATTTTTTCCATCTAAGCAATATGCTTACAAGGTTTGTGTTTTTGTATATATAGGCAAATTAAAGCTTTTTTGTTCTGCATTCCACCAAGAGGCAACCCATTTATATTATCCTTGTTGGATAATATGTCAACTACAAACTTACCTGTGTCCCACTTTACTATGTTTGGAGTTAGTGTAGTGGTTGTAACACAGCTACTTAGGCTCCAGTTGTGCAAGTTCTGTTTTGCCTATTTTTTTCCCCTTTGGAAATTTCAGACTAATCTGCAGCATGCCCAGAAGTACAAAATCCAGAGTTTAGTGTGCTGCCTTCACTTTTAAATGAAACAAATGGAATGTGCCAAAAGAAAAGGAAACATATATCATATGCACAAGACAGCAAGGCTTTCGAGCCCATCTATTCCACCTGGTTAACGCAAGGTGGCAGGATAGATGGAGGAGCTCCTATCATAACTTCTTTCTTTTTGAAAACCAGTGAAACTAACACCAGCATAAAGAAAGAAAAGACAGTCCTTCTTTACACTGTAATAGAAAGCTACATGCCAGTATAGAAGGCCTGACTTTCCAGTATTTAGAAATGTTGTATTATTAGCATCATCATCCACTTCTAAATAACATTTTCATCATTTTAAGTGTTCTTCTGTGCATGTGATCGCTTTAGCATCAGGAACAGGATCAGGTAGTAGCTTTCTAGCAGTTACTGGGATCTACAACCTGAAGGCCTATCCCCAACGTAGAAATTGGAGCAAGATCTGAAAGACAGCATTAATCAACGTTATTAAATAAACCACCATGGTTTAGTCTTGTGTCATGAGCAGTCATTCTCAAAGTTATTTTTCCACTTCCAGAGGGTGCTGTTGCTGTAGCATGACAAATCAAAGCTTTGTTATAATTAGTTTCTAGTTAAATATTTCAGTTGCTTTCATCTGTCAAATATGTATTTCAGCAGCTAACTTAAGTGTTTGATGAAAACTCGATCTGAAATATCTGGATGTGAGCATCAACCTGGACTCATCCAAAGCAAAATATTTTTAATAGCTCTAGACCTTTATTCTTCTGACATAAGCTAAATTTAGAATGACATTTGGATCTATAGCTCCTAGAAAGGGCAATTATGCCAGCTGGTTAGAGTAACTAAAACAAACAGTTGTGTGGTAAGGCATTCTGATGTCAAAGCCCCATTCTTGCTGCCACAAACTGCCATTGTTTCATGCTTTCTATTATTAAATATACAACACTAGCAATCCAGAGATAAACATTTACTTATATTTAGCAAACCATTCGCAGATAGATAAAACTTCTTCAATCTGAACTAACATCTCATAGCTGATGTTTTTTCTAATAAATGCCATTTTCCAAAACATTATCTGGCCCACACTATAGCTGAAAGAAACTGAAGTTACAAATATATTTATTTTTGGCCATAAAAGTATTTAATTTCCCATTCAAAAGTCTGGGCTACAGCAGCAATTTTTATGGTAAAGGGAAGGAAAACAGGAAACAAACAAAAAAAGGAAAAAAGATACACGTGGTTTGTAAGGAGCTCAGAGTGAGGTAAAAGATTTGAAAGTCCAGTGATGGGGGAGGACTGTGGATAAATGGGGAAGGAAGTGGTGAAAATCCTTCAAATCCAAAGACAAAAAAAGAACAGGTCTATAAAGATCTCATCTAGCAACTCATAATCAGGATTCCAAATCTTTATTTTTATCCTGTGAAAGGTTACTAATCATTTTGATGCTGTTTACATCCACGCATATTTTGGGGAGACTGACATTTCTCCAAGTGTAAGCAAGACATCTGGTGTACAGAAATAACTGCATGATAATAGTATGCACACACCACTCTCACAAATGCAGTACTTCAGTATTAATCTTGTGCTCCAGGTAAAAACGTAGCCTCATTTCCCTGTTACATTTACAGGCACTTTTTAACATGTAGTAATAATTTATGTCCTTTCACCAGTGTGAGTCTGTCTCAATTCAACAGCAGTATTGAGTAGTGCAACAAAATACCAACTTACTTCATGGCTGCGTAGTAAAAGGATCCAAACCACACCGTGGAAGTCACAAGATGAACTGGAATCATGACTTTTCCATACTGTTTAAAAGTTTTCTTGAATCTTTGAACAAGACTAATTGATTTATCTTGCAATGGATCAGGATCTGAAGAATCTGTCTCTACGGGGCTCTGCTTGGGTACATCAGTGGCTGAAGTCAAAGGATTCCTCTCTTCTGGTACTTTGTGAGGAGTGTCTGCTGGCTGCGATGAAAAAGCACTTTTCTTTGAGGTTAACAGTGCTACACTTGCATGAAGACATCGTTTAGGAGGGTCCAGTGCCAAAATCACTTTGCATCCAACATTAGATGACATCAATTGTCCTTTTACGCACTGAAAGATGCTAGTGCGAGGAAAAACCAAACACATCCCGTGTGCCAGCTGAGATGCAGTATGTAATACACTCCTTTGCATCTTGATGAAATGTGGCCGAGTTTTCTATAGAGAAGAAACAACGGGGAAAGAGCAAACAAATTGCATTTCAGTTATTTTGTAATTTTAGATTTGCAATTCCTCCAATGCTACTTGAAATTCTGAAATTTTAAGTTGCTCTCTATCCTTCTACTTTAAAAGGTTTTCTTTATCTTCCTTTGCAGAAATTCTGTTACCTTCTAGAATTAAGCAAATCATTTTAGATCTCACCTCTTTAGTACTCTAAAGTCCACTTACACTAAAATGTCCACTTCACATAGCACACTCTGCTCCTCACAGCTAAAATGCTCACTCTACTCTCTGAAAACATTTTCAGATGTTTAGTGCTAGCTACTGCTTTTATCTGTATAATATGGCAGAGCTGTTGAAAAGCTACTCTTGAAAGTTCACTTCTAGGAGCAACGGATAGTTCAGGTGATACTTCCAGCCTCGACAGATATAGTGTGACCTTACTGAAGTGCTTTGGTAATAGTGGGATGTACTTTAAAAAGGTATTAAATGTAATATAATTAAAATTAATTTTTGGTGTTCTACACTATTTAACTAAAAGTAAAAATTCATACAGTAAAAAAAATAATAAAAAAATCCATGAAGTCTTAATAGTAACAAACCTAACCACAATAACCTGCCAGTATACATCTATTAGGAATTGGGATGGTGCTGTTGGATGTCATGAATTAAAAGAACAAAATTTAAACTGTAATCTTATAAATATTGCAACAAAAAGAGCATTTTAAAACTGCAGATAACCCAGTTAGCCTTATGATTTTGAACACTTACCAGCTATTCTTGAAAGTTTGGAAGAACCACTGAGAAGTTCCCCACAAAACAGGACAGGAATTTTGTACAGTGTGCATAGTAACTTGTAACTACAAATTACTGAACAACTAACTTTCCTTCCCACCAAAGAAAAGCACCACTAGTTGATTTTATCTAACTAATACCAGCTAAGTCAGTTGCATTACAACTAGTAAATCGTCCATGTTTTTGGATTTTTAACTAACGTTAACAACTCTTGATACAAATCAGAAATCATTAAAGTTTAACTGAAACTCCGTCATCATCTTCACATCTTTACCTACTGCCTTTAGATATATCTTAATCAGGTCTTTTGATAGTGAATTCATCTAGGCTGTTGAAAATGATCAATATTTCATAACATAAGCAGAGGTTTAAGAAAATGAAGTCATACATACCCTTTACTACTTTCCAGATACGCAACAAAAGGTCTGATAGAGTTTGTGTCTTCAAAGAGTTGCTACTCTTCCACTAGTACCCCACCTTTCACAAGTATGTCTTCAACATATTGACGACTGCCAAAGTGGAAAAAAGGCACATTTAGAGAAACAGAAAGCACAGCCAACTGATACTATTATTTTTGTTTAGCCTGAAACCTTGCTTAATGAAGAAGATACCAGTGCAATTTCCTTTTTGGACTCTGACAGCCTAATGACAGTTTCTTTTCTGCGTTGCTTAAGAATTCTTGAACTGTGAACTAGTGTTTCCTTCCAAGAGGTAAGTTTCATAGTCCAAAGGGACTTCTGTTAGAACATTCCTGCCTGTACATTTTCTAGATATTTTAATGTAATTATTTTTTTATGTAATTATTGTGCTTGAATTAATTGCAATTACTAGAATTACGATGTTTGATGCAGGGAAAACATCAGAGGAACGGTTCCAAACTCCCTGGACATATCTACCTTGCATGTGAAGCACAGACACCCACTTCTGGGGAACTCATACTAACAGAGGAGGTTACTTCATCATGAGGGGAAAACTGAACTCTTGTTTCTTTGTAAAGCAGCAGTTACTCACTCCTGCTGAATTATGAACTCAGTGGGAGCCAAGAAGTGCTGCTGCTTGTAGAGCAGTAAATCATCTACAGGTTCTGCCTCTCAACGAGATGGTCTTCTGTAAGAATTCACTGGAAACAGCAACTGCTTGTTGTATTTCTGTTTTTATGAGAAGCAGAGCTTCTTGCTGAATTCTTAGATACAAATGCAATTGTATTTGTAAACAAAAAGCAGTGAAAACACTTGATGGTACTTTTTCATATACCAACCACCTTACTGATTTACAGAAATTATAATAAACTGTAAGAAAACTACACAGCTTGCCTATAGCCACTTACACTCCTCTCCTGAGGGCTAACACCCCAGAGGACTGTTTTCCCCTCACTGGCAGTGCACCGCACTCTGAGCACCTGCCCCAAGTAGGTTTCCGCCATATCCAGCCAGCGGACCCACAATGGATACCTATAACCTACATGGACCTTCTACTCTATCTCTCCATTCTTCTGCTCTCAGTGGATGGTGTCCTATTCCCAAATTCCAAAGAAGCTTTGAAAATTGTCACCATACAGCATAGGGGAAGCAATGCTGATTCCCTCGTTATTAACAGGACTCTGCAATCCACCAGTCTTTGAAGGAGCTCATTTGGCCACACAGAGACTAATGATACAGCAGAAAGAAGAAACTGAAAGGTATTTCTGGGTTTTCCTGTTATTAGCATTTCTCAGACTACTGTTTCTAGGTTCGCTGTCTAGCACCTACTGATGGCACAAAAGCACCACTGTTCCACACCTCTGATACACTGCTATGGCTGCAAAACACTGTGGTTTGAAATGGCTTCCAGGACTTCGAAAAAAAAAACAACAACAACAAAAAAAACAACGACAAACCCAAAGCAACCCCAAAAGGTTAGAATTCCCCTCAAGAGGAGGAAGCAACAGGTCACTACTCCATGCTCAGTCCTCATCAGTCAACAGCTAACACTGCTGTGATTGGTGAGCGAGTTTCAGGGCAGCTGCTTGTAAGGTAAGTGCCCTTCATCACCAGACTTGACAGCAGTCAGAATGCCACCGCTGGCTGAAAGTAGGGGAAAAAGCAGGGCCGCTGACAAGACCTGCCACAATGTTTTTGTTGTTCCTTTGTCCTCAGACAGACTCGGAACTTGTTAACTAAAAAGTTTTTCTCCAGGATGCCAGACCCTCCAGTCCAAAGGGAATTTTTCTGACCATCTGCATAGATCCTGAAAAGGTCCCGAACCCTGTAAGCGCAGATGAAAGTAAGTTCTAGCCGATATTCTAAGAACTACCTTACTTTTTGCTCCTTCACTTTAAAAAGCTTTTTGTTAGATACTTAATGTATAAGGAAAGGTTTAGATGTAATAGAGCTTACGTTTGAGAGAATAAAACAGGTATTTCAAAACGAGGTTGGAGTTCTCCAAGAGATCCTACTGCTTTATAGGTATTTGTTTTATTTTACTTATTTAAAGGAACATGAGAGACTTTTGATGTGTTAAATTGACGATGATGATATTGTCACACAGCACTACAAGCCCAAAGGAGGCAAGAATTATATTTGCAACAGTTACAGCAGAGTATAGGAAAATCAATTGAGTAAAATAAATTATTATGGCATACGTTTCGTAAACTGATTTTAAAGAAATGAATATTGGTAAAGGGGGGTGATGGCTGCAGCTGCTCAACTGTAGTATTTTAATTACTTGGCTCACCATCGCAAACAAATCTTAAACAGGACAGACAACCCAAAGTGCACAATAAATGTCTGGACTTTACAAGAAATATGAAATCGTAGTTGTTTCATCCTTCTAAAACATGAGAAGAATACAGAGCAATCTGTCCTTTATGACGTGATTAGTGAGAAGAAGTTCCTAGTATCCAGTACATTCAACAGGCAGCAGAAAGCAGCATGTCAACCCACGGCTTTGAGGCATAATTTTATTCTTTAAGAACAATAATTTCCTCAAGATAATTATTACTCATGTGAGTTATAAAGTTGCCCCTGTAACTTTCAGTTTTGAAAACCCCTCAGATTCTAAGAAAGAACAGTAAGCTAGACATTATCCACAATTGCACTGGGTGACTTTTGGAAAAATATTTCTTAGTTTTAATGTATTGCCTTTATGCTATTGCATGATGCTGCAAAAGCACAGAGAAAGTCAGAAGCTAGAAGCTTCAAATACGAGGGTGGAAAAGCTGGTGGGATGCTGCATGACAATTGGGCGGGGGAGGGTATTTTAAAGCATCTTAGTTTTTGTATTAGGTTTATCCAAAGTATGCCACAAGCTAAAAAAAAAAGACAACAAACAAACATGATGTCTAAGGACAAATACAGCTGTTCTCTGCTATAAGAATCTCATGTAGTCAGTAACCAGATAGACGCTAGCAGGACAAGCTATGAAATAATCTATAAACACTTCTTGGATAAGGTCTCCTCTTCAGTGCTGTCATGTTCTGGCCAGCTATTTAGCAGCATCTCCAGCTGGCTGTAAACTGAGCTGAAGAGATCTTGGCTGTTCAGGACACACTCCTGGTTGGGATTCTTGGACATCCACTTAGTTTCTGAAGGCACGTCTGCCTCATGACAGGTTATTAACAAGCCCTCTGACATAAGGGAGTGCTCCGGTGGCCTCCTGAGTAAAAGTACAGTTCAGCTCCTCATCACAGTGCCAGAGGCTTTGTTTGGGAAACTTTTATGCTCCTGTTATAATTTAGAACAGCTTTCACACAAAACTGACGTGCTACAGGAGCATCCTGTCTCTTGCATTTGCGCTGCTAAAGTCTTTGAAACCCAGTCAGTGATTACTAGAAAGTAGAGATTAGACTTGCTCCTGAGGACAAGATCCTGAACAGAAGCTCAGGATCTTTTGGTGGCACAGAGCTGGGCTGTGTGACTACCATGAATCTGTGGTTTTAGCAACGTGCTAACATTTTAAGCAAAAAAGGATCCAGGATCATTGGAAAATGTAAGAGTAACAAGCAGGCCAACACAGGTACAGCAAAGAGTGCTGGGGATATCTGCTCTTGGAAAGGGACGTTATGTCAGAGAAAACGTCAGATGAAGATTTCATTAGGATAATTTGTATAAAAATAGTTACCCTTTTATAATTAAAAAGTTTTGAGCTACTAGAGAAAACAAAATGTGAAAATGGGCTGGATGTAAGACTAAAGCTTTTGCCATCTAAGTTCTCTTTTGTAAAAGAGGTCAGAAAACATCTGGGGGAATTGAGGGTATAATGTAAGTAGACTAGCCTGGTTTATTTTCTCAGTTCCACAAGAAACACTCTGGACACAATATGTAAATACGGATGAATTTAAAGCACTTGTTCTGTTAGTGTTTGAAAACAGAACATTAATTATACCACAGGAGAGTTCCCACTGAAAATCCATGAGCTTTTTCCACTCCCCAGGCACCATTCTCTGAAACCAGAAAATTAATTTACATTCCTGTCAATTTTAGTGCAAAAATCAAGGAAACTTTGAGGACTATGTTGTATATATAGAAGAATTTGGAAAGGACAAACCACATTGTCAGACATCCTTTCCAGTTCACCTTTCAGGTTGCATAAAAAGCAAATGCACAGAGATCCCACGCAAACAGCCAGGTTAATAAGAAAACCTTTATATTGAGTAAAAAATATAAGCAATATAATAAAAAAAGACTTGTTTCACATTTAAATTTGTTCAACAATTTATTGACAACATTTAAAAAAGCACATTGCCAAACATTAAGCTAATAAAACAAGAAAAAAAAAAAGCTACTGAACTTAAAACGTATGGGTTGCCTAAAAAGCTGGGGACACATTTTGAAATCATTGTAACAATAGTGCAATATATGTAAAGCATCATTGTTTTTTCTAAACACAACATAAAACGTAGCTATAAACCTCGTAATAACTGAAATGGTTCAGCATAGCATGCAGTCACTACCCATGGCTGGGAAATGACAGCATATTGGGAGTTTTTATTCTTTGCATAAGTACTTCAAGGGTATATGAATAAGCATTTAAAATTCATATTTCAGCTTTTACTACTTCTGCAGTATCCTTAATACAATCTGTTATTCATTCAAACCTAAGCTACTTGGCTATAATTTGAAGTTTGGGCATCACTAGCTGCCTCACCCTGCCTACCATTCAGAGCTGCCTGAAAAATTGAACACCGTGTTTTAGGCCAAAGGGAGCAATGCAAACCGAGTCATGCTGAAATTTATTAGAATCTTGCTGAAAGTCATCACATCAAAACACAATGCAAGGGTAACCTTACAGACAAATTGGCCTAATAAGTTAGGCATGATGGAGGCGGAATGGGCTAATCTCTGTATCATCACTTAGTAAAAGCTAAGCAGTATATTTTAAACTTATCATATTACTACTACTTACTAATGTAAGTGCAAACAATTTTTTAACCTTCATTTTTATTTAAACTAAGGTAGTTCTTGCTTAAACTTAGTAAAGTTTTCAGTAACTTTGGTCAAGAACGTAGAATAAACCCTTTAACATAAGATCCCTAAATACATGGCAATCTCCACTGCTACCATGTTCTGATGCTTTAAGTATTGGTAAGCACAGCAAAAACATAGCTTCAGGCAGAATAAAAATTTTTGTAGAGCTTTATATAAAAGTTTTGAACGTTGGATTCAGAACATAAATAAAGCAGGAGAACCTAATGCAATGTCTGTGCTGAATTATAGAGCAGGAATGCTAAACAGGAGGCTTAACAGCTTATCTGCACCCCATCAATGTGACAGCGGTATCCCTCTTCTCCTGTATGCTGAAAAGCATTGGATCTCAAGG
Organism: Anser anser; assembly: GCF_964211835.1. NCBI lineage: Eukaryota > Metazoa > Chordata > Aves > Anseriformes > Anatidae > Anser > Anser anser. The sequence goes on from NC_139721.1 coordinate 56,358,017, forward strand.
TTGCACACAGTTGAGCGTAACAAAAGCGTGAATGTTCTCTCCCCAATTCTTTTAGACGAGTATTCAGTTGTGTGCAGTGCTTTCTGCTCTTCAGAACTGTCTTAATATCTGGAGCTATTCTATGTTTCAGCTCTAAACTCTGTTCAGAGCTGAGAACTTCCCCCGTTCAAAACTTTGCAGCTCAGCAGTGCTGAGCATCTACGCTGGGTTCCTTCATTCTTAAGTTTCACTCTGCCCTCTACTGATTTTTTCCAAAAGTACAGCTCCTGTACTAATACTACAAAAGGTCTCCCTACTCTGGTTCCTTCCAACAAGTATTAATCTGCTTGATCGTCTCCTATGTTGTTTCTGGATGTAAAAACAAAACCGAAAGCCAACCCACCCAAACCTGCCTTTTAAAGTGCTATCTGATTTGAGCTTTTGTCCATTTGTCACTCTGCAGACATGTCTGTAATGTGCAAGTTAGAAAGTTATGCTCTTAGAAGCTAACTAAACTTAAAATCAGGCATTTGCATTTGTTCTAAAAAGGATGAAAACCTCACTTTCCTAGATCAATAGCAACATCATACTTGTCTGCTTATTCTTTTGTCTTTCATGTTATGACCTTTCACTTTAATCAAAAGACCAAAATCACAATATAAATCCAATAAAACAACTTTCCCAAGCAACCCCTAGTAGCCCCTTTCATCCTTAAATCTTTCAGTGTATCATTAGTTCATTCCCCTCAAAACACTCGTGGTTTTCTTTCAGAGGGTTTTCAACCGGAGGGCCACCATGTGGAGGTGTGTGGGGTAGGTGTGCTCAGCAGTGGGAAGTTTCTAAGGGGTCTGCAAAAGATAATTCCCGTAAGTGAACCTCATGTTAGGACAGTTTCTTGCACATGGCTTTGAATTCCCTCAGAAAACAAAGACATCTGAACTTGCGAGGAGTCAGACTCAAACACAAATACACAGAACTTTGCTGAAACACTGAGGATCTCTTAGGATCTCCCCTCTCCATATCTCATCCAACTTTAATTGGCAGACTCCTCACCTCCATCATCTCTCAGCGAGCACCTCAAAGTCCTCTCTATACATTTTAACTAATGGAAGACAATAGAAACATGACTATGTTTATTTCTGCATTCAGGGCTGACATTTCTTTTCTAAAGGTCCGTTACCTCTCTTTAGAGTTCAGATCCGCTGTGCACATCTCTCTTCACTAACAGAGGCATCAATAATGGTCAAAAGATTACAGAGAAAACTGAACTACAGCTTGCTCAGGACTTCCTGTTATGCCTCAGTTGGGTTCCAGTAGACAAGCTCATTTTTGGATTCAATCTTTTGACATATAAAATTTAGATTATGATCTTTAAATTAAACAGCTCTTGGGAGTTGTAGTCAACTGCTCCTGAAAGGTCTAATGAAACTACTGGAAACACCCTGGGGATGCTGTGACCTCCACTAAAACAACTGGTGCTGGTCCAAATACAGTTGGGCCTTTTTGAACGGAGCACATCAAATGACTGGGGTATTCAAATACTTTCTCTTAACTAATTGTAAAAGGCATTTATTAACAATATGCTGCAACTTGGATCTTAGCATAAACTTTGTACAGCCTTCTCTCTCATCCTGCATTATGACTACCAAAACCATTCCCTACCTGGTCTTGATAAACGCCATTTTTGCCACCTCAGGTCTTCACAGGTCTCATCTCACTGTACATCCCAACTGTAGTCAACAGTACCAGCTGTAATTAAATTGTTATTTAATTTTGTTGTAAATTGTTAGCTAACATAACCTGCATTTAGAATACTACAAATCAACGAAAACAGCATCCTCCACCAAACTCACTAAAAGTGAGTAAAGACTTCCAGAGAGCATGCTCCAGGAGAAGCCCAGAAGCCTTACAATTAAGAACAATACAGGCAAGGCCCAAATCAAAAGTGAACAAAATACCCCAAACCAATCCTCTCATCCTCCAGTCCCCAGCCCCCCAAAGACTTCAACAGGAACAGAATCAATCCACAGTGGAAAGAAACATTAGGTTCAAGGTTTTCTTTTATTCTTTCACTGAATTTATTTCACATGTTCAAACACTGAAAAGATGTCACTTTTTTTCCCCAGCAAAAAATACCGAACGATCATCTTTCAGCAGAATTGTTGTTGGCAGACATTTGCTTCCAGTATAAATCTTTTCTAAATATTCCAAGTGTTGAATTCTCTGTTGTGGATTCAAACTTCTCCATATGGGGAAATATGTGTAGTATCAATCAGAAAATCTTGAAAAATTACACGTGAAGAGGCTGATCATAACATTTACTAAACAGACAGATGTTCAAAACCACATTCTTTGTCTAATTTTTGGTAAATGCTATTCCCCACAGCTCTCCAAACAAGCGTGACCTGTTCTTAGGAGTAGCAGTATTACTTTTGTTAAGGTTTTGACAGCTGAGCCGTTAAGATTTCTTTGCCCACCACTCAGTTCATTGCCTTCAGCAGCACCTTTTGCTTAGAGGGCAGGATCGATAACGTTGCTGGCCATGCAACCAGCAAAACGGCACCATCCGAGAGCGTCTGAAGGAGCAGACTCACAGAGCGGTGACTTCACACCAGAAGGAGCTCTGATGGGACTTCAGTATCAGAAGCCAAATAATGCTCAGTCCAAGGAATCGCCCTTGGCATACTCAGAAGAAGCAACCAACCTCTGGCAGAGTTCCTTTCTGTTTTCACACTTTCACTTTCACGCACTGCCAGGACATGAGTCCTAAGGAAAAAACATTATTAAGGGAAAAACATGTACTGCCTGCTGTGTGGGAAAGGCAGGTGGTAATGTCATTGTAAAAATTAGGAAGCCATTTTTCTGTCAACCTTTATATTTAGAAATAAAACTTATAAACCAGGAGGATAAAATTTCATGTGTTAACATAAATTACATCATTAACCACAGAAAAAAAAAGTAACTTGATTGTTTTAATTTTCCAACTTTTTAGACAACTCAATTTAAATAGTAAAAACACATCCATTGTGAGAAGACCACTTTCTACCAACAGTCCTTGAGATCTACTTTAAAGCAAACCATGAACATAGTCTTCAGGACCTACTCCTGAATGTCATCTACCCAAACGCCCAAATTTCACGATCAATCACAGGTCAAGACATCTCAGGAAGACACAGCAGACTTCTGACAGTGTACAGAGCCTAGCACTAGAAGGCAAACCATGAGATACCTCCCTAAGTGCCGGACAGTTAATAGGAAACCCACAATGTGGAGCTCTGTGGATTCACAAATTCTTTACTGACCCACTACAAGGCCTACTGTTCCTTCGGAAAAAAAACACAGTAGAAAAGATCTTCCAGTCAGAATACGCTGCATCTAAAACACATCTTTTAATCACAGAACACAACTTGCTCTTGTCCTTCCAGTAGCTGTTGCAATACTTTGAGGCAAGAAAGAAACATGGATGTACAGTCTTACTTCCGTCCTTACTGACAGAGAGAATTTGTAAGCCACAGACGTAAGGAAAACTGAATTCCTAGGTAGTTTTGTCACGAGGTTAAGTTTGCTGGTGTTCAAAAGACTGATAAAATTCAGCTGAAGATCCTTCTGTGGTTAGGGCATTCATTACATCTCTCTCACACGTATTCTGGTGGTTGCTAAAGATTAAATTTAAGTTGTAGCCATTTTTCAGAAGCATCAAATCATCTGCTTTCATAAAGCATCTCAAAGCTTACTACTTCTGAGCGCTACCACTCTCAAAGCTAGTTAGTGTTACCTGCCTGTTCATTCTTCCCTAATTCCAGCACATATGCTTCATTTCTGAGGAAATCATGCTAAAAATTAAAGTTGCTCTATCCCACATCATACCTACTTCTGTTGTCCAATACCTTCACGTGCCTTGTTAATTAGAAACTGGGGCAGCACAAGCTGAGCAGAGCTGTAAACCTACTGACACAGCAGATTAAAGAGTTTATTTATGAGTTCTCTGTACTTTCATTTTTATGAGTTCTCTGTAAATATTCATGACAGGATTAAAATATTTTTGGAAGATATCCTAAGTAAATTTGCTAATGTGTCATTCAAGGGAAGTAATAGCAAGCAAGTTAATTTTCCCAGGCGTGTATCACCCGCTCTCATCTTTACGAGCAGATCAAAGTAACACGCACGTCACCAAAGATATCTATCTTGGAATGCTTTACATAGAGCAGCAAGAGAAGAATCCTAGGATCACAACCTGTGAAAGCATGCTGTGTTTTATGAGATGTGACCAACAAGGCCCAAGGCTTGTGTTTCGGTACAGAAACATCCCTCCTTCAGAAAGCATAGCTCGAGACAGTAGGAAGAAAAAGATGTTATCTAATTTTAACATCAGCAAATCAGCTTTTAAATCCACAAAATATTAAGAGCAATTACTTAACTGGCTGGCACATGCTGGAGCTAAGCACTACCATCACAGTTACAAGGTAAGTGTCTTCACACACTCTATTCAACAGTTCTATCAGTCACTTTGGGAAGAAACTTACCAGACTGCTGTAAAGCCACTCACACATTTCTATTAAGAATCAGCGAAGTCCAGGCACGTGAAAACCTACTGCTGTGTTTTATAATTTGTTCATGAACATTTGACTGTATAGCCTTCATTTCTTCGCCCATCCCTCTTTGCAAGGACAGGCTGCTTGAGTTCTGGAGAACTGCAGAGGATCACAGCCATGCAACTTCTTGTTTTGTTTATGTAACAACTGCTACACATGGCCAAGGTCAGTTTTTGGACAAGATCAAATAGCAGAGGCCTGGGATTAAAATTTGCAGCCCAGCTAACTGGCACTTTCATTTTCTGATGCACGCAAATGGAACAAGACCTAGTTTTACCATTCAGATATCTTTGTTTAGAAGGAGCAGTGTCATGTCTTGAAATAGAAATGCCATTTTTTGATGAATCGTACAATGTGTACCTAGTTTGAAGGTGACGCGAGGAGAACCGAGTGGCAGAAGACACTGGGGTGGAAAAGATTTGAGCAGCTCAGAGGAAATATGAAGTCCATGAGAACTGAAATCATTACCATTTGTACTGCAGAAGAGTCTAAACATCAAGCAGGGTAACATCCCGTGTGTTAAAGGAGAAATTAATTCTGTCCTCAACTGCTTACTTACTGAGACAGAAAAAAGGTTGGAGGACTCACAAAATCAGATGCACCAACTCTGATTTACTAAGACCTCATTAAACCACAGTTCTCCTGACAGTTTGAAGCAATATATTTGCCTTAGTAAGAACAAAGCTTGTTGCACTCAATGTACTGGTATCGTCAAGATCAGCAGAATTTGGGAAGGTACCATTGCAGCATAGCATAAGGATTTTAACTTGGTATTCTGATAGGTAACGACTTGGTTCAAGCACTTTAGATCAAGGATTGACCTCATTCATGGCCAGGGATTCCTAAAAGGCTACAGAGTACCTCTGGTAGATTCCTTGACTTGACTCGGATGGTATAGTGTGGCAACATTAAAAAACAATAAAAAAGGAATACTGCTCAGGTTACAACAGTTTTCTTTTTCATTTTAAAATTTTAGATCGTGATAGCTTACCCCCCAAAAAACAAGATTTTTCTTCTATGTCCCTGTCCTTAGAGTAATAAAACTTTGTTAAGAACAGGAAGTTATATTTCAGTTAAAAATCATTAAAACTACATTTACGATTGTATTTTTAAAATAAAACTCCATTTAAATGACCCTTAACTATTTTCTTAAAGGGTCAGATCACTCTTTCACACCACTTTCTCACTTGCACCAATCTTTCCAAGAACCTTCCTAAGAAGACAGAGGGTGGTTCAGTGGAAGGACTGGTTTCACTGTGCCGGAAAATACTGAATGTAAGCCTTATTTCTGAAATTTCACCAACAAAAACTGCCACACCCTACCAAGTTCTTAAGCATTCCTCCTGTCCCTGAAGATTTCAATCATATGTTAGGCCCAAACCTCAGTTATTTCAGTAGTTTTATTCCATTTTTACTCCTGAAATCTTGCTGATGTTGAATTTACTTCAGTGCCTAATTTTCAAAGTATGTTCAGCTTCAACAATCTGGGTTTATAGCGTATCAGCGCCAACAATAACTATGTTGGATCTTATTCCCAAGCTGCAAAACTGATTACAAGGAATGTTATGGATTCAACTACCAGTTTTACAGTCATTTTTAAAATCAGTACTTTCTGCTTTTGCCATTGTGTTTGTTGTGTCCTTATCTTTAAAGCCAATATTGAAGTCAAAACTCCATAGAGGTCCAAAAAACCTGTTGAGATGCAAGCTAAGGCCTGTTATCTGAGATAAGGGGACAGCAGTAACTCCCTGCCTTACAAAAACAGACCGATTCAGTTCCTTAGTGATGTCTATAAGCATACATGCAGAGCTGGAGTGGCTTGTCTGGAGATCACCTACAACAGCAGAATTACATGGATCCTTCTAAATACAAAAATCAGATAAAATCTTTTCTTATCAGCTGCTACAGTCTGTGAAGTAGACGTGTAGAAAGTCACGCTAAACAAATCTTTTTTATCTTACATTCCTTACATGCTCAGAGTCTGAATTTGCCTACTCGTTTTTGCCATGTGCAGGCCATCTGATATCCACCTACCCAAACCATCCAATGATTTTTTTTCTCCCTGATGGCAACGCTTCTCAAGCAGCGAGTGCAATTCCACAACGCTGCCGCAGAGGCCACTCACACCCCTTTTACCTCAAGCAGCCTTTGAACAGTAAAAGGAGATAAACACCTGCTGTCAGCACCACAGGAGATGGATGGTGGGGACACATTATCCTCTGTGCATACATTTCCCACACAGAAGCAGCTGCAAGTCAAATAACCTAGTGCACAGGCGGCAACTCAGATTCCAAATTTGGAACTTGCTCCCCATCTCTCCCTCAAGCAGCATAACTTTGGCAAATCGTTAAGTTTATACTTGTAACAGTAGAAGCCTCTTGGGGTTTAGATAAGCTGAGGAGCAGTAAGTTGCAGTCTGCTTAAGAATTAGGTTTGGTGCAGGCTTCTGGGGCACTTTGCGTGCTGCTGTCCAAACTAGTGCTTCCTCCCTTGGGCCAGCTTGCAGAAAGTATTTTGGAAGTGGACACAAATGAGGTGAAACGTGTAGGCTGCATTATCTGACACACATCTACACTTGATTTGAAATTAAAAGCAGTCTCTCCTGATGTAACAGCGTTGTCAGAGTCCTCTGACTTGGATAGCTCTCATGGTTAATTACCAGAAGCAGATTACCAACAAGTACCAGAACTCCAAGCAGGGTTACCAAAACCGTCCTGCCTTGTTCAGCTAGCCAGTGCCTCCTGGGGATCCCGAGGCCCCCACAGCAAGCCCCCAAAAAAACGCGTAAGGAGAAAAGGCTGAAGCCTCGAGATCGTAAACACGGCTCTGCCCGCGAGCAGCTACCCTGAGGGCGGCAGGGGGCCCCACGACGGCACCCGCGGGACGTGCCGCTTCCCCCCGCCCCCAGCGGCCGGGCCCTACCTCCCTCCCTGCCCGTACCCCGCGAGGCGCCCGCACCCGAGGGCAGCCCACCCGCCCCGGCCGCCCCGAGCGGGTACCTCACGGCCGAGCCGCCGCCGCTCTTCCTCCACCTCAGGCCCGGCCCCGTCGCCGCTCCGGGCGGCGGCTGACCGGCGGCTGACCAACGGCCACCAACGGCCACCAACAGCCCCAGCCGCACGCGCCGTTCCCCGCCCCCCCCCGCGCGCGTCAGGGCAACGTGCAGCACCGCCCGTCCCCACCATCACCTTGAGGGCAGGCGGCGGGGCCACTGCGCAGGCGCGGCGGCCCCCCTCCGCGCGAAGCCTGCTGGGAGTCGTAGTCCTGTTCCCCTCCCACGCAGCACGCATGCGCAGTGCCGCTGGAAAGCCCTCCCCGTTCCCCGGACGTGACGCCGCGGCGGAGGGGGCCTCTTCCGCAAACGGGATGGCGGAGCGCCCGGCGGGGTGAGCGCCGCGCCGCCTCCCCCCTCCTCGCCCGCGGCAGCACGGCGGCGAGCGGGGGGGGGAGCGGGGCAACGGCACAGGCAGGCGGCGGGGGGGGGGCGGGGGAGAGCCAGGGGAGGCGGCGGGCAGCTGGGGGGCGGGGCCACGACGGAGCGGGCGGGGCCACGACGGAGCGGGCGGGGCCTCTGGGCTTGGGGGCGGGGCCTCGCCGTGGCGCCGTTGGTGCCGTTGCCCCCGGGCGCTGCCCCGTAAAATGGCGGCCGCCGCGCGCCAACGGCTGCGGGGGGTCTCTCGTTCCCCGCAGCTCCCTGGCGTGAGCGGCCGGCCGTGAGGGCTCTACCCCCGCGTGAGGGATGGCCGACCCCGCCGCGGCGGAGGGAAAGGACGGGGAGCAGCCCCGTGGCGATGCGGAGGGCGGCAGCTCCGGCACAGCGCGCCCCGCCGGCAGCGAGCAGCAGGAGGGCGGAACGAAAAGGAAGCTGGAGGAGCAGGAGGGGGAGCCTCCGAAGAAATCAGTGAGTACCGTAAGAGCAGCAGAAAATATTCCTCCTCTCACCTGGGAGGGTGACAAGGGAAAGTGATGTTTTATAAGACACTGCCCCTTATCATATATGCGCTTATAGAAACTGATGCTGTAGTTCTGATCCAGTCTACTTTTGACCTTTTGCAATACTTATGTATAATTTGAGAATGTTTTTGACCAAATGCTTTGTTTCTGTGTTCGTATCTGAACGGTAATCTAAGCAGTCTGGAAAAATTAATACCCTTTGTCGTGGCAGAAACACTACTAACCCTTTTGTCCTTTTGCTAAAGTAATTTTGGGATCAGGCTTAGAAGGACAAGGAATATGCTGTTATTGCATAGCCTAAGGGTATGAAGAGGTTAGACTCTTTCAGATTAGACTGAAAGCAGCTGCCAGCAATCTAGATGCTACTGCTGATGGCTGTTACTAACAGTGGTTGCAGCAGCTGGGGTGCCTTAATGGATTGCGTGAATGTGTTTCCCTCACTTGTCAAAGTCAGCCTTTCTAGTTTAAGTCACCTTCAGTGGCTGTCAGGGGACCATCTGTGCTTACCGTGAAAAAGACTAGAAAGGGTCAAAATATTTGTTAGTCTCAGTGAGCTGAGTGCGGTAATAAACAGGTGATGGAGTTATAAGTATTCCAGACAAGTAAGGCTGTGTACGTGCTCAAGGTTACCAAAATTATATGAAACGTTGAAGAACAAATGTACCATATTAAAGTCAGTCAGACCTTTTCTCCTGAGCGACTGGTATTTCAATGATAAGGTGTTTGGGCATTGACTTTTTTTAGTGGATTGCTATTGGGGTTGCTTTTAATTGCAATGTAAATTCACAGTGGCTGGAATTTTGTGGCATGTTTGTGGGTTCTGACTGAGAATTCTTCAGTCTCGTTTGTACTGTTAGACAGTTTTGTCTTGCAGAATTTGTGTTCTGTTACTTTGTATTTTATTTATAATTTTTTTTACATGTTATGTATATAAATGGAGATTGTTTTCAAGGTTAAGAAATGTTAGGAGCATAATATCTAGTTACAGAGTACTTTTCAGTATCGTATCGGGCTTCCTATTTTGGACTAATTATATTTAAGGCTAAAACAGGCATTTCTATGGACTGCTGATAAATATTAAATGGGATACTGTCATCAAGTCATTATTCTCTTTCCCTTACCCTGGTTTGTTCAAAGCTCTGGTAGTTACCACTGACAGCTTTGCGCAAAATCAGCTAGTCAGCATTTTGGTTAAATTGGCAGTTCATACACTTCTGTTAACAGCAAACACTGAATTTCTGAACCAGGATTTTCTAAGAACCTTAAACGTGAAATAATGCTCAGAGAGAAGGAACATCTTCCTTTTCAGCCCCTGATATAAAGGGGATGAAACTGATTCTTTGAGAAAATGTAAGCAAAGATGCTGGACATCATCCATCAGAAGTTATGTGGGCCAACTGAAAACGGAATTAAATTTTTGAGGCAGTTGACTCTCCAGTGATAGAAGTACTGATGTCAGTTTCAGGCCAGATATATATACAAAAACATTTCCCCATAATGATTGTGACCAGTGTAGCTTGTTTCCTTTCTTAAATCTCTTAAGTGGACAAGTCTCTTGATTAAATGAGAAAATAATACAAAGAATTTGCTGCTTTAGACTATTCCTTCCCTCGTTTCTACAGAGTGAGACAGGCCATGGGCAAGCTGTAGCTGCACATTATAATGAGCTTCAAGAGGTTGGATTGGAAAAACGCAGCCAGAGTCGCATATTCTACCTCAGAAACTTTAATAATTGGACAAAGAGCGTCCTCATTGGTGAGTTTCCTTAATTGATTGCTTTGCCTTTAATAAAATGTAACTTTTTTGTTTCAAAATGTGCTTTTTCTGCTCTGATGTTTATTATTGAAGTTTGTCTGTTAATACAGTAAGATTTTCTAGTAGTAAAATTTTCTAGATTTTCTAGTAGTAAAATGTCTATTTTTATCTATATTTTTATTTTGAATCCTTATGGTAGTGTTTTATATTGTTGGAGTGGGAAATAAATGCTGAAGTTTTAAGGGTCAATTGACCTGAAAACTAGAAAAAGTTCGTACTGGTAATCGTTCTTCTTCATGCCATTTTAAAAGAGAAAGGGACAACTTTGAATCATAAAGAATCTGTTCTTGTTACATTGAGCTTTTCATGTTATTTAAATCTATCTCAATTTCTAAACTATTCTTGAAGTAGTCTGTTCTTAAGTCTACATGAAGCAATTTTGCAGAAAACTTGAACATATAAAACAGATATTTTCTGTATTACACATAATAGTTTAAAAAGATGAAAAACTAGAGGAAGTAATTTTTAAGAAGCAGCAGCTTCTTATATAGAAGGCTACAAATTAATTCCAAAGTGAGTAAACAAAACTATTCTGTCTTCAAACAAATAAAATAATTGTCAGTAGAACACCACAAATTCATGGAGAGTGAGGTATGCCAGGATATGTTGTCACCATTTGTCTTAGCATCCTGCTTTTTGTTGGGTTTTATTAGAGCAGTTAAAAGCAATATTTAAGTTTATATAAAGCTGTTCCTAAAACCTGTGTTCAAGCCTTTCAGTCGTGATCAATTTCATTAGCGTGGTGTTGCAGCAGTTGTACCAAAACATACTTCTTCTCTCTTACTGTGAAAAGAAGTGGCTAGCATGTTGATATGTTTTGTGTAATATGCCAACATCAGTCACCACCAGAATAATCTAGACAGAGTGGAGATGGAAAAGAAAACAAAATCAATATATGTTGCGTGAAAAGACAGCAAATAAGTAGCTAGTGTTATTGCAAGGCCTAGGAAAGGCTGAGGGGAGAACATTACGCGTGTTTGTAATGTGACTGCAAGAAAAAGTTATGGCTGGTACATTTAATTGGCTTTTAATCTTCTGGCTTTCACATACTTAAAAATAACATCTGCCTTCATTTTAATGGTAATGAAAGGGAGCCCTGTTCCGTCCTCACACGTGGGGTGGTTGTTTAGCAAGGAGCAGTTTTGCCTTTGTCTGCCAGGGAAGCAGTGCAGTGCTCCAGTCACAGGCAAAGCACGTCAAATACAGAAAATATTAATTATCTTTTCCATAATCTTTAAAATTTGTGGTTGTTGCTTTCATCACTAGTGGTTTCTAGAAAAAAAGATTTAAGACTGTAAAGTTAACAAGACTTTATAGGCAAAGTAAGTTCTTGGATGTTGTAAAGTCCTTAAATCGTTTCGGTCCTCTATGGATCTTGTATAATAAAAGTGAATTACAGTGACCTGTATAAGCATTCTCTCTCTTATTTTTCTAGGTGAATTTATAGACCGGGTACGACGGAAAAAGAGTGACATAACTGTTTTGGATCTGGGATGTGGCAAAGGTGGAGACTTACTGAAATGGAAAAAAGGCAGAATTAAAAAAATTGTCTGTACTGGTAAGAAGATACAGTAACTTTCCAGGGAAAGTATACCACTATTATGGGGGAAAAAAAGCACATCTCTAGTCTTGTACTGTTTCCTTTTTTGTTAGTATGCCCAAGAGTGCAGTGATGCACCTTCTGTCAAAAAGGTTTTTTTTTTTTTTTTTTTTTGTCTTTTAACCTGAAGGCATCTATTTGATTGCCAGCATAAATACCAGAACTGTTAATATTCTGTGTAATGAGCTCTCAGTTCAACTCTTAAATAAAAGCTAGTAGCAGTAAAGAGATACCATATTATCACAGATTGTCTTAGGTAAAATGTAGCACTGGGGAAAAGACTGACTTGATATATTTTGTCTTTTCTCCCATGTCTAATCTTCTGTAGTATTTTTAACTGTTCTGAGAATACACATGTAAGAGTTGCATTTAAAAAAACGAACGAACAACATGATGTTGTGACAAAAACTCAGATATTACAGTCAGCTTAAGATTTTCAGACTCAGAAAGGGGAAGAGCTGAAAGCTGCTTAAAAAGTCTTTTGTTTAAGTAGTTTGCATAGGTATTGGAAAGAAGATATCATCTTCCCTTCTCCCTAGAATCATTCCAACTATAATCAGAGGAAGTGTTGCTTAATTTCAAATTTAATAGATAATAACATTTAATAGAATTCCTTTAGTGGGAATTATTCTAGGTATTTTGGTACTTTCCAGGTCTTTGTTGCCTTTCTTTTTCAGTTGTCAGCCTTCAAATACAGGTAATGAATTTGCTTACAGAGCCCTTATGTAAGCTATAAATTGTGCGTTATTAGTTTTAAAATATGTCCGACGTGTCATTATTCAGTGAAGCTCTGCCTGTGAGAGTAATAGCCTTAAAAAGAAAAATTCCCATGATGAAACATGAGCGTATATCACAAATCACTGCATTTCAACATCTTGTATGTTTGTAAGAAGATGAAGAGCTTTCATTACTGTTTGAAAACCCCCCTTGGAGCTGCACTCTTAGCTAATTGAAGCTAGACAATTAATGCTAACAGCGCTTTGTATCAATCACTTTGTATCCATTACATGAAATTTTGGAGGCTTTCTTTGAACTTATGAGGATGGCAGCTTTCTAAAATCTTCAGCTTACAACTTTTGTCTGAAGTAAAGGCAGAAAATGATCAAGAGTTATATTATAATCCCAAACGCTTTCTGAAAACTAAATTCTTTCTCTACAAGTTGGAAATAAAACTTCACATCAGAGTGTAACTGTAGATCAACTTTTATTCCTGGCCTAACAGGTTTGCAGTGCTCCAGTAATTGTTCCTGTTTTCTTGTCTGAAGTTTACACATTCATCCTTTTTCTTTTTAAATTTTTTCTTAATCTCTCTCTATAGATATTGCTGATATTTCTGTGCAACAGTGCAAGCAACGTTATGAAGACATGAAAGCTCGATGTCGCTATAATGAACGTATCTTTGATGCAGAATTTATACAAGCAGATAGTACCAAGGTACAGTTTTTAGGCTTTACAGTACTTTAGAGATGTTACATTCTTTTGTTAAGCAAATATAGGAGGTGATGGTAGTGCTGTAATATCTAGGGGATGTTGTATATTTTTAAGATCAGGTTGTTGTACTATCAGGATAATCAACTGCACAGGTTACTGAAACGTCGCATGAAATTTAGTTAAATGCATTTGATTACTGCTTTACATTGTAACGTTTTTGAAGCTTGAATGCCTTTCTCAGGTAATAAATGTGATGCTTTTGATTTCTTACATTTGACAAGGGAAAGGGAATTAATACTTATTTCTGCAGTTCTGGGATCCAGTATGGGACTTTGAAAACTGTCTGAATGTGTTTTGATGCTGGAATGAATAAGGGACATTTTGTGATTTAACACATAAATTTTCTTTATTCCAGTATTTTTTTTTTCTAGTAGCATTTTAATTGCCATAATATTAATCTTCAAAATGTCTGTGATGGTGCAGATTTTTTAGATGGCATGGTGGTGATGTGGAATACATTGCTGTGGTTTAGGAAACAGTCTTGTGCACAGCACTGCTTTCGCTCCCTGGAAATGAAGGCTGAGTGTGCCCTGCTGACACAGGCTGAGGGACAGAGCCCAGCTGGTTCCAGTGTACTTGTGGAAAGCCTGAACCTATTCTACCTAGACTTGCAGGAAGGGTTGGTGGCTTGAATTCTTGGTTGCCACCCTTTTCTTCTGAGGAATACAGTCAGTTGCATGTTTCCAAGTCATCTCTCTTTGTTCAAAATTAGTCATGGAGTAGAGGAGACAGCCTTGGCCTGGAAAGAAAGGGATATCTTCACATTGTTATCACAGTTAGGTCTTGCATGCACATGTACTGCCTGTTTCATATTCTGTTCTCTCTGTCCACACATACAGAAGTCCATCTCCCTGAAAGTTCATATCTATCCTTAGTGTTATATATAATGCAAAATCTCCCTCTTCCAGCTGACCTAGTTCCTCCCCTGGACCTCTGCATACTGGCTTCTTGTGTCTCCCTTTGTAAAATTACAAAGGAGTAGCAAACAGATAAAATTGAATTGCTATGGGTATCCGAAGCATCCATTTTTGTCTTGCCACATACATAACATTGACAGAATGTGGTGTGAACTGTTGTAGACTGGGAGCGAGTAGGTGGATGGGGAGTCTGGGGGAGAAGAGAAACTCAGGCAGAACTGTTAAGTATGAAATCTTAAGTACAGAATGTGTATCATGGGCCCTGGGGCCTGTGCTCCTCTGGTATTTGTGGATGCTACTAGTGTTGTATAAAGGAAACCTGAAAAGAAAAGTTGGGAACTGCTGGAGTACAGGGTCAAACTGTGTCAAGCTTTAACGTGACACATTTCAAGGGTTCCAAGTCCTCCAGGGTTACTGGTTACTTGGATTAAGGGGACAGGAGTGTGTAGTTACATTATAGGTGTGCATGTGTGAAAATACAAGCAAATACAACTTGGCTGGCTTGTAAGCTGCCATATTTAATACAAATCCTCTTCCCCCTCAATAATATATTTAATGGGTATTTTCTTAGCAAAAGAAATGCCAGTTGTCATTGCAGACAGTTGTCATTACATTCAGTTTACTTAGTAAACTGAAAGTACATTTTATTATGATTTTTTATGATAAATTTTATTATGATGGTGGTTTTCAGCTAAACTGTGACTAGTTATAAGTCCTCAGCATTAAAATATCTCTGGAAACTTACAGGTAACTGTAACCTTGGGTTTTGGCCTTTCGGTGTAGTTACGTAGTTGATGAGGAGAAAATAATTTTTAGACGTGGTAATTTGTTTTTTTTTATCATGACAACACAAGTTTTCAGTGTAGCTGTGGGCTTTTTCTTACTCTAGCCTTTTTCAGCTTGTTCATGTTGAACTTGTGAAGGAGTGGATGTGGAAAGACTTCAAAGAATTATGGGAGTGGTGTATTTTGTTGGAAGATGTAAATGAATCATGCTTGTTTGTGTAGCTTTTGCCACAAGTTTTCTTTATCTTTTTTATTCTTTTTAATGCATTTCAGGATCTCCTGTCTTCCAAGTACAATGATCCAGATATGCGCTTTGACATTTGCAGCTGTCAATTTGTTTACCATTACTCATTTGAGACATATGAGCAGGCTGACATGATGCTTAAGAATGCTTGTGGGAACCTCTCTCCTGGAGGGTATTTCATTGGCACAACTCCAAATAGCTTTGAGCTTGTGTAAGTACTTTTTTATCCTACTAGCCTTCCAAAAGTCTGTGAAGCATTGTCAAGTCATAGTTGTTCTTCAAGTGCTCTGATACATTTGTGTAAACAAAAACAATTTTTTTGCAACAGTTTTGGATTCTAGTCAGGAAAATCCCACTCATGAACTTGACTCAAACAGGTAAATGCGTACTAACTGTTGTCTCTTGTACCCATGGCTCTTCTGGAGTGAGTATGGATCTTCATAGGTAAACCTTTGGTAGTGATTTAAATAGTGGCTAAATATCCACAGCCTGGAGAGTAACTGTAAGAATTTGCTGTGGTAGTTCCAAGAAGCCTGTCTTGTCCCTGTAGAATATGCCTGGTCTGAAAATTAATTTTCTAGGTCCATGTAGTCCTTGGTATATTGTAGAGAAATGATGAACTTTTAAAACTTGGCATGCCTCTTTGCTTCATTTCATTTTCATTGCCTTGATGGATTCGGTGTGTGGGAAAGTACATTGAATCCTGGACGCTGTAATACTGGGATGAAGCAGTTTCAGGTCTCTTAGGCATTGTTTACTCTGTAAAATGAAAAGTCGGTCTGTCAATTACCATTTGTTTATATCTCTTTTTATAGAAAACGGCTAGAAGCTTCAGAAACAAATTCATTTGGGAATGACGTATACAGTGTAAAATTTGAGAAGAAGGGAGAATATCCCTTGTTTGGCTGCAAATATGATTTCCACTTAGAAGAAGTGGTTGATGTCCCTGAATTCTTGGTTTATTTTCCATTACTGGAAGAGTAAGTTAAATTTTGAATTCATTATATAATGAGAGCAGTGTTTTATTGCGCAACAGAAAACTTTGTCTTTCTTGTTACAGTTTCAGTTCCTTGGTTTTTTTTTTTTTTTTTTTTGTCTCTCTAAATGAAGACATTTCTTGCATTTCTGTCTGAGACTGTAATCTGGTATGTGTCTGTTGTACACAGCTGAAGGTGCTCTGGTCAGGTACTAGGTCTTGCATAGGAATTTCAGTATCTGATGTCATCTGTAAGTATACGTTTAGTGCTGTCAAATCTTCCTTCTTTAACCTTATATTTCTGGGGTTTTATTCTACCTTTCTTAAGTGCTCCAGCCTCTTGTGTATCCTCTTCTTTATGGTGCCTCTTATCTTATCCAACCTTTTTTTTGGATGTTCATTGATTTTTTTTTTTTTTTTTTTTTTTTTCCCTAAGGCTAACTTTTCCTTTCTGTAAATCTTCTTTGAGTGTGTATTTTGCTGTTACCTCTGCTTGAATTCAGATATACCATTACCAGCCTGTTGTCCTGTGAGGTACAGACAAATGTTTCCATATTCTCCACCCTGGCCATTCAAATTCAGTATGTGGAGTTTTCCCTTCAAATCTGTATGTTTTCACGCACTTCATTTGTGTCTCTCTATGAAGAATGTTAGCTTCTACCACTGATGCCTGTAACTTCAGTATTGTATGACCATAGTGTCAACATGTAACTGAGATGTAAGGCACTAAATCTAGTAGAAAGAGGATTCCTCAGTATATCCCTAATAGCTGATGTGGCAGATGATGATTAGTAACTTGAGTGCTAGGAGAAGACACATTTTTCTGTTGAAATGTTTATAATCACTTATGTGTAGATTTTTATTGTCATAATTCAAAGAAGGTACAGTTTGTGGTGGTAATGCATTTTTTTTTTCATCTAAATGTGTTTACCGAAAGATAAATTTTAGAACGATTGTAATTCTAGTGGATACCATAAGATGTCACTGTGGCTTAAAACTGTTTCTTTGAAAATAAAGCTACAGTAATTTTTGTGGTTTCCCTAATTAATCATATTATTTTGACAGAATGGCAAAGAAGCATGGTATGAAGCTAGTCTACAAAATGACGTTTCGGGAATTCTATGAAGAAAAAGTCAAGAATGAGGAGCATAAGATGCTGTTAAGGAGAATGCAGGCTTTGGAGGTAAATGCAGAGTTAACATTTTTTCTTTTAAATAGTATTTTACATCTTGTTAATTATTTGTGCAATAACTGAAATTACTCTTGTGAACATTGTGCAATTAACTAAGGACTGCCAACAGAAGAACTAAACTCCTGTTGCTGAAAGCATGATTGTGGTCAGTTAACTTTGGCTGGCTACCAGAGCCCACCCAGCTGCTCTCTCACTTTCCCCTCCTCAACTGGACTTGGTGTGTGTGTGTGGAGAAAATAAGACAAAAAAAGCTTATGGGTTAAGATAAAGGCAGGGAGATTGCTTACCAGTTACCATCATGGGCAAAACAGGCTTGACTTAGGGAAGATTATTTTAGTTTATTGCCACAAACAAAGGCAAAACTAAAAATGCCTTCCCTTGTCTCAGCCTCTCAGCCCTTTCTTCCCAGGCTCACCTTCATTCCTGACTCCCTTACCTTCTTCCCTTGACAGAGTGGCTTGTGGGGTTGGGGACTGTGATCGTTACAAACAGCTCCTCTCAGCTGCTCTTTCCGCCTCTGCTCCAGCATGGGTCCCTCCCACAGGCTGCAGTTCTTGAAGAACTGCTCCAGCACTGGTCCATTCCGTGGGGTGTAGTACTTCAGGAACAAATTGCTCTAGCGTGGGCTCCTCTTCATGGGCTGCAGTTCCTGTCAGGAGCATGAGCTCTACACAGGCTGCAGCTTCTTTCAGGGGTTTATCCACCTTGCTTTGGCTTGGGGTCCTCACCGTCTATAGTGTGGATATCTGCTCTGATGTGGTCCTCAGTGGTCCGTAGGGGGACAACCTGTTTCACCATGGTCTTCTCCCTAGGCTGCAAGAGAATTTCTGCTCCAGTGCCTGGAGCACTTCCTACCATTCCTTCTTCACTGACTTTTGTGTCTGCACCTGGTACAGCAATTCAATTCTATAGCTAAATTTGCAATTTTGAAGCAAGACTTAATTTTTATTAAGAAGCAAGCAGAAGCATGTTGGTGTTATTTGACCAGGTGTGGTCAATGTTTGTTTCTTATTTTACGTAGAAACACAGGAATCACGCCTGGTGTCACACAGCGGGAACTGTAATCAATTTCTTCCACAGCAGAGAGGCTGAAAGCTGGATCTTTGTTCAAAAAGTGCTGATTAAGAGTCAGAAAGTAATCTTTGTACGAATAAAAGGAAGGCTGTGTGTACAGGAGAAAATGATACTTAACTGGAGTTGGGCTTACAGTTTTTGTCCAGTGTTTTTGCCTTTTATCCTCCAGCTGTTATCTTGGATAACTTTAGCAGCTTTAGAGGAGTTTTTCAGTGCTATCTCTGGGGCTTTGTTTTTAATCACGGTTACATATGCTTCTGTTTTGCCTCAAATGGTAGAATTTTTCAGCACAAGGCTATCTAGTTGAGTATGTGGTGACACATTAAGCTTAGTGACATGGGCTACGAGTGGACTCTACTGCCCTTCTTGACTCAAAAAGGGACGGTGCTCATATTTCCAGTAGCATGGTGAAACACCATCTTACATATCAGCATCTTAGAACAGTGAGAGTTGTCTTAATTAGTAGCCGCATAAAACTGAGGACAGCACTGCTGAGTACAGAGCATTTTGCAGTAACAGGGATCTTTAATAAGTATGTATTAGTTTTGAAGAATCAGATGTATGCTTCTGTTTATAGCTCCTGTGTGTCATTCAGGCATTTTAAGCATTCTGCTTGAAATAATATAGCTGCTCTGTTCTCAGTAGTTCTCTTCAGTTGCTGGCTTGTTTGGATGTTGTTCTGAAAGAGGGTATATCTAGATCATGTTTGTAATGAGCTGTACATGGAGCATAATTTTTATAGCTTATTCTGTCTGTCCTGTTTCAGACATGTAAGTGGATAAAAGTTAATTTATAAATTCTGGGTGTTAGATTTTCTGGGAAGTAGCAAATATCAGGCCTGACCTGACAGGTGCCTTAAAGGAGGAATGCAAATTTTAAGATACTCCTAATAATTACTGACCTCCATTTTGGGCCATACTGTCACAAACCCTTGACTAGTGTGATTAGTGCATCATACTACCTAATTAATATTTTTTTCTTGTTTTTTGTATTTTCTCTAGCCATATTCTACATCTGATGATTCCAGACTTGCTTCTGATAAACCTGATGATTATGAGCATGCAAAAGAGTTTATCAAAGATGGCAAGGCAAAGTTACCATTGGTAAGTACATAGGCCATAATCTTGTAGATGTTTCATACCTTCTTCATTTCAACTGCAATGGAATTGCCACCTATGTCTCCGTGTACATGACAAATCGTAGAACAGGCAGTTCATCTATAACCTTTGCTTAAAGAATTAAATTCAGTTAAGTTGTTAGATATTAAAAAATTTGTAACAGTGTGGAAAGAAAAGGATGTTCTGCCATCCCCCTTGACATCTGTTCTAACATAACTATCTTGAATTTCAAGAATTTTCTTATGATTCTGGATCTTCACTCTATTTAAAATTTTAGTTTTCTTCTTTTAATCCTCAGACAGAGGAAAGTTGAAAACTTTCTTTGTAATCTTGTAGGTATTTAAAGTATTATATATTTTTTTTTCTGTTGTCTTTTTGGGTGAAGAAGATCCAGCTCATTTTGCAGCCAGTTTTAGTAAAGTTCTGATTTTTTTTTTTAATCTGCCCTTCCTGCATTTTTTGAGCAGAGCTACTAGAACTGAACCAGTCCTACCTGCATCCATATATTTCTCTCCTCTGTTTTATTAAATATGATATTCTGTTCACATCCGGGAATGGAAAGACCCTTTCTTTGTGATGATAGTAATGTTACCTTGTAGAATATTTAGTCTGATAGCCTGTCATATATTTTTCTGCAGTTCTCTGGCTTTGCCAGCTTGATTTATTTCAAAAACAAAAGAATACTGAAACATCTTTTATGGAGATCATAGTAGATTTTAGATCAGTGGTCCAATTAAATACATTTTTTCTGCTTCTAGTCTTGTCTTCTAAAGGACACGCTGCCTTTCTGAGCTTCCTGTCTTTCTCATATTTTTATAAATGAGGTTTCTTTCTTAGGCTGTCCTAGCAGGACATGACAATGTTGGAGTTGTCTGTTGGACCCCCTTTCTGCTGTCCTTTCATTTAGATACTGAACTAGCCGTATTGTCATCAGGACTTTCCAGCCTAGTTCTGTGTCTACACTATGTGGTACAGGGAGTGTGATAGTGTCCGTAGCTCCAGAGAGCGCTTTAGAAGACTGGAGTGGAAGCCTTGATGTTGAGATGACGTGTCTTTTGCTTCCTTTTGTGGCATGGTGTTGGGGTTTAATGCAGCAGACACCTGAACACCATGTGTCTGCTCACGCTCCATGCGTGTGTGCGATTCCTCTGAATTTCAGTTCTTGAGGGGCAAAGCTCTCCTGGCAGCTTGTCCCCTCACAGCCTTTTCATTCTTCTGTGTTGGTCTCAGAGCTCATTGGGTGCATGATGGACAGGAGCCTGCACAAATGCTGTTCCTGGGAAGTGAGCAGGAGGTCAGACAACATCTGCCGTTGCCCCAGGAACTGCTGCCGTTGTCTATTGCCTATCCTGTCTGTAGCCAGACTAGCTGTTCAGGATGGCATATAGCTGTGTGCTTACTTCTGCACCTGCCTTTGGGGAGTAAGGCTGGATGGAAACCTCTCAAAAGCGTAATTTCACCGTCTCATGCTCAGCAGTTCCTGGTACACAATGTTGGCTGTTTCGGTCTGAACTTTAGCCTGTCTTTGTGTGTTGAGGTTCTTTGACAAGAGAACCAAAACTGGAGGCTGAGTAGTTTGAGTAAAGTTTGTAGCTTAAGTAAGGTGCGCAGTTACTAAGACTTGGTGTTAAACTTTTTTATGGTGCATGTAGTGCGAAGCTGTCAGTTTGACATTTTTCCAGTTGGATTTTTTTTTTTCATGATTGGCTTACCTGCTGTTCATGTTCTGAATTATTGAGGATGTAGTGAATTATTGAGGATTTACTGCGTATATAACAATCCTACATCAAGAGGGAAAAGAAACCTGCTCTCTGTATTTGAAATCTAAAAATTTCAAAAAGAAGGTTGCCTCTTTTAAGAAACAACCTTAAGAACATGAGAATGGCAGAGTAAGACCAAAGACCTCTTTTGCCTGATACTCTTAACAGT
Source organism: Anser anser (assembly GCF_964211835.1). NCBI lineage: Eukaryota > Metazoa > Chordata > Aves > Anseriformes > Anatidae > Anser > Anser anser. The sequence continues at coordinate 56,379,683 of NC_139721.1, forward strand.
TGGCAAGTAGTTGATGCCTGGGAAGAAGTGTGAGAAGGGGTGTTAAGTGCTATGTCATGTGAACAAGTCTTTTTATTTACTTTTTTTTTTTTTTTTTTACTGACCTCAGAAAAGATGAATCGTTTGGTCAGAACTGGTCAGTGAGTAGCATATGGGTTAAATCACGCCCGCAGTGAGAGCACACTGGAAGAGGATGGAGTAGGCAGAGCAGAAAGGGAGCTTGTTGCTTATTACCTCATGCTTCTTAATAGGTGGAATAAATGGCAGCAGCTGTCAATACTTGGGCGTTGCCCCTGCTACTGTGCTTTCATCTGAAAGATGGGCTAGGAGTAGGCTTCCTAGGGCTCTCAGGTGGATTATTTTCCATAGCATGCGGGCTGGGCTCAGGGTTATTCTTCTCGAGGAGAGCTTTTGTGGCTTGGAGGAAGGTGTTAGGTGGAAGCTGGCAATATTCCTGGGGAAGGTGGCAGTACTGTGGCCTGGGGCCTTTCCACAGCTTCAGCATGGATGTTGGGCAGCTTGGGCAGGAGAGCTGCTTGAGCCATGTCGGGTCATGCTGACGTGCAGTAGTGGACCCAGTGTGCCCCTGCATTGCAAAGGCATCCAGCCCAACCGGCTGGACACCCATTCTGCTCTACCTACGTAATTTAGGTGTGCTCCATTATCTGAGGTGTCCCAGTTCCCCATCATTCTAGTTACTGGAGTTGTAAATATCTGTGGTCTACAATAATGCTTAACTAGTACCTAAATAGCCATCTAGTGTGGGTGGTTAGAAGTTGGTCTGTGAAAGATTGTTTATCTTGAATTAAAACGGTGGTTTGTTGTTTCCTCATCTTTTTGTTTGAACTGGTTTTTATGTCCTCTTCTAGGGAACCTTGAGTAAATCTGAATGGGAAGCAACAAGTAAGTATCGTTTTGAAAACTTGGTGTTGAGTAAATGCCTGCTGTGGGAAATGTATGAAAATAAACAGACCATCAATTAAGGAAGAAAATGCAAATTTTACATAAAACAGTATTTTATTTGTGTTATTCAAATGCCTGTATATAGCCATTATAGTACACACAGCTCAAGAAATGGGTGAGGGGAAACACATGAAATAGGTTGAACTTCTGTTCATTTAAGTAGTTTCAAGTATGTAAACTTCCAGGCCAAAAACATTTTGGGGAAGCCTTCTTAGAATGTATGGAAAGAGGATGGTAGTGTCAGTCCTTTAATATCAGCAAAAATGTACACTTGGACATTGTACTGTTACTAGTCAACTAGAAAACAAAATTCACTGGGGGCATATATTCATCAAAAAAGACAAGTCTGGTTTGGGAAGACAGACTGAAACTTTATTTTTTGCCTGTAGTGGTTAGTATGTTTCAGAAAGAAACAGCACGGATGGTGAAGAGATATTTGAATGTTTTATGAAAGGGGTGGAGGGAACGGAAGTCTGTGCCTCAGACACAGAAAAGGATATAATATTCTTAAATACATTTGAATTCTGTAAATGTGTTTCATGGAAAACTTTTGACGTCAGTGTTTTTTTTCAATATTGTATTTAGTACATCTCACATGAAAGGGACTGAGAATTCTGTTGGTAAAAATTGTTTCCCGGAGTGGTTGTTACTAACTTATGTGTCACAGTAGCCAACCAGTATTTGCATTTTTGCAGACCATTATACAGATTGTGTTAGTAGGTTAAAAACAAACAAAAATGCTGTTTAATTCATGAATGAAAAAGTCTTTAAAGCGTTTGCTTTTTAAAGTAAACATTAATTCAAACAGTGTAAAAGTATTATGTAATCTATGAATCTAATTGAGAGGGGCTTTTTATACTTTCAAAAGTTCAGTGATGAGTGACCAAAGTACTTGTTCTTATTTTTTTTTTTTTCCAGAGAGTTGGAGTACAGAGTTTTTGATGGTTTAGGACAAAAGCACAGCTTGCTCATTACATGAAACTTCACTTTGCTTTATTGCTGAGGAATATAGAATAGGCTTGTATTGAAAGATTTGTAGTGTAGCTAGAACATTTGTTAAAAGTTAGGTTTAAGTGGAAAACTGTTTATTTGGACTCATGGTCTTAAAGTGATTTAAATTACCTGTCTGATATGAAGCTCAAGAACTTCTGACATAGCTGCATTGATTCGATTGTATGTTGAATAACCCTTTCCCAGGGCACTGATGGGGACTTTATGAGGTCCATTTCTGGAATTATACTGATCTGTAATTGAGAAAATGATATCTGGCATGTGTAAATATTTCTTTGTCTATGATATTTTAAAAGCAAAATTGAGAGTTTTTTATCATGGTTTAATTCACTTTTTAATTGAAAGTGAGGTTGATCATTTGACCCCTTATTGTCTGTTAAAATTGGGTGTATAAAGGAGTCTTTAAACTTACTTGCATGTGACTTTTTATGCACCAGGGAACGTTAATTATCTGTAAAATGGCATAGTAATTTGAGTTGCATTTACATTAACTGAAGTTAGTGTTGCATCAATAGAATCAACAGTACTTAAAATATTTTCTTCTTTGGATACTTGAAGCTCTCTCTTGAAAATATATCTTAAAACTACGCTAGAATTGAACGCTAGAGTTGTGGGGAAACCATGGCAGTTCTCATAATGTCAGCAGTCAGTTAACAAGTTGTTTGGGCAGGATGTCAATCTGTTTAAATTTTGAACACCTATGCGAGTGCCAGAGGAAGCTGAAACTTTGTGCTCTGTTTTCTTTTCTAGGTATTTACTTGGTATTTGCATTTGAGAAGCAACTGTGAAACTTCACATACTGGATGCAGCAAGAAGAGATCATATCCATGTACAAGTTGGAATGGTCTGAAATCCATTGTGGCAACTATTTTTTTATTTTTATTTTTTAATTATCAGAAGTGTGCAGGACACTACCAAAAACGAGAGGAAGCTCATGATTCTGAGTTACATTGCCTGTCTGTGACAGATGGACTTGTGTGTGTATATATAAGAAAGATTCTGAACCAGTGTTTTTAAGGATTTGTAAGCAATCTGCATGCTCTCAAAACTCACATTTGAACTTGACGCAACTTCATGTTACAAAAAAAAAACCAACAAAACGTTTTGTTAGTGGCTAAGTATATTTGTGGTTACCAGCCTAACTCTGCTCTTCCTGAAGCTGATGGAAAATGACTGTTGGCTTCAGTGATGCAAAATGAGAGCCTAAATATTGTACTGCAAAGCTCAGTTAATTCATAATGAGATATATTCAGACACATAGGGTATGTCTACATTGCATGCAGAGCTAAGTGGTAAATAATACCCAAGTCAGTTTGAGTACCTCTGTGCTGTGCTCCAGCCTGCAGTGTAAATCTACCTTAGTGGTATTCAAAGTGTAGTTTACATGATAAAGTTCTAGGATTTTTTTCTAAATTTTTGTTGTTGTGCTTGCTGATATGTAGTGTCAGTTCATGGTGCTTTCATGATTAAACAAGTTTGTTCTGTACAAAACTGCTCTGAAAGAACTGAATTTCTAAAGTTTTGAATCTTTATGTTGTTTTTCCAAGTATGACTACGTGGTAATAACAGCTGCTGAACTTAAATTACTGAACGTTTTCTATTATATTAAAGACTCTCCTGACTTTTTGGTAGTTTTAATGTCTCTTGAAAGTTACTAGACAGATCGTAGGATGTTTGTTACTTGTTTCATGAAATTTCAAATAAGCTTGGCAGAAGGATGAGCTGTTGGTGATGAGGACCTTATTGCGGTCCTTAAGGCGTTAAGAGCATGGTCAAGTGTTGGATCATGAACTTAAAGTGGAATCTGTATGACAATTTAGGACACTGGAATTTTACTCTGAGAGGGGCAGTTGTGCATGTGCACACACGCCAGTGCATGTGGATAACAATTGCCAAATTAGAGTCAAAGATTCTATTCGGGAATACAAATTAATGATACCAATAGACAGAATAGTACCTCACTACTGTCCTCCTGCCTGTCAGTCTCATAGAGCTGGCTTAGGGATTTCTGGCATGGCGTTTTCTCTGCTTTTAACATGCCTATAGCTACCCACTCCTGAGAGGGTATGAGTGACTTTCTTCAAGCTTTTTCTCTCCCTTCTGAGGCTAACAGTAGCTTTTTGCTGCTGTTGGCTATTCTATTTTACATACAGATTAAGTGATAAAGTGTTGATGGTACACAAGTATTTTTGCAAAGCTATAATAAACCTAGGAAAGAACATACCTGTTAAACATTCAAGTTATTTGAGTTTGTAGTTGTATAGCCTTCCTTCTGTAATTGGGTCATACTCTTTCCTCTGATGCTTGATTTTTTTTTTTTAATTATTATTATTTTTTATTATTTTTTTAAATCTTCCAGAAGATCACTTGTAACCTTCACTGGGATGTAGCTGCTACTAAAATTAAGTAAAACAAGTACTATATATAGTAGAAAAGAATCTTAAGAAACTAGCTGAAAAATGCTGTGACAACTTAGAAGTGCTGAAATGTTTCGTTGAACTTCATTTGTGTGCATCAAAGCTAGTTTTGTGAGATTTCTTATATCAAGTTTTATTTGAAAGTACATAGTTATGCTATTTTTGGAAGAAATCAGAATAATAAAAAGGGGAGAAATACAGTGAAGTGTCTTTTCTCTTTTAAGCAAATTCCAACATCATAAAATCACGGAATGGTTAAGATATGGAAATGACCTTTGGAGGTTGTCTGATTCAACCCCTCTGCTCAAGCAGGGTCACTAAGAGCTGTTCACCCAAGACTGTGTCTGAGATTGCTTTTGAATATCTCCAAGGGTAGAGAAGACTCCACAACCTCTTTAGGTAACCTGTGTCCATTGCACAGTCACTCACACAGTAAAGAAGTGTTTGCTGATGTTTAGATGGAACCTCCCATGTTTCATTTTGTGCCCATTTCCACCAGTCACTGGCCACCACTGAGAAGAGAGCCTGGCTCCATCTTCTTTGCACCCTTTCCTTCAGGTATTTGTATACCTGGATGAAATCTACCCCTAAGCCTTCTCTCCTCGAGTCTGAACAGTCCTAGTTCTCTCAGCCTTTCCTCATAGGTGAGATGCTCCAGCTCCTTCACTATCTTTGTTGGAGACTTTATATTGTGTCCATGTCTCTGTTGTACTGGGGAGTCCAGAACTGGACAGAGCATTCCAGCTGTGGCCTCCTATGTACTGAGCAGAGAGGATAACCTCCTTCAGCCTGCTGGCATCACTGCTGTTGATGCATTGATGCAGCCCAGGACACCACTGGCCTCCTTTGTGGCAAGGGCACGGTGCTGATTAATGTTCAACATGGTGTCCGCCAGGACCCCCAGGTCCTTTTCTGCAAAGCTGCCTTCCAGCTGGGTGGCCCCCAGCTGGTCCCTGGGGTTGTTCCTTCTCAGGTGCAGGGCTTGGCACTTCACCTTGTTGAACTGCATGAGGTTCATATCAGCCCATTTCTCCAGCTTGTCGAGGTCCCCCTGGGCAGCAGCAGAACCCTCTGGCTTACAGATGATTATTGTTTCAACGGCTTTACACTTAGATGAAATAGATTTCTTGCCTCAGGAAAAAAAAATCAATTCTCCTTGGAAGTGGAAGTATGAAAATCCCGTTTTAACTAATGCTCAGTATGTTCAAGACTACAGGTCTTTATACGTGTAATATTGTGTTGGTAACAAGTCAAACACCAGCACTTTCTGTTTAAGATGGATTCAGTACTCATAGAAGATATTAGCTGAGGTAAGAATAGAAGATTTAAAATAAAAAAAAAAAAAAGGGACTAGGCTAAGTGGATATTTGTCCTAACTTTTTAACTTCTGTCTTCACTTTTTAAAAGCAGCAGTTACATGTTGTTTCCTTGTCCTGCAGCTGAGGTTATGTGGCAATGAAGTTGCTCCAGCAAAGTTAGTAACAGGCAATCAACCGTTCCTTATGGGGCTTAGGATATTCCTCAGCCTTACAGAAAAAATCTTGACATGAATCACCATTTGTGCAGAAAGTGTATCATGCTTCTGTCATTACTGTTGTATTAATGCTACATGGTATGTCTTTATGAATTACAGACCAGTGTAGTAAAAATTGCTGCATATCACTTAAGCATGTGCTGCGTTTTGTACTTAAGTTTTAATCAAGTGCTTAAGGAGGCTTGCTGCTTGGTAGGATCTACTTGATTGACTTAAGGAGCTAGCCTTGCTGTAAATCTTACATGTACTTCTGTTACAATATTTGAATAGTTTAATTTACATAATGAACATCTCAGTCCTTTGACTAGAAGTGTTTTTCTTTTGAGTCATATTCTATTTAATAAATCACTCTCTCTTCTGATATCTATTTTTATTAATAAGAGTAATTATATGCTATCTTCTAATTGCTAAACTGTTGTAAAGACTTTGAAAACAGTTAATTTAGGGAACACTAAGGTGGGTAGTAATGAATTTAAAACATCTGCAGAGTAATCAGTGGCTGATAATGAATACACTTTTTCAACTCACTTATTGCCAAAGTAATAACGCTTCTGGGAGGAGAAATGGCTTGTCTAAAATCAAGCAGGATTATCAGTTGTCTTGTAATCTCAGTCCTCCGTGTTCATTGACTGCTGCAAATGAGAGCCTCTGCCTGTGAGAAAGTAAGGAAATCTGTATTGTTACTTATGAGTACAAATAAGTGTCCTGATTTTTCAGAATCGCAAAGCACAAAAATCAGGTCATTTAAGTGCCAAAAGGCATGGACACAATGGTTTAAGTGTATTTTGAACAAGAAACCTCATTTGTGACTTAAAAAAAATGAATTCTGAATCCTTGTGCTGATGACATTATGAATACTTTGTTCTGAGCTAAAAACTGTTAATATAGATTGTTTTTTTTGTAGCTTCAGTGTGTAGTGTTTGACATAGATGTTCTAGTGCTGGTAAAATGTCTTTCCTTTAACCTCCCTTATGGTAAACCATCACTGTCATAGATTTATGTACTGCCTTGAATGTTCCTGCTACTTAGAGAACAGATGTAAGACAGAACAAAACTAATGATAAACAAGGTTTTGATAGGTTAAAGGTTTTCTGGTGGTGTATGAATGCCATTTAGATGCAAGATGTTATCTTTTCTTCTTTTTATTAAAGCTGGTTCTCAAAATTGTTGCTTTTCTATCTGCTTCAATGTGTCTCCCAGCAACGAAAATTTGTTTTCAGGGCAGGGCATTGAATATTAGTCTGACTGATCTGCACTGCTAATAGTTGAAGATCAAGGAAAGGATAATTTTTTAGTTCATAGGCCATATTGTTTCAAGAGACAGCTTCTAAAGAATTGCAGAGACTGAGTCTTACCGTCTTGTATGAATTCAAGTTGTGTTTCTGATGCAGTCCGATAGAAGGGTGTGTTTTTGCTCACCCTTAATTATTTACTAATGTCGGTTAAGCCGGAAATTTGCAGCACGTGAATGAAGATCTCCAGGGGTTCAGAGGTATGATGTTCACATTTTCTGGCCTGATACTTTCTCACTATTGCCTAGATGCTTGGCTGTTCTTAATTTTTTAGGCTTTTTCATAGTCTTGGAAATTTAGCTGATGACTTACTGGCTCCCAGGCAGTAACAGCTTCCTTCAGTGATGGCATTTTTCCGACTAGGAACAAGAAAAGTGTTTGGTGGCTTAAGACTTTTCAAAAAACAAACAAACAAAAACAAACAAACAAAAAAACCTCCATGAAATACTAAGCACAAAATCTTGTTTTATATATAAAACACAGACTAGAAATATCTGATTTTTATAGTCTGAGGAAACTGCTCTGAGTAGTAATTCTCAAGTGGCAGAATTATTCTGATTTCTTTGGTTTGGGTAGTCCTTTTCTCAGTTCTCTTTTTTACACCTGCCAGTGTATATCTGTACAACAGACAGCTGGAAACGAAGCCTGCTTCCTTATGAGAGAGCTGAACAAATAACAACAATTACAGGTTTGGAAATTGTTGGCTTCCTTGCATAATTCATGAAAGATTAAATTAAGCATTTCTTCAGCTAGGAACAAATCACTGCCTCCTCTGAACAACAGCCTCAAGGAAAAATTGGGCTGCTTTAGGAAAGTGTAGGGCCCCCTGCACCGTGAGGATAATGGTATGTGCTGTTGGACCTCAGAAACTGAGGGACCAAGGCTGATTACTCTGAATCTGGACCCACAGGAAGCTTTTGGGCAAAAGCACGGAAGCCCTAGCTGTTATAACTGAGGGTCTGATTATGTAGTGTACAGCTTATCTAATGCCTTTTTAAGGTGATGTTGGTATAAAATGGGACACAATCTGACAGGAAGGCATAGTTGTAAGGCTGCCATGAAGACATACCCATTGGTGATGAGGTTAAATTTGTCATGTTGCCTGTGGGCTGTATTGCTTGTTAGTGGTGTGATATCACTTGCATGCTAGATGCTGTCCAGACATGAGACAGAACAGTTTTTGCTCTGAAGAGTGGTCTTTAAATCAGAAGATAATGGTTTTTCTAAGTTCCCCTAATTGAGTGGACCTTTGTCTTCAACTATGGGCTTGTGTCTGAATAGAGATGAATTGATGTTTTATTGTAATTTTTAAAGAATATTTTGGCAAATTGGAGCAAAACAAATATTTTATAGTATGTTGGTATTTAAGAACATCATCAATGAGTGTATCAAAAGCTGACACTTTATTATAATTCTTGCCACCACATAACCATGTAATTACCAAGAGCCTATTACAACAGAAAATAGGCACATTAGCCCTTGAGACCAGGATTATAAATACCAGGGCAGTGGCTGTGATATTTCAGACAGAAGGATGAGGAGGAGGCAATGAGACCTGGTCAAATGGTTTAAGACTACCTAGGACACTTAGTAGATACAATAACCCAGTTATTTGTGGAAAATAATTATTTATATAAAGTTTATATCACTTACATGCACTTTGACATCTTTGAAAATGTTTTTTCTTGCCATACTTTCACCCTGTTAGAATACAAATTAGAAAATCACTATTTTATTAACTGAATCTGCTGATGGGCATTGGGCTACTGTTTTACTAAGCACTAGCAAAATATTAGAAAAAAGGTGCAAAAAAAAGCAAGTTTTATGTTTTTCCTTTTCAGAAGAAAAGGAAATAATTTTCCTTTCTGATGGCTCCTGAGGTAAATGGAAATGAAATGTCCAATTTGGCTTCTGCTTTCAGTGTTTATATGCCAGTCAAAATCGTGTCCCTGTTTCTTGTAGAGTGAAGAGAAGAGAGGGAAGGTTGTAGGGAAGTGAGTGATTGTGCCTCAGTACTTGGCACTGAGGCCACACCTTGAGTGCTAATTTTTGGGCTTCTCACTACAACGGGGATATGGAGTTGCTCAAGTGTGTGCAGAAAAGAGCAACAAAGCTGGCAAAGGGACTAGAAAACGAGGCTTAAGAGGAGTGGCTGAAAGAACTGGGGTTGTTCAGTCTGGAGAACTTAGGGGAGACCTGATCGCTCTCTATGACTCCCTGAATGGAGGTTGCAGTGAGGAGGGTGTTGGTCTCTTTTTTTTTTTTTTTTTTTCAGGTGACAAGTGATAGGACCAAGGCATCAGTCTCAAGTTATGCCAGGGAAGGTTTAGATTGGAGATCAAGAAGAATTTCTTCATGGAGAGGGTGGTCAAGCATTGGAACAGGCTGCACAGGGAGGGAGTAGAGTTGCCATCCCTGCAGGTATTTAAGAGTCATGTGGAGGTGGCACTTACTAGGGATATGATTTAGCAGTGGACTTGTAGTGTTAGGTGGAGGTTGGACCTGATGATCTTGAAAGTCCTTTGCGAGCTAAATGATTCTATGATGTTCTGCTAATAGAAGTCCATCAGTTCTGCAGTGTTGTGGTCTGTCATTCTCATAGCATTATTTAGGATTCTCAGGATGTAACAATGGAGTTTATATTAAAGTTTAACCCCTTTTAAAAGACCAACTAAAATGTTCTTTTCTTAGCTGACTTTCAACTACAGCCAGCCTGACAGAAGTCAGTGTATTAACTACCTTCTTCCATTCTGTCATTAATTTTTTAGTATTTTTTTTTTGAATTTCAGTCATCATTCCTGTTGTCAATTTTTGTTAACTCTAACGATTACTTAGACTCGTTAACCAAGGGCATCTGCAGTGTAATGAGGACACGAGTCAAGCCTGGAACTTGCTGTACAATTTTTTGGCTTGGCAACTCGTTCCATTATTTTTGCTTTTAAAAGTTTGTGCAGAGCAGGGCAGCACAAATTGCAATGAACAAAAGAGCAGTGGAAGGACTTTTTCTTGAATTCCCTGTATTTCCTTTTACTCCCACTGCTCTCTATTCTGCTATCAAATGTTGCACTGAAAGAGCATTTTTCATGTTTCCTGGGGGAGCTGATCAGTTCAATTATTGTAATTGAGACTTATATGGAGAATATTGTGGGTGCAAGAACACTTATTAGTCAAATGCATTATTCAGCTTTGCAGGATTTTCATGTCTATTCCTTCAAACTGTAGTGTGGAATAATCACTGCTCATTTATTTGTTTCACTTGAAATGAATCTCAGTAAGTGGTGGTCACTGCTTTAAATAATCAGTTATTAGGTGTATTGAATATTTCTATTTCACGTGTGAAAAGGCCATGGGTCTTCAAGTAGAAATAAGTTGTTGATTTTTTTTCAGTGAGAAAACAACCTGGGTAATCTTGACTTTGCACTTAGACTGCAAAGTATTGGTTTTACTTCTGTCATGTTGAGACTCTTTGGGGATCTAAGCACGCTAGATCTAAAAATGTAATCCAGTTTGATCAGCTACAACATTGAGACATTTATGTAGAGAGCAATTACAAGGTTCCTTGTAGGTCATTCACTAAGACCACAGACTTCATGGCACTCAACTTGTGCTGTGAGGGTAAACTTCATTCTGTCATCTGGCTTGCTTGGCATAGTATTATACAAAGAGCTAGTAAGAAAAAAGGTCTTAGTTCTGTAAGACTGGACTGAGGAGGAGTTTTAAGTATTTGGATTTGAAATTATGATCCAAACCCACTCAACCCAAATTCCTGTAGAAACCTCCTCCTCCTTTTTTTTTTTTCTTCCCCTTTTTCTTGCTTTTCCCAAGTACAGTCTTGCTTCTTCTATGGTGGAGTCTTTGAGAACCCTGATCCAGTAGCTTTGCTTGAACTATATTGAGTAGGATAAGTATTGCCTAGAAGAACACTTTTTCTGATGGACTTCATGTATTGGCTTTACGTGTCAAGGGCTTGTTAGGAGGGGGGCTACAAGGGTGGCCTCTGTGAGCAGAGCCCAGCAGATGGTCCATGTCAGATCAGAGGGATGCCATCCAAAGGGACTTAGACAAGCTTGAGAAGTGGGCCCATGTGAACATAATGAGGTTCAGCAAGTCAAAGTGCAAGGTGCTGCACCTGGGTTGGGGCAATCCTGGACGTGAGTACAGACTGGGAGAAGAACTCATGGAGACCAGCCCTGCAGAGAAGGACTTGGTGGGTCTGGTGGATAAAAAGCTCAATGTGAGCCAGCAGTGTGTGCTTGCAGTCCAGAAGGCCAACCGCATCCTGGGCTGCATCAACAGAGGAGTGACCAGCAGGTGGAGGGAGGTGATTGTCCTCCTCTGCTCTGCCCTTGTGAGGCCCCACCTGGAGTCCTGCATCCAGCTGTGGGGCCCCCAGCACAAGAAGGATGTGGGGCTGTTAGAGTGGGTCCAGAGGAGGGCCACGAGGATGATCAGAGGGCTGGAGCACCTCTGATCTCTCAAAGGGTGAGAGAGCTGTGGTCGTTCAGCCTAAAGAAGAGGACGCTCTGGGGTCACCTCACTGTGGCTTTTCAGTACTTAAAAGGGACTTAAAAAGAAGATGGAGAGTGACTTTTTGTTCAATCAGATAATGACAGGATGAGGGGTAATGGTTTTAAACTAAAAGAGGGGAGATTTAGATTAGATATCAGGACAAAATTCTTCACTCAGGGGGTGGTGAGGCACTGGAACGGGTTGCCCAGAGAGGTTGTGGATGCCCCATCCCTGGAGGTGTTCAAGACCAGGTTGGATGAGGCCCTGGGCAACCTGATCTAGTTGGTGGCAGGGAGGTTGGAACTAGATGATCTTTAAGGTCCCTTCCAACTTGAGCCATTCTATGACATGAGTCCATCCGGCTCCGAAAGGGACCTGCTGCTGGACAGAGCAGAGCCAGTGAGCGATGCTGGTTGGGCTTCTGGGAGAGCAGATTTACGAAAGTGAAAAAAAACTGCTGTGCAACAGCAGCTGGGAGAGAGGAGTGAGAAAATGTGAGAGAAGCAGCCCTGCAGCCCCCAAGGTGAGTGCAGCAGGAGGGCAGGAGGTGCTCCAGGCACGCAGCAGCAGCTCCCCTGCGGCCTGTGGAGAGGCCCCTGGTGGAGCAGGCTGTCCCCCTGCAGCCCATGGGTCCCACACGGAGCAGATCTCCACGCTGCAGCCCGTGGAGGAGCCCCCGGTGGAGCAGGTGGATGTGGCCTGGAGGAGGCTGCGGCCCATGGAGAGCCCCCGCAGGAGCAGGCCCCGGGCTGGAGCTGCAGGCCGTGGAGGTCCTGTGTGGGAGCAGTTTGCTCCTGACAGACCCCATGTCACAGACCAATGTTGGAGCCGTTCTTGAAAAGCTACTGCCTGTGGGGAGCCCCCACAGGATCAGTTTGGGAAGGACGGCATCCTGTGGGAGGGACCCCACGTGGAGCAGGGGCAGAGTGAAGCGTGAGCTGTGAAGCAGCAGCATTAGGGACTGACTGCAGTCCCCTTTCCTGCTTCTGCTGCACCGCTTGCGGGGAAGACGTAGAAGAGGGTATAACGGGGGGAAGGTGTTTTTTGTTTGCTTTTAGTTTCTCAGTACTCTAGCCTGTTAGCAATAGGCAATACGTTATATTAATCTCCCTATGTTAAGTTTGTTTTGCATGTGATAATTGGTGAGTGATCTCCCTGTCCTTATTTCAACCCTTGAACCTTTTTCCATTGTATTTTCTCTCCCTCTTGCTCTGAGAAGGAGGAGTGAGAGAGTGATTGTGGTGGAGTTTGGCTGCCCAGCAGGGTAAAACCGTCACACTTCATTACCATCACTTTCTGCAAAGAGAAGGAACAGCAAGAGAGGTAGGGTAAAGGGGCCAATATGGAGGAAGAATGCATTATTTTGTATTTACATTGCAAAACTTACATAACTAGCTGAAATGTACTTTCTCTTCTTTTAGTCATTGAAATCAGCAAATTGGAACTAAGTGGGAGAATAGCTCAAATTAGCATGAACATTTACTAAGAGGTCAAATAAACTATAAAAATTTCACAGACTCTTGTTTACCTATGCTTAATAAAGTGTGAGATAATGAATTAGGACAGATTGCTTATTAACAGGCAGCAGCTTAGTCAAAGGGATCTGTTGTCATGAACTACCAGAATGAAGTATAGATGTCTATAAGAATGTCAGGTACAAGCTAAAGTCAAAGCTTAGAGATTAATTTATAATCACTTTTGTAATAGACAGTGAATTGTTTCTACACGTAAATGACATGCCATTCAGTCCTGCTGTAATTGAAGAATGCTAATAAGACATGACAGGCAGTGCTCTGCTGGGCAATCATACCAATTCAGGTAAGGCAGGCAGCAGGATAAAGGCAGGGTAGACCTGCAGACTACCAGCAAAAAAAAGTCTGGGAAATGCTGAGCTAATACAGCTACATGAGTAAGTAGTTGAATTGCAGTATCTACTGATGTTCCTCTAGACAAGAAAAACTCAAAGTGACTCAGCAAAGGCTCTGGGCAATATTGTACACAAGATTATTTGTGGATTCCTGGCTGGATGACTGATATGACCAGAAACTGGTTCGCAGAATACAGCAGCGGTACTCCATACTATTTCAGTATCATCAAGGATCACTTAAAAGCTGTGTGGTGCATTTTCAGCTACTGTTTTTCTGCTTCTACGTATATAAAGTAACATTTTTTTTCTGCCTGTGTCAAACATCAGGAGTTGGTAGATCCAGGTTGGCCTTCTCATCTTGCCATCCTGTTCCAAAGAGTTAATTTATGTTCATACCCAATAGGTACATAAATGTTCATATATAAAACATGAAATGAGATGCTGTATCTGTAAAACTTTATTACTCTTTGCTAGAATGACTTTATCTCGGATCCAATTTTACATCAAACAGAATTAAGGCATGTCTTTGCTCTCATTTTCCCAAGGCCATAGGTTTGTGACTTAGTTCAATGGACAATGCCTACAGACAGCTCAAGACCAAGAAAGCCATTTTTGGTCACCAAAGACTTCATTGATACGGTCCACTAAATTTTATTCCCAATCTTCCTCTGAGCTCTTTTGTTTCTTTCCAGAGGCCATTGCCCTTTCCTGTTTCTGGTGCTACCAGAGAAATACATGTGAAGTACTGATGCAATCAAGGCTTCTTGTGATAGAGGTGGCCTATTTTTTGCTAACTTAAGCATGTTTGTCTTGTTAGTGGAACTACTTTATTTTCTTTTGGGGGGGGGGGGGGGGCGGTGTAGGCAATCCAAGAAGGTGGTTCATAGTTTTCATCCTTTTTCATCAGCCTGAACTCCTTAACTGATTCCTTAAAGGTAGTTCACAATTCAGTTTGTTCCTTGGTATTGATTTTTGCAGAGATGGGCTGTAATCAGAAGGCAAGCTCATCATATGGCTCTATTAATTCTGAGGAGTCTGGTGGTTACACTGATGTGAATGTCAAATACACTATTTTTCCTCTTTTGGCACTTGTTTTTGTTCCTTCACTATGTTGTATTATGTCTGAAAGATGTTTTGTCAGTATATTAGTGAAGGAAAAAGCAGTGATGCTTAAATTGGGAGTGCCATGATGTACTGTTATTTTATAATGAGTTCCTTCTTTGACAGCCCAAGGCAAAGGCCAAGTTTCCTCCCAGAGTTTTGCATTGAAGATTTATGCCACCGAAGTCCAAGACAGTGGCTGCATGCTCCTAAAACAGAATAACATTTTCTTGTCTCTAAGGTGACTGTGCCAAAAAATGGGCAATCCAGACCACTAACAGGGGCATCATACTTTTACAAGAGACAAGATTGCTCAATGAGTGAGGGGGGAAAATGCTCTCAAACCTGTGTATAGCCTTGCCAGATGGTTAATTCCCAGCAAAATTAGAATCACAGAATCATAGAATCATTTAGTTTGCAAAAGACCTTCAAGATCATCAGGTCCAACTGTAAATCAGACCTGCTGAGTCCAAGCACTAAACCATATCCCTTAATACCACCTCCAAATGACTACTAAATTCCTTCAAGGGTGGGGGGACTCCACCACTCCCCTGTTTCAATGCTTGACCACCCTCTCTGTGGAAAAAGTCTTCCTAATATCCAGTCTAAACCTCCCCTATCACAACTTGAGGCCCCTGCCTCATGTCCTATCACTTGTCACCTGAGAAAAGAGACCGACACCTTCCTCGCTGCAACCTCTGTTCAGGTAGTTGTAGAGATTGATGAGGTCTCCCCTTGACCTCCTCTTCTGCAGACTGAACAGCCCTAGTTCCCTCACCTGCTCCTCTTAAGTCTTGTTTTCTAGTCCTTCCATCACCTTTGTTGCTCTCTTCTGCACACACTTGAGCAATTCAATGTTGTTCTTAGGCACTCTATTATCATTTGCAGAATTTAATGCATTCCTTTGCTTTTTTTTTTCTTCATACATAATCAGTTTTCTGAGACTGACTGCACATGCGGAGTTTTAGATAGTTTTCTGCAATCCCCCTCGTAAGCCCATATTAACGCCGGGGCATAGATTCAAGGCTATTGTCCCTTGATATCAGAAAGGGGAAAGGGACAGGATGGCAGAGAAAGGATATCCACACAAAGAGCATCACCTGGTCTGCCTGCCTGCTTTTCCTTTGGGGTGACCCACAAATGCAGCAGAAGTATACCTCAGTATTTTATTCAGTGCTGGTACAGAAGGTGGTGGTCAAAAGGCAGCAGTGAGGTGTGAAAACAGTAAATACAGGCAGGAAAAATAGAAATTGGCTTTCTAGCATTGAGTGTTTGTGCCTCTCTCTTGTGTTTTTCTCTCTCTCTCTCTCTTTCTTTTCTTTTTTTTTTCTCCTCAGAGTTGGAGGTAATTTTTGACTCCCCAATGACAGAGAGAACACCAGTGTTCTGGCTGAATATGTCTGAGTAAATGTAGGAAAAGTGATAGAGTGTGCATATTATTCAGCATAGCCATTTATTTCGTTCTGCTTCACTGGGAATCCCAAACGTCTCTTCATGGATTTCTTTGCCTGCACCTAGTTTTAAAGGGCTGAAATAGAAAGCAAAATAACTTCAGAGTAAACATGGTCTATCTATTAACAAGAGTGTGCAGCAGATCAGCCTTACCAGAACAAGTTTGGATATATATTATTCTGATGCAGTAGTGTCATAATGCTTAGCAGTTGCTTTGCTTTACCCTGCCTAAGGCTGGGCCTGTTTATTGCTGCATGACTTTTTGTGTGAGACAAGCCATCTTGTCCTTCCTGGGTGGCTTTCCCTGAGAGAGCTGACTATAGCTGATAAGTCACCCTGTGGGAAATATCAGTGATCACACCTAGCAGGCAACACTTTCCTTGGAGGAGGAGGAGCAGGAAACAAGACCACTAGTCTAGAAATCTAAGATGGTTTTCTGAGCTGAGAAAACTCCCCTTTCCCCCAGCTCATGCACCGCAGTAGGGAGATTGCTATTTCACGTGTCTGGCAGGACTTTCCGTCATAAGCACTGACTTGTTATGAAGAAAAAAAACACCTCAATTATTTTGTTCTTCGTAAGGAAAGTGAAAGTGGAAATAAGTAAAGCAATTTAGTCATGAGTTTGTTATCACCATCTGATGCCTTGTGAAACAAGGCATATTAGGGGGTTTTGACATTGGTCTTTCATCCAACAATTAGTACCAGTCTAAAAGTGAAAATATTCTGCAGATCTGAGCACTATAGTGCTTTTACTGATTTAAAAATATCACTTTTAAAGGTTTCTATGTTGGGGAAAATGTTAAAGGTCATATTATTGCAGCATACACTTATTTTCATCTGATATTTTGTGTAGTTCCGTCAAAATCAGACCTAGCATGGGACAGCTACTAAAAGAATAATTAGTGGCTGCTATAGCATTTTGGGCCATTAAAGTCTCCCTACTACTCATTACTGCCTAGGAAACATCTCCTGCTTCAATTAGTATAGCATAATTATACAACAGCTCTGATGATTGTTTTTCTGCAACAAGCAGTGACCCTGCAACATATATTGCAGCCTTTGTCAAATATAATCAGAATAAAGAAACAATTTTAACTGCACAAGTCAAAGGTAAATTGCTCTTATTCTCTTGCTGAAGAAAGGCAAAAAATAGCTCAAAATTACAGACAAATTTTATAATTTTTATCACAACAGGTGAACATGTAGGCTGTTACATTAGAGAGGAGATGTATATGAAGTTCGAGGTGCTAGTCAATGTGCTTGAAGATTTGGTTATAAACAGAATAGACCTCTGTCAGGTAAGGGTATAGTATTAAGGCCACCTACGGTTTTGAGTGTTTTTCATATCAAAAGTCCTCACAAGCTTCACAAAGGTTGGAATGACTTTACCAGGAAATATAAGTGACCCAGGTCTCACTTGTACCCACCTGCACAACAGTGTGAAGAGATGATGTGTAAAGATGGTACGTGTGGGAATTGTACAGAGCCTGCTGTTGCCCCTCCACTTAGAAAGAATAGTTATGGAGAATGCAGAGGAGGTGTTTTTTTTTTTTATTATTATTTATTATTATTATTATTTTAGTGTGTAATTCCATGCTAAGACTGCACTTGAGAATCGGGTCGCCTCAGCTGCCAGCCTTGCAATGAAGGCTACACTGTCTTATGGATACAGCACAAGTTAGCTGACCTGTGCTTTTGCCTTATTTCAGAGTAAGTCCAAAATTATACCATACAGAGGTATAAAGAGCATTGCAGAGGGATGGTTGAAGCCATCATCATGATTCATCATGATCGTTGGTGATGTAGAAAATCAATTCTTCCCTGTAAAAAGATAAAATATATGAACTGGACTTCAGCCTGAGTTTTTGGTAAGTAAACTGGTAGTTGAATCAGTAAAGAACAATCCCAGAAGCTCTTCTTCCTTTTTTTTTTTTTTTTTTTTAGTTCAGGGGGAGGAACAACTCTTCCAAGAGTCCTTCACTGTCAGAATCCTTACATTGATCAAGTCCTTTTTATTCACAAAAAAAGGCTGAGAATGTCCTGTTTCCTCAACAAGGGTAGTAGTAATCAAATAATAATTGCTTCCTTCAGTCTTAAATATCTCCCAAGCCAGTATTTTAATAGAAAGCTTCTTTTTGGCTCCTTTTCAGGTATTTTTGCATACCTGATTGTTCCTTCTATGTTCTGTTTTTGTCTTTCTCTTTCAGAGGAGTCATGCAACTGCAATCCAGATTTGTCTGAGTATCATATAATCACAGGCAAACTCTCTTTGAATATAACTTAGATTTTAACAAACCACATTTAACTGGTCCCTCATTTAATCTAAATGAAAAGCACTTACTTTGAGGCAATGCCCATCCACCAAGAGATTTCTTTCCAACAAGAGTTCTGTAAGTCTATGACTATTTGCTATGACTATTTGCTCAATTCTAGTAACAAAAAAAAAATATTTGAAGAATTCTGTCATGGACAAAGTAAAGGTTGCTGTCTTTGCCTCTTCATGTAATATATTTTAGTCCCTGAACTAACGTGATAAAATCTAATCATTTTGATTTTTCTTAAATGTAGAAAAGCAGAGTTTGGTTATACAATTAGGCTGTAGTATTAAAGCATTATAATAAATATTCTAGACTTGTATTAAGATTTTAAGTACAATACCATTATTTGATAAGTATTCTAAATAATTTTACTACAATCCCTTTTCTTCATATGCTGAATTTTGTGTGCATTAGCTTACTGTTCATTAGAAAAGAGTTAGCTTCATCGCCCAGTGGGTTTACAATCAGCGTATGTGCCAAAAATTATAGATGAAGAGCACAAATATTAACTTGTAAAAACAGTACTGTCAAAGTATACAGAAATTTGAGAGAAATCAAATATGGATATTACTTGTACTGGGCCTGGCTGGGATGGAGTTAATTTTCTTCATAGCATTCCATATCGTGCTGTGCTTTGCACGCGCGGCTAAAGAGTGGTGATAACAACGCTCCAGCATCTTCATGTCTGAGTGGTGTGTGCACAGCACCAAGGCTTTCTCTCCAAGCTTCCCCTTCCCCCAAAGGCCAGGAGGCTGGGGTTGGCCAAGAGGTGGGGAGGGAACACAGCTGGGACAGTTGGCCCCAGATGACCAAAGGGATATTCCATACCATATGACATTGTGGTCAGCAATAAAAGCTGAGGGAAAGGACAAAGACATGGGGATACTGGTGGCTATGGTGTTTGTCTTCCCAAATAGCTGTTACACATGCTAGGGCCCTGCTTTCCTGGAATTGGCTGGATATCTGGCTGCCAATGGTAAGTATCAGATTAATTCCTTATTTTGCTTTGGTTCCATGTATAGATTTTGCTTTCCTTATGAAACTGCCTTTGTCTCATTTCACGACCTTTTGTGCATTCCTTCTATATTCTCCCTATACTGTGGGAGAAGGGAGTGAGCAAGCAGGGTGGGTTTTTGGTTGCTAGCTAGGGTCAAGCCATCACCATACAACAAAGCTGAATTTTAAAAGATCATTGATTTTAGAAAATATGTTTTAAGGCACCTTACTGGAAACAATATGAGAAGGACTGATTTTTCAAAGGTGACCTGTTAGCAGTCTTTGAAAATCAGGACACTTGCAAGACAGCATGCAAAATCTTTCTTAAAATATTCTGAGCATAATAGTACATATGTAAAGCTGCTAAACTGATTTGTGTGCACTGGTATTTAAATGCCAATATGGACCATGTAACAAAAGCAACATGGTAGTAAGATGGGCAAGTTTAAATGTCTAAAGACGTTCCTCTTGATGCCAAAATAAGTATTTACAGGGCTATAGGGAAGATTGGTAATGGTGGTTACCTTTGTGTTATAGATTTGTCCTCCATCTACTGTGTAGCAATACAGTGTGATCTTTTGTAACTTGTGCAGTCTTGTCTTTTCTCAAATGCATGTAATCATTACAGTGGTCTACTTTATGAGATACACAGCATGATTTTGTGCCTTCTTGAGACCCAATTAAACACTTGCACTGAATATTAAAGATTCTGCTTATCACTACATTGATTTAAGTTTCAAAATTTGATGGCTGTGTCATTAGTGTAACTGAGTGACAGAGTGAGAGTGCAGCATGATTATATTTCTCGTTTCTGTGCAGGCAATTAACAGTGGATGGGAAAGGTGCTGATTACTGTGGCCAGTCTCAATGCGTAACCCAGTTGCTTGCCTTTGCTAAGCGGGATCAGTGCAGGAGGGCTTTACAGAAGAGCCTAGATGTTTTTTGATGATTTTGTAAGGTGAGTTCAGTACTGGCTTCAGTGGTGTAGGCAGATTTGTAGAAAATTTGTCCTCAGTATTACTTTACCCACTGTTCTTCAGACTCTAACAATAGAAAAAGTACAATATTTAGTAGTCTTTATTCACTGCTGATTTTCTAAGAAGCAGTTTTTTGGTAAGGCCTTTTATTTAATTTTCCATTCATTACACACCCAGAAAGGAAAAAATGAACAAACAAACAAACAAAATCCCCACCAACCAACCAACCAAACAAAAAAAAAACCAACCAAGAGAAAAAAAAAGTAACCATCATTTTTACTTTCCCATTCACATATTCTTTAGAAAATTCTGTGCAGAAAATATTTGTTTTAAATTTTATAATCTAAAAAGATGAGGAAGAAAATCTGTATTACCACCATAACATCAGAATAATGACCTGTTATTGAAGAGAACATCTGATTTTACACTTCCATGCCACATTAATTGTGCCCACATATACTCAATGATATCAAACTTTAAAATGTCAGTAAGGTTTTGAGTAATTATCTGCAATGGACAGTCAAGGCAACTTCCAATATTCAGTGGGGAAAAGAGTGCTGTGCTGTAGTGACCTTTAACAATAGCAAAGGGAAGGAAAAGAAGGGCAGTTGTAGAGGGGTGAATTTTTGGATGTTTCCCTCACACCTGAAGGTCACAGCTGCCTGTTCGGTATGGTATTCAGCTCCCAACTGTATGAATCTGTTCCTTGAATCATTCAGAATTTCCTAATCTGTGGTCAAAATGCCCTCAAAGAGAAAAAGTTGTATTAGAAAACAAATTGTTTTGAACTACTTGTGGCCAAATTTAACACTATGTGCTTAAAAGATTAGGTAGGGAGCGCTTGTAAAAAGCTGGAGGCTGGAAGTTTCATTAAAGCTGTGTCCTGTTGATATTCTGGGAGATCCCAAAGCTTCCTCTGAAATCAGTCAGTATTTGTGTGTCTGAGGATAGATCACTGTGCCTTCTTTACCAGTAACAGTTGAACTAGATGTGCTATAAATTCGTAATTCACGGTAAATGCAGTAAGAAAAAGTATGTCTATCTTGCACTACTCATCAAAGTTTCCCTGAAAATCTTCTAAAGTATTTGACTTCACTTTAATGGTAAAATCTCAAAATTATTTTTATATCTTTAAAAGAAGGCACATTACTCTTATATACCTAAATATGATAGTTTCTCTCCTGTCTGAAAGCAAAGGGCAGAGTTTTGTCTGATGGGAAGCTTGGAATTAGAAAAATCACAGAATCGTCTAGGTTGGAAGAGACCTCCAAGATCACCTAGTCCAACCTCTGACCTAACACTAGCAAGTTCTCCACTAAACCGTATCACTAAGCTCAACATCTAAACGTCTTTTAAAGACCTCCAGGGATGGTGACTCAACCACTTCCCTGGGCAGCCCATTCCAATGCCTAACAACCCTTTTGGTAAAGAAGTTTTTCCTAATATCCAACCTAAACCTCCTTTAGGAGGCAACTTTAGCCCATTCCCCCTTGTCCTGTCACCAGGCGCGTGGGAGAATAGACCAATCCCTACCTTGCTACAGCCTCCTTTAAGGTACCTGTAGAGAGCGATAAGGTTGCCCCTGAGCCTCCTCTTCTCCAGGCTGAACAATCCCAGCTCCCTCAGCCACTCCTCATAAGACTTGTTCTCCAGACCCCTCACCAGCTTTGTTGCCCTTCTCTGGACTCTCTCGAGCACGTCCATGTCCTTCTTGTAGTGAGGGGCCCAAAACTGAACACAGTACTCGAGGTGCGGCCTCACCAGAGCCGAGTACAGGGGCACAATCACTTCCCTAGACCTGCTGGCCACACTGCTTCTTATACAGGCCAGGATGCTGTTGGCCTTCTTGGCCACCTGAGCACACTGCTGGCTCATATTCAGCCGACTATCAACCAATACTCCCAGGTCCTTCTCGGCCAGGCAGCTTTCCAGCCACTCCTCTCCCAGCCTGTAGCTCTGCTTGGGGTTGTTGCAGCCCAGGTGCAGGACCCGGCACTTGGCCTTGTTGAACTTCATACAGTTGGCCTCAGCCCATCGCTCCAGCCTATCCGGATCCTCCTGCAAAGCCTTCCTACCCTCAAGCAGATCGACACACGCACCTAACTTGGTGTCATCTGCAAACTTACTGAGGGTGCACTCGATCCCCTCATCCAGATCATCGATAAAGATATTAAAGATACTGGCCCCAGTACTGAGCCCTGGGGGACGCCACTAGTGACCAGCCTCCAACTGGATTTGACTCCATTCACCACAACTCTTTGGGCACAGCTATCCAGCCAGTTTTTAACCCAACGAAGCGTACGCCAGTCCAAGCCATGAGCAGCCAGTTTCTTGAGGAGAATGTTGTGGGAAACAGTGTCAAAAGACTTACTGAAATCAAGGTAGACCACGTCCACAGCCTTCCCCTCATCCACTAAGTGTGTCACTTTGTCACAGAAGGAGATCAGGTTCATCAAGCAGGACCTGCCTTTCATAAACCCATGCTGACTGGGCCTGATCGCCTGGTTGCCCAGTAAGTGCTGCGTGGTGACACTCAAGATAATCTGCTCCATGAGCTTCCCTGGCACTGTGGTCAAACTAACAGGCCTATAGTTCCCCGGGTTTACCCTCTGGCCCTTCTTGTAGATGGGTGTCACGTTTGCTAGCCGCCAGTCGACTGGGACCTCCCCTGATAGCTAGGACTGCCAATAAATGATGGAAAGTGGCTTGGCCAGCTCCTCCGCCAGTTCTCTCAGTACCCTCAGGTGGCTTCCATTCGGCCCCATCGACTTGCGTACATCCAAGTGTTGTAGCAGGTTGCCAACCATTTCCTTGTGGATTATGAGGGCCACATTCTGCTCCCCATCCCCTTTCACCAGCTCAGGGTACTGGGTATCCAGAGAACAACTGGTTTTGCTGCTAAAGACTGAGGCAAAGAAGGCATTAAGCACCTCAGGCTTTTCCTTGTCTCTTGTAACTAAGTTTCCCCCTGCATCCAGTAAATGATGGAGATTCTCCTTAGTCCTCCTTTTTGTGTTGATGTATTTATAAAAACATTTTTTGTTATCTTTAAAGGCAGTAGCCAGACTGAGCTCCAGATGAGCTTTGGCCTTTCTAATTTTGTCCCTGCACAGCCTCGCAACAGCCTTATAGTCCTCCTGAGTGGCCCGCCCTCTTTTCCAAAGATTATAAACCCTCTTTTTTCTCCTAAGCTCAAGCCACATCTCTCTTCAGCCAGGCCGGTCTTCTGCACTGGCTTGTCTTTGGGCACGTGGGGACAGACCGCTCCTGAGCCATTAAGATTTCCTTCTTGAAGAGTGCCCAGCCTTCCTGGGCTCCTCTGCCCTTCAGAACCACCTCCCAAGGGACTCTGCCAACCAGTGTCCTGAACAGCTCAAAGTCAGCCCTCTGGAAGTCCAAGACAGCGGTTTTACTGGTCCCCTTCCTGACTTTGCCAAGAATAGAGAACTCTACCATTCCGTGGTCACCCTGCCCAAGACAGCTCCCGACCACCACATCTCCCACCAGTCCTTCTTGGTTTGTGAACAGAAGGCCTAGCGGGGCACCTCCCCTGGTAGGCTCTCTAACCAGCTGCGTCAGGAAGCTATCTTCCACGCTCTCCAGAAACCTCCTAGACTGCTTTCTCTGGGCTGTGTTGTGCTTCCAGGGCATGTCTGGGAAGTTGAAGTTCCCCACGAGAACAAGTGCTGATGATTTCGCAACTTCTGCCAGCTGCCTGTAGAACTCCTCATCGGTCTCCTCATCCTGCTTTGGCGGTCTGTAACAGACCCCCACCAGGATGCTTGCCTTGTTGGCCTTCCTGCTGATCCTAACCCATAGGGACTCAACCTTATCATTCCCAGCCTCAAGTTCCACAACATCAAAGCACTCTCTAATATATAAAACACTCTCTAATACATATAAAATATTCTTAGTGTATTGACCTTGTTGCTCGGAAAAAAGCCCATTCCATGTGGATCAAGCAGAGGGCACAGGCTTCCCAAATGCTAGTTGAAAAAGAGATCATTTATGATGTAACTTCTTAATTTGGGTCAAAATCTTTCACTGCGATGGAGAAAATGAAATCTGAACTGAGAAGCAGCTGCATAAAAAAATCCAACTTGAAAAGAAGTCATGCTGTGGACTTGGAGGGGATCATGCTATGACCTGAGGTTGTGTACGGAGCAAGTCACAAGTTTCTGGGTATGTATTGGAGGAAACTGGGGAGGAAAGCAGTTGTTCTTATTGGAAGGGCTCAGGAAACACATGATTTGAAAACCCAAACCCCATGTCTTTAAGGATTGTCCGCATTAGAATATTACTCTGAAAGGAGGTAAGGGGTTGATTTAAATCACTACAGTTATGCCAGTATAGATTATTCCTTAGAGACTTTTATTCTGTAGTTGGATTCATCAACTGAAGAGTTACAATATAGTAGCTAAGGCGTTAAGGACATCAGAAGAAATGACAGACAATATCTGATATATCAGCAATCGGAGGCTAGTGTGAAAAGCTGTTGTCTTTAAATCCAGAATTCTAATTTTCAAATCAGAAGTAATTTTAAAAATTATTATTATTATTTTTTCCACCAGATGCATCCCTGTACTGTATCATAATAGAAATTTTTCCCCACGGCTTTTTCCCCACTGCTCTGGGACCTCAAACCAGTACTCATTTGTCAGCCCATCGCACTGGGAAGTGGTACAGCCCTTACTGCACCTCTGCTCTGCCATGTTCTTGAGCAGGCATTGAGCTGGAAATCCACTCCTTGGTGAGCTTCAGCTCCTCCATGTTTCTAACACAGTGTCCTAATCTCACATGAATCACCTGAGAAGCACTTGAAAGAAGTATTCACCCTCCAAGATGGGTAAGTAGGTAGGGAGACTTGCACAGCTGCCCTGGTCCTGTGCATCCCCACCTAACTGCATATTTCAAATCTTCAACACTTCCTGCTGGAGGAGCTGGAGGTTTTGGTCACCATGGTACCCTGTGGTAGTAGAAGAGCCTGTGGAATTTCCTTCTGCCTAAATAACATTTCATCCCATAGACTGAACTCTGGTCCTTGGGCCAAAAAATGATCTTCGGATGTTGTTTGTCTGAAGTCTGTTATCTGACTGTCAATCCATGCGACTGCAGCTATACCAATACTCTAGAACAATATCCACCTTTTAATAAAAGCAAATTTGCCACTCTCTTTTAAATTAAAAACATTAAAATGAGTCTGAAAAAAATAAAGACTGTCCTATGCATCCTTTTCAAAGCTATGCAAGGGAGGCATATAGGGTAGAGAGCTTGAAATCAAATGTTTTTGAATGCATGGATTGTTCTTTGTTGTCAATAGTAATATTTTTTCCCCCCAAACAAGTCAAATGCAGTTAGTACTGAAAGAAAAAATACACACACTGTTGATTTCAGGTGAAAATGCCAGAGCACGTTTTTTTTTTTTTTTTTTTCCCAAAAAAGCAAAAGGATGGGGTATTTTAATTGAGATTTCAACATCAGACCTAAAAAGCTTCTGTACCCTTTAACAAGCTCAGAGAGTACCTTGCTGACATAGTTCTCCTGTTTTTTTTTCAGGTAGCAAATAGAAACATGCTGAACAAATATGTTATTTCTCCTCTATGTGCTCGTGTGTGACCATTTAAATGCAAATACTCAGTTTCACTCAGAGCTTTCCTCGACACAGCAGCTGTTTTGCATTAGTGCCACCAGTTCCATGAAGGCAGTACAACTTCCTGCTGGAGGTTTATTTGTGCAGTTATTGATGGAAAAAGGCAAATGTTATACACAGGAATGTCTCTAACCATGCAAATATAACCAGGCATGCCAAGCAAAACTATCCTAGCAAAGATGTCTTACTTCTAACTGACATTTCTTCTCTAAACTAGATGAGAAAAGTTATTGCAGTTTTTTTTTTTTTTTTGTCATAATTGTGTGCATTTCCAGCCTTCAAAGGCAGAGCTGTAAAAGGATAATGATACACAGGCATATTATTTATAGCTTGCTGTTCCTGGTCTTGCTACTGCCCTGCCAGCATCAGTCACTTTGAGGGTGAAGGCCTGTATCAATTATAGGAAGGGAAGCTAGAGCTTGTCTTTTTAACCATTGCACCCTGTCTGACATATTTCTTATTGAGGTTGCACTGAACTTATGAATTCTGTAGGTGAAATAAATATAGCATCAGGCTGAATTTAAGCCCTGTAAATGCAGTCTTCAGTGATGTGTTAAAAGAGATGCCTACCATTTCTTGGGCCTTGGTGCCCAGACCCTCAGGGCAACAGCGCCTCCATTAGAGACCCACTCAGAGGCAGGGGCTTCAACCCCAAACCTCCCAATTTCGCCCCCGCCCCCCCCCCAAATTCCTTGCTCATCTGACTATGGGACTCCAGTCAAAGGCTCTTTTGTTGAAGCTACACCAAAGCCATGCCTCTTAATAGCAGCTGTTCATTAGGACCCTCATCTGAGAGAGGAGAAGCTGGTGTTTTTGACCTCGTTCTCTGGACAAAGTGTTTTATTTTTGTTGGATTAGAAACATCAATAAACCTCAGAGCACTCTTCTTCCTCTTGAATGAGTATACAGTCTTTCAGGCAGCAGAAGGCTGTGATTAGGTCTGGGCCAGAAGAGGAGAAATAGGCAGGTGTCATAACTGTGCTGCTCAGGGAGGCCACCTCATTCCCTTCATCTACTTACTAACTCACTCAGAGTTCAGATTTTTTTTTTTGAGTTAACTCACCCCCTTGTTAATTGTGCCATGCTTCAGCAAACATGGAAACCATTTGCTATGCATCTGTATTTCTGTTAAGAGATTTAGTTTGTTCGCAGACGCACATCAACAAGTAAAATCAGTTGTATTTATTTTATTTGCATGTGAAAATCATTTAAGCTAGCAGAACAGTTTTGGTTTCTGGTTTGGCTTAGATTTCCCTTAGCAGCTTTGCTGGCTGCAAGTTTCTGTCTCCCATTGGCCATTTTCCCCTCCTACTTACATTAAATAGGCCTGAATGGAGACCATAGATCATAGCCCAACCGTAGCAGAAAAATAGCCATCCTTTTAAGAGACTACCTTCTTAAAACTCAGAACTGTTCCCTGATCCAGTTTGTTATATGGCTTCCAAGTGTTCCTGCTATCATAGTTGGTGTGGAGGCCAGACTGGCAAGTGAGGGCTGCTTAAGGGACAATAGCTGTGGAAATAAATGGATTTCCAGTCATGGCACACCGTGTGTATGCTTGATTCTTGGTTTCATTTTCCAGTGTTCATTTGCAAATGATAATTTTCAGATAACTTCAGATAACCAAACCCAAACCCAACCAACCAACTAAAAAGCCCCACAACCAACCTCCAGACCCCAACCTCGCAATACATTCTCATAACTCCAGGCCGGAAAACATATAGGGTTTTCAAACTGTGTGCCTGGAGTTAGCTTTTTAAATTGGTACTTGAAAAACACCCTGAATGTCCCAAGTTTTAAAAGTAATGATCATTCTTCTGTTAATGGAAATCTATTCTGGAATGTCTTTTGGAAAAAACGATTCAATGATTGCTGAGGACAACTTCAATAAACACAAATAATCAAAGGTGAAGAATAAAATAAAAAAAAAAGAGCTGAAAGGATAACAAGAAAAAATTTTAGACAGGGCTAAAATATTAAGATCTAATATATTTTGGTTTTATTGGCTGTCTGCTTAATGGACACACATTCATTTAGAAGTTGTCTTCTTATCACAACTGAGAATAGCTGACATGTCAGCTTGGAATATTAAAATGGGCAAGCACCCTGATTGTAAGAGTTGTGGTTTGGCATGGCAGTAAAGTTAGTGATCTGATCCTCTATTAGAAATGTGGCTGTGATATAAAGCTCTGATACAATTCAAACTCATTCAGCTATTTTGAATTAGTTTAAACAATTTTGATGGGTTAGCTTAATACTGGCGTATTTTATGACAGTCCTTGAATTGCCCATTTACTCCATTCTAACTCTATGTCAGATCAGGTATTGACCATCCTATTGCAGGCCAAAAGCTCTGTATTGTGTGCTAAATCCAGCACAAACCTTCAGATTAAATGTATCACTTCCACTGAATAAGCTGTCCCGAACTTTTTCTTGCTGCATCCTCTAATTCACAGGAGCAGGTCTTCATAAGAAATTCCCATGGCCTTCCTGACACTTTAAAAGCTCGCTATATTAATCTCAAAATAATGTAAGAAGAAGATGAAAAGAAGCATCTAGTTACTGAGAATTGTATTGTCTTTTAGTAAGACTCTAATGAAGATGAAGAGGTGGCATTTCCATTAGTTGATTAATTTATCTCTCACATTAACAATTCTATAATATTAAACTTTCATTTGCCTTTGTATTTTAATCAATTGTTGTATTATTTATAACTGTGAAGCACTGCAATTTTCTCCTAGTCTTGTTTAGTCTGCTGAGAACAGACTTTTATAAATCTGAAAAAAAAATGAAAGAGAAAACTATGGCTTACTTTTATTTTTATTTTCACTGTTATTGTCACTGCGGTTCATTTTAACTCTCAGCACTGTTTGCAAACCACAAATTAACTGCACATACTGGATGAGATGACCCATTTTCTCTAGTTTGCTTCTCACTATGTGTTCAGACAAAGCTCCAAATGTCCTACAGTGAATTCAGGTTGTGCTTGGAAGTATACTTTGTGTTTCCTGTTTTTCAGAAGTGATATTATCATTGAACTTGATAATATTGATACCACAGGTCAGTACTAATTCTGTTACTAAAATTAAGAGGTATGGTAACAAAGTATGTTTCTCTCTCATTTTCTGGAAATTAAGGTTCTTTTATTTCATCCTATTCTTTGAATAATTGCCTGTGAACTTGCCCTGCCTGCAAATTTATTCTATGGAAAAAATCAGAAGGCAGCAATTTATATATATTTGCATATAGATAAGTTGACTACTGTGATATTGTATTCCCTGAAGCCAAAGTTATTTTTTTTTAACTCCTTTGTGTGTTTGTAAGTAGGCATTCAGACCTTGGTTGTTCCCTCTTGGCTTTCAGGAAACATATGAGCTAGTCCTTGACTCACTTGGATGCACCAACAAAAATACACTTGGGTTTGTTAATCAGAGCCATTCTCTTTAGCTCTGTAACATTACTGACATTAATGGAGTTGTGGTAACGAACACAGTACTTGATGTTTAAACCTCTGGAATAACATAGGTGATGGCTTTCCATGTCCATGGGTGAATACAAGGAGTTCAAAAGTAGTCACTAGAACTAGAGGGCCATGGTGTTTTTGTGGTATCGAATTGCTACTCCAGCGATGAGTCTTATATGAACTTATATGGAGAAACAGCTTCTGTCTTTGTGTTGCTCTGCTCTAAGATCTACGCAGCTGCGCCTTCCCTCCTGACTGCCCACTCTGTTTCTTGAAGTATTTGAACTTTCCATCTGTCAGCCCTGGATACCACAAAGGGTGGCAACTCAAAATTGATTGATGGGAAAAATTTAGTTTGATTTTTCCTTAAATTAAAGGTTCATTTCATTCCTTTATTTATTTATTTATTTATTTCAGATATGTTGAAGCATCTGTCTTTCATCCCCTAAATGGAAATATTTAATTCCTAGCTTTCAGCTAGCCATAGACTGCTTTCTTCTTTTATTTAGTATGAGGTGCATTTCATGCATTCAGAATCTTTAATAAGCACAAAGCTCACTTTTTCAAAGATGCAGCTTTTCACCAGTCGGCAATGTTTATCCAGCACTGACCTCCATACTGCAGTAGTTGAGAAGCTCAGTGAGAGGAGGTAAGAAAGATCGTAGATGTCACACAATATCTTCTTTTATTTAGCAACAATTAGAGATGGCATGCAGCAATGTAATTCAATTGAGAAACTGTGGCATAGTACAGCCTAAGTCTTGCAGAAATTGATTTTCCAACTGATCCAATAGCAACTGATTTCTCAGAGACAGAAATCTGCCATCCCTTTTAGCTCGAAGGATTAACCCATGCAATAGGCTTTCTTAGCTATTTTCATTAGAACCAGAGCTTGAACTAAAGGTTGCCATCTCTTTGAAATCATACTGTTCTTTTGCTTTTTCATTTTTTTTTTCAAATGAGAACTACATATTTTTTCTTTTTCCCTCATGTTTCAAAACCTGCCAAAAAGAAATTCTCTTCTGGGCTTTTATAACCAGGCAATATGTAAGCCCCAAAAGCCAGAGAGTTGCTGCTCACCTAACCATTATGACAAGAATTTTCTCAGGTTCTTCTTCGCTCTTAATACTGGCTTAGACACTAAATACAGTGGGGCACATGGTGCCTGCTGTTTGGCATTCTAAATGCCATGAATATGGAGGGCTTACGAGAGTCACTTGATTTTTGTATGTCACTGAACTGGGGCTAAGCTTGCTGTGGGGACAATGCTTTAGTGTCAACTGATTTAGCTTCTCACTTGTACAACTGAATGCACTTGTTACTTCTTTATGGAAGACAGTATTCTAGGTTCAGACACAATAATTGTCTTCTTTCCTTTCTCCAAATCAGTTTGTTTCTGGCTAATGTAATTTGCATTTTTTTTTTTATTTTTGATATCCTTGGTTTCAGCCACAACAAATCTCAATATTTTTACTCCTTAGCAGGCGAATGCTAGAAAAGAAATAATTCCTACTCCTGAAATAGTGTTGTTTTATTTTTTTCTTGCAGGATACAGTGGTTAAAAAATATCCTGCCATTAACAAATATACTGTACATTGCAAGCTTGCTTGGTAGGAAAGCTCAGAAAAAGTAGTGCAATAAAGGCTTGACAGAAAATAATTAAGTTCTGAGCTAAATGGTTATGATTTAATTCTCATTTACCTTGCATTTATACACCTCATTTAATAGGAAATAACTGCATTTTTACCAACCTGTACAGAGATGAGGAAATGAACTGTAGTTCAGTACAGAGACATTAGAAATATCTCTAAAAAATACTTCAAAGGAGAGAAATGTTGATATTGCTGTCATAGCATTCTTGAAAATCGCTAAAAAGTTGGCTAGCATGTATATTTACATTTAGTCATTGTGTGTATTGAATCAGAGACATTTGCAATTGCCAAGATAGGAACTCCATGCACACATTGCTTCACATGAAATTTTGCATGTGTAGCAATATCTCTTGTTGGATACAGTGATTTCATAATTGTTCACACTGTCTATATCCTCTTGAAGCTGCCCTTTAGCTGCTTTTTCATCTTTCAATACCCATGTTGGGCTTAAATGCCAAAAACTGACTATGAGGAAAGCACTGGGAAGAGAGAAACTGAGTTCTCAGAGCTCTCAGCTCAAACCAAGCAACTAGTCCAGGACAGGGAGAACAGAGCTCCCAGGGTTCATAAACACCCAGAAATTATTATTTTTTCACTCATTACGAGGGATAAGTGGGATAATTTTTATACTCAAAAGGACGTGAAGGAGACATCAAGGGAAAGCTGAATTTTGAATGTGAAGATGTGGTATTATTCACCCGCATTCACTGAATTGGCTGTGGGCACTCCAATAAAATACAAATGCCCAAACATAGAAGTCCCAATGAGGAGACTAATTACACAATAAATTAACAACATTTTATACAAAAAATGATTCTCATGCACAAGCATTTCATGAAATGAATGAATAATGCTCTCTTAATGTTTTTCTTTACCATACTCGAAGAAAAACTTGCAGAAATGAGATATGGGATGTCTCATAATATGCAATTGAAGCAGCATTATTATCACTTATTTTGATAATAATATAAATGGATAGAGATATTAAATATCTTTGGTCTTGCAAGAAATACTTCCCTTTCTCTTCTAGCAAGTGTAGCAAGTGGTACCTTTCTGTCAAAAAAGTTTCTAGCACTGATCATCTGTGATTTTTTTTAAGTCTGTAGCTAGCACTGCTGTTATGATGTAGCAGGCCTGTACTGCTGACCCATGCTCTAACAAAATGTTAGGGGATGATTAATTGCTGGAATTGGCTCTCCTTAGAAGGCACATAAAATTGATGGTTACTGAACCTCTTATTACCCTTTTACAGTTTAGGGAGCTAGTTATAACATCATCCAGTTTAGATTACTAGGATAGGTCTTTCTAAAGTGCCTTTTATACTGCATTGCATTTTTCTCAGCTTTCTCTTCTAGTGTGAGAAGTACCACTGACAGGTACTGAGAGTGGCCAGAGATTTTCTGAAGCTGGTTTGGTGCACTCCATTGAAAGAGATGATGGTGAGGAGTGCCAGTGCAGTCATAGGAAGTGTGATTGATCCTTCCCTTTTCCAGGGCACAGCTTGCATGATATTTGGGTGTCTCTTTCAGTCTTGCTTTCCTGTGATTCTTCCCACAAATGACATTTCAGTGTTGATTTGAAAATTAATGCCATGATGTAAAAACATATATTTACCATAACACTGCTTACTGCTAAGCATAACTTTTAGGCTTTCAGCTATACCCTGCACAGGGGATAGGACTGAACTACAAAGAGTCTATCATCACTTCATCCACTGTTTTTTTTTTATTTTAAAACAGGAAGGATTGATGACTTTTATTTTTGGACTGGATTAATTGCCTGTCTTTATTAAAGGCTAACTGCCGTTGCTTTGGTAATACTGAGGAGGTAACAGTAGGGACCTTGATGGGGCTCAGCCAATGCTACTCAGAGCAGAGGTCAAGAGAAATAGTTGTGTCCGTCTGAGCCGTTAGAGAACACTTGTTATGTTATAATATACCCACATGCAGAGAAGGCCATGATCTTCACTTTTGCCCTGGATCCATGGATTATCTCTTAGAACAGAGAGCAGTCTGCGAGGATACTCTGTGGCTCTGAAATGTTGTGCTAATGACAGCACAGGCAAGGAACAGACAGAAGAGAGATTTTGTAAACAGGCCAAGAGCACAAATCCAAAGCTATGTTATGAAGGACAAATATATTTTCATTGAACAGATAAAAATATCTACAGAAGGACACTGGAATTAAATTGCTTTGATGTATTAGCACCAGACAAGTTGGGTAGATTTGTATTGGCTTCAGTAAAACTCTACTCTGAACCCATTAGGATTACCACAGATTAATAACAGAATTCATCTGAGTGTAATAAACTCTCCTCACAGAAAATTCTTTGGGGGCACGTTGTACTGTTGGTCTCATTTATGCATTCATTGATAAAATCAGTATCTTGCCGTCATGAAGGCAGCGTGCAATTTCACTTTTGCCCTTTGCAGAAACACATTAAAACGTCAGGTGGGAAGGGTCAGCCCTGACATGGGGTCATATACATGAATTCAATGAGAAAACAAATGAGTGATACAGACAGGCGTCCTGGTTGCTGTTCTGTTTTGCAGAGAAGCCGGTGCTGAGTCCAGCTTTCTCAGAGCCCAGGTCTTAAACAGCTGGGGCAGGCCCATCTGGTCAGATTCACCTCCTGGTCCCTTTCAGCCAGCACCATGGCCCAAGGGCTCCAGGGCCCCAGGCTTCCCCCAGATCTGCAGGCCCAAGTGCCTCCACCTCAGCATGCAGCTGCTCCCTGCCTCTTTCCGTTTGTGGAAAGAGAACACTGTTTTGGGGACAGCAGAGGGGTTTCAGAGTGTTCCTCTGTGTGTGCTCAAGGGATCAGCACAGCCAGCACAGCCCAGTAACTGCGAGTTGGTGCAGCCCGATAGCTACACAATGACAGTGATGCATGAAGTACTGACTGTCCCCACTGGCAGTCCAGGCATGTTCTTTGCAGTCTTGGAAAACGCTGAGTGCCAACCTGCCTGCAGAGACAGAAAATTTAATTAATGGAAGAAACAAGAGAGCTGAACACCAGAATCATGAACACCTGAAAGACTAAGCTAGTCTGACAGGAGCCCTGCAGCTGGAAGTTCGCAGTTTATTCTTGGGAAACCTTGGGAGAATCCAAAGATCTGTCCCTGTGCCCCTTTACTCTCAATCCATATAACTCACCTGCATGCCTCCCTTCACCAGCTGCTAACTGGGTGCCCCTGCAGCTCAAAGTGTTATGCTTATAGCTGTTTACTGCTACAATATTATGATAAAACACATTAAAATTAGAAATATGAGTAAAGTATTTCTTAATTTCATCCTCTAACATAACCAAACTATGCCTACATCACTGTCCCAGTTTCCAGGCAGGTCATTTAGTCTGCTCACTTTGTAAATAAGAGAATTTCTTTATTTAGCATTGCCACTTATACCAGGGTTCTGGCCTTCAGTGTCTGGTCTGTAGCAGAAGAATCCAAAGGCTGATTCATAATGTATACGTGAGAGACCAGGCATTGTGCTGAGGAATAGCAACCAAACCATCCAGTGTGATGCGTAACTTATTTCTGGTAATCAGCCGGTCTGCTCTGAGTGCTGAAGGTACAGAGAGAACTATTGTGAAGACAGCTAAGCTGGGCCACAAAGAACTTTATTAAAGTGAATGTACAGAGGAATTTGTAAATGGGAAGATGAACTGAATTTAGAGAGAGATAGTGCAATAAACCAAAAATTAGGGTACTAGAAGGGAAAAAAATAAGTGAAAAGAACACTGTGCACAATCGTTGGTAGATACAGGAACTGAGAAAGAAGTAAAATTTTATTCATAGGTATATGATTTCCAAGGTCTGAAATGGGAAAATCAGAAACTATGGGAATGAAAACAAATGATAACTAAGATATCTAAATATAACCTACGAGAACCAAAACATCCTGTACATTGAAGGACAGAAAGAGAACTGGAGGTGGGCATCCTCTATTCTTTTCTTTTGGGCATAGCGATGAGCTTTGAGCTCAGATTTGGCACACGGAGAAGTTAGATGCAGCAGAGAGTGTTGCTCTTTACTTGCTGCCATTATCTGCTCAGATCTAACAGCTGCAGTTGAGCATAGTTTGCTGCCTCTATTTTGTGATAACCTAAATTCTCTTTGCTTCAGTAGGGAGAAGGGGCATGCAAAGTTCATCTCCAGACTGTAACTGCATAGTGCTAGAGGAGCCTTTTTACTCAAATGAATCAAAATGTTTTTTGCTATCTCTTCTGGTGCAGGGACTATTCATACATAAGAACCTTTCACACAATGGCCCAAGTCTTTGAGTGTCCTTAGTGTGAAGCTGGCAGTAACAATAAAGAAAGCATCTATGGGATATAATAATTAGACACACAGACTTAGCTGCATTCTAACTATAAACTCTATTTGTACGTCCTCTGAAAACTCAAAAATGACACAGCATACAGCAATAAAATTTGTGTTTTCTGGTGGTGATTCCTTAAGAGAAATGCTGTAAGTTAAAAATAAGCATTTGAAGTAGTTATATACCACAGAAAAAAAAAACTGACCACCTGGTTTATGGAAAGGTGACAACTGGAGAAACAGAGACTTTTTATCTCAAGTTAACTTTAAACCTTGCATGGTATTTGACTGGCTGGTTAGTGGATAACATAAAGGGTATTTGTCAGTGTTGGTAGGATGTGTGCTTTGGGTTCCTCCGCATGCAGAAGCAGAGCTCATTTGCAAAAGAAAAGACTGCCACTAATTTTGCCATCTTTTGGGTGAAACCCAGAATGAGCATGGACTGCCTGACTGCTAGACCCACAGACGGGCTCCAGATACTGCAATGCTGATCATTGAATTTCTCAGCTCTTGGACCCTGTGAATCCTGGGACAGTTCACATCCATCTCAGGGAGCCCTGGTTCCCAGCACAGTAGTGTGTACTCCTCCTCAACTGCATCAAAACCTCTATTCTACAACAACAAAAGCCCACACACATAAGAGATGCTTTTGGAAAGGAGCATGCGTAAAACATTTTCTTCTTTGATATCATTTGCCTTAAAAGATATAGTAGAAAGCGAGAATTTTAAAAAGCTCATCCTCTCTTTTAGATCGTTGAGTTAAAAATAAAGACGCTTGAAAACCACTAGATGGTGGTAAAAACCCAAGTTTTTGCTAACAAAATCTGTGAAAAGAGAAGTTCAGCAGGGCAAAGGGGAGGAGGAGCCACAGCCTGAGTACTG
This sequence comes from Anser anser, assembly GCF_964211835.1. Classification (NCBI taxonomy): domain Eukaryota; kingdom Metazoa; phylum Chordata; class Aves; order Anseriformes; family Anatidae; genus Anser; species Anser anser. Next base: position 56,416,089 of record NC_139721.1, read on the forward strand.
AAGTCATTATTGCTCGGAGACTATAAAAAGGCAGTTGCACAGTAAGTAATTTATACATGGTCAGCCTTGACTCTATGGATATACTCATTCCTTTTCGTCTATAATGTCATCTGTTCCCACCAAGGAGTCCCCAGCCCCAGATGTTGGGTGAAGAGGTGATGAAACTTCTGCTCTCTGGAGGAAAGGTTGCGGGTAATGAAGAGGAAGAGCAGCTGAAGGAACAGCTCTGGTAAATAGGTACAGTTAATTCTTGATTGCAAATAAAAATTTACTTTTAAAAACTGAAAATGATTTAGCTTGAGAAGCTTTGAATTTTACTTGCAACAAGTCACTGACTATCACTTTTAAGTTTTCCCCTTATTAAGAATCCGATGGCTTACAGCTTGCCATGAATATTCTCATTACCAAAAGAGCATTGAATAAAATACTTACAATCTGGAATAGAAAACATATTTCTATGACAGAATTTCCCCCTACAAATTCTGTAACCCCACTCTATCCTGGAATGTATGGATTTGCCTTGGTTAGTGGTTTAATACTAAGCTTCTAAAATGAGCATGTCAGTATTGCACAGACAAGCTGTTTATAACACAGATCATGCAAACTTAAAAAGTACAAAGGTCAGGAAGCATGTATTTTTTTTACTGAAAGTGTTCAATTCTTAATTGTGGCAGAAATTCAACTTCTATATATTATATTGAAGTGAGCAGGTTCTGCTCAACCTAACACTCTATTCTCCTACATTTCTGGGTTCTGAGAACTCAGGCTCTGAAAACTGTTGTTTTGCATTCAGTAGAATTTCCAGGATATTGTGCTCACTTCTGGGAGACCAAGTAGGATAAACAAAAATGTGAAGGAAGAGTGCACAAATCTCTTCATTATTTTGTGGTTTTAATTTCCCAGTAAGGATGAGTAGAAAAAATCTGAGCCATTTGGAAGTTAATTTAGAATCAGTAGAGGAATATGGTGTGGAAGAGGCAGGATGTGTACAAGCCAAATTACGTAGAAATGGTTGATATTTGTTTTGTCAACTTCTGCCTGTTCTCGTCATGCTGTATTTTTTTTGGCAGGGTCTTTGCTTTTTGGAAAATGCATTTACCACACTCCTTGGCAAGTCCCTCAGAGAGAACAGAACGTGTTTGCTTCCAGAGATGAACACGTCCTCTCAACTGTATGTTTCTGAACTAAACCTGAGTGCCTTTGGCAGCAACTTTACTGTGCCTACCGTCAAGAGCAAGTCATCACCATGTGAGCAAGTGGTCATTGCAGCTGAGGTGTTCCTCACTCTGGGCATTGTAAGCCTCCTTGAAAATATCTTAGTGATATGTGCAATAGTTAAGAACAAGAACTTGCATTCACCCATGTATTTTTTTGTTTGCAGTTTAGCAGTGGCTGACATGTTGGTTAGTGTGTCTAATGCATGGGAGACCATAACAATATACTTAATAAACAATAGGCATATTATTATGGAAGATACCTTTGTCCGTCATATAGACAATGTCTTTGATTCAATGATCTGCATATCTGTAGTGGCTTCCATGTGCAGTTTGCTGGCTATAGCAATAGACAGATATATCACCATCTTCTATGCCCTGCGTTACCACAACATCATGACAGTGAAAAGATCAGGGCTTATCATTGCATGCATCTGGACCTTTTGCACGGGCTGTGGCATTATCTTCATTCTTTATTATGAATCAACTTACGTTATAATTTGTCTCATCACTATGTTTTTTACCATGTTGTTCCTCATGGTCTCACTGTATATCCATATGTTCCTCCTGGCTCGTACTCATGTGAAGAAAATAGCTGCTTTGCCTGGGTACAACTCTGTCCATCAAAGAACCAGTATGAAGGGAGCCATCACTCTGACTATGCTTCTTGGCATCTTCATCGTTTGCTGGGCTCCATTCTTCCTCCATCTCATCCTGATGATCTCCTGCCCTCAAAACCTCTATTGTGTTTGCTTCATGTCTCACTTCAACATGTACCTCATTCTCATTATGTGCAACTCAGTGATTGATCCCTTGATCTATGCCTTTCGTAGCCAGGAAATGAGGAAGACCTTCAAAGAGATAATTTGTTGCTATAGCCTGAGAATGGCCTGTAGATTATCAAACAAATATTAGCAAAACAAAACAAAACCAGGGAAGAGAATTGAAATGCAACATCTTGCTGCACCTTGTTGTTCTGCTAAAAGGCCTATGGAATATCTTCTTCTATTCAGCTGTCAAGATTTCTGTGGCAATCAGAATTATTATTTTTTTTAAATGTGATTTGACCTTTCTTGCCCTCCATGCACCTCTCACACTGGTGGTAAGAGCTACTCTGTGCATCTACATCAAGGGGAGAAATAATGTTTTGAACCTTATTTACCCTGCTGAAGACTCTGGATCTTGTAAGAGGATTGCACAGGGAAAGCCTTATTTTTCTTTCTACCAAATGTGACAAGTGTGGCCTGCCATGTAAATGAGCCCATCAGCTTCTCAGTGTGTGTTTCTCTCAATATTCTTTGTCTCTCTATATATAGCATGACTTACTCTGATGACCAGAATTAACACTTTTTTATTTTTTGGGGGGGGCTATTTTCTTCCACAGTCATAAAAGCAGAGAAGTAGTTCCAATTATCAAGGTTCACATACCTCACTCAACACAGTTATGATCAATAAATATGCATGTATCTGCAGTCTTATATTGTGGTCATGACTGTTACTGTCATAAAATATGTATCATGTAAGAGGAAATTGTTCCCAGAAGATTTCACAGGATGCACACAGTGTGTTGTCATATCGGACTCTATGTGTTCTTATCACTGTGTCTGTGGGAAGATGTACCACAGCCTAATTTGAAACCTGAATATGAATACTGATTCTAGTTTGTTTTGCTCATTCACCATGGCTGGGAAAGTAAAGGGTACACAGCCTCTAACATGAAGTATAATGCTTTTGTTGAGAAAGAATGACTGAACGAGTGGCTGCCTTTGTATAGACATTAGAAAAGCATTTCAGCTTGGAGTAGCTTTTGTTATTGGAGGAAGCTGTGCTGTAGATTGTATTTTTCAAGCTGGGAGAGACAAATCAAGTCTGATGATCAGGAGGGTAGCAGTCATTGGCAAAACATGGTTCTCAAAAACTCAGGCACGTGTAGCTATAATATGGAGTACTAACTTTTGCTCCCCAGGCAAACTGTTTTTGTCTTTGCTGAGAGGATTCAGAGGTGAAACCCCTCATGCATTTTGTGTGAGCAATACACATCTAGTCATGCTCTCATAAGCATGCTGTTCTGCAACAGCTGTGTGATGTGCAAAATATTGGATTTGTCACAGATGAAGGAAGTACAACTGTGGCATTGATTTCTTAATGCCAATGGACACATATCTTGCACTGAGATATGTACTAGGTAAATATTTCAAGCAGTGATATACCATCCTGACTAGATATCACAGCTTTAAAAATGAATTATTTCTTACAAAAAGCTGAAAGAATAATCCTTATTATACTTGATCTAGGGGTGCTCTAAAAGTGTTTTTGTCAATAGAAAGACTATGATTGTCTCAGTGGACCTTAGATTATCCTTCTAAGGTAGAAAATTCTAGGTGTTATGAACATCTTTTTTTTACCATAAGGGTTGTCAAACATGGGAATGGGTACCCAGTGGTTGCATAATATCCATCCTTGGAGATACTCAGAACTTTACTGGACACAGCTCTGAGCAACCCGCTCTAACTCTAACTTTGAACTCGGCCCTGCTTTGAATGATTTGGATCAGATGACCTTCTCAGGCCCCTTCTGATCTGAGATATTTTGTGGTTCTATGAAACAGCTTGTGTGTTATGATAAATTTTTTTTTCCTCCCAACTTAATCTCCTGTGTAAGAACTATGAAATGTTCTCCTCACACATTTAAAAAGATAACATACTCTGTGTCTTCATTTGCTTTGGAGGTCTCTGGCAGGATAAGTAGGGCACCTCTTTACCACCAGAGTTGTACATTTTGTCTGCTGCAGCTTGAAATATGTACTGCCTACAGCTTGCACATACCTCCCTCTGAAATGAGTGGGAATATTATTCTCAGTGGAGACACTTTATTGACTCTCAATATAATGGTTATATCAGTGCACTTGGTGCTGGATTCTTCCTTCAGTTTTATATAAAAATGGGATTTCAGAGGTACGTTTGTTGTTGGTAGTAAGAATCTTGCCTTGCTTCAGTCCACCTCTTAACCTTATCCATAAATGGGACTTGGAAATGGTCTCCTGCCTCTATGAATGTAAATATTAAAAATGAGACAATTCAATTGCATAGCTAAAGGGATCAGCTGACATTGTAAATCAATCATTAAATCTTCACTGGTTATTACAAATAAGATATCTTGTACATAACTGTAAATCAACAAATAGGAAGCCAAAACTGTAATGGCTTTGGGTATTTTCTTGAACTGTACATTACCTTTTTTTTTGTGTTGGAAATTTATTTGATGTAAAAAGACAGACATATGAAGAAACTATTAAACTGGATTGTTGGAAAACCCACTATTACTTGTTATTCATTGTTAACATGCCTGCTACACTTTGTAGTTTATTCACAGAAGGGATATTGCATTCTAGGCTTTCACTTCTCAATTTAAACAAGTGCTTTGCTAAAAAAACACATTCTGAAGGAGTACAGGCTCATAGATGTGGTTACTCTCATTATATATGTGGTTACACTCATACCTATGTTCCTATAGGTGTCAGCATCATTTCCCCAGTATAAGCTTTACAGGTGGGAACTGTACGAGTGTAAGGGGTAAATGAAAGCATTTTCAAGAACAGTCTAGTTCCTGAAAAAAACTCTTTACAGTATAGGAATGTATATCAAACATATGTGAGGCCATGACAAATTTTAATTGGTTTCTTTCTCCTGCTTAACTAGAGAATGAAAGCAACGTTTAGCATGCTTTCACTTCTTGGAAAACACTAAGCATTCTGATAGATTGGGAGAAACAAGCACAGTTTAAGTATGAAATTTGCTGTCAGAGGACAGACATGAAAAAAATTAGCTGCTAGGCTGTTGTTGCATCATGTTCCTACAGCTAATGGTACTACTCTTGCTTATGCTGCCAGATATTTATGGTTTGTTATCAGTCATTGGAAAGAAGTTCAGATCATACTATTTCTATCCCAGAGCTTCAAAACCAACTTCCTTTGCCCACTACTGATTTGATGACCAAACACTTCACTGCTTCTAGAGTGTCACTACTTTATTTTTTTTTAATAATAATAACATTTTTTCCCCCAAAATAATGCAGAGTGGGGTTGTTAGCAGGCAAATTACTCTGCCTCCAGCTTACACTGAGGTACTTCTATTGCTGATCTAAGTTTTGCTTGCTTCAGTAGACTGAAGTGGATGACTGTTTTTTGATAAAAACTGTGTTGTCTGGATAATCCCATATCCTTCATGCTCCTATACTAGCATTAGGAAAACCTGAATGTTTTCTGTAGGCCAAGGCCACTCTAAAGTACATGGAAAAAATAGCTTTCCAAGAGCCTTGTCATCTCCTGTAACATGGTACAGTCTTAGCTGAGGAGTAAAGAGGTGGTTTTATGATCCTTCTGCTTAGGCTATCAAAACCTGGGCCAACCCAGCTTCCCAAATGGGCACAGTTCTGTCACAAAGGGCTCTCACTACTGAGTACTGCTGTCTCTGCGTCTGAGCTGGGAGTGATGATTGCTCTCAGCCTTATGGCTGACCTGCATGTGCCCTGTGTGCAACCAGAGCCCAACTCCATTTTGGGAGTTTCCTGCTGCTTATGTTTTTCCTCTTAGAAACACCTTTCCAAGTGACTCTCTGGAGACTGTAGTTGCATTCGTCAGGAATCCTGGGCAAAAGGAGTTCAGAAATCACAGGAATTTCCTGCACATACAAACTTTATGAAGGCAGAAAAAGTATATGCATCAGTGGGAATGCAGCCAACCTCCCACAGTCTGCTCTCTAAAACCTCAAAGGATTCTGTTTTGTTTCCAAAGCCTTGTTTGGAGTTCTCCTGTTTCTCTTGTAGTAAATCCTTCTTTTCCTGCTGGTCAGCTTCTTGCACAGAAGACCAGCTCATGGTGACCACTACTGTATACAGGTTTTGCAATGGACAGTCCCAGTCTTCAGCCATGCTTTGCTTGCACAGTGCCCTTCTTGTCAGGTGAGGTGAGTGAACAAATCAGGGAATGGGGACGTGGAAATGGGGATCCACACATCAGAGATAGACAGTCATGCAGGCAGGGGTGGAATCGCCTGCATAAGTTTCTGTGCTAGGTTTTCTCCAGGCGAGATGCTCTTTCTCTGTTTCTATTCTTATTATGCCTTGCAACTTGAGCTATGTGCACCTTGGATCTGGCTGGGTCTTCATACAGGACGGAAAAGGAGAATCTGAGGTGTGTCTATAATTGCATACATGCCTACATATATATGAGGTCTTACTCCTAAATATAGACTACAATCACAATCAACATTAAAAAATGAAATAAATATGAGGATGTATAATTTCTACTTTTCCCCTAACCTTTCTGCTCTTTCTCATCCAGTTATTTTTTACACTGCTTTCCAATTTGCATCTTTTTTTCTCAAATATTTCCTCCAACTGTGAACAAACTAGCAGAAATCTAAATCTGAAGACAAAGAAAAAAACTCAAGTGCTTTTTGCATCCTGAGATTCTGAAAATTATAGTGAATCAGCGTGTCAGAACAAAGAGTTCCCTCAGTGCCTGCCACACCAAAGACCCAGTGAAATTAAAAATCTTATGGTCCTTAAGTACTATCCCTAGGACAGTTTCTTCTTTAGCTGCTTGTCTAAAAACCCCTAAGAATGTGTGACTGGCTGTACTGAGTGTTGAGAGTGAAGGGTCTCCATCAAAACAAACAGCAGCTGTTTAGGGGAATTATACAAAAGCTGGATATGTACATGATAAACCTCTCAGCTTCCAGCAAACTATGGTTTAGGGACCTCTTGGGCTGGAGTTTATGTTTATAGTTTTGTGACTGGTAGCTCTCTCTGAGTGTTTCTTATATGAATTTATCTAATCACTTTTGGATCTCTTTATACTCATCAGTAACTTTTGCAGTTTAGATATTCTATGTGGAAGTTTTTTTTTTTTTTTTTCCTTCTCCTTCTCTTTTAAAACACCTGTTTGGAGATTTCTTCAATTCCCCTGAATCTTTATGCTGTAAGGAAGAGAAATAACAGATTCAATTTACCTATGCCGTTCATCATCCTACTCTCTCATATCCACCTATAAAGCCTCTCTTTTCCAGCCAAGGATCCTAGTCTATGTAATTTCTCCTAATATTTTATACCTTGTTGTCCTTATGTTGTTTTCCCAGATCTGCTACATTCTTCTGAGTTGGAGGAGACCAGATGACCATATGATAATCCAGATATAGGTGAACAATAGATTTCTGCACTGCCAAACGACGCTGCATGTTTTGTTCTCTGTTCTTTTCTTATCAGTATTTAGGAATATACTTTCATTTAGCATGGCATGCTTCATAATTCAGAAAATGGCAGGGTCTCTAATGAATTACCTCCCTGCAGGTGCTCATGGGAACATCTGCTCTCTGTTCTCCAAGTAAGCTTACATTTTCAACAGCTAAAACTTCAGTCTTTTATAGCATATAAAACATATGCTGATAATATGGAGCTTAAGAGTGCTTCTGTGTTTCTGTGTCCAAGCACACACTTTGGCTGTGTCCCAGCTCTGTAGCAGAACTCATCTGAGACACACAGCTTCCACCTCCCCCACTTCTGGTGGGAATGAAGCCCGGCTACAGTGGCTGGAAGGGGCTTGCAGCATGTCCAGGCCATGCTTTGGGTGACAGAGGATCAGGGACCCCCCGTCCAGACTCAAACTTTGTCTGGAAACCCATCATTTCTTTGAACAGGGTGGTAAGAATCTCATTTGCACAGCTATCTCCAGATGGTGATTTGTCACTCCTTTCCTTTCAATTAGGCTTGTGTTATGCCTGATTAAAGAACGTCAAGAATTGGATCTATAAGCTTTGTATGCTGGTTCCAGATGATTTTCATAGGTATCAAGTGAGTTGTTTTGATGGCCTGCTGCATGAACACCTTAATTAGCAAAAAAAAAAAAAAAAGGGATTAAGTTTTCTCCCCAGTTTGCCATTTTTTTTTTTTAATAGGAAAGTTACTTTTGGCAAGTAATGAGTTTGTTGCCTGCAAGTTGTTTTTTTCATTGGCATTTGTATCTTGCACAGAAATTTAGTGCCTACCTCACCCACCCAGAAAAGATGACCCTAGGAATACCTATCATCTTTGTATTACGCCTTTCATTTGCCTTAGCTCTGCCCTGAACTGTTTTCTGGGAAGTTTTGCATGGGTTTTGAATAAGGACCAAAATATCTGAATTTCTGTACCCCAGCAGTTCATAGTGAGCATACTGTTTCTGCTTCACAGGTTCCTCATGCCTTTTAAAGTATGTGGAATTTGTCCAGGATATTTTTTGTTTCAAAGTGTAGAAGGAAACATTCTTGTACTTTACCTTAATTTTAAATCTACAGCAATTAGTGCTGACAACACTGACTTCAGCTCTGAGATACATCACTGAAACCAGAAGTAGCTCTTTCCCAAAAGTTCTCCCCAGAGGGCATAAAGAGCTCGGTGTAGCAAAGAGGAACTTCCTGCTCTCTGCTTATACTGTGTAAGTATAGGTGGTAGAGCCTGGAAGCAAGCATCTTCAGTCTGTGTTCACAGCTCACTCTTAGAGAGGATGAGGATGAATTGTCTTTTCCTGCTGTGAGGACTGGGCTGTATGAAAAAATGTCATGGTAGAACTAACGCCAAATTCAGTTTCAGAGGAAGAAAGTCAGCAAGCACTAGAAACCTGACCGAAAGTCTCTGTGAGTTCCTCACCAGGTGTAAATGGATCCCATTCCACTGAAGTCTCTTATAAGACTTCTCTTCACAGAGATGTATAGTAGGAGTTCAGGATGTGGTAGCTCTCTAGCTCCTTCCTCCTCTGGAAAGTACCAATATTTGAACCATTGGTGGAAAACCAGTGTGTCAAGTACATTTATTTCTACTTGATGGCTGGATTTGCAGATACAGGTTCACGTGTTTTGGTGCAAATTTCTGTCATGAAAGGGCTTGCTGCTTGAGCTGAATGGGGGCTCCATGACACTGAGTGGCCAAGTTCAAGTGCTTTTACTGTTATTAGCCCCTCAGTCCCATCCACAGGTGGAAGTTATGAGCTTGCATTCTTCATTTTGGGTCAGGTCTCCAGAAAGTGGCCTGCAGGATCCAGTGCTCTGACCAAGGGAGTCTCAGCGAAGTCACTTCATAGGGAAGCTCCCTAAACCACTGGGGACAGGTAGTTTAAACCTTCAGCCTCTCCTGGGCTTAAGTGCCCTGCTGGGTAATCACAGTTTGTTAAGCAGGTGCTTAAAAAACCCTTCTTTCAAATGTCAGAGGAAAGAGATGAATCACTTGGTTTTGAAGTGCAGTTCCAATGACAGTTCATGTCCCTGCATAAAGTGCATTAAAAATGAAGAGGCAGGAGGTAAGTCATTGAATGAAGTCCAGGTGTTTCATCTCACGGTGAAGCTGCTAAATATTCAGGTTTTCACTATGAAAAGGGCCAGTGGCAAAGCCACCTCTGAATCTGGAGGAGGCTTTTGGAAGGAAAACTTCGTGAAGAAAAAAATGGTATTTGGTGTGTAGCCTGCAATTTTAGTTACGCTTACACTGTGGGAAAGTCTGACAATCTCCGTGCCTCCAGTGAAAGAGAGAAACACCTTTTTCATGAATTTTGATTGGATTTACTTTTAAGATGGGATCTGTGGTCTGCAGCCTCTAGAAATATCCACATAAAGCAGAGGTGCTCAGCCTCCAGGAGACTGGGAGGTGGATGGGTTTTAGGCTCAACAAGTGACAGGTGCCTCTAGGCCCCTGGCTTCTCATTCAGTCCCTTGGTTTTGTTGGCCACATGCCTGGCACTCCTGCCACGTGCGATTAATAACTGACCTGAGCCATGGCATTTTAAGCAATACTTTGAGCTTGTATTTGGAGGGGGGAGGGATGTGGGATATTGAAAACATGTCCAGCTTGATTAGAAGGGAGCGGAAAGTAGGAGAGACACCCCAGAGCTCCCTCGTGGGAGGTAACCCTGGCAGGCAGATGAGCGGGGGATCAAAGGCCTATTGCACAACGTAACGAGTAAATAGATGACAAGTACAACATTAGCTCTGGCGGACCTTTAGAAGGGAAGGCAGGCAATACAAGGAACACCATGTGTATTTCAGATGACCTTTCGTTGAAAATGTCAGTTAGAAAATTGTACTGAATTTATAAAGAGGGTAATAAACAACTGGATGGAATAATGAAAAAGGTTTAATGCTCAGGCGAGAACTGGAGTGAAGATCCAGAGGGGGGCTGGACACCTGACATTACACTTACTTTAAAATTTTGCTGAATTAACAATGGCCAATCAAGCATTATGGATCAGGCTTGTTAGTGCTGTGAAAAAGGCATCCACTGATGAGAATATGGCTAATAATAACGAAGGAAATCTGCGATGAACTAATGGGGTTGATACAGGTGGGAAAATCTGGACTGCAAGAAAGAGTAGCCTGTCGACTTTGCCTCTTGAATGACTGATTTGATTAAAAAAAAAAAAAGGGTAAAGAAGAGCAATTACTGCTCACAATCAACCCCAAAGCTTCTGTCTGGTGAAAGGTAGCAGCTGGCTCAGCTGTGGCAGCAGGAGCTGAGTATTTCCAAGGTCCAGGGCCGGGCATAACCCTGGGATGCCCTGGGGTGTCCAGGCAGGGCTGTGGGGATGGGGTTGAGGTTATGCCCAGCCAAACGGATGGTTGAGGGGCCAGGCCAGCGAGGAGGTGGTGTGGCACAGGCACCCCTGCAGCACAGGCCCCGCGGGAGGAGGAAAGGCCCTACGGAGGCAGTTCACAGACCTTGTCCCAGGTCACCACCACCTCACAGCAGAGCTGGCCCCACCACCTGCACCCAGCCCTGGGAGGAGGCTGTGCATAGGGCCCAGGTGGTCATACACTTCGTAGGAGATATAATGAGCCCTCTTCATGGAGAAATGGGGAAGTAGTTAACCACCTCCAGATTGATTTGTGTCTTGTTACCTTCTGCAGTTTCTATGATATTTTTGATCTTTCAGCTTGGCTGGGTAAAATAACTTCTGAGCTAATTAAACAGATATTTAGAATTCAGAAACATCTCCCTTCTGAGAATCTCAAAGTACTTTGCAAACACTAATGAATGAAATCTCAAACCACTGCTGTGAGACTGCTTGCAGAAGCATAGCTTCACCCTGAGGGTGAAGGTAGGGAGCTAGAGGTGAGTTGTTTTTGAAAGTGGAGTTAAAAAGATACTGATTTGGCTTCTTTGGTGTTAAATGGTACTGCCCTGAAGTCATCACACAGTCTGAAGAACTGAGTTTCAAGACACAAAAAAGACATCCACAGTGTCACATGGGGCAGTATGATATTCCCAAGCTTAATTTCCTCCGGTAGCACAGCTGAGAAAAAGGGTTGTGCCCTGTGCTGCAGTAACGGCTGTGACTCTGGAGTCCTCGCTGGGCTGCAGGGACAGGCAGGGCATCTCCTGCTCCCACCTGCCTCTTCCTGCTGTCTGCAGGCAGCAGAAAAAACAGGTCTCCAGCCCTGCCTCTTCCTCCTCACCCCTGGAGCCCAAACACAATGAGAGCTCGGGAGAAAGCACTTTGATACTAGTGCAGTGTTTGCTGCTGAGGTTGTTATCTCAATAAAAATGACTGAGTATATTCCCCTTTTTTCTCATTACTGGGCTCTGGCTGATGGTCTCTGAGTGGCATCTTTGTAACAGGTCCTGAACCTATTTACAACGTAAGAAAGTCTGAAGCTGCAGCTGTGATCACTGCAATGAATGGAGCTTGAATAAATCAATACACTGCTTAAGCATGGGTTGACGAGAGGGAGTGCGACACAGTGACTTGCAGGACATAAAAATGTCTGGAGGATTTCTCAGATTGTTTAAGAGCACTTGGCAAACTTTGCCTCACTAGTAGGCCTGCCTAATGTATCCTGAGTGCTCTGAAATGCTTGTACTATTTAGGATTGTCTTCTGATAACAGACCAAATACAACACATTTTCTTTATTAATTAACTGTAATAGCCATAGTCAATAGGATTTCAGGTCTTAAGAGTTTCATATTAGTTGCTGCTGACTTGGATATTAACAACAGTCTTGGCTGATACATCAGGTAATGTTTTCTTAGACTGGCCTTGCTCTTCTATTAAGCCAGGCCATGGGGAAACCATACTTTAAAAGCTGTGTTGAGGGTTTACTGTATTTTCCAGTGGTTGTTTTACTTTATTAGTCTAAAAACATTATTTGTTATGCAAGTGCCTTGGCAAAAACAAAAACAAGACAAAGACAAATGGGACATAAGCTTGTGTTAATTTTCTCCTGTTATTTTCTGAGAGAGTTAGAAAATTCTCCTTAAAAAGGGAAGCTAGAATAGGGAAAGCCATTTCTTTTTCTTGAAATGTACAAACACATAGAAATAGGAGGTTAGCTAGTGATATCTGTGTTTTTAATGTAATATTCTGTCCAAACTTGTGGCATTTGTAAAACCAAAAGGAGGGATGTTTCTTCTATAGAGTAAGAATCACTTCAAAATCCTTTCTATTTTTCTGCTAAGGCAGATTTGGCTCTCAGTTTGTTAGGAGCATTAGGTCTATTGCTGACAGTGACCCTCTGCCTCTGTTTTGTATTGCTTGTGCTGCAGACGAGGCACTTCTTTTTGTTGCATCTTTCCAGTTTTGCGCTTTCACCAATCTATTGCTCCAGGCTAGTAGTATTAGGATAAGAACTTTTTCCTTAAGTAACTATGGACTTCCACAGCAGCCAGTGGTAAGCACTGCTTGTGCTTCCTGCAGCAACACATTCCTCTGCACTGCAGAAACAGACTAAATTTAAAACGAGGTCCTCCTGTGGGAAAAAAAGAAAATCAGAGATGGATGAAAACAAGTAAAGCTTTTAGAAATGCCTTAGTTTTACTGAGGTTGCTGTCTTTGATTACTCACTGTATATGTAGCCATCTGGTCTAAAATCCCCTTAGTCTCTCTGCAGTCAGATGGTTTGAGGGCATCTTTTTTAGTTTGCAGGGTTTCCTTTGAAAAGCTCTGTAGCTGGCTGGCACTTGCTGTTCATTAACTTTATGGCAGCATTCTTGATTTAGTCTCCAAGTCAAGCAAATACATAAGAACAGGCTGCTCTTTACAAGTGCAAACTCTCTTCCCGAAGTCGTAGGACTGTTAGCACACTTGGTGACTCTGGATGCAAGAGGAAGGTGCTACAGATCCCACGACTAGACCCAATATCTCTGCGGAACAAAACAAAATGTGTCACAAAGATTGAATTGAGGCTCCCAGGTAATCTAGCCACCTAAACATGGTGTTGTGTTTGGGCTAATTGTACCAGCCAGTGGCTGACAGCAATGTCAAGGCCTTTTATGCTTCCCACAGTCTTGGCACTAGCATGTTTAGGGCTGCTTCAGAGATGTCTGCACTGTGGCCCATTGCAAGGGGCGGATGTACTCTGAGTGAAATGTTGAGCTGGATCATTTTCTCTGTGTTCTATACTTGACAGATTCAAGTGCTTTATGATCCTAGCTGACTCATTAAGATATTTATTTTTGCAAAGTATCATTAATCTCTGCCTTTCTTCATACGCTGAGCACATATTCTATTTTGGAGCTAGAATTAAGCAAGAAGACATAACTTGCCAAAACTGAGTTGGTAATAGTGTGGTATTAACAACTCAACAATTTTGATGCAGAAATCACAGGATGAGTATTTTATGGTCTTTAATATGATAGTCAGATTGGTTGATTGTATTAATCTGTTTAATTTTTTGAATTGTTTCATGGAAAGCTATCATATGTTCAGCTCTCTTTCTCAAGAAAGCTAGTGAACAATGGTAACTGTTCATCTTGAGGGGTAAATCAATATGGACCAAAAAAAATTTACCTACAATTATAAGTGTGGAGTTTCATGCTAGAAGCTTTCATGAGACCAGGTTAAGACTGGAACATCAGAGCTATATGAAGTTTAACACATGAATTGAGAAATCACATTACATTTGAACAGCATGAACAGTGGAATACCCTCATACAGCTTTAAAGGAATAATGCATTGATTAAAAAAAAAAAAAGACAAAAAAACAGAAAAATGAATGAAGCTTATGGAATAATTTATGTTAAAAATAATTTATCCAGATCTAGCAGTGGCATAACACTTTTCATTCATTAGTTAATTTTCTGGAATTATTTAATCTTATTTGAATCAGCAATGATTAACCTTATTTATTTTTGTATTAATTCTGCTAATTGCATCTCCAATCATCCTCCAAAATATTTAGTATATGTAGTGATGAATTAAAAACTTTGGAGAAAGTAACATGCCTGGGAATAATACAAATCACCATAAATTCATGCCTGCCCATGTTCATTTTTAAATTCCCTCAAGAAAAAGGGTACACTGTCATTTTAGACAACCATTCAGCCATCAGGATGGTAAACTGTATAAATAACAGTGTAAAACTTCAATAATAGAATAGTTCCTGGTTGTGATGGGTAACTTCTTTGGGATAAGTACTAAAGATGAATTATGAGTTCTAGAGAAGTTCTGAAGTTTTCAAGTGTCTGTTTTGCATTTTACTTGGTTTGAGTAGAAATTAATGTTTAAAACTAATGTATTTGATGGCCAGATATCTTTTTAGTAGCCCCATAATCTAGCTGGTTAAGAATTATCTTAAAACAGATATCTTTACTGGCTAGTGCTTTTACAATGCAAGTTTCTATTTACTTAGGTTTTTTTTTTTTTTTTCCCAGTGGCTCCTCATAAACCAGTTTTGAGCTCCCCTGATGCAGACTGTGTGCACAGCAGGGATTGCAGGTGCTTTAGGACCTACCAACACCTTGCATGTTGTTGCTTTGGCACAGGATAGAGCCATGAGGGGTGGTGTGATACAATCTGGGTAAAAAGTTGATTGGCAAATCTATAAAAACATCATTCTTTATGCAGCAGGCAGGGATGTTTGGAAGGAAGATCCATGTTCCAGATGTCCTCTGATGGTTCTTTTTTTTTTTTCTTTTTTTCTTTTTTTTCTTCTAGGCAAGA
This sequence comes from Anser anser, assembly GCF_964211835.1. Classification (NCBI taxonomy): domain Eukaryota; kingdom Metazoa; phylum Chordata; class Aves; order Anseriformes; family Anatidae; genus Anser; species Anser anser. Next base: position 56,431,264 of record NC_139721.1, read on the forward strand.
TGAAAGACAGGGAGGACTTTAAAGGGCTTGATTAACTGATATGAATGGAATTATGCTGATCTTCATGTTACATACACCATTAGGTAGCCTATGGTTTGGCTACAAAATAAAAACCAGTCATTACTGTGGACTCTGGGGATATTCTTCCTCCTTATGTCTATTTCTTTAAAATTCTAACTACAGTGTTATTTATTTATTTATTTTTTTCCCAAATGGACTTAAAAGAGAATCAATGAAAATAACCATTATGCCTCAGACTCTTTTCTCAAACTAAAAGTGAGTGGAAATGCAGTTAATGCAGGGTAGGAATTTTTTGAAGACATTCTCAGCTGCAGAACACCATTAGACATAAAATATCTGAAAACACTCATGTTAATCTAACAGCAGATTTCTTGGGAGTGCAATGGCCTTTTCAAATGAATGGAGAGATGAAGAGGCAGAGTACTCGAATCATGCTGAGGGATGTGCCACATATTATGTCTCATTCTGTGTATTCCAGTTCAAAAACTTGGGGGGTCAATTGCTATATGAAGCACGATTCAATTGCATATGAAGCAGGATTTTTCTCCTCCTTTGAGGTCTAGAGTAGAACTAATAGCCTGGACATATTGGAGATGAAGGCACCTGCACAACTCCAAGAAGACAAACGAAAAACCTGTGATTGGCTTTTCTCTCTTCTTCCAGTCAAGCACCCATATTCTTGCATTCTCTGCGTGTGTCAGAGAAGGGAGATGAGAAGTACTGCCTTATTTCTTAAAGTTGAGTCATGTGGAAAGTCATTTTGCCCAGTTATGGCCAAGCAAGGAGCTCAAGAGCACTGAGCTGAAGGCTGTCCTTCCAGGGCTCCCCTTTATCTATCTGGTGCCACTGGGCTAGCTGGCCTGGAAAGTGGGATCAGAATTAGGATTGTAATAAAGATACTTCGGTAAATGCTATTACTGCAGTCCTCACCCTCCTGCTTTATGTATTATAAACGCAGAGTACTTCATTCATGAACCATCACCACCTATGAACCAATGTAAGGGTAGGAATATCTGAGACTTAAGGTTTTAATACTTTTCAAATAGTAATTAGAGAATTTTCATGACTAGAGAAAACAATACAGGCCTTTCTGCTGTCTCTGCCAGCCTCTTGTGCTTCTGTCTGAGGGGCCGGCTCACACCGAATTTAAAACAATGTCATCATTTTACATAGACTTGCTCAGAAGCTTTTTTCTCCTCTAAGGTTCATGCTTTTGTCCATGGTGTTGCCTTCTTGCTTTAGAAAGCAGCTTTTCAGGATTTACCAACCTCATAAGTATTCTCTGAGCTCTTAATTAGCAGGGAATCTAATACACTGGCATCATTTCCAAACAGAGAAAACCAACATTGTATTAAGAAGTAGATGGACTGGTTTAAGGGTGAAGAAGGAAAGAATCAATTACATAGTCTGTCTGAGAAATAACTGACAAAGCATGGGATTAAGGCAACAGGGGCATAACAGTCAGTGAAAGCAGTTGGACGGGGTGGACAGGAATTACACAGCGGTGCATGCTGTCTAAATCGGGTGGCAAGGCCAGTGCAGGCACAGCTGTCTGTTGAAGTGGCAGCTTCAGAGACACTCCCAGGACACAAGACTTGCTAAAGACTTTCCACTTTCTGTTTTCCCCTTTCCCCTTTTACTTTTATTCCTTCCTCTTTAACACTTTCCTCTTTCCCCTATCCCCTTTTCTTTGGTTATTTTTAAAGAGACTGCTTAAGGTTTTGGGCTTATGGTCCCACACTCTGCCTGTCATTTCCTCCACCCCGCCAAAGTGACCAGGAACACTTTGGCTTTGGGATTCCCATTTGAATGCCATTGAAATGAACACACTTCTACAAAATTACTTTGCTTTAGAAGCACAGAACAGTTCTGCAAAAGGCTTTCTTGAAAAGGGATAAACGGTGGTTGTTTAATATAATTTCCACTATAATTTCAGCTTCAAACTTGCTTTTACAAAGCTTCACTTTTTTTTTTTTTTTTAATGAAGAGTGATTTTTATATATTTCTTCCCATCATTATTTTTTTAAATCAGTGTTACTGGGAAGAAAAGTTTAAAAAAGAATGAGAAAGGAACGAATTGTTTTATTTGTTTTCAAAAGATTTTCTCTTTTAATAAAAGTTTATATTTTGTGTGGGCTAAATATTTCTACTATTTTCTCCAAATGCACTTGCTAGTTTTTCACCAGTTCTACAAGATACAAAATTATTTCAGCTGTAGCTGGCCAAATGATTGTGTCTCATGTAGCAGCTTGCTCCTTCTAGAGGAGTTAAGACTATATTGCTATAACTCATCCTGTGTTACAATAAGTACTCTCATAACTGAAAAGCTTTATTTGAGCATCAGAGTAGCCATCCAAACATCTGAACAACAGCTGTCAAAAGGAAAAACACTTTGGATCTCTTCTTACAGACTTGAACTTTGAATTTGAGTGTTAACTTTACATACCCGATTGATGATTCAAAATATCAACGGGAGAGGCTCAAACCATCATGTTGAGTTACTTTCTTATGCAATTATCAGGAATAAAACATTTCCATCCAGTAACTGTCTTGTATGCTGAAAGCAGTATTTCTGAAGCCTTTGAGCATAGAGAGGTTTCTGTGTGTCTGTGTAAGACACCTCTTCTGCAGGAACACAGATGGGGAAGTGCTGTTCATCTGCAAATGCATTTGAAAGAATGTTATCGCTGAAGTACAGTCTTGTGTTATCTATTCCTTAGAAAAATCAGTAATGACAGGGCCAATGACACCAGTTGGGATTTAATTTTTAAATTGATCCAAAGCTTTTTAGATCTAAAGGAATGGATTACAAACTTTTTTTTTTTTTTTTTAATGTATTCAGGCTTATTCCTATGCTATCTCTTTTTACATTAGGCGAGAGATGGTGTTACTTGATTTTTCATTGCTTTGGTGCTACGAGGGAAGAATCTAGGAGACTTAGCTGGAGAGACAGATTATGCAATAAAGATCAACCTTTCTTTAATGACTGGAAACAGAGTCAAAACATGAAGCCTATCTGTTTCTTTTGAATAATCCTGTTTCAGTGAGTAGCTAATATCTGTAAAATAATTTTCAAGAGGACATAATAATATATATAATTTTCTAAAAATAGCAACTTTGAAAAGGAACGGTGCTCTAGATGAACGTGGTAAGATTTTAGATAGCAGTGAGCGTATCTGTATTGCTGTGGAGTTCTGCCAATGTATCTTAATCCAAATTTGTAAAAATACATGTTGTTCCAGCGTTGATCCTGCTAGATTGCCTGAACTGCATTAACATCAAGTCTCTTAAGGGTCACGGGAAAAAGATGATAGTATTTAATTCTTTTCTGCGTGAGCATTTGAGTGTCTTGTCCCAGAAATCTGAGCTTCTTTCACTTGACAAATTAGGAAATATAGGCTCTTGACTATTCTCAATGTCCTGGTTGAAAATGAGATACAGGAGTGGGAGCCAAAACAAGAATGTACATCCTGCTTCTCCACTTTCACTCAGTGAATTTTCCTGCAAGCTCACTTCAGCTAAGTGTTAATTGTTTCTATATAGCAGAGGCAGAAGTTAGAACAAAAGAAATGAGCAAGCATTGTCCATATAAACAAAAAGAATTTTTACTCTCTCCTGTGTAATGCATTCTTCAGGAAGTATTCATCTGTAACTACAGTATGTTTATGTATAAATACAAAAATATAATAACCCCGAAGTTCTGTATACAAACTTAGCCATAACTCTGCCCTTTTCTGAGTGTGTTTTAACATATTTTACTGCTCTATTTGGAAAGCAGTACAATTCTACGACATAGCAATATAGTATATACAAAAAATACACATGGAAAGATCATAGATAGCTTAAAATTTGAAGTTCCAACTTTAAAAGCAAAGAAGGACCCTGGGAGACTAATTCTGGATTGAAAGTTAATGACACATTTTTTCATGTTTTCACTTCTTTTAAGGTCATTTAGGTATTTTATGAAACTAAAGGTCCATCTACTGTTCCTGTTATTTTCTTATTTCAGTTTTACTCATAGTGGTTGCTCAATATCTCTTGCTCTTGTTCTTTTGTTCTTCTCCTTCTCCTTCTCCTTCTTCTTTTTTTTTTTTTTAATTGCTCATATTTTCTATAGTTAAAGCAAATATAATTTCTTGACACTGACTACTTAGAATAGAACAAGACTGACTCATAATTGGCAGAGGTGGAAGAGTGTTTTGTAAAAACAACAGCCTTACCCTTCTACTTAGAAATGTGCAGTGCATGAACTCCAGGTGTCACTATGGTCCTCTGAAGATCTAATTCCAAACAAAATTGTGAAAGAAAAATTTCCTAAAACAAATGATGCTGCTGCAGATCTAAATATTGCAGGGCACTGAGAGCATATGTCGCAAAACTCTGCCAAATTCTCTGGCTCTTTGTGCCACTCTGTGTCAAAAAGGAATTTCTGTTCTAATCAAAGCCTTTGTTGTGCAGTTGGAGGTAGGGGGATTACACAGACATAAAAATAAGTAGATACAAAGCTGAGTACAATCTCACTGCCACAAGACTAAAACACTGACAGAGACACTTCACAGTTCTCAGGTGACCCATGTTATTCTGAAGGTATGACACTGGAGTTTATTCAGACTTTGCATTCCCACTTGTTCTGTTGGCAAGGTGAAAAGGAGGAAGATTCCCTCAAGCAGTTTTGATCAGCTTGAGCAATCCAAGTGACAGCTCTGTGATTAGAGGTGAAGCTGTCAACGGTAATTCAAGAAGTTCAGGGAGAAGCGAAGAAGTTAATGTGTTGACTGGGTTGACTTAACTTTCACGGAAGGATGGAGGCAACATTGTAAATGAACTGGCTCCCTTTTCTGCTTCATTTCATTGTCCTGTTATGACAAGGTCAATTAAGATTACATACTTACAACATCAGAACTCTACATATTTTTAAAACTAAGTTCTCTCTTAATTAGGGTATCTATGGCAAACATAGCTGCAGGTAGCATCCCAGCACAGGTTGAGAGACTGACTGACTTTTACACAACTTTTTCATTGGCAACCTGTGCTGTGCTTGCCAAGTTCTTTATCACAACTTCTTTTTTTTTTTTTTTTTCTTTTTTCTTTTTTTCTTTTTTTTAATACATTGAATTGGTTTTGTGCAAGCTTATGACAATTCGGGGGACTACACGGATTTAGAGGTTATTAGCTCATCACAGCTCATCACTGTGAGTTTATTCACAGTTGTGGTCAGGTTACTGCAACCAATCTGATCTTGAGTTGTGCTGACTTTACACTTACAAATGCCACAGTTTCCTACCTTTTCTTGGAAATGAAGCTATCTTTCCTCAGCTGGCATTTGTCCATTCTTCTTTCCACGCAAGCCTGCTGAACTGCCCCACTTCTTACCTACCAGGTCTCTCATCTCATGAGACGGGGAAAAAAGCAGGGCTTCTAAGCCTGCCAGTGAAGTAAAATCATTGAGACCTCAGTTGACATGGACAGAGATTTCTAAGGTTAGCAATTGTGGCAGAATCCAGCAACAGATAGTATCAACCTGTATTAACTTGTCTGGGGAAAAGGAAATGGATGGGAGGAGCAAGCCTGTGCTTCAGCTGCAGGTGAGAGAAGTTTGTGTTCCACTTTCCATCAGTCCCGGGAGAGACAATATCAGGATTCTTCTTCTGATCCCTAGGAAGCCTTGACAGGCACCTCAGCTTTCAAAAAGTGCAAAACTGCTTAGAGCAGTTTAAAAGAACACAGAGTTAATAATCAATTTATATTAGAAAGTTTCAAAGTTGTAAGTTCTGGAGGTCAATATGATGGATTAACTCCTCCTAGACATGCAAAACGTGAAATGATACAGTCAGACACTGGCACATGACAAACTGGGAGAGGAAGTCTGTCTGGGAAGGGTTTTCCTATCTTAGCATAGCTCTGTCTCAGCATGCTGTTTTCTTCCCTGCGTCCCTGTAGATGGGAGAGTGTTATAACTTTTTCCACATATTGATCAGGTGTTGTAAGCAAGGAATTCTGGTTTTATGTGCTGAGATACTACATAAGAACATCTATCAATCAGAATGCGGTTGAAACAGAATGACTAAATTTGCACCTGTGGCCCATGTCATTTCGCATGTGAGTGCATATGGACAGCTACTGCATGGATAGCTATTGGTGATGTAAGTTCCTTATGATCTAGAGGACACAGGAAGATTATACCATGTAAGTCACTCATCTAGAAGATTCAAACCAGCAAGTAGAAATGGCACTACAAATTAAGATACTATAGATTATTCTTACTCTGGGCTCTACTCTGAGCTTGGCTTTGTGTGGATAAGAAAAAGTGGACTCATATGGGAACATTCAAGCTGTGTTAGGTAGATCCACCGCACTGACAAGTCTGTCCATGGAGAAAGAAAGGAGCCATCTATCAACTGCACACAGTTTCCTGTCCCCCATTGAGCAAGTGTTTGCGAAGGTCAGAAAGCTTGGTTTTACTGGGAGAAAATATCACTGGTAGTCCAAAAGTAAAAGTTAGAGGAATAGGTACTGTCTGGGATGTACTGTTCATTTGGGTTGGGGTCACAACACCCATCCATCCATCCATCCATCCATCCATCCATCCATCCATCCATCCATGGCTTAATTTCCCAGTGGCAGAAGAATAACTTCAGGCATCAAAGGTGGAGTGATTGCTGAGTGGGAGCATAGGTCTGCACTTTGAAATCCCACTTGTGCTGAAAGAATATGTCCCTTTAAAATCTTTAGGAGTGGGAAGAAATGGGAAGGCAAACAGGACCTGAAAGCACAATACATTACCTTTACTTATGCTGTTGTGCCTAAACAAAACAAATCTTCTAATGAGAAAATTGTTCATCAGCCAGCGGCAAGGTACCATGCCAAACACTCTGCTAGGGTGAAATACATGACATTCCCAGCTGCCTGCTTACTATTTTTCCTTTGCCGTCATCTCTCTGGAGCTCACTGCATGTATTTATTCTATTGCCTACAAACACTCTGTGCGTGAATCCTCAATTAGTCACTGTAATTATAATAATAATAAAAAGAAGCTGTAACCTGTTTCCCTGAAATACAGATATTTATCTCCATCTGGGTAAGGGACTAATTAGTAACTATTCACTCTGTCTCTCTGCAATTTTAGGCTTTTTTTTTTTTCTTTCTTCCTTTTTTGGCAGTAACATTAGGTGTTGTTTCTTTTTTTCCTACTCTCTTTCAAAATCTTTAGTTATGCAACTACTAGCGATGGAAAGGACTGCAGTTACCAACCTTTGTCCCCAAGATAGCTGCCTTCACATTATCAAAATGTCCTTCCCTTGTTCCATTTATTGTCTCAAGTAACATGTACAGCTTTTTAGCTCCTGAAGAAAGTGCAGGTTTTGGACTGGTTCTGCTTGAAACATTTTAGCTTTACCATAAGCTTTGTAAAATAAAATCAGTGGGTATTTTTTGAAAGAAAATTAATTTCCTTTCAGAATGCTGTTTTAATTAGCTGGGAAACAGGTAAAATCATATAGAAGACACAAAGCTGGTTTTGAACAATTTTTATTTTTATGAACACTGTTTGTCAAAACAAAAGCTACAGTGGCTGGGAAAGTGAAGAAAAATACTATGAATATAGCTGCCATGGTGATAATAATTATGTAAATACTTAGGTTCAATCTGAGATCATTAGGTAGAGAAATAGGTTTTTCTTCAGTTGACATGGCAAAAAGGAAGTGAAAAACTTACTGTTTTGCTGTGGCCTTTGATTTAGGTAGATTTAATAAATCTTTCTGTGAAAGATAAAGAAGGCTGCTTCCCTAGGTGAGATCTCCCCTAGATGTTATGCATCTGTTAAGAAGCCATTCTGGGATGTGTGTTTAAGAAGAATTTAGAATACGTTCCTCCCTTTAATAGAGATTCTATTATTGTTCCTTGGTTAATTAATGTAATTGCTTATTTTTTTTTTCTCTGTAAGATGTACAAGTTTTTGATCAGTGGAACTTTCAGAGGTCAGGCAAAATAGCAAATTGTCTGCAAGATATTCTAGAGGTTTCTTTCAGTAATCATTCCCTTGGCTTTAAGTCAACAACTCCTGACATGGCTGAATGCATAAAATTATACTGTGCTTACCTTCAACTGCAAAACCGGTGCTTTTTCCATCCAGAGAAGCCAATGCTGCCAAAATCAGTGACTACAGTAACTGACTGTGAAACTGTCCTGTCTGTTCAAGAGATGAATAGAAGTGTCAAGTCACTTACAGTCTGACAGATAAAAAAATCTACCAAAATGAGGTGGGAAATAAAAGACATAGCTTTATACTTCCATTTTGAGAAATTTTGGCCCTTTCCTTAGACTGCAGTTCTCTGGCACTAACATGAAAGCCATCTTCTTTAGTAATATTGTTCGTTACATTCACTGAGTCCCTGTAAAAAAAGCTATAGTTACAGTTAGTGGTAAGAAGCATCTGACTCTACAATTCCACATTTTCCCCTCCATTTGAATCAGTACTTCTTCAGATTTTTAGAGGTTTCCCTCTATCATTAAGGTTTTAGACCTCATCTATGCTGTAGGTGGCAACAGTAATTCTGGTTTTGTTTTTCCTCTATTGTATACTAAAAACAAGAATGTGAAATTCCCATCCTGATTGGAAACCACCACCCCTTCATGTATACCTGTTAGTCAGGATAGTCATTTCTTTGTGCTTTGATCATATTGGCCTCATTAATTTGGACTGTTTCTGTTTGTCCTTCCCCACAAAATATATATTTTTTTCTTGTCAGACAGCTTCCATCTCAGAGACTTTTGCACTGAGTGGCTAACTTTGCTTCTGAAGTGGCTAAAGAGCAAAATAAGGATATAACATTATTATCTATTTGTATATTCTTTTCTTTACACATCTGACAAGTGCTGTATGTTAATGAGTGAAATGCTAACAGGCTGTCAAACACTTGAACCACCTGATCAAAATTTTAGGGTGCCTATTGTTTATATTCCTATTTTTCCCTCATGTACAAACAGATCTGTAGAATTTCATCATGCATCACAAATATGTACAGACTGTTGATAACAAAGAACGTTAGGTTTAAAAACTCTGTCAGTCTCATGGAGAAAAATCTGTGTGATGACTACTGATATGCTATGATATGCATATGATTCTACGCTGACGTCACCCAAGATTTCCTTTCACTTGTTTTCAGGGCAGAGACAGCTCACTCTCTTTGAATGAAGGCATGAGAATTGCTCTCTGTAACAGGTTCCTTTGAGAGCCTCTGTTCAGAGCAGGTTCTGCTTGGGATTGTATCCTTCTGCCTCTTCTCATTCACCCCCTTTGGCACAGCAACTTTTGACCTGTCATAAGGGACATAATGCCATACTGCTGTAATAGTTCAATTCTTTTATAGGAAACTTGTGCAACCAGCTGGGAACTATAGTTGGGAAAGCCATTTTTCCTAGAACAAAAAGGGCACTGAATAACAAGCGTCTGTATACAGATCCAAAGGTCATGGGTTGGAAAGCTAAGGATAGGCTTAACCAAGTTGTGCATCAGGAGAAGAGACGTGGTCCTTGTCAGTTCTTCCTCTTATCCTGATGGATTATAAATTTCCCTTTTCTTCACGTCTTAATACAGGCTCTACATTCATTTCTTCTCCTTGATGTTTGCTTTAAGAAAAGTTTCTGGTGTGTGGATGAATCCCTTTTTCTTAGACTGTTTTTCTCAGGTGTTGCCCTACTCAGCCTCAGGAGTGAGCAAAATTCTATTTCAGGCATATGAAACTGGTTCTGGTAATGCAGTACTTGTCAAATGGTCTGTAGAACATGTGAAAGATAATTCATGAACTTACTTTAAGTCAGCTGGGGACAAACATCTGAATCTTGGACATGTACACAGACATTTAGAATGCAGACAGCAAGATGTGGCCAGGGAAAGGGGAGGACACGATGGCTGAAGTGTGGATACAGTCCTTTCATATATTATAGCTAATTTGCTGCCATGGAAACATATATTTGAAAGTTTATTTGAAGTATGTGTTCTTTACTCTCGACATTATCACAGAATCACAGAATCACAGAATCACAGAATTGTCTAGGTTGGAAGAGACCTCCAAGATCACCTAGTCCAACCTCTGACCTAACACTAGCAAGTTCTCCACTAAACCGTATTACTAAGCTCAACATCTAAACGTCTTTTAAAGACCTCCAGGGATGGTGACTCAACCACTTCCCTGGGCAGCCCATTCCAATGCCTAACAACCCTTTTGGTAAAGAAGTTTTTCCTAATATCCAACCTAAACCTCCCCTGGTGCAACTTTAGCCCATTCCCCCTCGTCCTGTCACCAGGCACGTGGGAGAATAGACCAACCCCTACCTCTCTACAGCCTCCTTTAAGGTACCTGTAGAGAGCGATAAGGTCGCCCCTGAGCCTCCTCTTCTCCAGGCTGAACGATCCCAGCTCCCTCAGCCGCTCCTCGTAAGACTTGTTCTCCAGACCCCTCACCAGTTTTGTTGCCCTTCTCTGGACTCTCTCGAGCACCTCCATGTCCTTCTTGTAGTGAGGGGCCCAAAACTGAACACAGTACTCGAGGTGCGGTCTCACCAGAGCTGAGTATAGGGGGACAATCACTTCCCTAGACCTGCTGGCCACACTGCTTCTTATACAGGCCAGGATGCTGTTGGCCTTCTTGGCCACCTGAGCACACTGCTGGCTCATATTCAGCTGACTATCAACCAATACTCCCAGGTCCTTCTCTGCCAGGCAGCTTTCCAGCCACTCATCTCCCAGCCTGTAGCTCTGCTTGGGGTTGTTGCGCCCCAGGTGCGGGACCCGGCACTTGGCCTTGTTGAACTTCATACAGCTGGCCTCAGCCCATTGGTCCAGCCTATCCAGATCCTGCTGCAGAGCCTTCCTACCCTCGAGCAGATCGACACATACACCTAACTTGGTGTCATCTGCAAACTTACTGAGGGTACTCTCAATCCCCTCATCCAGATCATCGATAAAGATATTAAAGATACTGGCCCCAGTACTGAACCCTGGGGGATGCCACTAGTGACCGGCCTCCAACTGGATTTGACTCCATTCACCACAACTCTTTGGGCCCGGCCATCCAGCCAGTTTTTAACCCAACGAAGCGTACGCCAGTCCAAGCCATGAGCAGCCAGTTTCTTGAGGAGAATGTTGTGGGAAACAGTGTCAAAAGACTTACTGAAATCAAGGTAGACCACATCCACAGCCTTTCCCTCATCCACTAAGCGTGTCACTTTGTCATAGAAGGAGATCAGGTTCATCAAGCAGGACCTGCCTTTCATAAACCCACGCTGACTGGGTCTGATTGCCTGGTTGCCCTGTAAATGCCGCGTGATGACACTCAAGATAATCTGCTCCATGAGCTTCCCTGGCACTGTGGTCAAACTAACAGGCCTATAGTTCCCCGGGTCTACCCTCTGGCCCTTCTTGTAGATGGGTGTCATATTGGCTAGCCGCCAGTCGACTGGGACCTCCCATGATAGCCAGGACTGCTGATGAATGATGGAAAGCGGCTTGGCCAGCTCCTCTGCCAGTTCTCTCAGTACCCTCAGGTGGATTCCATCCGGCCCCATCGATTTACATACATCCAAGTGCTGTAGCGGGTTGCCAACCATTTCCTCGTGGATTGTGAGGGCCACATTCTGCTCCCCATCCCCTTTCACCAGCTCAGGGTACTGGGTATCCAGAGAACAACTGGTTTTGCCGCTAAAGACTGAGGCAAAGAAGGCATTAAGCACCTCAGGCTTTTCCTCGTCTCTTGTAACTAAGTTTCCCCCTGCATCCAGTAAACGATGGAGATTCTCCTTAGTCCTCCTTTTTGTGTTGATGTATTTATAAAAACATTTTTTGTTATCTTTAAAGGCAGTAGCCAGATTGAGCTCCAGATGAGCTTTGGCCTTTCTAATTTTGTCCCTGCACAGCCTCGCAACATCCTTATAGTCCTCCTGAGTGGCCTGCCCTCTTTTCCAAAGATTATAAACCCTCTTTTTTCTCCTAAGCTCAAGCCACATCTCTCTTCAGCCAGGCTGGTCTTCTTCTGCGCCGGCTTGTCTTTGGGCACGTGGGGACAGACCGCTCCTGAGCCATTAAGATTTCCTTCTTGAAGAGCGTCCAGCCTTCCTGGGCTCCTCTGCCCTTCAGAACCACCTCCCAAGGGACTCTGCCAACCAGTGTCCTGAACAGCTCAAAGTCAGCCCTCCGGAAGTCCAAGACAGTGGTTTTACTGGTTCCCTTCCTGACTTTGCCAAGAATAGAGAACTCTACCATTTCGTGGTCACTCTGCCCAAGACAGCTCCCGACCACCACATCTCCCACCAGTCCTTCTTGGTTTGTGAACAGAAGGCCTAGCGGGGCACCTCCCCTGGTAGGCTCTCTAACCAGCTGCATCAGGAAGCTATCTTCCACGCTCTCCAGAAACCTCCTAGACTGCTTTCTCTGGGCCTGTGTTGTGCTTCCAGGGCATGTCTGGGAAGTTGAAGTCCCCCACGAGAACAAGTGCTTATGATTTTGCAACTTCTGCCAGCTGCCTCTAGAACTCCTCATTGGTCTCCTCATCCTGGTTTGGCGATCTATAACAGACCCCCACCAGGATCTTGTTGGCCTTCCCGCTGATCCTAACCTATAGGGACTCAACCTTATAATTCCCCGCCTCAAGTTCCACAACATCGAAACACTCTCTAATATAGAGAGCCACACCAGCACCTCTTCTGTGCTGCCTGTCCCTTCTGAAGAGCCTATAGCCAGACATTGCAGCACTCCAGTCATGAGAGTGGTCCCACCACGTTTCCTTGATGGCAACCAAGTCATAGCCTGCCTGCTGCACGATGGCTTCCAGCTCCTCTTGTTTGTTACCCATGCTGCGTGCATTAGTGTAGATGCACTTCAGTTGGGCCATTGCCTTCTCCCCCGGCCTTGCCATTGTTCCCCCTGGCACACCTCTAACAAGCCTTATTTCAGCCCCATCCCCCTTCTCACCTAGTTTAAAGCCCTCTCAATGAGCCCTGCCAGCTCCTGGGCTAGGATCCGTTTTCCCCTTAGAGATAGGTGGGACCTGTCTTCAGCCATCAGGCTGGGTGCCGAGTAAAGCGCCCCATGGTCAAAAAACACAAAATTTCTGTGTTGGCACCAGCCTCTGAGCCACGTGTTAATCAGGTGGGCTTTCCGTGTCCTCTCGGTACCCCTCCCTGCCACTGTAGGGATGGACAAAAACACCACCTGTACTCCCGCTCCATCCACTAACCATCCCAGTCCCCTAAAGTCCCGTTTGATAGCCTTCAGGCTTCTCTCTTCAATATTATCACTGCCAGCCTGGACTATTAAAAGGGGGTAGTAGTCAGAGAGGCGAACCAGGTTGGGAAGCTTTCTGGCAACATCCCTGACCCTGGCCCCAGGGAGGCAGCAGACTTCCCTACGGGTAGGGTCAGGCCGACAAATAGGGCCCTCTGTTCCCCAGAGAAGGGAGTCGCCTACAACAATTACCCTTCTGTCTTTCTTGGTGGAGGCAGTCTTGAGGCGTGGAGTCGACTTCCTTGCCCTAGGCATCCTCCTGGGTAGACTTTCTACCTCATCCTCACCCACCGGTCTCTCAAGCTCCAGGGCCTCAAATCTGTTGTGTGAGGGCACCTGGGAAGGTGGGGGCGGTAGGGGGGGCGTTGCCTGCAAGGTCGAGCAGGGACCTGTCTCCATTCCTCCTCAACTCCTAGGTCCCCTCCCTCTGCCCGACAGCAATAGGGCAGGGGGTCCATACCCATTTGGGGTGTCTCACCCCGGTACCTCTCCTTCAGGCCCTACATGGAGTTGCTCCACCAGTCTATCTCCCGCTCACACTCCCTGATAGCCCTCAACCTCTCCACCTCCTCCTTGAGCTCTGCCACCAGGCGGACCAGGCCATCCACCTGCTCGCACCTCACACACACAGTACCTCTGCCTCCCTCAGATGGCAGCAACAGGCTCAGACACTCCCTGCATCCAGAGACCTGAACTGCTGCATTTTTGAGCGGGCAGTCAGTCTGGGTGGTTACAGACTTTCTAGAGAGAGCTCTCTGCCTAGTGTAGACCATTGTGGCCTAGCTAGTGGTAGACAGCCATTAGATGAGTTGTTCTTGTGTTTTGCTACAGCAGTTGTCCACTGAAGGGATGCTAGTATTTCCTTAGGGAAGCTAGTGTACAGGCTGTTAAATTCCACACAGTAAATCCACTACTCTTGTTATATCTCTGATAAAAACAAAAGAGTCAAAGCCAGAGTTAAGAAAAAGAACAATCTTATTTGAAGGCTCCTGTGGTTTAAACAAGGACCAAAATCCCATAAACACCCACACAGAGGTCAGTTTACACCACAAAGTACTAAAACCAATTAACTCACTGCTGCGTTTGTTGTAGGGTGATTTTTCTACCTTTAGCTTCTTTCCTGCAGGGATGAACTGTGTCTGCGTTTTGACTCACAGGTGTTTTCTTCACTCCCTGCAATACTGGCTGGTGGCTGGCCTCCTGTTTTCTCTCCCCCCTTCTTGAAATGGAGGCTGGTTGCATTCTGGCAGATAACCTGATACAGTCTTTCCTGTCCAACTAATCAGGATCTTGTCTTTTAATTCACTTATAGAACAAATTTTCAGTTGTAGAGAGCTGGTGGGTGCATATGTTGATAGCACTGAGTTTCTAGTTCTTGGGGTCCTTCAGCTACAATGGTGAGGATAGGATGAACTGTTCTGCAGCTATTCCTGGTATATCCTTGCAGATATTACTATTAGTCTGGCCCACCTTGGCTGTTATGGAGGAAAGCATGAGGGAGCTTTTACTCCTGTTATGAGAACATTTCCTTCACATGGTCAAAATATGGCCTCCATGCTCCTCAGTGTGTTTCTGTGTTACTGAATCATGGGACTTTCCCTGTATCTCCTACTATTGCAATAAACTCAAGTAATGTCATATAAGAAAATACTCTGAGGTAACTAGTCTAAAAGAGTAATACTAAGGCTTCATCTTGCAGCTGGTTGAAAAAAAGTGCTGAGTGGGCCACAAGTAAAGGAGTGAAGATTTAGCAGCAAAGAGCAGGTATTGAAAGCGTACACTATGATTCTTGAAATAATGATTTTTAAAGGGCAGCAAAATGTCTCTAATGTTGAGGGATAAAAAGGATTACAGAAAATGCAAGCTGCAATATATATTAGAATGTCCTTCAAAAGCTAAACATCTCAAAAATAAGTGTGCATTTCATAATTCATAGATTGCTAGGCTTTAAGCAGAAATGTTGGAATTATTATCCTCTTTTACCACTACTGAATTATATGCTGTTTTAAATTTAATTCCTAATATTTTATCTTTACTCCATTCTCATTTCTTATTACTTGAATACTATGCAAATACTGTGCAAAGGAGCCCTTTCACAACCCATGGGGCCTTGGCACAGTGGTGCTTGACATTTTTTTTCTTGATAATCATAATACCATTTCTACTGTTGCTAGAATGCACTATTAAAATGCATCAGCTGGTTTCTTTGCCTTTACTTTCTCTAAGGTTACATTTGCAGGCAACTCTTATGCTATTGCTCTTTGTCACTCACTTGCTCTTTGCAGGTGCTCTTTGTCACTTTGTCACTCACTCAACTCTAGCTGCCTACTGATCAGTAGCTGCCATGCTTTGCTGCAGGGGCTTGTGCATTTTGGTGAGCATGGCTTCTTTTACCCACTTTTAGAACCTGCTTTGGGCACATGAGATCATAGGCAGGACACTCTGTCTTACAGTCTGCTGAGGAAAAGTTGGTAACTGCTCAGGTGCACAGAACAGCTCAATTGTATATCTCCAGAACTTATTAAGCAGAGCTGCACAGATATTTATTGAAGAGATTTGCCAATGGACAAAATAAATAAATAAATAAAGTGTGTCTCAGCTGGAAATCAGTGTGAGAAGAATTAAAGTGATTTAAAAACAACACTTTCATTTCCATACAGCTTCATCTGCGACACAAAAATACTGATTTGAAAGTATCATTAACAGAACAGATGCACTTCTGAACCACCAGATGCCATTTCTGACTCTTATTCTAGGCATTTGTTTCACAACATTGACAGTTGGTAAAGCATATTCCTTATTGGGGAGGCTTTGTCATCAGGATAGCCAGAAGGGCTGGTAGAGCAGACTTACTTAAATCAGAAGATCTTTTGTTTTTCCCTCATTTCCTATCACTTTCTTTCAGGACTGAAACTCTGTGCATTTAGGATGCTAACTGCAGGCATTATGAGATCATTCAGTAAAGTTAAGTTTATCTGACTTTTCCAGGGGATAAATTCTCTGTTACAGACTTAGTGTAATGGACAGAGCCTCTTTACAAAACTAAGCTACTTTCTAACTGGTTCAGAACCAGATCTTTCTTGTAATAAGGGGGAATCATGATTGCTCACACTTTTCAGAAATTTGTTTTGCAGGTGAGATTGCAGGTGGGTACTGGGGCTATGTAGTTTTTTTATACTCTTTTCTGGACCGGAATCCAGAGCACTGCTTAGGTATAGGTTTGAGCAGGTGTCTCAAAATGGGGTAGAAGTATTGACCACAGCGATAAGGGAGGACTCAAATCAGCTTGTGAGGTATGGAACCACATACTGAATTTCCCTTGCAGGAGCAAGTGATCAACCCCTTCCTTTTTGAAGGTACTGTGTAATAGATATCATTCTTGTAAAATGCTGTCATTGTCTTGGTTGTAAGACTATGATCTTCATGTAATAGCCTAATGTTTAAACCACCCCTCTAAAAGTACATAAAGATGGATTTTGGTCTCTCTTTTACCTGAGGGACTTGTAGTTTAGCCTTCCTGGGGACCTCCTTTGCTGTTTTTTTTTTTTTTTTTTCTGAAGTGAAGTACATCAGCAGCCTAGAGTCACAGAGCTCCTGAAAAAAGTTGGAAGGGACCTAGAAAAATCATCAAATCCAACTGCCTGACCACTTCTGGGCTAACCAAAAGTTAAAGCATGTTATTAAGTGGATTATCCAAATGCCTCTTGAAGACTAACAGGGAACTATCCCAATTGATAACACAGGAAATGCTCTCTAAGTCTTTGGTCACTAAGTCAAATGGATGCAGGACTGACACAGAAATTTTCTGTGGCTGAGTTGAAAAAAACTTGATGAAGAAAGCAATATAAAGAAAGCTGTCTGTATATCTGTGAAGATACCTTCAACTCCTTTGTGGCATGACATTGGGAAGAGCCAAGAGATCTAGGTAAATCAGTTCCAGCCTTGCCAATTCCTTCCAGGCACCAGGCACTCCATCTAATTGTTGCCACCACTGAGGTCCTTCCTCCTTGGCAGCAGTAGCAGTGGATGATCCTCAAGATAATTTTTCACTATTAGCCACCTCTTCACTGGGATTTCCGAGGCAAGTGCTCTACTTGCCATGTGGTACTGCAGTTCTGGCATTAATATACCAAGCAGAAATAACTGCTTCACAAGATATGTCAGTTCTGCCTCTTTTCTATATCTTTTGTGAGTACTGCTTGAAGATCTTGTCTTTGACATGCCAAGACTGAGGTTGGTTCCAGAAATATTACAAATTTTGAGTTTAAACAACAGTTAAACCAGCAATAAAAGTGTAGATCATTTTGAACACTTGTAAGCAACTGTCATGAATTATTTTGTTATAAAAAGATACTGCTATTTTCGGTATAAAGAGTTATTCTTGAGTGTTCAAGATATTTGGCACTATAAAGTGGTAACCTCTAAGGACATTTTACTACCACCCTTCTGTTTAATTCAAATCGCCTTCAAACAGTCAGAGGAGTTTTCCTCCAGTTTTCACCATCTGATGGCAGAAAGCTGGCAGATGGTGCTCAGCACACAAAACCATGTGTACCTGCAAAATTTACTCTCATAAACTGGAATGAGAGATTTTTTGAGTTTATCCCAATGTTTTCAGGTAAGTGGATGATCAAATGAAAGCTTATACACAGAACACAGAATAACATCATCATCTGTGATTTATTTGTCAGTTAGCCTAATTAGCATTTTCATGTCAGTGTAAGAGCTCTAAGGATGCTTCAGGTTGAGATTTCTAAGAAAGCTGGTGCAAGTTCACTGAACTAGTTTACCACAGGCCATTTTATTCACCTGTGTTTTTCCCCCTTCTCTTGTAGTCCTACTGCATCTGATTTCTAGACTAGAACATTAATCCTCATTTGTAGGATTAATTGTTTGTGGTGAGTTGACCTTGGCCTGCTGACAGACACCCATGCAGCCACTCTCTCTGTCCCCCTCCTCAACAGGATGTGGTGTGTGGGGGAAATAAGATGAAAAAAGTTCATGGGTTGACAAAAAGACAGGGAGATCACTTACCAATTACCACCATATGCAAACCAGACTTGACTTGGGGAGAATTGATTCAATTTTTATTGACAATTAAAACATAGTAGGATGGTTAGAAACAAAGACAAAACTAAAACAACCCTCCACTCCTTCATCCCAGCCTCAGCTTCACTCCTTCATTCCCAACTCCTCTGCCTCCTCCCCCTGCCTCAAGCAGTGCAGTAGTAATGGAGAAAAGAGGATGCAGTCAGTCCATAACAGTTCCTCTCTGCTGCTTTTCCCCTGCTTCACCATGAATCCTCTCCATGGACTCCAGTCATTCAGGTTAAACCTGCTCCTGTGTGGGAGGCTGCAGCTTCTTCCAGGGCACACCCAGCTGCTCTGGTGTGAGGTCCTCCTCACAGAAGCACCTCCTCTGCCTCGTTCTTTTCTGACCTTGCTGTCTGCAGGGCTGTTTCTCATTCTTTTTCCTCATCCCTCATGGCTGTGCAGCATTTTGCCCATTCTTTCACAGGCTTTCCCCAGGGCACCACTGTCTTGACTGCTGTGCCCTATGGTGGGTTGTCACTGAGGTGGTTGCCAGGACTATGTCCAGGCAGCTTTTCAACACCTCCAAGGAGGGAAACTTCAAAACCTCTCTGCACAGCCTCCTGTGTTTCAGTTTGTGCCCATTGCCTCTTTACTGGGCACCACTGAAAAGAGCTGGGCTCTATCCACTTTGCACTGTCACTTCACATATTTATATGTTGTTGAGAATGCCCTGAGCTTCCTCTTCTCCAGGCTAAACAATCACAGCTCTCTCAGCCTTTCCTCATGGGAGAGATGCTCCAGGAATTGAATTGTCTTCATGGCCCTTTGTTGGACTCTCTCCAGTATGTCCATGTCTCTCATGTACAGGGGAGCCCGGAAATGGACATAGTACACCAGTGCTGAATGGAGGGGAAGGATCATTTCCCTTGATCTGCTGGCAATACTTTGCCTAATGGAGCCCAGAATAGAATTAGTTTTCTTTGAGATAAGGTTACACGGAGAGCCTGTATTCAGCTTGGTGTCAAGCAAAGCCCCAGGTCCTTTTCTTCAGAGCTGCTTTCCATCTGGGTAGCCCCCAGCACGTACTGGTGCCTAGGGTTTTTCCCAGGCATTGCAAGATGAGCATGTCCTCTCCACCCATTTCTTTCTCTGTTCCATGCTGTCCCACCCAATCCTAGTCATTCTTTCTCCCTACCAGTATCTGAACTGCCCTGTCCCCTCCTAGCCTGGCCCTGACTTTGCTGGCAACAATCACAGCATGGGAGGCCAGGGACCAAGGTCTTCTCTGCCCAATGAGCTTTCTCATTCTCCATATACTCCTGAGTCCCCCAGAAAAAGCCTTCAGTAAAGACCCCTATGTACAGAAAAATACTGAACAACTGATACAGTTCATTTAACTCCATTATTTTTAAAAAAAGGAGTATTTCTCAATGACTCTATTTCTTGGGCCTATTCCCAGACTTCTAACAAACCCTGGTGCCAACTCCTCTAATAGGAAGCGCTGCCAATTTCAACCCCTTATTAACCAGCCAGCTCTCACTTGCAAGGCTGTGTTTCTTTCATCTGCCTTATCATCCAGGAGCAGTAGCTTCTTTTCAACCAAATTTCCCCCTCTTTCGAAGGCTCTGCTGTAATCTGAGAGGAAGCTAAGCACAGATGAGAGACCTGAGGTCTCCATCAGTTCTTCTTGGCTTGCTCTTTGACATGAACTGCTCTGTGTCAGGATGAAGAGCTTTTTATTATCTCTTTCTTTATTCCTGTTTGAACAGACTGGCAGTTGAGACAGATTTAGCTGTTGGACCAGATGATGTGATTACCCGAATTGCTTGGCTGTGGTTTCATTTCTCAGGTAAATGAATATGTAAGGCTGTAGACTGTTAGTCTGAAACAGTACACCAGTGAAGCAGAGTCTGTAAATCATTCTTTAAAATTCAAGTGAAAACTTGAATGCATACTTAGTACAGTGGGTAATATCAATTAATTTGAAAGTGAATAGCTGTAGCAGTGTCGGGAACTGTGAAGCTAATTTGGAAGACATCTATCCTAGACTTCTAATGCCACCAAAAAGTGATTCCAAATTTAAGTTGTCAGGAAGGGACAATTAACTAGAATAACTGGTGCAATAGGATTTCAAAGGAGCTGAGGAGATATTTCTTTCTGTATTTAGAGATTGTATTGAACTACTCAGCATTACCCTGGCACCAAGGCTCCCTGTGGAGCTGAATGCTCTCACAGCATGCTGCAGAGGCTCCTCTGTGGGAGTGGCTCATGCCTTGGGTGTGCTGGATCTTGCCAAACTGCGTGTGGTGTTAGGGTGGATGAGGTCAGGGCAGGCAAGATCTGTAAATGTACAAATGACTTACTAACTGTGTTTTTTTTTGCAACTAAGAGCTTAGTCAGGGTCCAATGAGGGCTTGGGGCTCTCCCAGGTCCCTCAGGCCAGGTTCTGGCAGCCAGTCTCAGTACCACTGTCCCATCAAGAGCAGGGCAGCTGGGGGCACTGGGGCAAAAGGGGGCACTGGGGTAGACCTAGCCCTGGGCACTGGGCAGGGCCGAGGACAGGCCTGGCCATGGGCCTGCGGCTGGGCCTTGCTAGGCAGGGGCCACCACGAAGCAGGGCAGGGCTGTGGGGAGCTGGAGCCTGGCCCTGCTGCAGCATTGCTGGGGCAGCAGCTGATGGCCCTGGGGCTGATGCGAGGTCCCAGGCCTGGGCATGTGGGTCAGGGGCCCTGTGTTTTTGTTCTGGAAACCCTTCTGTACACCAACACTGATAAAAGACTTGTTTGTTTATCTGCGTAAAACACACATCTGACATTACAGCCAAATTGTCAATACAGGTCTCTGCCCAGGCCAGGTTCTCCATCTGCTCCAACCTCAATCAGGGTGTCAGTGGATGTAAAGTTGACAGTAGAGTAACTCCTCCTATTAGCAAATGGTTTCTGAGTAGCTTTTTTATTATTATTTTTATTATTTTTATTGAGATGGTTCATATGAGGTTTGGGCAGAACGTTTGAAGGGCTTAAGTTGTAATAAATGATAGTGTGAAGGTGCTGCTGAAGCAATGCAAAGTTGTGTGACAAACCCATCTCATGGTCTTCATATATAAATAGCTATGGAAAGAAATAGATAATTGTTATTACTCACTAGACACGTACTCCAGCTGGTTTAGGCAGAATTACTTGAAAGCTAATAGTCATTAGACTATGGGTGACAGTTCAAAAATGTAATCTTAGTGTTATAGCAGTAATTTGAGGGGATTTGCAAGCATAAAAAAGCTACTTTCAAGCGGATATGAAAAGTTTTTTTTTTTTTTAAATAGTCCTGCTGATTTTTCCAGAATTATATAGTAAGACATCCTCTTTGAATCAGAAGTTCACAATGGCATTGCGTCTTCTGTAAAAGTGACACTTCAAAAAAAGCTGTATCAAAGTGCTATTGAATGATGAACATATAATGTCTTCATAGATGGCTATCTGCTGTAATTACCTTGACAGAATGAAATATGCCTCCTTGGGGAATAAACTGTTTGAATAGGTGTATTGTTTGAAGAGTTTAGTTCAAACTGACTCAAAAAGACTTTTTAAGAAAGCATTAGTTTGAAATGTAGATGTGTAATACTGAAATAGTTATTTCCAAGCCCACAAGGCTAAAACGAATCCAAAAGACCAACTAAGTTAGGAAGGTTATGAACATAATCACAATTCAGTACTATTACAAGCAATATTAGGTCTTGCAATAAATAGATACTTTAAGTTTTTTGTTTGTTTGTTTGTTTGTTTTCCCCTCACCTGTAATCTTAGCTGACTGATTGTGAAGTTTCATGCTTGGGATTTTAAAAAAGAGAAGGCTAACATTGGCCTCGTAACTCTTATTATAAACAAATATTATAAATAAGTATTGTTAGCCTCTGATGGTGCTCTGCACTTCAATGCAAACTTCTTTTTCAAGTACTTAAATATTTTTGAAAAAATGAAATAATATTCTGCTAACAAGAGTTCAAGATGCCTATTTTTCTGAAAGTCTTGCCCAGGATCATAATTCAAGAAAGCATGATTTTTCTTACAGTTGTTAAACTATATTTGTCTTGCTCTTTTGTGAACAAAATTAAACTGCTATGCAAGTCTGTCCCTCACTGGCGTACCAACTGCTTCAGTGGAATTAATTCCCCTGGGTGCCTTTATCAGATTTGTTCACTTTGTTCCTGAACATAAAGTTCAGTTCAAAACAAAACAACAGAAACAGAGGAGGAGCTTCTGGTTTTGCAGTAAGTGACCGGGAAAAGTTTTGTTGCCACAGGCATGAGAAGTTCTCTGGGCACTTCTGTATGAAACATCGGTTGTAGTACTACTTATTTGAAGAGACAAGATCTTCCATGCACCAGAGTTGTTCCTTCTAGGCTTAGGTGGGATCCAAGATGTACTTATTTCTCCCAAAGTTAAGGTACAGTTCTGGTTCCCAAATACTTGTAAATTAACACTGGGCAGATGAAGGAAAAATCACATAACCTAAGAAGTGTTCACTGTTATACATTAATATTATCAGAGTTTCAAGAGCATCTTCAGTACAAGACAATGAAGGCTTCACAAATCATGGCTTAAAGAATCTGTTCAAAGACCAACACAGGGAAGTATATAGAGATACCAAGATGTGAAACAGAGAAACTATTTTCTTAGAGACTGCTCAACTGATAAAATGCAAGCCAAATTTACAGCCAATTAGGAAGTAACATATGGAGATTTACCCATATGCTGACATGCAACAAGGACTGATAGACTTAAAAAGGAAAATCTACCTAAGGAACTTTTTTTTTTATTCAGGACTATTTTATGCTTTTTCTGATTCTGCTTCCCCAGAAATGAAATATTTTCAAATGAATACTCCATTTCAACAGAATTAGTGCAAACTGAGAGAGAAAATTCTTATGTGCCTTTTGAATTTTCTTTTTTTTAATTGTATGCTATTTTATTTATTTTTATTATTTTCAGTTCTAACAGTCATTTCTTGCTGTGCAGATATACATTTGTTCTGCTTTTGATGGAAAGAAAATAATTTATTATTAGAATAAAATTTGACTATATTTGAACTTCTTTCTGAACTTGCATTTTATTGACAAATGATTTTCTGTAATAAATATATAGGTTTATTTTATTTATTTATTTATTTTTCATTTTAGTATACCTTATCTCATTTAAGATATTTTCTTTGCTTAGTTCTGGAGAGGCTTTCAGGTATATTGGTTCCTTTCTTACATCTTTATCTGTGATCTTAAGTCTCCCTGAATACTTGTACTTTGGTCCATATTCCATATATCTTGAAATTCCTGTTTTTATTAGTGTATCAGAAGAGTAAATTCTTCTATTTATCTATGAATTCTAATAGATTTTCTCTTTTCCTCTCCTTCCTGTTCAAGCCATGCTTTGGCTTCCTCAGTTTCATGGCTGTCTCTTACTAAATATTCTGTTTCTGGCACAGCTGAATAACTCTATGGAATTAATCTGAGGTTAATTCCTTACCATATGCTCTGGACTGCTTTAGGATATTTTGCTGTGAAAGCTATTCTGCCTTACAGTTTTTCAAGTTTAGTATTGTTTTGGCAAGGACAACTCAAAATTTTCTCACTAGGATTTTGCAAATTACAAACTGTTTTGTATCATCCTTCCAGATTGGCTAGCTGGTTCCTCATCCAGGTGGCTGACTTCCTTGGAGGTCTTTGAATTGTCTGTCTGGTATTTACTCTTTGAATTCCTTGTTGTGGCATGTTTAGAAAACTATGGCTTTATCAAAGTTCTTTTACTGTCTGTGAAACCTATTATTTTATTAAAGGAAGCTGGCCTAGGGACTTCTAGTGGGGAGCTGGCATGGCCAGCAATTCTCTTTGCTAGTCCAGACCTGGCCTTGGTGTTTTAAAATTCAAAACCTTTTCAAAATTCTTTCCTACCAGAACGATTTTATGTTGGAAAAAACTCTTCAGTCACTAAGAATAACTTTTAAACCAAAATAAGTTCATGTGGACTCACACTCCAAATTTTTTTTTTTTTGACACTTAGAGCATACTAATTGCATGATTTTAAGGAGAATAGATGTTAACGAACAAAGTAATGAGTTCACTTTGCCAACAAAGTCTATACACATGTCCATATTTTCTGCTTTATCGTAGACTTTTATATAAACATGAAGTTCAGAAACAAGTATTCATTTATTTGTGATTTAAACAACAGAATTTTAGAGTAGTATACACCTTAAATTGAAATTACTGATACAAAATGAGTTGGCATAAATTAATCTCTTGGGTTACACAATACTTGCAGAAGATTTATATTTGAATTTTTCTGAAATGACAAAAGATAATTGTTACAGTTATTTTTAGACTGTTGCATGAAAATTATGAGCAGAATTAATCAGTAATATTTCTGGGTGTTTGGTTGGCAAAGACTTATGTGCATACTTAACTCATAGGTATTCTTCAGTAGACCTCTTGAAATCACTGGCAGCATTCTCCAAGCATAATATTACTTTGGGCATCACTTTTAGTATTTTTAACTGTGAATTTGCATTGCACAGTGCCCCAGTGAGTGTGCTTCTGTATTTTTGTTGTTGTTGTTTAGTGTCTACCAGTTCCAGTTATACCTGGCACAGCAGAACATCTTCCTAAATGTACTCCGTAATTCTGGGCTTCGGAATGCAAAAATCATAGGGTCAATGATTGCATTGCACATTATGAGGGTCCCATTCACATGGAATATGGACATGTAGCAGGCACAGTAAGGGTTATGTGGGCAAAACCTTGCTAAGAGGATGTGAAGAACAAAGGGGGCCCAACAGCAAAGGAAGACTCCAAGGAAAATAGTCAGTGTAATGGCTCCTTTCATGTTAGTTCTCTGATGGACTGCACTGGTGGGCAATGAGGCGATCTTTTTAGCATGAGATCGAGCAAGGAGGAACATATGTACATAGAGGCACAGTATAAAAAACATCATTAAAGGAAATAGGATAGTGAAGGGAATAACTGTAGCTGCTTCATAGGAGAAGAGGGCAATGGCAATGCTACTGCCAGCACAGAATGTCCAAATGATTGCCAAGATGATCAAAGCCCTTCGTAGTGTCATGATATTATGGTATCGCAAAGCATAGAAAATAGTGATATATCTGTCTGCTGCAATAGCTAACAAGCTGAAAATTGACCCCAGTAAAGACAGAATGAACATGGAATCCATGGCATCATCCAGCTTTTTCTCAAAGTCCCCACGACGAGTCAGGTACCCCATTTTGCACAAGATAATAAAGATGTTCTCCAGAGTTTTGTACAAGCTACCTAACATGTCTGAAATGGCTAAACTACAAATGAAGAAGTACATGGGCAAGTGCAAATTCTTATTTCTAATGACAGCAATAAGGACAAGCAGATTTTCCAATATGCCAGCAGCAGCAACAGTAAAAAAAACTTCCTCTGGCACCACGACCTGGGTACAGTCAGTGACATTTAAGGAAAAATCACTTATATTTTCAAGGGAAGGAATACTTGTCTGCCCTAGGTGTTTGATTAGATTGGAAGGTCTTTCAGTGCTCATTTCTTCTGTTTGTGGAAAGATTCTGGATTGTTGTTTCTCAGGCTTGGCTTTACTCTGAAGCTGACCTGTCAGTCAGACCATCCTTCTTTTGATGAAGGCTTTCTCCTTCAACTGGAGCAATTTGAAGAGTTAACTGAAATATTTTTTTTATTTCTCCTACAATAAAACACATAGAAGCATAAATATCAAGAAGAAAATTGCCATGTCGAAAAAAAGCATTTGAAATGTCAGCTATTGCAGTGGAATGAACATATATCATCATCTGAGCGAGGCAAAGTTGATTTGGATAAAATGAGTGGCTCCAAGCTTTGCAGTGCCTTGGGGGAAAACAAAGTGTAAATTCTCTGTTAGCTTCAAATAAGTTTTAAAAAATATAGTATAGTGTAGTTTTCTTTACTAACAAACATCCCATGTTTACTGAAACTGATTTCACAGACTTCAAGAATTTGGCAGTCTTTACTGGCCAGCTGTTTGTTTTGAGAAAGTCTGGCATTTCTCACAAGATTTGCAGTATTATTAGATACGAATGAGACTAATGCCAAGATAAGCTGTTGTCCAGAGCATTAACATATTTACCACCACACTGCTGATAGTGAAACAAAATGCCCTTAATTTAGATGTGAACATTTGTAAATATTGATTTTTTTTCAGAAGCATGTTAGATAGCAGTGAGAAGCTGCCTTTTCCTGCAAATTGAAATATTCCTTGGATTTGAACGTATTTAAAGCAAAATCTTTTCTTGGCTGTATTTACAACTATCTAAAAGACCAAATGTTTTATTGAGATGACTTTTTTTTTTTCTCTGTAGTGATCCTGATCTAACTTATGTGAAAGCCTATGGGAATCTTTCCAAAAGATGAGGCTTTTTAAGCTATTCATTAAGTTGTAAATGCATACGATATTAATTTGGCTCAGATATTACCCATAGACAAAAAAACTTTTCTTGTAATTTTTATTTATGAAGCCATTTGTGAAACACAGATACAGTTTGGACATTCGGAGTGTCTCCCTTTTTAAGACCTGGTATATTCTCCCTCCTTTAAGTATTTGGCACTTTCATAACTATAAGTCTTGAAATGCATTTGGACATCTGTTCACAGTCAGGGTTGCTAAATGCCATGATGCCCTTTATTACTCTTTCAAAGGATGAAGTCAAAAGTTTTAACTACTTTGTATGCAACGTTCTCTTTAAGTGTTGGTGCCTATCTGTAAATGGCACAGCTGAAC
Source organism: Anser anser (assembly GCF_964211835.1). NCBI lineage: Eukaryota > Metazoa > Chordata > Aves > Anseriformes > Anatidae > Anser > Anser anser. The sequence goes on from NC_139721.1 coordinate 56,458,393, forward strand.
TGCTGCTTGAATGTGATCAGCTCTAATACAGATGACTGTGTTTAGCCACATTTTAAGGGAAAACAGGCTTGTGACCTGGGTTTGCTAATATCATCTGCTGAGATTGCCAGCAAGGCCGCTTCACATGTGGTGAAGAGTGCTGAGACCTGGACAACCAGAAAATACGAACTCAATTGAAGGAAACTATTAGCTCTCTTAAAAGAAAGCATTCAAGTGAATGCCCATACTTATTTGAAAACAATAGCTCTGTAGTGGAATACATTAAGTGCGTTTTACTGAAGCACATGTGGACATTTCCACAGACAATTAGGTCAATATCTGTCATCATGTGCAAGAGACGCAGCAATGTCTTTGTATTGGTGTGATTTTCCTATTCTCACCTACAGCTACTGTCCTAGTTAAGTTTTATGTTTTCTAATCTAGAAATTTGTTTAACAACTTAGTTTTCACTCTTAATAGAAAGTCAACATGGACACTTCAAACACAGTTTCATTTCAATGGGATTTGAACAGGAAAGTCAGTTGGCAAAAATGCTTTTGTTACGCCCATATTCTCACGGAACACTTTTTCAGTAATGCTACTTTACTGGTACATCATATTGCTGAAATTACCTGCCTGATAATCATTATGGCTCCTTCACTGAAACCTTAAGACATTATGAATGGCATGATATATTATATTTGCTGCTTTTTACAAATAGAAAAATTGTTAATTTTACAATAACTCGATGTTGAGCGTAGCAGTTGGTTAGAGAAGAGATCTTGTAAAGGCTTGTGGGCAGTTACACCAAACTGAATGATTACATTACAAACAACTGAATGTTGTTTTCAGGCAATTAACAGAAGGCCAGGAAAAGACATTCCTCTTTTAGAGATTCTCATGCCAGCATGCATACGTGGCTATTGCAGACTATTTTATTAGGACTCCATGAAGGATGTTACCAATTATCTCCTTGTCTGATGTTTCAGTGCAGTAAATAGTCACACTGTTTCTGTCTGAGACTTCCCAGACAGAAATATCAATGTATATACAGTGTTGTACATGAATAGTAAATCCAGTGCTTGATCTACACAATGCATATTTTGATCATACCTCTGTAGTAAGTCGCATATTTATGGGATTCATTTGCCGCTACAAATCTACCAGACAGTGTGTGAAGTAGTTTAACACTTCTGAGCAGCATGGGATAGACAGAGTACATACAGGATGTAAAGCTGTTGTAAACATGATTGGTAACTTCAGCGTGTCCTAAAAGCTGACAAAAAAGGAAGACGCAGGAATATCTTGGTGCTTGGATGTGTATTTCTACAGGCAGCTGAAATTAGAGCCAAGGTCATTTCACACCAAACTATGAATGGTCATCAGGTGAAAATAGTTCACCTTCCTGTGTTGGTTGCACTACCAGAGACTGCTTGGATGCAACAGACTTCCTCTCCACTGTCAATGCCTTGTCAGTTTGCCACATCATTGTATTGTCCAGAGAGAGGATTCATTTCATTCACCATCATCAGTCTCTGGTAGAGCTCAGGTTTATCTTTTGCAGGTATCTGCAGAATCAACCTTTCACAGCTAGTGCTTATATGTCAGAATTGTTAAAAATAGGACACAGCAATTTAAGAATAAAAGAGTGCTATACTTATACGATAATCTTTTTCCCCCATCAGTGGCTGAACTATGTGGATTTTCCCTTTCTTGAGGTCATTCACAATCTAATAATAATTTTCCCTGACTGTAGCAAAAGCATTAAAGAATAAAAAGCGATAAATATAAAAAAGGCCCTTTAAGTTTGAAACACATTTGCAAATTGAATGATAAGTATCACAAAACCAACAAAAACCTCAGGCCTTTTCTTCACATGCTTAAATTGGGTCCTGGAGGGAGAATTCAACAGCTCAGTCATATTGGATAGTCAGAAACATTTTTTGTCTAGAAAGTAGCTGTCTTCTGAGCTAGGCTAATGGTCAGTGAGCTGGCAACAATAGTGAAGTTACTAAGATTTATACATCTATAATATTACCAGCAATTTTTATTTAGTTTGTAGTTACCTAAAGCAACATGAAGCAGGGAACTGAAGGACTAGAAGCCAGGACTGGAAAATATACTGACAGTATTGTAGAAACATAGGAAACAAATAGTTTGGATTACCTGTCAATTATATTCATTCACTGTGATTATGGCTTAGCTCTTTACAACACTCTGACATTTGCAAAGCATGCTTGCACTGTATATATTGCACAGCTAGGAGCCAGCACCAGTACTTCAACTTATGACAATGCTGAGAAAGCCTCAGTGGATGTTGGGCAGTCTCAGCACTGTACAGGATTAGCCTTGGGCACAATGCATAATTCTTTCCTGTTTGCCCAGTGCCTATCGATAACAAAAATTCAATTTTCCGTGCAGTAGAAATACAGTGACTTAGCACCTGAAAGGTCTGGGAGTAACCAGGTCTGCAGTTGATTTTGATTTTGTTTTCATTGTATAAACAGTTATTCATTGAATAAATAAATAAAGCACTTCCTTCAAAGCATTTACTTCAATCTCAACATGTTAAGTAAACTGGTCTGGTCAGCAGTAATAACAATAAGCATAATTTCAGCTGTGAACCATAATGAGAAGATATTGCATACTTTAAATACTATATCATTTCACAGGTTTCTTTGCTCTCTATTCGTTACTAGAAAACCATAGCTCTCCTTATTGGAGAGACCCCATCTGTATTTGCTCTCTAAACAGATGGTGGCAACTGAAAATTGAAAGGGTATTGAGTATTCTCCAGCTTTTGAACTCCACAATGCAGCTTAGATAACTGGCCAATTATGTAGATGCAATGATTTGTTTCTAGAACCATGAAATGTATTAATTCCCCATGTTTCTGTGTTGACTTTTTTTTTTTTTTTCTTAAGTCGTTTATTAGGAATGTAGAAGAACAAGTGTGGTGTGTTTCAGACACAGTACATAAAGTATACCTCACAATTCATTCAGTATTTACAGAGATACCTGTTTTTTTTTTTTTTCTCACTTAAAATAATATGGTCTTTTCTCAATGAAAAAAAAATAAAAATAAGGTGTTAACAACTGTCTACTGATGTCTTTATCTCAAGCATTTCATACTGAAAGCTGTCTGGTGTTTAAACTCTCATTGGCTTAAGTAAAAGTACCTTGGGCATCAGGGCACCTGGAAATCTGTTCAGCATGGTTCTCCTTCTAGAACTTGGTCATAGTGGAACATGAATCCCTTGTGGAAGTGGTTGGACAAGGAGTGTGTGGCTGGTTACGCTGCCTGGTAAAATAATATGGTCTTTTCTCAATGAAAAAAAAATAAAAATAAGGTGTTAACAACTGTCTACTGATGTCTTTATCTCAAGCATTTCATACTGAAAGCTGTCTGGTGTTTAAACTCTCATTGGCTTAAGTAAAAGTACCTTGGGCATCAGGGCACCTGGAAATCTGTTCAGCATGGTTCTCCTTCTAGAACTTGGTCATAGTGGAACATGAATCCCTTGTGGAAGTGGTTGGACAAGGAGTGTGTGGCTGGTTACGCTGCCTGGTGTTGCTTTCTTTTTCTGAAAATGACAGCTGAAGTCATGTGCTTGTCCATGGATGGGAGCCATATACGTTTTCAGTGACTTCAATTCAAGCCATTACAAATTTATATCAAAATACTTTTGAAAAAAATCTATGGATATCTACCTTTTTGCTTGTTTCCAGCTTTTTCATATGTACAATGCATTAAAGATGGTAACGTGCCACTTAAAAACATTGATGTGGAGATGTAGTATTTAAAGCAAATGAAAGAACAACTTGTTTGTTTGTTTGTTTGCTTTGTTTCATTCATTAGGTAAGCAATGGCTTTCATGGTGATGAAGGGGACTGTGCCTAATATCAGAAGGCAAGCCACGAGGACAAGCTGTTCCTTACACTTTCTAATGGGTATTTCCTTTTGTCTGCCAGGTGTGCTTAGCCCTGAACAGGAAGTAAGTGAAAGAGAACAGCACACAGAGTCCGACTCTGTCATTCCTTTTGCAACAAGGAACATTGCATCGTTCTTTACAAATGTTTAAAGTTAACTGTGCCAGAGAAATTATGCTACGATGCTTGATGATTCCTAAAGGCTCTGCTCTATTTGGGCCAGATGATCTTGGAGGTCTTTTCCAACCTTAATGATTCTATGATTAAATGGTCTAATAGCTTTTCTGGCCATAGCTGAAGAAAGGGTTGCTGGCTGCTTCAAAGCATTTAAAGTATTTTATCGACTTCTAGGTGACCATGATTAAAGTATCTCAGCATAGCCTGCATAAAAGAAAAAACAAAAACAAACAAACAAACAAAAAAACACAAAAAACCCCACAAAAATCAACCCTATGTCTGCTTGATGAAACAGCAGTAGATCATATGTAAACATTCTCAGCTACAATTTCTATTATTTTTAAACTCTTGAAAGAAATAGTTTCCTCACATGGCCTGGGTTTTAGTATTTATTGGACAGGCCCAAGGTGTGCAGGAAACATCTGAGAAACTGCTGATTAACTTTAATGGCAGCACAGTTCTTCCTGTGAGTGCCTGGCCTACATGAGCTTCCGAACCTACAGAGAATATGTGATGCGTTGGTGCTACGGTGCAGCAGCAGAGACAAACTTTTCTCTCCCAGATGTCACACGTAAGGAGCACTGTAAACAAGAAGCTTGTGGGTGGCTTCACAGTTTTGTTATTAATAATGGATAAATATTGTTCTTTTTGAACTGAGCTGTGAAGCAAAACACGGAGCATCCTTTTTTTTCTGTATGGAGAAGAGATGACTGGTGACGTTGAGTGGTTATGGTTTCACAGCAAGCCCTGAGCCACCATAGCAGCTTGCTGTGATGAAAGGCTGAGTTCCACCTCTCCCTTCCCACCTCCCCATTTCTCTGCTCCTGCCTGTCACTTCTGTCATCTCCCTCGAGCCTAGACAAACCTTTTCTTCTCTAAATAACAATAGCATTTCTTGGTGTGTATACATGTGTATTACCATGTGTAGGAGGTGGAGCAGTAGGAGGAGTGTGGTGCTCAGTGACAATACTCAGGTGACCTAACCCACTCTGAACTCTTTTTTGCAGTTACCAGTCCCAACATAAACATAAACATAACCAGTCCCTTGCTGTCTGCATCTAGCTCAGGCATCCCTAGCAGCATAACAGGTTTTGCGCAGGCTGCAGCATGAATAGTTACTCGGTTTTGAAGCTCAGATGCCAGAGTTTCTCCTCTGCTAGGGCCTGATAAACCAGATCCTTCCTTTAAGGAAATTATTCAACGCCCTACGGGCCCTTCCTTTGGGAATCCTATGGAAAGTCTTGGTATTTCCCAGCAGTAACGGGGAGAGTAGAAAAGTGTGTGTTTGATAACTTTCTTTTACACAAAACTAATAAATATCTGCATTTTAAAAGACATTTTATGTTACAAGATTTGTTCAGCAAACACTGGACAAAACAGAAGTTATGATTGCGAAAGAGTGACAGCATCAATTTCCATCCTGTTCTGAATGTGAGCAGACTTAGTTGCTTACCTTTAGGTCTGACAGGAAGAACTCTCTCTGACGAAGGTAGAAAAATAATTTTCCCCTGCTTGCTGCTGCAGGCACATACAAGAACAAAGTCCTGTGTGTTCAGAGAGCAGTAAGACAAACAGACTGTGTGCTTATGTTTCATCTTGCAGCTGCTAAAATATCAATCTTCTTATTGAAGTATATGTCTCATATGAAAAATTTATTTTATACAAAGTGTATTAATTGAGATATTGATATAAGCACAGTCTTTTTTCTTCTAAGGCTCTTTTTTTTTTTTTTTTTTTTTCAAATTACATTCTAGGTAAAACAATATTAAATAAGGACACAAGAAAACTACAGTGAAAAATTAAGATAAGATGATACCTGGTGTTTCATCTTATCATCAGCTGAAATTTTATGAACAAGTCCAATCAACAACCACAGGCTGTTAGATCATTTATTCTTTTGCTTTGATCTCCCTCTAGTGTTCAACAAAATAGATATTAATGGCTGATTACAGCTAGTCTTGCTTTCTCATGTGTTCCCAGGACACTATATGCAGCCTAACTTCATTTTCATGAACTGGCATCAGACCTAGATAAATGTTTGTTATGTGTCTTGGAGATTTACTGCATCAGAATAAGGAGTATGTTCCATATGATTTCAATGTCAAGTACTTTCATAGAAACAACTTCACACTGATAAACATAAGAGACAACAATGATACAATAAAAAGGAAATGTACACACATACAAACTAAATACAGAAAAAATGTTGTACCTAAAGTCACATGTATGCTAACTGGACTAATTACTAGCAAAATGTTTCTTATACAGTTATAACTGTGGCTTGCTTATAAGCAGAATTTCTAGAGTGAAATTAGGCTGCAAATCACTCTCGTTGGAATTTTAAATGTCAGATATGTACGTATATGCTGAACAGAATTCTATATAATTTGTATTTTCCTGACTTTCAAAACTGTACAAAGGAATTTTCTGACTGGATCGGAAACTGGACAGACTGAAGGCCTTGCAAAGAATACAGATGAAGTAAATCTAAAAGACATGTTTAATTCTTACTGATACATCTTTTCCTTTTCCCCATATGATCAGCTTTAAAATAATACAGCTATATGTTTTTTTTTTCTGAATAAAGAGAAATGTCACTTCAGGCAACACAGATTTCCCCATTCATATTTAATCTTTTAGGTATATACGATATGCCACAACTTTGCTGTCAACAACAACAAATGCATCTAGGCTATTCAAACACTGTATTGGCCAGGACTATTTCTCTCAATACAATGCATGCAGCCTCATTCAAAACATTATGCAAGCCCTGGGTATTTCAGCAAAAATGCTGTAAACAAGAAAAATAAAAATGCTTAAAAAAAGATGGACTGAGATCTCAATATGTTTAAAATATTTGCAGTAGCAGAGAGAAAAAAGGAATTATTTAATATATTTATGAGGGAAATGAGAAAGACCATTAAAATGACAGTGGGAAAAGTAGATTAAAACTGAAAAGTCAGGAAATGTTTCCTAATTGATTAACTCCTTTAGGCACTGTAATTTTTCACATACAATTGCTGAGACTGTAAGCAATGCTGTTATCTCAAATATCTAGAATTAAAAAAATATATATAAAATGTTGGTGGTTATATAAAAATATTTTCTTTGCCATGAGGCATAAATGCAGAATGCCCACAAAGTCATTAGATGAAATAACCTTCCTCCTATCAAGTGTATGGGCCATTTATTGAGAATGAGTAAACAAATGAGAGAAAAAATAAAACTTGTACAAAATCAAGGTTGTAAATGCTTGAATACATTAGTGACTGTTGTTTTGTTTCCTTGTCCAGTACTTGCACTTTGGAGGGGCCTTCCCATCAGGACACACAACATGCTGTGCTGGGAGAGGAACATGTACAAGTCATTTAATACACAGCTAGAAGAGAAGTGAATGAAATTCAGTGAAGGTTTCTCCATCTGTGCAGCTGGACAGTAGACGTGATCATGAGAGTTTATTTTTTGGAAACACACGGAGTCCTACTCTCCATGAATCCTTTTTAAAATTGTTAATTTAAAATTTGTTTTATTTTTTTTTTGTTTTCTTTAAAAGAAAGAAAAAAATACGTCTATCATAATTTGTAGCAACATAATCTACCTATGGAAAAAACAAAAACAAAAAAACCTTGATGCTTCTGGTGCAGGTAATTGCTTTGGAAATGATGTACTTGTACCATTGGATCACATCCTTCACTCTAGTACATCAGTCTCAATCCACTGGAGTGACATGGTGACAAGTTACAATGATCTACACCAACCGAATATGTTTCTTTATTAAGATTGTAGTAGGCTGATTCATGTTTCTCTCTGAAGCATTAGTTACTGTGCTTCAGACTTTACCGACTGCTTTTATTACACTATTCTTTCTTATTTACTTCTTGAATAAATGAATTTTAAGCCTATGTATAACTGTAACTTTCTACAAGGAATGAAAAATAATAGTGAATTTGAATGCAGGACAAATAGTTCTCTGGGATCATTGTAAAGATCAATCAAGAGGCCTTCAAGTGACATTTCTGAGGCCACTGCTCTGTTCTTACTCTTTCCAGTAAATCATTAAGTTTGTCAGTAATAGTGTCATCACAGAGATGTTGTTATCAACAAGTGTGAAGGAAATCTCCTGTACAATGAAGCATTAACCATTTCTTGAAAGAGAAGTTCTGTGTTTCTGCTCTACGGAGAGCTGCTCTCCAAGGTGTTTTTTAGGAGCCATCCATCTTTTTTCTCTGTCTGTGAATGCTCCAGTAGTTGCAAATAAAACAATGATTAAAATAGATGGAACTACTAGAAAAATCTTTTGTATTTTTAAATGACAGAATACAAGAGTGTGAATTTACACTGCATTCACTCCTGTTTAAGCACACTATCTTGTAAACCCATGTATGTCTTATTGAGAGAAAATGCATGAAAGAAACAAGAGCTTCTTTCCTGGGAGCTACTTAAAAATACTGTTGCGCTTTTTATCTTGCCACAGAACTAATATACTTACATCTCTTTATGCTAAAAAGTAAAAATAATGAAAAGACAGTTATTAAAAATGAATTCAACAGGTGATTACTTTCTCTGGGAAACCTGTATGATGGGTGCAGGGTGCAGAAAATATCTCTTTGAGATGCTGCTTTTAAGAGCTGTCTTCATGCTCGTCTCTTTGGGAGGGAGAAGTACTGGATAAGAAAACAAATATGGGGAGAGTCAACTCCCAGTTCTGCAAGCCCACAAAAATCTGATTGTTTTGGAGCAGTGGCCACATGAAGCTTCAGTCTGATTGTGTGTTGGCATCCACTGTTGATGCAACTTCTCCTATGGGCAGAAGTAGCCAAAGTCTCATTGAAAAAGGAGTGCTGTTATCTGAAACCACTTCTGGAAAGGTGTGAGAAGTTCAGAAATATGTCCCTGATTAGGTCATTCTTGCTTGTCTTTTCCATGCATTAGGATCTGGAGCTCCATGGGAATGGTGCTGTGGTAAACAAGTATTTCCATTTCTGCACAGGTATCACAGAACTAAGTGTATATAAGTGTGTATGTGTGGTGTCATTTGGCTTCTGCTTATAGTCTAAAAAAAAAATTAACAAGGATAGCAGAAGAATAACTGTTAACTCAGGTATATGCAATAATGTGTGTTAAATATAGGCATTTACTCTGCCCAGGTTTTCCTTCAAAGCTCCTTATGCTATGCTCTGCCTTCCTCAGCTGCGTGCTGCAGACTAACACAGGGTTAAGTATCTAAGAGTTTTGGCAGTCAGAGTGCACTGAAGTTCAGTCTTCTGTCAGTTATAGTGCTGAAAATCTGTAATAATATCAGGTAGATTGTTGGAATTGCTCAATATCTGCACGAGACTAAGTGAAAACAGAATTTGGTCTTGCTGCAGCAGAGTGAATGTTGGAAAGCAGTAACTGGCAGGAGTAGCACTCCTTGTGTTATTTCCAGTCCAGATCCAAGAAGACTCATTGATGACCAGTTAGAAAGAGATGTGTGACTTCTGGTTGATGCAGTGAAAAAAATGAGTTGAATTGGGGAAAAGCAGTATCCAAAAGATAAGAAACATGTCAATGGAAGCTTTCCTACTGTATAGCTTAACCTCAAGTTGTAAAGAGGAAAATCTTACTCAAGCTTCACAAAAGAGAAAAAAAAAAAAAGAAAACCACTTCTGAAATTTTATGTTAGAGAATAATATTGCAAAATGAATGATGTTAGGGATCATTACAAATATGGAACTTCATTAAATGAATAATATCGCATCTTTCATTACTTTATCCAAGCAGGCTTCCTGAGTTTTAGATAGATTTAGTAGATTTAGTAAGCTCCCACTTACCTGCTTGTGAAACAACTTGAGAGCCAGTGTGCTGGTAATGCTGGGAGCAAGATTACTTATAAAGGAAATGAAGCCAACATAGTATTTGCGTAAAGGAAAGCCTGGAACATCTAAATCAAAGCGAAAGACAGTTATCTCATTGGCATAACCTTGAATTAGGGTCATTTAAAAATAAATCATCCACTTTCTCAGAGAATTTTTATACAAAAAAAAAAAAATCAAGAAGATTGTCACTGTGTTTGCTTTTCAGTCTAAGACCTCTACCAAAGACATGACTGGTAGCACAGATGACAAGTTAACAAGGTAGAGAAAGTGTTGGTTGAAAGCACCCACATCCAGCTGTACCAGACTGGACAAAATTAAGAGATCGTGACAGAGAACTGTAACTGAGGTCATAAAGGTAAAAAAAAAGTACTGAGCTTTAACAATATTTCCTAAAGAGGTGGCAGTCCCTGCTACTGAAACAAACTGGTTGTGGGGAGATTAACATAAGTAAGTTACTATTCCATTTTTTCCTTAGGGAAAGACTTCACATTTGGATCTATTAAATAGAGATTGGAGATAGCAATGCCCAAAAGCAGAATCATATTCTTAACAGTATAAACAAAGAAAATTTGATTGCTGCCAGGGAAGTGAACAAAAAGCTCAAAGCTTATAGAAAAGGTAAATTCATTCTTAGGAACAGAGGTTTTCATTCACCTCTGTGCAGGACTGGTGAAAATTCAACCTGTCTGTAATTGGCAGTCTGACAGCTTCAGTGAGAGTCATGTGGGTCCCTAGCACATAAAAATTGGAGGTGAAAAACTTTAGCATCACATCCAAGGGGAGAGAACATGAAGAAAAACAAACCAAACCAAACCAAAAACTTTAACAAATAGAATACATCACCGTACTCCAGCATCTTCCATTTTTCCAAGGAGGAAGAAAGAAAAACCTCACTCCCATTTTCCACCCTCAATGGCACACAGTTTTCATCTTTGCTTTTTATATTCCATTTCTTTAGAACATTTAGACCTATTGAGTGCAATTGTGATACATGAAGAAAATTATTAGTGAAAGTATGCATGGCATGGAAGAATAAGACACAGTCAACACAACTGTGTAACAGGAGTACAGAATATTTTCTTTGATTTCTTTTCCCCTGCTCTGCCTATCATTTGAATAGCTTCCTCCAAACACACCTGTGCTGTTTGCTCCTGAGAACCAGCTTCAAAAACATTCATTCTGTATCATGTCAGGTGGCCCACATTCAGGTTCTTTGCACTATTTGCACCTGAAGACACTTGTTAGTGCCTTGGAAGTTAGCTGTGGAAAGTCTTCACTTCTTCTTGTGCTGTGAATTTCTTTCCTAGACTAAAAGTTCAATATGCAATCTAGCAGTGTATTGTATGCACAAAAATGTTGACAACATAAAGTGTAGTAAACAACTAATAAAAAAAAAGTCTGTAAATTTGTGCTTACATTTTATTTCAGCTGCAGAGAAAAGATACACACTGGAGGCACAGAGCCTCTTCACTCAGCCCTATGCAACAAGTTAGTTTGGATCGTGTCCACTTTGAAAGTGAAGAGTCAGAATTCATAATAATTATGTTCATGGCCATGTACAATACAGAAATTCAATTTTTACTTTAAGTCTAGAAAGTCAGAAGGTACTTGCTGTCAACAAAGACAGCTCTACATTGATTTAATTGTATTCTGGAGTTTTACCAGGTTATTAAAAAGAATTGGGAACATGCTACAACCTATGATTGTGTTATTATTGTAAAGCTTTTTAGAAGAGCAGAAGGCTCTCAGAGAAGTCTTCTTCAGATTACATTATGCTAACACTGTAGTATGCCTCTACTAATATTTCATATATCTGTGTTCAGATGTAATGAGAATGGTATTCCTACCAGCCCAACAGAGCTGGGGTCATGGGTGTGCGAGAGACAACATTGTGCCTTTGGTTCCAGCTGCAGCTAATAATATTTTCAGCCTCCGGGAGGCACATCGAGTACAAAGCTGCAGCAGTAAAGAGATTAATCTGGATTTACTGTACTTTTAACCTGTCTGTATAGGCTCTCTGCTGCTCAGCAGAAATGTATGATGTTATGGTTAAATTTACAGTGAATGTTTCTACAAGCACTAATGATAATAGTAAGGTTTGTATTCAGAGATTGATTCTGGAGGGTACTGTGAGCATTTAGAGAGGGGATAAGATCCACAGAGGCTCAGAGTTGAGAAATAAATTGAAATACTCCTTAAAAAAACATCTACCTTAACACAATACCCTATGATTTTAGGAAGATCAATTTTTCTAATGTTAATTCTGTTTTGTTTTGTGTTGGGAAAGTGTGTAAAAAGTAAAGAACATATCAGAAGAGGGGCTAAGAGTTTTAGTTTTTCAATGTTTTTTCCTATAAAATATTATTATGTAAAACAAATGTACTATGATGAATTACAATAAAAACAGCTAGAATTTCAGGTAATAAAAAATGAATCTGTGTTATCACGCTCCATAAAATATATTATTTCTATCTATTGAGCTATGAAATCAGATAGTTCTAGTTTGAAGGCTGACAATGCAAAGTAATTAAAGACATCATCACCTGAAAATCATCTCACAATGATTTCATCAGTTCCGCACTTACAAAACTATAGCCAATTTAATACTCATAATGTGTTTGTTTTCATCCCACTGTGTTTCAATTCTGGAGAGCACACAAGGAAACAGAATGTTTTCACATGTGAAGAGACAAAGAGATACAGAAATTGTAGCAATTAATAGCTCTGTCAATAAACTGAGCTTTCAAGGAGAAGACATCATCAGTGATGCTGACCGGAAGAGGAGTACATGAAAACTGGGACCTCAGATGTGCAAAGAAATGCACAAATGCTATTTCCACAGTCTACACAATTTTTCCATCCAGTAGAAAGGCAACAGATCAACTACGGCATTCTACAACATTCTCAGCATGCCATGCAAAATGTCTTATCACTTGGAGCTTTGGAGGAAAGGAAACTATTAAGTTACTCCATCATCAGAAAAAAAAAAATAATCTTTTTGAGGACAGATTGCTAGAGAAGACATTAGCAGGAAAACAGATTTTTCTTAAGCAGAAGACAGCTTAATTGTCATTGGCTTGTAAATCAAGGATATGTGAATATTTGCATTTTTATTGTTGATAATCTAATATTTGCAAAAAGATGTTACTTGTTCTTTTTTTCCGTGACTTGGCAAATATTTTTTTACATTTTTACATTTAAAACATTAAGTATTAGGGAATTTCTGGAGGCACGCTGGTAGTGAATTTATCCCTGAGGCAGTGCCATATGGTCAAACAAATCTTCAACAGGAAAGATTTCAGCCAATTTTTTTCAGATGTTAGCATGTTTTATTTTGTTTATTTATAACAGGTGGTATTAAAATGCCAGCAGGGATTTTTTGGATGAATTTGGGTTAGAAAAAGAAGCCTGAGGTGCAGTACTGGTGTACTTCTGCCTCCAGCCATCACCTCTTGCTTGGTTCACAGCACCTCACAGCTGAACACTCCGGGAAGCTTGATTTGTCATTAATCATAAATACATGCAGCAATATCAAATATGGTGGTGTTATTTTCTTGCACTAAGTAGCTGTACTTAGTGTACTGGAGTGAGAGTAAAAGAAGGAGGAGACCTCCTAGCTTGTGTGCCCTTGCTTGATGAGGCATGGGAGAGGGCAAAGTTGGGAACCAGGAGCCTGAAGGTGAGGGAACAACACCATCTCCATGGTGGAAAGAGTAATAAAAGAAGGTGAGAGGAGGTAAGGGTGGATATGTGATCGTGCTCTCCTTCAGACTGAAAATGAGACCTAGTTTCCTGATCCTCTTACCTCCCTCTGAGGTAAAGAGCAGTCCACTCCTGGGGTCAGCCTGCATTTAGAGTGGCAGCTAATTTTGTCAGCTCAAATGTCACAAGAGTGCACTGTGGATCTAAGTGTCTAAAAAGGGATTTTCATTTCAAATGCCTCCTGTGTGTATTAATGCAAATTCATGCAATATAACTTTTCTTTTTGTTTTTCTTTTTTTTTTGTCCATTTCAATGTTTCTAAAAGGAATTTTGTATAACATTTTGTTAAAACTGACAATGACATAATTATGGACTGCATTAGACTCAGCACACATAGGGGTTAATTACAGATGCGTGGTCTATTTTACTGTTAACATATACCAATTTTTTAAATACTTGAATTTTTTATATTTGTGTTATATTGTAGTAAGTGTTTTATGTATAATATTGCTTATGTATAATATTTCATGTGAAAGATTAGAACAGCTTTAAAATGTAAAGCTGGCATTGCTTCTGCATTGAAAGACAGTTTTCACACAGATAGTGGAATGGTCAGACACCACTCCTCAAATACTGGTATGCAAGATGAATGAAGTATTTTCTGTGGATGTTCAGTACATTCAATCAATAGTATGCCAGGAGAATTTAGTCATATTGCAAGATTATTTCTTGAAGAAATCAATAAAATAATATTGCAAAAGTGCCAATAAAAGTCATCAAAAAGAGTATATGTTCTAAGTGTGATTGGCTGTCTAGGCTCACCCTACCTTTTTTCTCTCCTAATTACTGTTTGCTTTCCCTGCTTTCTCCCTTTATGGAACTTCTGGAGGAAATTGTAGCCAAAGAAAACCTAGAGGAGGCATTTGATAAATGGTTTCCATACAATTTTCCATTATTGAAAACATCTTTTGTTGTCTGATGAAAAGCTGTATTTTATTGCTTAATTGTAAAACATGCATCACACTAAGGTTAACAAAAATATGTTTCATGTAAGGGAATATTCTACTGAGTGTCTCTAAGCTAGGAAATGAAAACATGCAGATGAATATGTGTAATGACAGGGATAAGTATTACTAAAAGACTTTACACAGTAAAATCATTAGTCAGTTTATTGAAAACTCTACCTGATGAATCAGAGATTGAGATGTTGTTTCAGCTGTTTCACTTTTCTTCTTTCTCAGAAAAACCGGAGCCCCAGGGCCCTCAGTGGGACCATGTTGGGGCAAGAGCAGCAGCCTGTCTTTTGCTGGTACTGAGAAGGAGGCGGGAAGGGGGAAGAGTGTAATCCTTTGATAATGCCAGTTGAAGTTCTTCTTTCATTTTTCCTACTTCCTTTTCCTTTTGTGAAGAGTGCTGGTAATGGTGTATGTGAAGACTTCATGTCAGGCTGAAACAGCAACCCTACAATACCTGGTTTGTAGCTGGAATTAACCTGACCACCTATATTACCATTTGTTATTTAAAATGCTGATTTATCTTTATGCTGGAAGCTTTGACAATAGAGTTAAGCTGAATGGGAGGTACTGTACTGGAGAGAGGAAGACTGAAATTTGCAGTATGAACATCTCAGTGTTAAAATGCCTCTAATACAGTGCCTGTGTAAGTAGGGGAAGATTCCCTGAAATGTTAAAGACAGGCAATTTTTTAGGTGCTGTTTTACATACCTTTCTTATTCAGTTTAGTGTGGAAAGATTGCTATCTGAAGTAACATACTGCAGGAGTTGGACTTGATGATCCTTATGGGTCCCTTCCAACTCGGGATATTCTATGATTCTATGACTTACCATATTTGATGTGCAAAAAAACCCAAAAAAAAACAAACAAAAAAACCCAACAGAGATAACTATCATAACATATTTGTCTATTGCTTTTTCTCTTTTAAGACATTAATATTGAGATTTTGGTTTAAGTTCAGGATAGAAACTGAAGGAAAAGAGCATTTCTTGAGGCATTTTTATTTTTTTCCTTTGACTATTAATTAATCTATAGTATGCTTTTATTGAATACTTTATTAGTTTAGTGTGACAGAAAATCAACAACGACTCACACTTTGCTCTCAATCTAGTTCGTACCTTACCTACCTGTCTATTATTCCAACTAAGCACATTTCCCATAAGCAATGTGTGGTTATCTGTTATGTATAATTGAAAAGATTCTTATATTTATTTGTATTTATTTGTCATTCTCAGCCATGCATAAGAATTAAGTCTTGGAGCAAAAACTTGAAAGTCTTTGCATCAGTAAATTGATTTTTTTTTTTTTTTTTTGCATCCATACTAATCTTTGCAAGTGTCATTTGGACTCAGTAAGCAATAAAAGAAAGAAGAAGGGAGTTACTCTCCCCCCACCCCCTCCCCCCCGCCTTTAAAAAAAAAAACTCAATTTATGTCCAAAGCCAGAGGGTGGTTGTCTTGGCAGGAGGTGGAAGCAGTGGATCTTGTGGAAGCTTGACTTTTACTATTTCGTATAGATAGTTTAATTTCTGTAATGTGTTCACATATCAAAACAAATCCAGTAATGAATGGGTTTGTAGCACAAAGCTTCAAGATAAGAAGGTGATAGAAGAAGACAATGTAAAGCAAATGAAGAAGCAGACATCAGCTTGGCATCTACTGCTGCAGTGCCTGCACACCGTCATCTTCAATGTGTTTATCTGCAGAGTGCCTTTGAGGTAAAAAAAAAATGGTCTTAACTCATTTTTTTTTTTGAGTTGTGCAAAAGGGTGAATCACACAGCAGCTTTTTAGCCCTTTTTAGGGCCCATTAACAGTGAAATAGATCCCCCTCAGGGCTAGTTTTAGACTATCAATATTAGCACAGCTGCTATGAACAGCAAAGGCTGCACAGGATTGTGCTGGAAACTGGGCTTGCACAGGCACCTGAGCCTTAAGGCTGCTTTGCTGCAACCTGCTGTTGCTCATTTAAAAAGGGCTTGCATGAGACCACACCAGCTTCTGGAGCTTATTGGGCTGCTTCCCCGTCAAAGACTACAACAGGGAGCACAGCGGGAAGGGGACGGGAGGATAATGATGAAATAGGAGTTTTCAGTACCAACCACAGGTTTTTCTGGCGGTGGCTATCGGCTGGCAGAGACCAATCACCTCAGAGGTGGCACCAAGCTCCTTGAGGGCATGTAAGGACATAGGCACAGTGAGCTCGGGTCAAACCAAAGGTCCAGCTGGTGAAATATTTTGTTCGTAGCAGTAAACGCTGGGGGATGCCCCAAGAGCAATACTCCAATTGTTTCAGTTCACAGGATTTCGCTTCTGGGTATTTTGTAAGCTTCAGTAGAGGACCTTTTTTTTTTTTTCTTTTTTTTAATGGAGTTGTCTGGTCTTCCTTGGTGTTCATATAATCTTCTAGTCTTCAGTGCTTTCTTTTACCATGAGTTCTGCAGGTTTATCACCTGTGGGAGTTATTCCTGTGAGAAAGACAAACTGCTTTTATTGTGTAGAATATGGATCTTCTTTTCACTTGTGAAGGACAAGCTGGATGTTGGTGGGGAAGGAAGACAAGGATAATAACATTGAAAAATATAGCCATTTTTTTTCCTTTTGGATGATGTCTCAGCTTGGGTAAATTCTCTTCCTCTGCTCGACAATGAGATTATTATTATTTTTAACAGGTTACAATGCATTGGGGTTCCTTTTTATTTTTATCTATTTATCTATCTATATAAAATGTGTATATATATATTATTTATTATTATTATTATTATTTTTCTGAGAGCTCATAGGTTAGGCCTTTCCTCTTATTTGGGATTTCTGCTGAGTTTTGGAATACCTTCTGTATTTCTGAATACCTTCTGTAACTTCAGCATAACATTTGCAAGGGTTTCATATTTATAGCTGTTTGAACCTCCAGGAATTTTGTACTTTTTAAACATCCAGGAATAAAGAAAACTGAAGCTTAAACAAATATAGAGTCTATAAATAGTTTCTAATATAAATATCCTTGTTTGTATACTGATGCATAGATCTCTTTTAGACACTCAGTAATGTGGGCAATATATTCTGGCCTCTTCCACACCTACCACTCGAGTAGTCTTTGAATTTCTGTCACACCCAGTTATGGAATGCGGGATCTTTGTATCTCTGTGCACTCTTTCTTTTCCTTCCTTCCTTCCTTCCTTCCTTCCTTTCATCTCTAATTCTCCCACTCGTTCTTGCAAAAAGCTGATTGCTTTTGGATTTGTCTCTTTCTTGCCAAATGACCTCCTTGCTGTGTATTTTTTGTCAAGGGTCTCACCTTCGTATGCAGTGGTCTTGTAACTAGCAGATACTTTGATGTGATTTGGTGGCATTGGTGTTTTTTGTTGCTCAAGGGGCTGCTTCCATTTAAATGCAAGATTGTTGAGGTTTAATGAATATTGTTGTTTATGGTGTCTCGTCAGCCCTTGGAACTCCATTCCAAATGTAACTAAAAAGCAACAAAGAAACCAAAGATTGGAAACGCGGTGATTCTTGGTTTTTAATCTCCCTCAGTTACATGTAATGAGTCATCAATACTAAAACAATTTATGGGTAGCAAATGAAAAAAAATCATAATTTTTACAGGTATTTATTTATCTATAAACTACAGAGGATGATGAGGATCCTGTAAAAGGAATGATCGCTGCAGTTGGTGAGGATGTCTCAAGGAATGATTCTTGATCAAGGCTGCCATTGCATAGGGCCACAGCAGTCTGTACAACTTCTGTTAACTTGCTTGTTGGGGTTCTAGGCAGATTGTAAGGCAGGGTGAGAAAGAAAAACTGCCCTGAAAAACTTTTGCTGAAGCCTGCTCCAGTCAAACTCCTTACATGCAGATACCTCACAGTTCTCCCAGAAATAACTGCTCTGGAAATGGAATTTATTTAATTTCTTTTTTGTACCCCAAACTACCTGAATTTTCCATGAATCAAGAAGCATGGTTTTGGAGACACCTTGCTCCAAGAGAGATTCTCTCATACCCATTCCCTAACAGACAAGACACGCATCCACATTTTGGGGCAGTTCCTGATCCAAAAGGGACACCAGACCATTCTCGTCCTCCCTCTCTTTTCCAGCAATGGGCAGTGCAACTGAATCACCCTAAAGAAACATAAGAGCTCTTTGGGCTTTCTCCTTGGTTTGTTCATTGCGATACGATTTGTAGGCAGTAGGAACAAGGATGTGTCTATGAGATGGGTATGCCACAGACACCAATTATGGTAGGGAAACATTGGCACAGTTTTGTCTGTGATCTTAAAGTTGTTGAATTGAACACATCTTTTAGAAATCAGCCGAGAAAAGATTTTTCCTACTGGTATTATAAGCAAAAGCTAAATTAGAAACAGTTTGATATACTCCTAATCATAAATGAAAGAGTGAAAACATCTGTATTGATCACATTGATCTGGAGAGCTAATACAGAATTCTTGCACATTGACTGTAATTCTTCATCTCTAATGTTATGTATTACAATTAAAGAAGGCTACCTCCTTCCCCATTTTAATCAGAAAATGTTTTTATTCAGCAAGCTTTGTGTGCTTTAACTTTTCATCTTATTCTGTTATATAGTTCAGGGTCACTTACCAGCTATTTTTGCTCTAAACAGAGCTCAAAATAGCTGGCTTTTTATTCTGAAAGAAGGGGCGTAATTACCTTAAGCCTGAAAAGATGGAATAGTTCAGAAAGTAAAAGAAAAAAAAAGATTTCTACAGTTTGATATATTCAGTGTATAGACTATGAAAATTACTTCTATTTAGTTATTAATGATAATGCAGTCATAATAATTTGCTTATGTAATATAAGGCTAATGAGATATTTCAAAATATGGCAATTATAAGCAGTCCATAATTAATAAAAATGTTATTTAAATCTGAACTTTGAAATCACTTTAATTATCACCTTTTAGGATAATGATATAGTAAAAAGAAGAGTGACTGCATTTTACTATCTTTGAGATATCCATGCTCCTGAAAATGCTTATGCACAGCTACAAAAAAAAACATCTGTGTGTAATAGTGGTACTTGCTAACAACTGGATTCAAGGGAACTATTATATTTTCCCACTAAGAGGCTTCTGTGTTAAATGGGGAAATACAGGAAGCTCAGAAAGAAATAGCTAGAAAAAAAGAAGTGAAATAGCCATTCATTATGTTAACAGAATGAAGGGTCTTAAGAAAAAAAAAAGGATTTCTATACATTATGCCATTTTCTTTTCTATTTATAAACTTACTTTTTAATAGCAGCATTGTAAAGGGCATGCAAACTCTAAGGCATTACAAGTACTATACTGAAAAACAGGGAGATAAGTCATGTCACACCTGCAGACTGTCCTCCAGGAACAGTTAGGTTCTTGTTCAAAAGCAGAACACATACTGTCCTTGGATTAGATACCCACCAGCACTGGTGGAGAGCTTGCTCAAGAAGCCTGAATACACCAATGCTTTGCAAATATTTTTGAAATTCAATCCACAATGCTACACATGGGCATTGCTTTCTAATCCGTTTTATGTGTCAAGTATATGTTGAAATATGCAACTTGTAAAGTTATGTGCAAAATATTTTTTAACTTTACCTTACCTACAAAGAGTTGAGCCTATTAGCACAATGTAACACCAGATGCTAGTTCATTCACTCTGACTACAAGACAGACAGTTAAGGAGTGATCTGAACACAGCCTATAGGAAAATCCAACTAGGAGCTTCAAAATAGAGGGTTTTAAACGTCTCACCAAGGTACAAATGTTGAAAGTTGAAGATGGACATATTCAGACCCTATTTATTTATTTATTTATTTTAAAGATAAAAATATGGACAGTGGATTTGAAAACAAAAATTCTTGTTTGAGCACAAATATTGGACTTGGGACAACTAATGCATAGCGGGTCTATGGCCTGTATTGTGCAGGGTGCCAGGATGCATGGCCACTGCAACCCAGATTAATTACTAGCTATTCTTCCAACCACTGTTAACCATAAACACCATATTCATAAGTGTATTTAGCTACTGATTTCAATGGGAATATGAACCTGTGTTCATCCCACTCAGCACAGAGAAGAGTCCAGAGTCAGAGTGTTCTGCAGGCATTTTTGCAATGGGCATTTCTCCAAGACCTACTGCTTATGCAACATGCAAATCTAGCAGGTATTGCTCTGCAGCAGTCACCTCTAGGAACCACCTACAGTTGCACAGTATTTTAAAAATTTGTTTTCCAAACCTTCTGAGAGCTTTTTAATAGGATATAGAAAAACAGATACTTTACAGGTACAGTTTGTAATGACCACATGCTGGGATGAATCTTCTGGGTTTCTCAGGGCAATTCCATTGGTATAGCAATTCTGATTTTTTTTTCCTCCCCCTCAAGTATGGGAAAAAGTTTAGTTTACATGAACAGTGTTTGCAGCACTGGGCTCTTTACGTGAAATAAATACATTTCAGTTGACTACTTCTACCACTATAGTCAGTTTTACAAATTTCACTTAAATTATTGTTAAGAAAAAGCTTATTACTATTCTGATCATTCCCTAAGTCTCTATTTAAGGTTCAGGCTGTCAAATAATATTAATATTTACTTTAAAATTATTCTAGATATTTTCAATGCCCATTTATGAAGTTGGGCGAGTTTTTACTATTATTCTTAACTGTCTGCAAAAAGACTTTTGACGGTGGATTTCTGAGGGATTTTTTTTTAATGTTCTGTTGATGTCTGCTTTTGCAAAAACCACAGTTCCCCAAGGTACTAGCCTGCAAATGTGTAATAATTTTTACTTCTGAGTTGATACTTTGATGAACAGTTGTGTACTATTTTATTACATTAAATGATTTATTTTGACTTAGTTTGTGTCTAAATTTTTTCTCAAGCATTTTGGTAGCACTTGTGCACAGTGGCAAGACTGGATTGCAACTGAAATAAATAGTAAAGTTCAATAACTTTATCCTCTCACAGACTCAGATGCATTTATGTAGCATTTGGTGTGTGAAATGAGATTTTTAAACATTTCTGCTGACATAAACTACCTCCTGCGTTTCTTGGGCTTGATTGCTCTATTAATTGCTTTGACACAGAGTGACAGTACCATTAATGGAAGACTGTATGTGTAAACTCTGGAAGATTCAGAAAGGGAAGAGATTTACATTTCACACACTAGTTGTTCTTATGCAGATCTGGTGAGCTGGGGAATTTCTCTGAGCTGTAGTAAATGTGAACAATTACTGCATGGGGAGCAGTTACTGATAATACCAGTTTTCTTTCTCCTCCACTACACTCTTGTTCTTTGCCAACCAGATTTTTGTTACAGATGTCAGATTCCCTGCTGGATTGTGTCATGGAATTGCAGTATTTGTTTAATCAAACCATAATATCTAAACAGATTTATGTGTTGATTAAAGAGACAAGCTTTGATTGCCTTCTGTTGTTGCGGGGTGGGGAAGAAATGTGTGCAATGCTACAGTATCTGCAACATGGACAGAGGAGACACGACACTGAATGAAATTTTTCCTTTTGTTGCCACCCTTTTAGCTTTCAGTCCAAGTTTTTGTTTCGTGTCACTTTTACCTTCTCCTATCCCATTTTCTCTTCAGAATCTGAAAGCCACAATGGTCCAACCTCCTGTATGAGGCTGTAGCTGGTACGTGAGATAAGATCGTAGGCAGAAACAAGCTCACCTTCTGTCTGCATTCAGAACTGGTTCTCAGTTGGAAGTGATGTATTAGTGATGCATTAGCTAGTGATGTATTAGCTGGATGCTGGATTTAAGCTGATAGCCTCAGTCTGCAGTTGATTTACATCTGGCTGAATGGAAGAACAGGCAGAACTGACTTGAGTCTGTCTGCAAGAGGTTGTGCAGACATATTCACCATGATTCCTGAAACAAGATCTGTTTATCCTTGATAGGTTAAAGCTTGTATTTTAGAAAGATATCCAGGCTTAATTAAAAAAACAAACAACACAAATCCGTGTTTCTAAGTGATGGGGAATGACTTGCTCTTTTCTAGTTTTATACATTATAAACATTCAATTATACACAGGGTAGGATCCTGCTGAAATCAGGGTATGGAAGTTACAGCTGTGGAGCACAAATGAAATCAAAGTGGAATGTACAAACAGAAAGCTACTGCTTCTTCTGTTTGCTTCTCTCACCTGCTGAAACCTGTCATTAGCTTATGGTGAATTGATTGCCTTTAATCAAAATCATAGGCTGTTTCTTTGTTTATAGAATGTCTTTTTTTTTTTTTTTTCCTTTAAGTGTAATTATGGTAAATCAGTTCAGAATACCTGAGAGGTACATGGAATATAATGAAAATCACCTTTTTTTCCTGACCTTTCTCAGATCTGGTAGTCTAGATGTGATACATAAAAAGTGCCTTTGTAAACATATATAAATAGTTCAAAAGAAGAAAAAAAGCTCTTTGAAGCAATGTCACAATAGTTAAATATGGAGAACACCAATCCTCTAGCAAATTAATATAATTAGATAATTGCTGACTTTTTCATTTGCATAAGTCCTCTGTAATTTGCCCTAACACTACATTCATTCTGTATTGTAAGAGAGTGACAGATTATATGTCTCTTACAGTTCTTATAGCCATAGGCCTTTCATAGCCATCTTTTGTGAAGTCTGCTGTATTAAGGCTAGAATTAAGGCTTCTGAGTTGCATTGGCAGTTGGTTTGATTAGCTCAATAAAACTACAGAAAATAGGGGTAAGCTAGGCTATTCCCTGACTTTAGGGCAGAAATACTTGCACCTATTTTGTTTTACACAGGTGCTCTTCTAAGGAGGTTCATAAGAAACCTTTGCTTCTGGATATGTGCCAACTTTCCTTTCAGTGTTGCTTTTCCCCAGTGCAAGATGAAGGTGTTTCCTCATATGTAAATTAAATTTCCTTTGTTGCAATTAAAGTCAGAGTGATATGGAAAATAACATGAGTTGAAAATTCTCTGTTGAAATTGTGTTTTGACAGGTTAGGGTTCTAACAGAACAATTTTTTTTTTTTATAATAACTCTACTTTTTCCTTTCATAAAAGAAAAAAATAGAAAAAAATAAGTGCAAACACAGGACAATGAACTATTTTGCTTTGGAGAGACTGTTGCAGCACCCTGTAAATGCACCCTTTCACTGATTCTATTTTTTGTATGGGACTAGTTCTTTTGCCATATAATAATTCTGTAACTCTGGATACCACACACTGTTTCTAGCCATGTTACTCCTGCAAACCTATTCATATAATTATTCTGGGATATGGAAAATGGGAGGTGTGCTCCTCTGAAATTACGGTGATGTTTGTACATATTTTGTTTAGCTGAAGACATAATATAAAATTGGCCTGTCATTAATTATGGACATCATTCTGTCCAGGCAGCTTATTTTGAGTGGCAAAAACTATCAGGTTATTTTGGAGTTTGTTTTTCTCTGTGTGGTTTTTTTTTTTCCTCTGTGAAGTGGTGTTGGCTCCCATATAGCTTTGCTCAGTCCACCTAGTGGGAAGTCAGAAATCTCTAGGACTAAACAATACCTCATTCAGAGAATACTGGGGTTACAAGTCTAAATGCAGGGTACTGCACCTGGGCCAGGGCATTCCTGGCCTTGAGTACAGACTGGGAGAAGAACTCACTGAGAGCAGCCCTGTGGAGAAGGACTTGGGGGTTCTGGTGGATGAAAAGCTTGACATGAGCCAGCAGTGTGTGCTTGCAGCCCAGAAGGCCAACTGCATCCTGGGCTGCATCAACAGAGGAGTGGCCAGCAGGGCGAGGGAGGTGATTGTTCCCCTCTACTGTGCCCTTTCGAGGCCCCACCTGGAGTCCTGCATCCAGGTATGGGGCTTCCAGTGCAAGAAGGAGGTGGAGCTGTTAGAGCAGGTCTGAAGGAGAGCCACAAAGATGATCAGAGGGCTGGAGCACCTCTCCTATGAAGAAAGGCTGAGAGAGCTGGGGCTGTTCAGCCTGGAGAAGAGAAGACTCCAGTGTGACCTTATCACAGCCTTTCAGTAATTAAAAGGGTCTTATAAAGATGATGGAGAGAGACTCTTTACTCGGGTAGATAATGATAGGACAAGGGGGAATGGTTTTAAACTAAAAAAGGGGAAATTTAGATTAGAGGTTAGAAGGAAATTCGATACTCAGATAATGGTGAGGCACTGGAACAGGTTGCCCAGAGAAGCTGTGGATGCCCCGTCCCTGGAGGTGTTCAAGACCAGGTTAGATGAGGCTCTGGGCAACCTCATCTAGTTGGTGGCATCGCTGCCTATGGCAGGGGCGTTGAAACTAGATGATCCTTGCAACCCAAGCCATTCTATGATTCATTCTATGATTCATTCCTGAACAATGATACTCTAAAAAGAACCTCTGAAAGAATGACAGATGGCATATCATTTATCTGCTACTTGATGTTGCAAAGGATTAATTTGAGCCTACTAATTTCAGAGTTTGTCAATGGACTTGTATGTGTCATAAGTGTATATCAGGGTAAAGAGAAAAGGAATATTGTTTCATCTTCTGCCTGTTAATGCAGTATGATGCTAAAATATTTCTTTAGATGGTAATGATTGCTAAATTTGCCAGGGTACATTATATTCTGCCCTGTATAAAAGCCTTCACTTTTTTTTTTTTCACTGTTTATAAAATGTAAAATCATTATTGGGAAATTTGCTAGGGTTCGTATAGTTTTGGCACCAGAAAAAGTCCATTATTCATTTTTTTAATCTACGTTTCAAGGTAAACTAATTAATGATTCAAAATTCATAGGAAAGCATCAAGCCCCTTGAAACACTTAAAAGCCATAATTTATAAGAAAATGTTAAAAAATATGAAGGTTTTCTAACTAGCAACATAATCATAAAGAAGAGATGCTTGTCCACAGTTGTCATATCCAAGACAGAAATCCATTATCTCCCATTGTGACTCAATTAAGCAGCAGAAGTGAGTGTTTAATGTTAAACTGCAATGGATGAAAACTAGATTAAATATTAAGATCAGGGTTTATGAACTCCTAAACAATGTAGTGATCTATTGGGGCAATTTATGGTAACATCAGAATTAGAGATAAGGAAAAAAAAAAAAGACATTTCAGGCTCTGTCTATTACTTTATAGTGGCACAGAGGTCTGATCTTTGTTCCAGAGAAAAATGAAGAAAAATATAAGTAAATAAAAACAGAAAGAACTAAAGAAGCTGAAGAAAAACAGAAGGGAATCCAGCAAATATCCATCTCCCTTTTCCAAATATGCTATGACTGAATTGGGGAATAATTTTCCCTGGGAAGCACCACTGGTTGTCAAACTGCTGTTGATATGTGGAAGCAGCTCTCATATATCCCACCTGAAAAATATCTAGCTTTGTTGTGCCAATTAATCCCTGTCATTTCCTGTGAACTTTACTGCTGGTTAGCTGAACTGCTAAATCCTGCTCCACTGGTTGCTGAAGATGCCTGCTATAAGTTATTATCACTGCACTGAAGGCTGTGTCAGGCAGAAGTTACACAAGGCAGTGCTGAATCTAATTGCATTGGGTCTTGATCCTGAAAACCTTACAATCATTTCTAAATATATTGTTAATTCCATCCAAATTGATGATTAAATGCTTGTGGAATTATTGCAATGTCAACTGCCTGGCCAGAAATTACTAACTAAGCAAGAACTTTCAGTATGATTTATAATGCATTGTTTTGGCTTTTGTTTTACATAAGAATGTTATCCATTTGACCCATCAGGTGGAAAAAAAAAAAAAAAAAGAGGGATAGAATAAATTAACTGCTAGCCCAAGTCCCTAGATGCCTTTTTCCTTCCCCTAGGAAAAAAGCTGAGCTTTGATATCACTGCTTTATTGCAAGGTCTTGCTGGTTGTCATTCTCCAGCTGTTCCTGGCTTAAGGAGGCAGAAGCTGTCAACTGACTAGGCAGTTTTTTGAAGTTCGAGACCTGTTACTCTGCTTCAAGTCTGAAAGACAACTTGGCATTGTTCAGTATTCTCTTACCAGGCAGAGGTAGCTGTAAGAGAGAGGGAAAACATGTTCGACACTGGCTGCTGTGCCTTACTGTTTTGAAGATGTTCCTAGTGAGCAATCAATAGTTATGAACCAGTAGCATGTATCCTAACTCTACAAACTATTCATTCCACTGGTATCTCTTTTCAGAATAGCCCTTGAAATATAAGATAGAGCAGGTATGGTAAGAATCAGGATCAATCTCAGGCTTGGGAAAGGGAAAAAGGGAAACAATCACCTAAACAAAGGTGCCTAGTGTTACTCCAGGTGGTGGTGTAAAGCATTATTTCAAGTCCCCCATTATGAGTCCAGGAGAAAGCAGAATGCTGCAGGCCCTGTGTCACATCCATCAGTTCTACATGGATGATAAGCATACCTGACGGTACAAGCACCCATGTTGAGGCAGCTAGGTCCTGCCCTAAGGCTCTTAAGTCCTCACAATGGGACCTAAAGAGGTATTTAGCTCACAGTAACAAACATAGCTGCCAGTGGACTGCTGAACAGCATGCTAGGATACACTAGGCTAGCCACTGACTGTAGTGAAAATGGAGACACTTATATGAATACTGGTGTTGCAAATGCTGAAACTGAAATGTCTGACTCTGCAACTGAAGTCTGCCTAATGGAGCTGAAGCCCAGCTATGGTGAGTACACAGACAGGGTCCCTTCCTGTCTCCTGTTGCAATCACTTTGGCTGGGTTGCCTTTCAACCATCCCTTGGAAAGGACAGCACACATCTTCTGCTTTCAGTGCTGGCCGTGTCAATGTGCTGCACGCACAGACCCTCAGCATTCTATGCGTGACTTAGTCTAACACTTCCAGTCTTGCTGGCTCAACAGCTGAGAATTGGACCCCCCTGCTATTATTCCTGAGATAACTTATGTTGGCATTTGTGACATGAAGAGCCTGTTGTACTAGTATTAACAGAAGAAATGGCTTGAGCAAAGTCTAGTGAAGCAATGTAGTTCCAACAATGTGAGTGAATTGGTGGGTGTTGCTAAAAATAGAGTAACACTTCTGGGTTTTATACGTAACCAAACTGAAGACATATTTCATTTACTAACTTTTTTTCACAAAAGCCTTTAAGGCCATCTGAGTCTTCTCAATTATATCAGAGTTAGATATTGCTTGTAGCAATCCTTTTGGAAATTAAAATTGACTAGCTTAGGCATGGCAACCAGTAAATCCATAGCAGGGCTCTGTGTAGCAAGAGCATTTTCAACACACTGAACCTTCCCTACCTCTTTGTGAAATTGGGATCTTTGGGGATTTTAATATAATAAGATTTGGTGTGAGACCTTGTAGAAGGGGATTGCCAGAATATATAAACTCTCCATGACAATTTTGAACCTGCACACCCTTGCACCTGCATACTTGCATGGCCCAAGACATTTGTGTTGAAGCACTCTGGCCTGGATCAGTTGTGGAAGATGGGATACTGGCTGTTAAATCCTCACTATGTTCCTTGGGCTCCTTTTGATTGGTGATGACAAGCTAGTTTTTGAACAGATTTATTATTATTATTATTATTTATTTATTTATTATATATACCCTGCAGAAATCATTAGCTATTATAGGGTGGTCTTTTGCTTCAGAATATTGCTTGTCTTGGTTTCCAAAAATCTGAAGCTATGTTACTACCCATTTCCTCTTTAGTTTCCTTGTTTGGAATGTGAGTTTCAAGTGTAAGCTCACAGCTGCTTTTCCTATTGCACAGGGAAAAGAAGGGTGTGTGACATGCTGCAAACTTGCTGCCACCCTCCTGCTGCTGGCCTTAGGGTCTTCCACTAAGGGTAGTTTGTAACAGGGTCTTGTCAGAGTGAAGCCATATGGGCTGTCAAGAAAAGATAGGCCCTCAGTTTGCTGCTGGTACTAACGCTCTGGGCCCGAGGATCTGTATCATCCTCACAGTGTTGTTTTGTATTTCTTTTTTTCTGCTATTAATTTTGGTGCCTATATGCCACTCATTCCATTCATATTTCATTGATACCAACCTTAACATTGCTGTCATCGATCTCATCAGGAGGACCTAAGACAGAGCAGAGGCAGAGAGAGAAGATGTAAGGATTAAGCTTAGGTTTTCTCAGCCAGAAGCCAGAGCAGTACCCTTAACAATGCACTTACTTTCCATGTTCATAGCAGATTATCAGTGGCTCATTTTCAGGGAATGATTCATCTGAAATGATGGTAACTCTGTATGAGTGTGTTCTGCAGGCAGTGCACTTAGCGGTGAAATAATACCTGGCAGTCTGAGCTAATTAATCCCTCATCTGGCCTCAGTGCCTCCTTATGCCTTCTACTGGTCCTGACGCTCCTCTGCTGTGCCAAAGTGCTTCAGCTAACCATGCTGTCAGAAGACAAACTTGATGATTAAAAATGCATATATTTATGCCACATTATGGGGCTGACTCTACTGAGAAAACTCGCACTCAGCACCAGAGCCAGTGCTGTGCGAGGAGGTGAGTGGGCCCCCTATATGGCTACGAGGAAGGGCCAGGGGTTTGGGATGAAATAGGAGGCAGATGGGCTGTTGTGTCCTACCTCTCCCCAGGGACTCCACTGGATTCGTTTTATTCTAGTTAATTTTAGCTGGTTGCTAATTAGAATAGCTAACGTGCATTTTTTCTAGTTAAAGTTACTTATTCTTTATCTCAGTACCAAGGTTCCTGTTATGACTCCCTCTGCTATGATGCTGTCCCTGTTTGCGTGCACTTACTGGAAGTGACAGAGAAATGAAATGCTGATATTATAAATGTCATAGTAAATGACATTTCATGTTAAGAGGGTAAGGTGATATGACAGAGGTTATCTGTATGGTGGGAAAAGGTATTATCTTTATGTGCAGGAAATATATGTAAGAACACAATAAGAAGTTAATTTCTTTGTAAGTGGGAATAAAATGATGCCAAAGTTGCTTATTTAAAATGTGAACAAAAAATGGAGTGAAAAGCCTTCCCAGTATGCATATTGCCCCCCCACCTTCCTCTCCCCATCCTCCCCCCCCCCAAAAAAAAGAAGAAAGACCCTACTTTCCGTAGAAATTAGGGAGGTTCATCTGCAGATGTAGTGTTTTTATTCCATAGGAAAACAATTTCGGAGCTATATTTAATAAATTAACTAAATAATAAATATGAAAATGTTAACTAAAAATATTCAGGAGTGGTGTTGTGAAACAAAAAAAGCTTTTAATTTTGTTAAAAATTGCAAGCATGGAATTATTTTTTTAAAAAGGAAAATTATTTTCCATTAGTGTCTATGCTCTCTCTTTGATCTATATATTTATTATTTCAAATATTATTGTTTAAGAACACAGTGCTTACTTATGCTTTAAAGTCTCTGATTTATAGTTACACTAGAATTGTTATATGTTTAATAGAGCAGCTGCTTGTACCCATTAAAGGAATCCTTTCTACGGAATAATTAAATTATCTCACAGAACGAGAGAACATGTCAGGTACAAATTGAGTCTACAGAGGGTAGTTTCCCCCTGAGGTACATTCATATAGCTTTAACAGCAAAACTGATTGGCCCTATTCAAAGGAACAATGCCTTACTCAATCAGAAATCTTGAGTGTAGGGTATTGGTATGAGTAAAATTTTTCACACAGTACAACAATAAGACCAGTTTCTTACTCTTCAAGGGACAAAGACACAGACTGCTCTTATTAATATTGAATCAAACGTTCATCAAAAACTTCTGTTCTGCTCAGCAACATAAAATGAACACATCCTTTCCATACAAAGATTCTCTGTGATTTAACATCACATTAACACTCTCTGCAGGACTTCCACTAAAATGACATCTACAGCTGAACTAATTTCACACACAGAAGAGGAAATCTGTCATTATTAAAAAAATAAAAATAAAATAAAAATAAAAAAAAAAGAGAAAAAAGAAAAAATCCCCTGGAAATCCAGATCTATTCTGTACTTTTGCTGTGACAGAAATGGAAATCAGCATCTTGGATGCAATATATTTTGGGGTATACTTTCTTTAGCTAGGACTGGCAGGAAATTCTATTAATCTTCTCTGTGAATATTTTTCAAAGATATAGCTAGAAATGCTGTACTAGCAGGAGAAGAAACCAGGCTATGTCTCTGGGCAATATTTATCCTTCCAGCAAGTTTAAATGAAACAGGTATAAAATATAGTGGATTAGTATTTCACAAAGGCGTCTTAGGTCTTCTGAGAAACTCTTTCTCATTTATGTTGCAGACGTCCAGCATTAACATCAATAACAATTGCAGATGTACAGCTGCTGGCAAAAATAAGTGCAAGTACAGCAATGGAGAAAAAGCAAAAGCTGAAAAATCTGTTTTTTTTTTTTTTTTCTTTTTCAGAAAAATAATGGAATTGTGATAATTTGATTAATCTCATTGGAACACAAACATGGAAATGCATGCTGGAATATGGGAGAACAAAGCTTTACAGCCTGGCCAAGTTATTTCTGTGTGAACAGCAGGACCTACTAATGTTATCCCTGCCGTGATGGCAGTACTGTGCAGTGCTAATTCTGTATCTCCAGCTTGTTCTTGAGGGTGTTGGGCACTTCTGCTCTGGGCAAATGTAGACTTAACAAGTCTTTGCAACCTAACATGTACAGTGAAATATTATCCTACAGGTACTCTCAAATCATGTTTTCACTTGAGCCCCGCCAAGATTCTCTCTCTCTCTCTCTCTCTCTCTCTCTTTCCCACTTCATTTGTTTTTGTTGACAAACACATCAATCTTAAAGAGTTTCTGTCACTTCATTTAAATCAAATGGATGTAAAAGTGCTTCTCTAATTATCTGAGTATACTACCTCACAGCTTGTGGCTGGGAGGCTCTTCACAAAATTAAATGAAAACTGCTGAAAATGTGATAAGACATCATTTTCTGTAAAACAAATAAACAAGAATTTGTTGGATCCCACAGGATTTTGTCTCAGGCAAGCCAATTTCCATGAGATGTTATTTTATGAGTTCTAAAGATGCTTTTAATTTTTACTGTGATCACCTCAAGAATAAATTTTATAAAGTTTATCTGTTCAAGGAAAGATCCCGTTATCTATCTGTCATGTAATGAAACTGTTCAAATGCAGTTGTTTGTTTTCAGGGTCGTGAAGTACATCTGTAAGTATATTTGGAGTATCAGCCAAGCAAAGTATTTCTAGCCTTTCTGGGATTTACGTTAGTGATTTTCTCCAAACAGCATCTTGCTATTTTAATTATATGATACAATTGAAATAAATACATAGCCAATTTTACTAACTCCTATGTTTTAGTTGATGCATATTTTGATTTCATGAATATCTGCAACAAGCATACGGAAGTTTCCAAGTGAATCACATTCCATTCAAATTTTATTTATTTATTTATATATATTTAGAAATACTGTAGCAATATTTCTAAATAACAGAACAGAAACAGACGTGGGAAGCAAGCTCATTTTTACTGTTATGCCACGGATTAAATCTCAGATACAGTTTCCATTCCTTTATTCAGTTTGTATTGCCTTGGCGCAAAGCTCTCCCAGAGCTTCTGCTGTTGACTGCTGACATTGAGTGAATGTGCATTCACCTTGAGATGATCAAGCCTAGCCCTTCTCCAATGAATTTATCATTCCAGCACTCTGTTTAGCTCCAAACGTTCTGCTAATTATTTTTCTCTCTTCTTTTTCTCTTCTCTATATTTTGCTCCAGGTTCCCCTTACCAGTGCCTACTTCTCTCTCTGCTCATGAGAAAAGAAACATTTTTATACGTATATGATACAGCCAATACATAAATAATGGCATGTGGAAGCAAAGCAAATTTCACGTCAGTAGCTTGGAGATACTACTCATTCACTGAGAACACAACTAGAACACAGAACACAACACTGACCATGAAGATTAAGACTGCCTAGCTCCTTTGCTGCAACTAATACTCCATATTATTGCTGATTATGCCATCTGTTTCTTGCATTTTTTTGCTTGAACTGGAAATCAGGGATTTAGCTGTAAATTAAAGGATTAAAGATGGACCATCTTTCACCACTCCGCTTTCTTTATTTGTCCAGGCTAATTAATATGGCAATTTATGGGCAATTTACATTTTCTTACTCTGAAGAAAACACCTGTTTAAGGCCTGATTTCTGCAGAAGTAGAGATACAGAATCAAGGAAGATAAAAAAAAAAAAAAGACATTTCAGTACATCGCATGGTAGTAAGCCTCTTTTGTCCTAAGGCTGCTCAGGGGTTACTGTAAATTAATGGTTTGGCTCTGAATGAATTCAGAAGCTGCCTCTAATACCATATATATATATATATATATATATACATACTAACAACAAAAGTAGATGTATTGTAGTGGTAACAGAGAGAAAATGAGGAGAGAGAATGAAGAGACAATGTTAGAGAGAGAACGAAGATCAGAACCAGGAAATTTTGGATTCCTTTCCTGTGCAGTGTGGCAATTTTAATGCTTCTATGGAGGAAAGGTCAGCAGAAGATAACTTTGTTGTTGTGGTTCTTCTTGTAAGTCTGGAGCATCGGATATCTTTTTACAAGATGCCTGGCTGGCTTCTTTTAGTAGAAGTGTTATGGGCAATTCACTTCATCTTGCTTGAATCTCAGTTGTGTTTTTCAGGCAATGCAATCATCACTCAGGCCTGTTCTTTTAGATGCAACTATCCAACCTGATAGCACCAAAAATCATTTAATACTCAGCCCGTTGCCTCATTGTCAAGCCGTCCCTCAAAATACTTATATGCTGTTTTAAGAGACACTATTTACATGCTTAGAAATTATGCCTCTGTAAAGAAAGTATGACAAGCATGGTGTTTTTAGGCTGTGACTTTGCTACGTAATATGTTATCTGTAGTTATTAGAGATTTTTTTTTTTTAAAACGATTCATTATCAACTCTATATACATTCCTATTAATAGTAGTGCTTGCACTTTTGCAACATGGACTGAAAACCACATCAGCAGCCAGAAGAATCCTTTGACATGGGAAGATCATTGGGAGTGTTTCCCTGTGTGGCGCTCTGTATTTTCCCTGGGCAAGAGGGATATTCTGGTGAGATATTCAATGTGGAGGGATATTCAATGTGGGACATTCTGGGATTTTTGTCAACTGAGACATAAATTGAGAAAGACAAATCTTTTTCAATGTCTCAGGGCTCTTATAGATTATTTATTACTAAAAGTCACTTAGCTCTGGTTCTGCTAAGAAATTGGATGAACATAGGGTAATGCTCCTTGCTCACTTTAGGAACAAATTTTAAGGCTTGGCTTTACTAGATTTCCCTTTCAGGGTATAACAAAACATTAGAAAAATAGATATAAGTCTACAAATTGTGATTACAGTGAAGAAAATTTACCTTTTCTTATCTTGTTTTTTGTTATCAGTCACATAACATAAATGCAGAAATTAGGTGCTAAATTGCAACTCTGAGTGACAGAAATACACAATACGCAGTCTAATGGAGTGCCAAGTTTTGAACTTAGTTCTTAGATACTCTCGCAACAACAATAACATCTTCAAAATAGACAGCACGAAGGTATTGTGAAATATACGATAGAATGTAAATCAGGTATTTTCATCGGGTATTATAATTTGTCTTCTTGGTAGTGCATTTAGTACTTATAAATATTAAAACATGAAAATACTACTTTCATCCACCTAGTAACTATGAAGCTTTCACAAGCTTCATCTGCATGAATAGGCTCAATTGTATACTGATTAATTCAAACATGAGGGGAAAGCCAATCATTAAAGCACTTTTACTTAAAAAAGAGAAAAGAAAAAAAAGCCTATGTAACTCCAAAATAGCTGTAAGTATTTGCTCAAGTCAGTTTGACTCTTTTATCTTTTGAAATGACAGCAAACTTGAGCTAAAGTAAATCTATTCATCTACCTACCTACCTATTAATCCGTGTAAGAATTATGTCTAGCTAATTTGAATATGGTATTACTACGTTCAATACCACTGGGAATTTTATCTTCCCCAAAGTTGTATTGTGCAATATTACAAGCTGACAGGATTTAAATGTTGTTGCTTTATTTACAGAAATACTTTTTTTTTTCTCTCTTTTGTTTAATATAGTCATGAGAAGAAAGGGTGCATCAATTGGCTAATGTGGTGAAGGCTCAGGTGTGAACCTTCCTGTTACTGTTTTTCAGATCAATTGTTCAAGTAATATGTCATTACATAGCTCTCATTTGAAATTATAGGACTTTAATTTCACCAGCATCAAACATCCTGCATTTTTACCCCATCTAAGCTACATCAGCTGGACAAATGAACTAGCATTTTTGTTCTGGTGACACATCCCAAGGTATCTGAACATTATTCATGAGGTAATCATGTTCCAAAGTGGGGCACATATTATGTGCTAAGATAAGCAGCAACCTCAACCACATTTCAGTAATATGAAAATGATCACTTTCTTCCCTTCTGTAGAAAAATTCTTAGGAGTTTTAGAGCTACCATAGAAATTATGACATCAAATATCTTCACTCCTGTATTTATTAGAAAATTTCAGTTCAAGAGAAAATTCAGGGAATACGTCTTCCAAAAAAGCCTAACACAGTATTAACTGACACAAAATCTTAACCCTACAAGTAGAACTACTCTTTCTGTAATCTATGGAACACAGTCATTAGTGAGCTGAAGCCTATAAGGAACAAAACAACTTATCAAGCCTTCAAAGCACTCTGACATAACGCGCTGTGATTCGTCATAGCAGTTTTTCCTTTTCTTCATGTAGAATTGCACATCTGAATCCCCCCAATTCCAAGTTGTCATATGTACTCACACCCACATCCAGAGTAATATATCATTATTAAATGAGTTTTCTAAATTCTCACTAAAAGTTAATGGATTATAGAGAAAAGTTTACTCCTACACTCTTAAATTCCAAGGATTTTTTTATAATATCACTCATGGCATTAAGTACTCTAAAATGGTTGCCCTGCTAAAACAGGTAAAGTTACATTTGCTGAATAGTGGTAGTAAAAAAAAATTGTTTATATCCAGACAAAATTTATTAAAAAATATGTATTTCAAAAGGTATAGAGTATGGGTAGACAACTAGCCCATAAAACAGGAATTTACAGAACAACTAATGTATACAAATTTGTGCTTTGAAAGAATAAGAAATTTTGGAATTTATTATTAACACTGTCAAGATGGTAACAGCTTGGTAAACTGGTGATTCAGCTGCAATTATTTCCTGCAGGAGACTTTCTTCTTGAGCTACAGACCACAGACTGGAGAAAAACATGACCTCGCTTATTCTGTTTTTCAGTGACATGAGAAATATTGCCTTCAGAGATTCATTCTTCAAGCTTCATTGTGGGTGAATGAACATCTTCATGCTTCTTTTTCATAGTGTTTACCTTCTCTAACGTCTTATCTTTGCTACCTGAGATGTATATTTTGGAATGATCTTAGTCACGAACTTTTTCATAAAGATTTTTTTGGCTGAGAAATATTTAAACTCTTCCTTTTTTTTTTGTTGAATTTGGCAATTGTTTCTAAAAAAGAAGCATTGTAGTCTCCTAATTATGAAGACTTGCACAGTTGATAATATGCCCTTTGTTAAAATAACTGGTTCGCAACCACTTTTTTAATGGTGGATAAATATTTGTTTGGAGGAATTTCTTCCTGATGTAGAGAACTAATTTAATTACTTAGACTAGGTCTCTAATTTAACCCCTACCCCAGCTGATGACAAAATATATATTTGAATTCATTGACATATTATGTGAATGGCGTTGAATTATTAAAGTTATTAATTCTAAAAACCTAAAGTAGATTTCAAGTGTAAAAAAGCAATGAAAGAAGAAAGATTAACAGTTTGCCATCTGATTTAATACATTAGATCACAAAACACATTTATGTTATTTTCTTTTACTGATAAACAAAGTTTCTATCTAAGTTTTCAGAGAAATGAAGAAGTGAACAAAACTTTTGAAAATACACCTTTGAATGAATGCTATAATACTACAAATGGATTAAGAACTAAGGTGAACAATAACTTGAATGCTGCAAGCATGGGATGCATCGTTGGTAGGATGAATTTTCCTATTCCATTCAATGAAGTCCATGAGCTGACCATATCTTTCCTAATCTATTTCTAGTTTGAAACTATACTTTTCATTCTACATTAATTCTTTGCCATTGTCAACAATGTAGTTCTTGTTACTGGATCTAAACAAGGGCTGACAGTTCCTCTATGCCTTCTACCATGTAACGAGTGCTAGCTGCACATTTGTTCCCTATTACTAGCCTTCATCATTTTCTTTCTGTACTGTGAGCCAAACAGTCTAACCCTCATTACCAGGTCTCAAGACCTTTTTATTTTCATTACCTTTCTGGCTCTAACTTTCACTGACACCAGGCACATTTTCTTATGCATTATTTTAACCAGCTTATTTCTGTCCTACAGCCACTGTGAATCCTACAGTTGTTTCATTTTGTTTCAGCAGAACAAAGTCAAGTGAATTTTCAAGAACTTTCTTTACTCTGTTTCTGTCTGAGCATTTACTTTCTTTAATATGCTAACTTTCTATTTTGGCTCCAAACTCCTTTCTTATCTACCCATTGCCTTTCAGATAAAAATCTTAGCATCTTCTTCCAGCTTAATCTTGATTCATTAGATAGCAATCCATACAGAAGACTAATGCTACCCTCTCTTTAAGGCTTTCTTCTCAGGACTTCACATTGCTGCACAAAGTTATCCAACAATATTTATGGTTTAAGGATAAAAAGAAGGGACAGTAAGGACCTCTCAAGAACTAGAATAACAGCACCCACAACTAGCTCATCTTTTGTTTAATGCTGATTTTTTCTACCTCCACTCACATTTTGCATATCAATTCTCTTTCAATGTAAACTGTTGCTTGGGGCAGGGATCATGTCCTTGTATGTGAAGTTATAGTTTTATAGTATCTTTCAAAAGTGCCGAGTCCCTAGGTAAAGCCTTAATAATATTCTTGAAAGGCATTATTTTCCTGTATATCATTCCTGCATATACCATGTTGCTATAAACATTCAATATTCGTAACATAATGTTAATATATATTATTTCCCAAGTGTAATATCAACTCAATTGGGAAATTTATGTGAAATACTCTCTCTCTTTTATTTTTTATTCTTTATTTTTTATTTTTTACCTTTTATTTTTTATTATTTATTTATTATTTAGTTAGTTAGTTATTTCTCTGCATTCTGAAGAGAACTGCAAGTTGGAGGTTTCATTAAGGCAGCTGCTGAGCAGTTGGAGCTGAAAAACTCTGTAGTTTGTTATTTGATTTCTTACCATTTCAGTTGACTGATGTGTCGCTATCACACTGAGAATATTTGTGTCTGCAGGGTATCCTTGCAAACTACACTGATGTCAGGCCTAGGTGTCTTTGATTCTGAACTCGCCTCACAATGGACTCACTTTCTGACTTTAGCTGTAGTGGGCATCTTAAAGTTTAATTTTCAACTAAATTTTAAGTTCATGTAAAATCTCAAAACTTCCCAGATTTAGTTTAATTTATTTGCACCAGCTGAACATATGTTTTAAGTCTCCTAAGTGTAAAGTTTTGTGATAAGTCCAATGTCATGTATCACAAAATAAGGGAAGACATTTCTCTTGGAGGGACTGTAGGGGAAGAAAAGTACTGCAAAGGAGCACAGTATTTCTCAACAGATTTGTGGCTAAGCTGTGAGCAGAACCCCTGGTCATAGCCCCCAATCTTGGGATGAAAATGACTCTTCCATTGTTGCTGGTTGGGGATACTCTACAGAAATTTAAAATAACCTCTTAAATTATTGCAAAATTTCCCAAGCTTTTTAACAGGAACAGTGTAGCACAAAGTTAGCTCAAAAGGAGTGCAGAACCCAAAAGACAGAAATCCACTGAAAAGTTAGAAATCATGAGAGGTAGAACAAGGTAGAACACAGGCAATGTTTTTGTGTTTGCAATTGATTGAGTATAGAGTCTTTTCCGGTATGTCCTAGAATACTTCAGAGATTCAAGTGATGCCTGAAAAGTATTCACTTAAATAAAATGAAAATATATAGAGCCTTTTTACTTGCTTATTCAACACTGTTGAGTGACATCATAATGATTTTTCTTAGTTGAGCTTGGATAAAATTCAGAATAACCTTTACCTGCTGCATTGTCTTACAAAGGACAACTAAGAGATTCATAACATGCTTTCTAATGAAAAACAGATTTTCAGAGAAGTATATGCATTTACTAGGAAAATAAGACATTTTTCAGGTATGTCCAAAAGCAACATTCTAGGACCGTACAGAGAAATCTGAGGAAGATCTCGACACAGAAGCCTGGGACTGGGTAGCTAGTGCCTTTGTAGCCTCATTATTCTGCAGAGACTGGCTCTGTCCGCTGCAGGGACTCCACCTAACTTCAGAAATTTCTGAATTGGCCGTAGAAGTGCAAAGATTATGACCACATGTGATCTTTGCGTAATATGATGAGGTAGAGGAAAGCTTCTTGTACTCGTTTGTTTTCCCTTCGTGGTTTCAAACTGAAATAAGCTGAATGTAAGCACAGGTTTCAATTCTTATTTATTTATTTATCTATTTATTTATTTTTCATTTAATTTGCTGTTTCCCCCTTTTTTCACTGGTTATAATGTTAAATCAAACTCAGTTTACCTGTAGTCCCTGAGGCATTTCCAGTTAAATGATTCACTGATTTACTGAAGCATCAGTATATGTTTGCAGTTCTGAACTACAGTTCAGTCCATTTGGCAGGTCTTGTAGAAGAGCAATATAAATATAATGTTTTTAGATAGAGTGAGTCAATATGTGTCATTGTTTACTGGTTTTGAGATACTGTGGGCCAAGCTCAGTCATCAGCTCTGTTATAAAATAGGTAAATTGTGGCTGTTGTGTTATATTATTTCAGGTATTTTATATAAGAACAGTTTGCCCTGTCAATCACATATCCACTGGTCTTTGTCTCTAGAAATACACAATTAACAGTGATAAAGAATTTCCATCATTGTTTCTTTTAATGAACATGATCTGATTATCACTTCGATGTTTATGCATATTACAGAATCACCAAGTGATTGAGGTTGGACATAATTTTCCAGTTATGTCTCCTACTACTTCATTGGAAAATGGTGGAAGCTAAATTCTCTCTTTTTTGAGATCTTTTTAGTGTATATATTTCTCATGTTTCTCTGTCAGTTTCACAGCCCGTGTAACTTTCCAAAAGTAGTTTTCAGCAATCTTATATATTCAATATCAAGTCCATCTTGATACTGTTACACTGAAAATCTTCATATATTCATACAATTTGTACAAAAAAGTCACACCAACATGTAGCAGGAACAGGAACAGAAATCACATCAGCACAATGATCTCCCCATTTCCAAACAGGGCAGGGGAAAAAATGAATAAAACTATTATGTGGAGCTGAGATATTATGTTAGTGTAACTACAATCCTAGCAGCGTAATCAAGATAGAATGCAGAGTTATCATTAAAACAGTTATAATGTTTCTAATACTTAAAATCCAAATTAAACCAGAAAGGTATCATTAGTAATACACCATAAAATGTTATTCCAAAATTTCCTAACATCATACCCTTCAATTTGGCTGAAGTCATGCTTGCCTTCCAACATTGCTCTGGGTCCCAAGGCTGATGCTTCAGCCTTCCCCAGGAAGATCAGGAGGGATGTTTTACCAAGAGCTAGCAGCATCCTGACGTCTAAGGGATAAATATGATATTCCTGGATTGATTTTCTTTCTTCTCAGTCTCAACTCTACTTTTTAATTTTTTTTTTATTATTATTTTTTCTTAACACTGGCACCTACATGCTGTCTATTTTCACTGTTTCCCAGTTAATCTGTTTTCTGATCTCCTTTTCTCTAAAACCAGTTGCAGCTAATTCACAAGGCTGCCCTCCTGTAATGACTGTGGTGTGACCACTGTGATTAGTGTTTGCTGTCTGGTACCTCCTGCCATCTATCTGCACCCTTCCCCACCACCTTGTCTTCTATAATCTTAGTTACAATCACACAGAATCTCTGTTTTTTATTGCTGTAGATTAAACCTAAACTAAAACAAATTCAGGCAAGGGTTACTTGTCTGATAGACAATCGCTATCACATCTAAACAAGTTTAACTTTCTCAGGTCCAAAACTAGCCCAAACAAGTCCTAAGACCTTGCAAGCATCAAGTCACTAAGAGACATGTAGGTCTTTATTAGCAATGGCAAAATCATATTTACCAGGCTATAATGTTAAGCGTGAGTCTGATGATCAGTTTGTGTAATATCCTGCTGTTTCAAGACATACTTTTAAAAGAAAATCTCTTTTTTAGGAAAAAAAGGTTTACTAATTTCTCTTGCCCATTTTTTCATAAATCAATTTAAAACAGTGTAATAGAAAAGCCTAAATCATCATTCTCATTCTTTCTTTTCTTTCTTCAAAGGCTACTTTTAAACTCAGCATTCATTTTTATCTACAGATAATACCAAATGCTATTCCTATTTCTCTGAAAACGTTTGCTAAATATAATTTTTTTCATAGCTTTATTTCTACGAGATTATTTCATTTAAAAACTGAAATAAAGATAAAGCTTTAATAAAGATTAAACCTTATTTAGTCCGAAGTTTTTATGTCTGTACAGTATTGGAATATTTCAGTAAAGAAGCTTGAAGTGAAATGTTTTTTCATTGCATCGAAAGCAAACATGTATTTTACTTTTCCATCTAATTTCAATGACAGACCAAGTTATCCCATTTTCTCTCATTAAAAATGTTACAGATGCTCAGTATTTCACAGTGAGATTTTTTGCATGGATTAAAGGTAATCTGGACTGACTCAAGCTTTGTATTTTCTGCTAACAGATTTGAACTCTCTGGGCTGGTAGGAAACTCTGGATAGGACACGCTAATGTTTATTCAGTGTTTGCTCAAACAGTGGCAGCTAGCCCAGGAGATTCCTAATACTAATGGCATTATTAATAATAATTATACATCTTGGGAATGATTTGTTGTACTACGAGAAAACAAGGTAAGAAAATTAGCCTTTTAAATCAACCACTGTGCACTAATAGATTGTACTGATGTTAACACCTGTTGCACCCTACGCTGCCACTGGAAAGCCTAAGCAAAAAGATGAAAAAAAAGATGAAAAGGGGAAAAAATGGGAGAAACAGCCCTGCAGATAGCAAGGCCAGAGGAGGAGATGTGGAGGGAGCCTTATCCTTTTGAGGAACGGGAGTGAGAGGGTGGCTGTGTGTGGTCTGGCAGCCGGGCAAGGCTGCCTCCTGCCCTGACTAACGCAAGCTGGAAGGTTTTGTGCTCTGTGTTGGGGGCTGATACAGGACCCTGATTAGACCCTGATTGATTTGAACTCAGAATATGTTGTGGCTTGAATCCCCATTCAGGATTTACCACATGGTGTCAATTAAGTCCCTTCCCGAAGTGCTTCATTCTTCTGTCTTCTCTGTCAGTCTGTGTGTACACAAGTAAATGAAGTAGTTGCA
Organism: Anser anser; assembly: GCF_964211835.1. Taxonomy (NCBI): domain Eukaryota; kingdom Metazoa; phylum Chordata; class Aves; order Anseriformes; family Anatidae; genus Anser; species Anser anser. The sequence continues at coordinate 56,500,532 of NC_139721.1, forward strand.
GAACTGTCCTCTGGTTCTAACATCGATTGACAGAGTATGCCCCTTCACTAATTAACATAATTAATTAAGATTTTTAACCCTGTAACAAGGGTCAATGCCTGGCAAGCAGTTTTGACCCAAATCATGCCTAAGAACTATTTGGGACAGTACTAATTTGCACAGTCCAAAGTCTACCAAAGACTATAGTAATATTAATAATGGTGTAGATGATTCAGTTGCATCTGAGTTTCTTGCCTCTCTTTGTTTATGCATATAGAAGTAACTTTGTTTTGCTTCTATTTTATGTAAGTACTTAAAGGCAGTGCAATCACTGACACTCCCGTTTAAACTTTCTGTAGTACCATGTATTTTTACATCTTCTGGTCCAGGTCTAAAGTCCACAAATCTTCCCAAGCCTTTACGGTTTAAGTGCCAGATTTCAAGAGTCAAGATTTCAAGAACAGTCTCAGTTGTGAGCACTGAAATTGTGGCCCTCTGGATTTTGCAGTTCTTGTCATTTGAGCAACATTGTTTTTTTTTTTGTTACTTTTTTTTTTTTTAATATAAAATATCAGTCTCAAGGCAGCAGCACATAAAAAGGTGCAATTTAGTTGACAATTTTTTTTTTTTTGACAGGATTAATCTTACACCTCAGATATTTATTCCAAATAAATTACATTTTTCTCTGTGTGTAATTGCACATTACTAGCTTCTCAGGTGGTGTATTATGCAAAGCCTACTTTTATTGTTAAAAGCACTCCTGTTTACATTCATTTGTCTGTGCTAATTGCAATCAAATAAGAAAACTGCTAGGAATTGAATGTCATTACGTGGGGGGTATTTAAGTTGCAGTATGGAATGGAATTCAGTTCTGCCTAAAAAACACCCAAAAGATTAGAAGTGTGTAAAGGTGAAATATACATAGATAATAGCAATTGTATTCAGTATACATCTTTGCTGAAAGTCTTTGTTTTGAAGCTGCTAGTCCTAAGGCTGCTTTCACATGCTTCTGTCCTCCCCCCACATTTCAAAGAACGTGGGACAAGAAAGGCTACTATGAATCTTTGGTGCAATCTTTCATTTGAGCAGGGAAATTTTTTTATATGGTAATTTTTTCTTCAGTAGTGATTAACTGTATCAACTGTATCCTGGACAAACGGAAACCTTTAAAGGTTTAATCTTCTGCAAGCTTTAAGGGTTTCAATTTGGAAACCCACCCCTAAAAACAGCTGAAGGGAAGTAGCATGAGCATGATAAAACAGACATCTCAAAAGGATTTAGCGTTAACTCAGAAACTGGAGGTCTTGGGCTACTCTGCAGTATTCTGAATGTCCTGGTGACAGAAGCAGGAAAAGCATTTTGGAGATATAGGTTTGGAGTAGATCTCCTAGTTTCCTTGACATGGGAGGTTTTCCCTCTTCTAGCATTTTCCTTTTAGTGAGAAATGAATCCAGTGTTGCTACTCGGACATCAAAAGGAGCTCTGCAGTCCTGTAGAATTCATTCCTGTTCAGAAGGAATGCATTTTTTTAAAGTTTTGTCTACTCCTTAGAGACAGAGATGGTGTCTATCTTTACGGTGATGGCCGTAAAAATGCCTAGACAATGAATAAGAACTGAATATTTTATTGGGTGCCTTGTTAAAGCAGTACCCCATTGTCATTACTGCTGTAATCTTCCTCAGCCTGAGGGTAAGCACTTCTTCATCTCCATGATCCAGTCCTGTCTATGGAGTGACGTTTTATGTTCTTGTATGATATATTCCCTCAGCAAGTTTGCAGATGACACAAGCTGAGTGGTGCAGTTGACACACTGGAAAGAAAGGATGCCATCCAGAGGGACACGAACAGGCTCAGGAGGTGGGCCCATGTGAATCTCATGAAGTTCTACAAGACCAGTGCAAGGTCCTGCATTTGGCTTGGGGCAGTCCCAAACACGAATGCAAGCTGAGAAAAGAATTTTCTCAGCAGCCCTGTGGAGAAAAACTTGGGGGTTTTGGTGAATGAAAAACTGGACAGGAATCAGCAGTGTGCACTTGCAGCTCAGAAAGCCAACTGTATCCTGGGCTGCATCAAAAGATGTGTAGATAGCAGGTCCAGAGAGGCATTTTTAGGAAAAAATTGTCTCTTATATCAGACCAGTCCTGTATTCTGTCCATGACAGAGGCTGATGCTAGAGATCTAAGCATAAGAAACACAAATCTTCTCCAAATGGCAATTAGATAAAAACTTGCTCTCAAGAGGCTTTATCATTAGCTTTGAAAAGGTAGCAATTTTTGCTTGCTTTTTGACATAGGTGAAATAAGAAGAGGAGAAGGGAGGCAAGGTCTTAAATGTGACTGATGACTCAAACTCAGAGATTTTTAATCACTTTCAGTGGGAATTTGAATCAAACACACGAACTCTGTGCATTTTCACATTCTTATTTTGCATATATATGTTTAATGCTCTACTGTTTAAACTGCATAGTACATAAAAACATATACCTACCTATGTATCTTTTTTTTTTTTGATCTCTGAAGAAGGCTCTGATCTACCTTTCTATTTCTAGTGCTTATTCTGTATGACTGTATCATTTCTTTGTATGCCTCCTCTGTAATCTAAACAATTGTAAGCTTTTTTTTTTAATATTTAAATATTTTATTTATTTATTCATTGTTATTTTATACTCCACAGAAATCCTGCTGTTATCCACAGAAATCCTATTTTTCCCTGGAAGAAATTGACTGATTATTACATTTTTTGAATGTCTGATTTTATAATAATGGGTCAGACATTCTCCTGACATTGTGAAACGCCATTAGGTAAAAATGATTGAGATTATAGAGGATCTCCTTTTTAGAAAGTGCACCTGTAACAGACAACAACAGATTTCACAGTTTTAACAGTAAAATAAAAGACGCAGGGAGAGGGGTAGAAGCTCTCTACAGAACTTTTGTATGAAACTTGTATGGGTGAAAAGTACTTAAGCAATTATACTGTTTTGTTTTTAGCCTTATGGAACTTGCTTATAAAAGATATACCAAAGAGGACAGAAAGCCTTTACAGGTAAAATTTCTAATGGTTTAATTTCCAAGGAAAAACAATGGACCAAATCCTTTAACTGAGCTTATATTGCTAAATAAACAGACAACTGATGGAAATGGAATTTAAGAACTTATGGTCAGAAAAATAATGCAAGGAAATACTTGATTGGTGCTTGTACTGCCTAGTGGCTGGGGACCATACTTCTAGGTGCTGCCTGTGTGCTGCCTACACTGAACGCTGGCCCTGGTGAGGGAACTGAGATTCAGCAGAGAACTGCTAAAGGCAGACTTTAATAACCATGATAAAGTGTGTTGAAAAAAGAAAAATCAGCACGGTGACCAAGTAGGTAGAAGGCAGAATAAAAAGATGAGAGTATGGTTTCTGGTAAACCAGAAACCTTTCTGCTTTGACTGTCATGCAGAATTTGAAGAATTCAGGCAAGAATTTGACAACTCTTTACTATTTTTAAGGGGATATTTATTTGCATTTAAGACTCTTATTTATCTCCTTTATAATGCTTAACATCATATTGACACTGCTGTATATAACTGTGCTGCCTTCCTCTGTTTTTCATTGCTATGAGGTACTTAAAAAATGAATGAATTTATAAAACTTTATCTATCTTTGTTATCTTATTCTATCATGTTACAACATTAAAAATAAATTTTGTATTTTTACATACAGATTGCATGTACAGAATACATTTTGAAAAATATATTTGATTTCAATCAGATCTTTTTCTTTTCTGTTCATTTCCTATTCCTATATAATTTCATATATCACTCATTTCCTTTAATTTCCTGTATCACTCTAATGATATGGATATTCCTGTATCACTCTTTCATCGCTTTCATGGCTGTTATTATCAGTTCATCCATTTGCACTGGCACTAACTTAACCTCTAATGAGGAATCCTGTCCCTCTGCATTTATTAATTCACCTACAAAATAATACAAGAGATGCTTCAATCTGCATATCTGGTCTAGTTTTGAGTAATCCAGCAGGATCTGGAGAACACACCAGCATGGAATTCCTATCTGTCCTGTTACTGGGCAGATCTACGAGGCAGTTTTATTTTCATACTCACCTGTCAAGCAACAAGTTAAGTTTATTTTTTAGGAGTATAATTCATTCGCTGTGGCTTTTGTTTGTGAGTTTTGATCTTGTTGCCTTTTGCCACATTCTAAAACACTATATCATTGTAGTTTTGAATCTCAACTGCCTTGCAGCTCTGCAGGCTGTGTGGACTGTGTTAGAAATGACCATCCTAATTTGCACGCAAGGATGGTAAGCAACAAGGAAAGGGAGTCTGTCTCTGGCAGATACAGCTTGCTTTTAACAGCAGGGCATGCTTCCCTTTCACTCCTCGGCTTCACAGGTCAAAAGCTACATTGACATGCATCACAATGAATCATTCAGAGTTAAACGGATTTATCCAGGTGTAGAGCAGAATTCAGCTTAGTTCTCCTACCATGTGTGCTTTTTCCTGTTTGGGAAAGAGAGGCAGGCAGGCACTAAAATTTACCGCCACTAATTTTAGAGCTCAGTTTGAAAGTTTGGCCCCTATATCATTAAATCAAAAACGGTCAGTTCCTTGCTATGAATATTTTATAGAAGCTGAGTAAACGCAGTATTACATGCAGCTCCTAATGCTCCTAATGCTAACTTAATTACCTCTTAAAAGAATTTAGTGAGCTTAGCTAGTCCCTCTGGAGGCAGAAAAACAGGTTGTTTTGGCATAGAAGTCTTACTGAAAACAGAGATGATAGAATATTTGTGGCTTCGCTTAGAGAAAAAATACACAGGTATATATAAAGTTGGGATAAACAACATATCCCTTTTCTCCCACTGAAGTTGTCAGACATTAAGACATTAAGAGCAGTGGTTTTTCTCTATTTTTTTTTTTTTTTGTGCAAGCACTATTGAGTTTTTAGTGGTTGCTTGCTTAGTAGCACTGGTAAATAAAGTAAATGGTTCCTATTTCCCCAACAAAGTAAGCAAGAGCATTGACAGATACAGTAGTATCAATGGTCCAGGCATGCAAATAAGTAATGTGACTGCTTAATTTTGCTCTCTCTTTTTCATAAACTACTCATAAGCTACTCCAAATACCTACAGTAGATTTCAGAATGTACATTAAGTCCAGCTTTACTGAAAGACCTCTCAAACAAACCTAAATAAAAGAAGAAATGAAATAGGCAACATTGATAGAAAGTTATTCAATGCACTGTGTTAAAAAAGAAGTGGGTCTTAGGTAAGAAACTGATGAGAACAGAAATGTTGCAGGTAAACTATAAGAGGAAAAGTTTTATAATGTTCTTGTGCAAAACCATGCATCAATAAAAGGGAATATTCAAACTAGCTTTTCATAATATCGTAATTTTCATCTAACAAGGATCACATCTAGCAAAGAACAAACAAACATTAATTTCAACATCTGAATAAGGACCCTAGCTCTGTTCCCAATTCTGCAGGTCCACCAAGGAGCAGAAATAACTTGGATTCTAATATAAACTTAATCCTAAACCTAAATCAAAACCAGCAGCCCTTTCAGACATTTCTAATAATAGCATTGCTTTCCTGCTATCTTTCTCTTTTTCATTCTTTCCCCCACCCCCATCACTGTGAACCAAATATATCCCAAAGCTTTTGGATCTCCTTTGCTTTTGAAAGCAAGAAAAAAATCCTCCCTCCTGTGATCTCCACAATTACCTTTTTCTTATTCTTCAAATGCATAATAAAGAATGTGTATGCAAAGCAAATATTCAGTGTTCAAGAACAAGCTAATTGGATTCTTTTCATAATTGGCAGTTTATTGCACATTTGTATTCAAAACTGTTCGCACTGTACCAGAACCCCCTGAGTTGCAGAAAAGAGATTCAATGCTTTAAAATCATATGCTTTTCTTAGCTGTCAAATTTGAAAAAAGAATCACTTACTGTTATTTAGAAAAAACCTTCATGATATATTCAGCAAAAAGGAATAACCTTTTACAGGTTTAATAAGTTTTGGAAGAACCTTTCCAAACTCAGCATACTATTGGAGAAGTACGACTTGGAGATAAACCTTTTTCTGGGTAATAGCCTGCACTTCTTCCCTCAGTCTTCACTGATTAGATCCCTTAGACAGTACTTCATGAGCAGGGCCAGAGTACTTTCCTTGCTTCTTTTAAGGATAGCACACAAGTATTATATAAATACTGTTCTACTTCTGTTTAGGGCATACTTTGGTCTCCAGTAAAACCCATAACTCTTACATACTACCTGTCAACAGCAATGGAGAGGAAAAGAAACAACCACCAGAAACTTGTATAGTCATTCTGTTGGATACATACATATGGCCACAAACTGTTGGACACAGACAGCTGGGCACAGGCTATGGTTGCCACAACAGCTAGTCTGTGCTGCTGGGTAATTTGGCCTTGGATATTTCTCAAACAAGGGAAGATGCACAGAGTAAGAAGAAAGAAATCTATGTTGTTCACAAACCATGCTTTCCTTCATGAAGGTGATAATGGAAACTGCTGAAAACTGGAATCTAGTTCTTCCCATTTAATACATTCCATGTATCTAGCAAAAGTCTGCATATCTCTTGGCACAAAAAGAATCACAGTATCACACAGTATCACAGATTTCTAGGTTGGAAGAGACCTCAAGATCATAGAGTCCAACCTCCGACCTAACACTAAGTACTCCACTAAACCATATCGCTAAGCTCTACATCTAAACGTCTTTTAAAGACCTCCAGGGATGGTGACTCCACCACCTCCCTGGGCAGCCCGTTCCAATGCTTAATAACCCTTTCAGTAAAGAAGTACTTCCTAACATCCAACCTAAAACTCCCCTGTCGCAACTTTCGCCCATTCCCCCTCGTCCTGTCACCAGGCACGTGGGAGAACAGACCAACCCCCACCTCTCTACGGCCTCCTTTAAGGTAACTGTAGAGAGCGATAAGGTCGCCCCTGAGCCTCCTCTTCTCCAGGCTGAACAATCCCAGCTCCCTCAGCCGCTCCTCGTAAGACTTGTTCTCCAGACCCCTCACCAGCTTGGTCGCCCTTCTCTGGACTCGCTCGAGCACGTCCATGTCCTTCCTGTAGCGAGGGGCCCAAAACTGAACACAGTACTCGAGGTGCGGCCTCACCAGAGCCGAGTACAGGGGCACAATCACTTCCCTAGACCTGCTGGCCACACTGCTTCTTATACAGGCCAGGATGCTGTTGGCCTTCTTGGCCACCTGGGCACACTGCTGGCTCATATTCAGCCGACTATCAACCAATACTCCCAGGTCCTTCTCGGCCAGGCAGCTTTCCAGCCACTCATCTCCCAGCCTGTAGCTCTGCTTGGGGTTGTTGCGCCCCAGGTGCAGGACCCGGCACTTGGCCTTGTTGAACTTCATACAGTTGACCTCAGCCCATCGCTCCAGCCTATCCAGATCCTCCTGCAGAGCCTTCCTGCCCTCGAGCAGATCGCCACACCCACTTAGGCTGGTGTCATCTGCAAACTTACTGAGGGTGCACTGGACGCCCTCATCCAGATCATTGATAAAGATATTAAAGAGGACCGGCACCAGTATCGAGCCCTGGGGGATACCACTAGTGACCAGCCTCCAACCAGATTTGACTCCATTCACCACAACTCTCTGGGCCCGGCCATCCAGCCAGTTTCTAACCCAGCGAAGCGTACGCCAGTCCAAGCCCCGAGCAGCCAGTTTCTTGAGGAGAATGTTGTGGGGAACGGTGTCAAAAGCCTTACTGAGGTCAAGGTAAACCACATCCACAGCCTTCCCCTCATCCACCAAGCGCGTCACTTTGTCATAGAAGGAGATCAGGTTCGTCAAGCAGGACCTGCCTTTCATAAACCCATGCTGACTGGGCCTGATCGCCTGCTTGCCCTGCAAGTGCCGCGTGATGACCCTCAAGATAATCTGCTCCACGAGCTTCCCTGGCACTGAGGTCAAACTGACAGGCCTATAGTTCCCCGGATTTGCCCTGCGGCCCTTCTTATAGATGGGCGTCACATTGGCTAGCCGCCAGTCGACTGGGACCTCCCCCAATAGCCAGGACTGCTGATAAATGATGGAAAGCGGCTCGGCCAGCTCCTCCGCCAGTTCTTTCAGTACCCTCGGGTGCATCCCATCCGGCCCCATCGACTTGCGAACATCCAAGCTCCGTAGCAGGTCGTCAACCATTTCCTCATGGATAGCGAAGGCCACATCCTGCTCCCCATCCCCTTCCACCAGAATGTAAGATTAAAATTTACATATTGTACCCAAAGGGTACTGTCTCTCTCAGCTGTTTACCTCTGAACTCCAAATGGCTTTGTATCATCCTTGTTGTATTCATTTTTATGAATTAGTCTTCACAAGCTGATAATCTTTTCCTAAATTCCAATTAGCTGCTGCCTGGGTAGAATTTGTTGTTTTGAAAAACACATTGTTTTTTGGCATGTTTGTTAGATGTATCTGTGTGGCAAGAGTAGCTATATACTGCAGTTTACTCAGTAGGAGAAAATATATGTACAGTCTAATTAGAGATCCTGTGGGGAAACACGTTACTAAATAGAAAATTCTCATTAACAGAACCTTTGTTGGAGGTAGAATTAAAGCAAGGTGAACTTAACTAACAGGTATTTATGCTTGATGAATTAATTCAACATTTTGAGTAGCTAAAATAGGTTTTTCAGATTCAATGGATTTTAAGAATAGAGAGCTACTTTCTCAGATATTTTATATAAATAAATTAAACAATTCAGTAGGACTGCATTTTTATCCACCAGGTATTTACCCCCCCCCCCCCCCCAAAGAAAAAAGTGGGTTCTATTTATTTATGCTTACTTGATAAATAACTATCAAGTAATTATAAATATCCCATCAATATTATCTATCAGTAATGGTCCTTCTTTCAAACCTTAGTTCTGTAAACCTTTGCACAGACCACTGTCACGCTGTTAGTCCATTTTACCTTCCACAAAATTATCTGTTTACCTTATTTATGGGAGCCACAAACCCAGCCTGTATGGGCAATCTGCAGGTATTACAAGACCATCATCTGGTGAAGATGTGGAGAAGCAGGAGAGTAGAGGAAACCATGGATCTAATCTCTGGTATATAGAGGAGAATATGAAAATTCTTGTGTGTGTGACTGTTTTGGCTCTGTTTTCTGACCTCAAAATCTCAAATGCTAAAACTGAAAAAAGATCAAGGAATAATAAATGAATTTTGCCTGATCAAAAAATGGAATCTTTTCTGCCTATGGGTAATGCATCCACTAGAAAAAGCCAAGCATGCACCTTTTCTGTTTGGACTCATTGGGTCGATCGTACTGTTAAGGATCACAAGAACACAAAGACAATAAACAGTCATTATACTTATGAAAGGGATTTTATTGTTATCACACACAGTATCAAGGGATTGTATTTGATATTTGAAAACTTCTAGCCCTATAACCTGCTTATATTCACTCAAGGACCCAACTCAGATTCAGGAGTAATATGAAGATGATAGGACACCACCAAGCCTGGGCTCTGTGGAAAGAAGACACGGGCTCCACAATTTTTTTTCAGAATATCAGCTCAAATATCTTTGCTTGAAGAGCAAACCTGTCAGTGCTAAAGATGAAACACATCAAACTGGAGACTGCACTCAGGATCAGATGTAATCCTTTGGTCTCTATTTTATTGGTGGAGTTCAGCTAGCATTCACCTGAAAAGGACAGAATAAGGATCTCAAGATCTGACCTTCTGTTGCAAAAATGACTAATCAAACTGAGAATATTGCCAAAGCGAAACAAAGTAGAAGAGGTAGGGATTTGGCCTGTTGTTTGTAACCTTCATGGCCCATAAACATAAAAATATTAATGATTCTATCTGTGAGTAACTTTTAGTCCCATAACTCACAGAAAAATATACTGTCTGGAAAAAAAATATCAGGTAGACTATTTCCAGTACAGTATGGGTTATTTCAGTAGCTGCTGTGCTAAAGAATGCTATCTAGATGGGTAGGTATTGCCTGGCTGATAAAATATTATTAGCATTTTTCAACTCAGAAAAAATGAGAGAGTTGATGAAAGAAAGAAGGAAACAAAATGAATCCTGCTGGTAAATCTTATAGTAGGAGGAACATATGCAGTTTAATCAGCTGAGGTTTTGAATTTAAACCAGCAGAAGGTAAAAAGACTGGCATCCTACAGGGATGAGTGGGTGTTTGTGAATGGCAGAAGAACTGCGTAAATTGCTTGGAAAGAGAGCAGTGCGCATGCTTGCTGAGGATCAATAGTTATCTGAAGAAATGAAGAAAAAAGGGTACACCTATGGTCACAAAGGTGCATTGAAATAAATACAAGGGCACGTCTACACTCTGAAGAAAGCCTGGGTCTTGAGCCTATTTTCACAATGAGTCATCTCTGATCCACATCATTTATCCTCAGGTGGTTAAGAGGAGCTTTAGACTTCTTTTGGAAAGGTTTAACACAGGCAGATATGAGTTTGTTATAACTCAGGTAACAATCCGATGTCCTAGCTTGATTCTTTCTGAGCAAACTCTGTATGGTAGCTGCTAGCCTAGCCAGAATAGTAGACAGCAAGGTGTCTGGAAAACGTGGGATCTCTGAGCACGATGTGGGTTTTCAGAAAGCTCCTCACTTTCCAGAATATCATAGAGGGGAATTCAAATCACTAGGGAAGCAGCTCCGCTCCAGTGTCTGGTAGCTATCCTGTCTAATTGTAGTAGAGAGAGTTGCAGAGTAAAGGAACTCTTGTCTCAATGCTGTTATCCACGTAGGAGTAAAAAACTATTCAGACTTAATCTAGCTGATGCAGACATTTCCAATGCATTATAATTGCTCACTTCACAGTAAATGCCAGTTTTGATCTTTGTTAAAAGAAAAATGAAATTCCCTACATGAAATAATGAGAATTTGAATTCTTGATTCCCACTACAAGAGCATGATTTATACTTTGACAGTAAAATAGTTAAATTATGCTTCAGAAATGAAGAAATACAGTGGTCTTCTTTTGAAAATATGAAAGGTATTCTCAAGCTGAATTTAGCAAAGTGAACTAGTTAAGGATAGGAAAAGCAGCACATCTCTTGCAACAAGTCCATGTGTGGAATGCGTGCTAACACTGTGCTGTCTGGTGGAAGGATATGAGAACTGGCTGTGCTAGGGACTGTCAGGAAACATCAGCACTGATTTAAAACTATATACATTCAGGAGACACAGGATGATTTTCAGAGGTTGCTAATGAGATGTGTCTCAGTCTGTAAGTGCCTATTCCCCATTACTTGAGTATAAAAATGACAAATGAGAATTTGAATTTCTGAATCTTGTTCAGGAAACATGTTTTGACACAAGACTGACCTTTCCTTTGCAATTTTTTCCTGTTCTTTACTTGCTGCGATCATTGGCTTCTGCTTTGGGCTATCAGGCTGCTGCACTTTTGTGTGCACTAGTCCTTTCTTCCAATGAGAAACCAGGCTGTGTTTTCCATTGCTAATAAATGACAAATTTAATTTCTGCAAGAGACGTATTGGCAAAGGCCATGTTTGTGATGCTGATGTTAAGAAGAAGTATTTTTCATTTACTTCCCCTGCATGTTTTCACAGTCAACTGTGCTACATCTGTAAGTAGACTAACTAGTTGTTGCTCTCTTTGTTGAGGACTGTTGCTACAGTCCCTCTTGGGTGGACCTTTCACTAGTACTGCCATGTCTTTAATAAAAATTATCCTAAATCTTAATTTTTCAGGTGCACTGTTTCCTTTATATATTACTGCTATTCTCTCTTTCTCTGGATTTCATTGTGGATTTCATTGAATGAATTACTGATTAAACAATTTTCAAGTGGTATTAAAGGAGTCTCTCACCAATAATTACAAAAAGTAAATCTGTCACCTAGTATGACAGCAATAGAGAGACTCATTGAATCTAAACCAGAAAATAAAAATTTTGAACTTGGACTGCAATATCTAATTATAAATGAAATTTTAAAAATTTAGAGGTTTCACATTTGTTCTTGAGATTCAGGTGTGTAGAAACACATTGGAGTCACAGGCCAGATTTAGATTCTCAGTTCAAGCTTGCATTTAAAATATATAAATGAAAATTTATTGAACAGAATAATCACAATGCAAGAGGACATTCCAATTACCTCCCATTCCAGGACAGGCAGACGCCTGACATTCTGCTTTTTGTTACATGTGAAGAGTGTGTTTGGAATCCTTTGGAGCAGATATGTGAACAGACCCTTTCCTTGAGAACTCACAATGAAACAAAACAAATTGTGAAAATCATATATAAAAATATATATAAAACAAAAAAACAAACAAAAAAACATTTGGAATAAGAGGGTTTTTAAAAAGCTGATTGTGGGGAGGTAATAAGGAAAATCTAGCATGCTAGATTTATACAGCACTTTATAAATTCTCAATTTTGCTTTTACTAGAAGGTACAATACTGTATTTCTTTCTCACTCAGAAGTCTGAGTGAGATAGAATTGAAAGAGTTTCAAGTCATAGTGATCTACTCTCTTGCTGCTTGGAAAAAATCTGCACACACATTGGCAATAGAAGAGTACTTGAGAACCACTCTTGATGTTTTACCTTCAGCTGTGCAGTATCTAATGTAAGGACTATGAACAGAAATCTCCTGTCCTTTGTAAAAAAGCAAAGTTAATTGGTGATTTTACATGGCAATCAACGTAGCATATTATATGGTATAAAATTGTGAGGATATAAGTATGCTGACCTTTACACTATCAAGAGATGGATCTTTCAGAAATGACAAAAAGATTGGTGTTAAATGCAAACTATTAAATATCATTAAACAGTCATGGCTTTTCATTAAACTATGCTTATATAAGTAAGTTAATTGTAGTTGTCCCACGTGGAGGACTTTATTCCTACTCTAAAATTTAATTCATCTCCAGGGGAATGCAGACGTATTTTCTCTTTGGAAAATGAAAGAAACTTGAAATTTGCCAATACAATATAAAAACTCTTAGTAAAAGTTTCTAAAAGGATATCTTCAGTTATTATAGTCCTGTCCTGGTCATTCTTTGGATACAGCATGTACTGTCCAGTCCTGACCAGTCAGGTCAATGTTAACTTTTGGTCAAGCCTGCACAATACCTAAGTAGGCCTGCTTCGAGGAGCTGTGTTGATGTCAGGGACAAGGAAGTGGCAAGAGACCTGTAGTCTATTGGACAGCCACTGGTGTACATTTTCAGTCTATGTGGAACAAAGATTTTTTTTCTAAATATTTCACGTCCACTTTTAAAAAAAGAAAAAAGAATTAGTTTTTCTGAGAGAAGTAAGTGTAAGACTAATGACTCTAGAGGGAGGCAAGAGCTAGTACAAGCCAGCAGAAAATCACACATAACTAAGCAGTGACTGAAAGTGTGCTGCTAAGATCGCACTTCTAGCTTATCCTCTTTCTATTCTGAATCTTCATGCACTGCTGTGAAAGCTCATGCCAATCTCCTCCCATGTCCATTTACGATACCCTACAAATTTTAAGAAATTGTGCTGAAAGTAATTTGAGTTAGGGTGATAGACTGTGCCTTGGACTCAGCCACAGCTCCATGCAAATGTATTATAAAACTTTAAGCATTAACCCTTAATTAAAAATAAAAAAATAAGATAATAATTACATGAGATTTTCCAACGGGTTAAAATTGCAGTGTGTCTGCTGTTGTTGCTAAGGACATTTGCTTAACATTGAATGTTTGAGCCTTGATGGTAAGGAGATTTGCACATCAAGAACCCCCTTAGTTTTAATGATTTTAAATTCTTATATATTCCTTCTTTATACATGAACACACCCACATATACATCACAGCTTTAAAAATCATCATTATAGTCCTTCCCTGCAAAATCCTATTTTGAATCATATTGTTTTTGAAATTTAATACATGTTACAAGTAAATTGCTAAAGAAAGGATTGAAACACCACAGTGCCATATGGCACCAGTTGCAACGGTTGTTGACTTTTCATACCCAGAAAGGTTTGGTTTGTTTCATGAACACTTTATGAAAAACCTACTTCAGTTTGTCAGAAGGTCAAATCGTGCCCATTTTAATGGAGTGATCTGCTACCACAAAGAAATCAGTGGTTTTCCCTGCATGCTATAATTTCTGAACTGCTTACTTGGAATAGCCTAATGGTAATGGTTTTAATCAGAGCTCACCACTATACGAGAGAAAAAAAAAAAAAAAGAATTGAACAAAACAGCTTATGCTTAAAATAGTTAATGGATATTAGCATAATTTTTTTCATCTAGAAAAAATCGCATTTATAAACTGAGTGGATGATCTTTTGGTCTTAACAGAGGGAGCAATTGAGTTTCTTGATTTAGAAAAGGCAATGTGCAAGATGCAGGGAGGAAAGAGCCTGAGGCATTTGGTGATATGATAAATAAAATATAAATAATGCAGGGTTTTCTCAACTGAGAATGCAGGTGCTAGCAGACGTAGCACAAATGCTCATCCTTTTGGATGCAGGATTCCCTGTAGTGGTATATCTGAACAAAGAATCTTTTACCAGCTATTTACCTCTAATGTGCCCAGAGAATGGGGTTTTCTATACATTTTTACCCCCAAAATACACAAGGATATTTAAGAATACTTAGTCATTTGTCTCCAGTCTAATAGGGAAAATACTCCAAATGGAAGAAAAAATTGTTTAAAACCTGCTCTTCATGACAATGGCTACCTATTTTTCACCTAGTTCATCCTGTGTAAACTGGCATGCTAAAAGTATGACCCACTTCTCTACAGATGTAAATAGGATTTTAGTACATGTATGCATACAGAATGGTTTGGGTTGGAAGGGACCTGAAACATTATTGAATTCCAACCCCCTGCCATGGACAGGGTTACCTCCCACTAGACCAGGTTGCTCAAAGCCCCATCCAACCTGGTCTTAAACACTTTTATATAATGTATGTGGCAATGTCATTGAGGAAATATTTATTCCTCTCTTCATTGCTACTTTAAAACACTGTTCTCTTTTCCCTGTCTGTCAGAGATGTTGTGGATTTGCATATTAGCTGCTGCATGAGCCTTTCTTGTAATTGTTACTTGTCATCAAGTAAAAGGGAAAAATTAAAAAAAAAAAACCACAACAAAACGCACACAACAAAGAACTGAAGAAATATTGTGTTGTCACAGTTGTATAGAAAACCTTGAAAAATGACTAAAGGTAACTGGATGTTACCATTCAGTTGAAAATGTTTTCAGGGTATGAAAATGAATGGTTTGAGTCACTGAGTTGACCTATATACTTTGTTGTGTACCAGCTTTGAGACCAGTAATGATACATTAAGCATTATCACTGTTGTTCTGATTACTAGAACATATAAGAAAAAAAGGAGCAGCATTTTGTTCTCACCAGCTGTTTTAAGCTAGTTCTTCCACCAACTCGGCCTGGAAGTTGATTAGAGTCTCTCTTACTCTTTTTAAAGAATTTATGTGAAAAGAGCTGGGTGGTGCACCACAGCTAAAGAGCACAGCAGCCCAGGAGGACATACATATGAACACCAGTGCGTGCTTTGTGGTGTTTCAGAGACAACGTAGGTCTTCTGCTGAGTTCCAAACCACTAAAACAGAAACAGCTGAATGAATTCCTCATATAAATATTGCTAATGTGCAGAAGGCAAAACAGGTGGTTGAGCCTTTTAGCTGCAATTAGACTGGTGCACAAAAACTTGGAAAATAGAACATCATTGGAATGCACTGTTCCAAAACAAGAACATTTTCAGAGAAACTGTTTTGGAATAAACAATTATCTACAGGACTCAAGAGGAGCTTTGTGCTCTGTGATATGGGAGCTAGACAACTTTAGGACACTTGTGTTGTCTTGTTTTACTGGTAACGGTGGAATAACAGAATAAATGGGGTTGACAAATTGTAGGCATCTGTGTTGGAGCTATGGGTCCCCAGGAAGTAGAGGCACTTGCTAGCAGCTCACCAGCATTGCAGCAGCTAGTTTTGGAAACATGCTCATTGTCAGCATTTACTGCTGGATCTTTCTGGATGCTGAAAGATGAATATATTATCTTCAGGTGAACTTAGGTCCTGGACAGACTGACTATTTCTAAAAATGGTGGTCCGTATATCTGGCATTCTAAGCACAGGCCTAGAAGTAGAGAATTACTTTATGTGTGTATGTATGGAACTTGTTCTTCATAACTACATAGCATGAATACTATTTGTTTGGATATCAAGAAGAAGTATTTAAAAGGTAGGACAAATTATCTCCAAAGCTCATAAACATAAGTAAAATGCTATGAGTACTACTACTGGCAAACAAAAGTTTATTTTAATACATGTGGCAGTTTGGAAAAGTTATGGTTATGGTAATAATATTAGTCCTTTCTGTTCTTTAAGTCAAAGTTAAACATTAGCATTTTCTAATATTTTATTTTTTCCTGTCAATTGAAAATATCAGTTTTAATTTTATCTGTTTTCTTTGACTCTCTTGCAAGAATGATGGGATAACAAATATGTTGAAGAATGAAAAGGCTTATGGTTTCTAAAGCCTACTATTTTTCCTGAAACAGAAGCAGACTCAGAGAAAGCGTAAGGGCATGGGAAAACTTATAGCTGTCATTTTCCAGAAAGACTGGGAACACAGTAAGTTCTAAAATTTTCCAAGATGTTAACAGATAATCTACTGATATTTAGTACAGAGGTCATATTTTCTGCTAATGTTGTTTTTCTGTTTTAGTTGTTTTTATAACTACAAAATGTAATCCCATATACATATTGCTTTTATTCACATTTCACATTTGTTTCTTCCTTTCTTAAAAGTGACCTCTAGCCCACTAAACTCAACAATCTTTCAGCGCAGATGGATTCTTGCATAATGTAGAAGCACCCATTACACACAGAGGTTCATTTGTGTGATCAAAGTTATTAAAATTAATTTTCTTCTTTGATTGCTATTAGAGAATAATAGCAATCCACAGAGCTCTTTGAATCTCTCCTGTATAAGGTTACCTTCAAAATACTAGGAACATCAACAATGTATTTGTTGTGCTATAGGTTTATGCAAGAACTTGGGATATACTTCCAGAAAATGGCAAAGTCATCTATTAACTACTGGAAGAGATGGCACTGCTCCCAGCTCTTCCACTGCACTAGATCTCTTACTCAGGGAGCCTCAGGAGGCCCCTCAGTTCAGTAAACTCAAAGTCGTTACACATATAAAAGCTCTTCTGCTCAGTTAGTGACTTCATGAGGGCTCAACTCTGTTGGATTAGAAAGAATCTAGTTGGATTAGAAAGAATCCAGTTGAATTAGAAAGCAGAAACTGAGACAGAAATTTAACTTTTGGAGGGTGAACCCCTGCACACACCAGGGAACAAAACATTGTGGCTACATTGCAGTAAATTACCCCTTTGCTTCAGCTGCAAACAGCAAAGAAGGCTGTACTTTAAGGGATATTGCAATACACAACTTCTTCAGATAGAAGAAGTCCTCTCATCTGCCTGTTATCAATTGGTGATGGACGCTGTTGTCCACCATGGTTGTCCACCATCCTTTCCTGGCTTCTTTCCCCATCCTGGCACAGCTGATACACTAGAAAGCCTCCTCTCCTCTCCTCTCCTCTCCTCTCCTCTCCTCTCCTCTCCTCTCCTCTCCTCTCCTCTCCTCTCCTCTCCTCTCCTCTCCTCTCCTCTCCTCTCCTCTCCTCTCCTCTCCTCTCCTCTCCTCTCCTCTCCTCTCCTCTCCTCTCCTCTCCTCTCCTCTCCTCTCCTCTCCTCTCCTCTCCTCTCCTCTCCTCTCCTCTCCTCTCCTCTCCTCTCCTCTCCTCTCCTCTCCTCTCCTCTCCTCTCCTCTCCTCTCCTCTCCTCTCCTCTCCTCTCCTCTCCTCTCCTCTCCTCTCCTCTCCTCTCCTCTCCTCTCCTCTCCTCTCCTCTCCTCTCCTCTCCTCTCCTCTCCTCTCCTCAGCACCTGCCAGGGGCCAGTGTCCTCATTCCAACCTATATCCTACAGTAGAGGTTCAAATAAATGATCCCTATTGCAGATGACAACAGGGAGAAAATCACAAAGACTATTATCTACTTTAGTTCTTAGAGTTAAATCTTACTCACCTCTTAAGTTTCTTTTTCAAATTTTCTTCTTAATGAAGTGTTGGCTTATTTCATGATATCATTTCATCACTTTTTTCCCTGACTGAATCCTTCATGAATTTGGTTTGCTGGTAGCATCATTTATAATACGTATTGTTTTCATATCTAAATATTCTAAATCTCCCTAGTAAGTCTTTTTGTTTTGTTTTGTTTTTCTGTTTTAATTATATTTTATCTACTTTCCTTCCCCTGTATTTTCTTTGTTCATTCCCTACCCTTCATCTCTCTTTATCTTCTGTAATTGTGTGGTCTCTTAGCAGATCTTTTTCTTCTTTTCAACATTTAAATACAGAAGAGAAGTGTTCTGTTGTGGCCACAGCTATAAGAAAAGCTCTGATTTTAATATTCTTTTCAAAAAAAAAAATGCTTACACAAGGGAGTGACTCATTCTCCACTGTATTCAAATCTAGCAAGTTTAAATTACGCTGATATCTGAACTGGAGATCAACTAATTGTAAAGGAATCAGAAGTGGCTCCCTAGCAGCTTTCCCAAATGACTTCCTGAGATCCTGTACATTTCTAGGTTGGATCAGATTATAGCACCCTGGATAATTCAGTATTTCTTCAGATATATGCATCTTTACTAAATGGTGATATCTCTTGTTCTGTACTGTGATTTGATGTGTAAAGCTCTGAAGTTTAATTATGCTTATCAAATCACCTTGAAAACTGCAAGTGTTAGTAAAAGTTAAGCTTCATTGATTGCAGAGCTGCCAACCATATCATGCACTGACTGAAACACAGCTTTCTCCTGTCTCCTTTGCCCTCCTCCTCCACCTCCCAGGTATTTATACACATTGATAAGGTCGTAAGGCCGCCCTGAGCTTTCTCTTCTCCAGGATGAAGAATCCCTGCTCCCTCAGCCTTTCCTTGTATGAGAGATGCTCCAAGCTCTTAATGATTTTCATGGTACTCGCCTGGGCTCTCTCCAGTGAGTCCATCTCTTGTGTACTGGGGAGCCCAACACTGAACACAGCACTCCAGGTGTGGCCTCGCTTTTTTTTTCACAATAAGATACTAATTACAACAAACGAGACTAGAAATTTTATCTCTGGAAATATCATACTGAATAATTTCTTCAGTAAGTTGCTAATTTTTCTTTATTTAATTAAACAAAACCATGCTGCAGGGAGTCTATTATGTTATAGAGTGCAGTTAATCAGTCTTACTCCAGCTGCAAGCTGAGGTTAGGAAAATAATTTTAAAATGTGACTGGAGGCTACTATTGTAATCTTCCACCTTTGTTTCTAGGACAATGAGATGACAGTTACCTTTTTCTTGATAAAACATTTGTATACATTAAATTTTACTATCCACACTTTTCTTGCATATGATATGAAAAGTGGATACAGTGACCTCAGGAAGGAGCTACACATTAAAACATTCTGATAAAATGTTTGTCATTAGGAGCTGGTGAGCACATTGACCACCCATTTCAAAATACAAATGGAAAGTGACTCACAGAAAAAAAATATGTTCGGAGAGAAATTAATGTGTGCAAGATATGAATATGAGAAGCAAGAAATGTCATGCAGTCCTCAGATCCCATTTGCCAGAGATTTCTTTTGCTTGATGCTGCTCAGGATGCAGTCTTGTGAGCCTGAAAGGACCTGCCTGCCCTTGCAGTGGGTATGGGAGTACCAGAGAAACACGGACGTGCTTTGGATGGAGAAGGTCTGCTGGAGGCACTGCTAGATTTCTGTGAGGAGGCGGCTGGCATCAGCTTGGTTGTCTTTCACAGAACTGAGTTTGCTCCCTCGGTGTTGTCATGGTAATATGAGCCTCTGATCAAATGAGCCTTAATCACTGAGTTAGAAGTCAATGGTTCTCCTTCGTAGGAAATAATACGGGAGAAGAGGAGGAAAAGAAAATATATATATTTCCCATAGAAAAGTTCAGACAATTCGCTTGACCACTCCATGTTAATTTTCCAACCTTGACACTCTAGTAACAAATCATCTTTGTGCAGTTTGGAGTTGCAGTTTCACTTGTTTGCATAATGGAAAAATATTGAAAGAGTATTTTCTGTACAGGAAAATACACAGCAGTAAGCACATAAAAATCTCTAGATGAACTTTGTAAATAGGGTTATTGAATGTGGATGGATGTTCTTTGGAATACAATGTTTATCAGATTTGCAGTGGGGTTAAGATATTAAATAATTTTATAGCAGTCATGAGTATACTTCTCCTAGTTACAAGGACATTACAGGGACACGTATTAAGTGCTACTATAGTACAAAAGACTAATATGTTTTATCAAGGTGATGCTACCTCAGCTATTTTCTTCACATAACTGCATTACTAAAAAGGAGGCTTTTTATATTCTGAAATGAACTTGGCACAGTGGACTGGAGCACCATGATGTTTCTTGACATTGTAAATTAACTCATGCAAGGCTCTGTTCCGCAGTGGCAAAATTATTTCTGGTTTCCAAGCTATTATACTTGAAAGTAGCTCTTATAATAGCACTATAGTGTAAGTGTCTTCAAGGAGAAACTTCATAAGCAAGAAGATATTTAGCAACCATTGGGAAGGAGTGAAAAGATGAGCTTTCAGGAATAAAACAGGGTAATTATTCAATTATTTAAAGATATCATGGTAAAGTGAATATTAGAGTGCAAAACAACTGGATGGAAATCTAGTTAATGAATGAAATTTGGGCATTGCAGTGGTGAGTTAGCTGATGCCTGCCAATTCAATGTGTGAAATATATATATGGGTAGTAACTACACTGAGAAAGAGAGACAATCCCCCAGATTAAAAAATAATGACCATCTGATCTCAGTAATGGAAAGACAAGAGCAGAAATAGTCAAAGATTACAGATCTCCCAAAAGACAGGGAGCCTTTGTAGAAGATATCTGAATGATCCCAGCTTTGCCCAGAGAAGCTGTGGATGCCCCATCCCTGGAGGTGTTCAAGACCAGGTTGAATGAGGCCTTGGGCAACCTCATCTAGTGGGTGACCATGGCAGGGGGTTGGAACTAGATAACCTTTAAGGTCCCTTCCAACCCGAGACAGTCTATGATTCTATGATTTTATGATTCTATGATTCATAGAGGAAAGCTCCTGCTTTTTAACTTAGAAGTAAAGGATGAATTACTGAAGGTGTACAGTCACAAGATTTGCTCATTGTAAAAATAAAATAAAATGAAATATAAAAAAATCAATAGAACCTATCCCTCTATGAAATCCAAACAGTTTAGTAAGTCAAAGCAAGGGACTTGCTTTTTAATGCATCTTAGTAGAAAATGTCATTGGAGCACAGGCAGTTGCCTATAGAAGACTAGAACTGATATTTGGCAAATATAGCATCTCTTTTAATACTTTTCTGTCAACTGTCATACGACATCAAAGGCATTTCAGTTTCCAGCAGAGCATGTCTGAATGGTGCTTTGTGACTAGTGTTTTTTTTTTTTCTTTGGGAAAAAATCCACTATTACTTGGTTGCAGAATAAGGGAGGGAAAGAGATAAAATGTGATAAATAAAACATTTAGGAAATGAATATGACAGCTATGAAATCAAGATTTTCTTGATGTAGTTACAGTTGCTATTATAATTTTTCACAGAATTAATACTTTAGATTGTTTAATTAAAAACTAAGGATAATTAAAATGCTAATGTACACCTTTTAGATCCAACTTTTATGTAAATTTGTTGATTTATAATCTGAAATTTGTGTGAATCTGTTGCTTGCTCTGCAGCAACAAAACTTTCTTGTGGATGCTTTATTTTTATGCTATTATCATTACTATGACAGGAGGTGGGGAAAGACTCAAGAAAGCTGCTGGAAATGGAAACAACACACTTAATGATTTATTTGTCAGTCTAATTCAAAAGATAAGGAGTTTCTGCTTCTTTTTATTTTTTTCTTTATTTTCTTAAGTTCAGGGTTATCTAAAGATAACTCAGTAAGCAGTGCCTCTTCTTTAGAATATGTATTATTTTTATGGTTAGATAGTGGATCAAGGACCAAAAAAAATTCACAGCCTTCTGTCAAATAGCAATATCCAAATTTGTTCTGAAGAGCAAGAACACAAAGGTCCATTTTACAAGTTTTGGCTGTTTAATATATTGCGTTTATCATTTACTCTTTTTGAGAAAGATGAGGAAATGTCGCAGTATCAATTTCTCTTTGATGTCACAAACGCAGCATTTTTTCCTGAAGTCTTCATCTTGTTTTTACATTGAAAATATATTTTGAGCAAAACGTTCTCTCAGGTAGAAAGCTATCAAGATAATTTTGCTCTCCAGTCAGTATTTTCAAAACTGAAATGGAATTATTCTCTGTTAAAATATTTGGCAAGAATATTGACTATTGCTTCTTTGGCTTAAAGTTCTAACATTGTTATTATTATTATTATTATTATCATTATCATTATTATTATTATTATCATTATTATTGTTTCCTGCAGACTGATATTTCAGCTAGGTAGATTGCAAAGCCCTGTGTCTTCGTACTAATTTAACAATGGTTATATTGTGTGAGAATACAAAGCTGCTGCCATAATGCTTTTCATTTACAATCCAATAACAAAATGTGCTTTTTTTTTCCTTTTTTTTTTTTTTTTCTCTCTCTCCTTTATTTTACTTGTGTGTTTGCCTCTGTGTGTGGAATGTGGAAGGAGAGTAAAAGGAATGCATGCATTGTGGATTTTCTAAATTTGATTGTGGCTCACCTGTGGTTCTTACAGTACAACTGCTCAAATGACTGTAAATGTGAAACAGGTGGCATTTACAAAATGTAACTCTTTTAGGAGCTTAGTATGACCATTACAAAGATTGAAAGAAGAACAGTGTAGCTTTGTCTGTTTGCCCCAAAATATGGAAAATCTAAAAGATTTGCATTTACAGTATCTCTTCACAGTATTCTGTGTTATGTATAGAAGAGAGCTTCTAATCTTTAAAGTGTCTTTAATAAATAACTCCACAAAATTACATTTGAGGGGATGACAATGTGGGGAACTTATAGACAGGTGAACAGCCAACATATTGTTGAGGAGCTCTGCATCCAAAAATTGTATTCATATCACATTATCTAGTTTAATTAATTTATTTTTAATACATACATATATACTATACATTCTCTTACATTATATTATTTATATAATACAATTTAAATTATATTAAATTGCATTAAAATTATAAGAGTATGGTACAATGGCATCTTTCCAGAGCTCAGATATGCTGCTTTATCAGCAGAGTTTTTGATTTAATTAATATTTATAAAACAGTTTAGGCACAATGAACTGCAATGCAGTTGCAAACACATCAATTTTAGGACCATCTTGTTATGGCTTAAATCCTGTCATGATTGGTCACTGTTTATAGAACCTTGCTCAGTAACTAACATCTTTACAGCATAACATAATGTTTACAGAAGTTGCACCAACAGCAGGCAAGAACTGCAGAACTTGCCCTAAACTTTCAAAATTTGCATCCCATTCTTGAAATACAGCATGGAAAGTGAGGAACTCACAAATTTCTCTTGCTTTTGGTCTAAATATCTATCCATCGCTACCAGCAGGAAATGTGGCATTCTTATAAAACAGCTTCTGGGAACACTATTGAAAGCAGCAAGCTTAATAAGTGCAGGTGGTCTGCATGCAGGTGGTCTGCATGCATTCTTCACACCCCTTCCGCAATGTTAGAGGTGAGATGCAGCTATAGGTGCATCAAAAGAAGGTTCACATCATATATAGATACACTTATGCACAGTGAGGTCTAGCTAATTCCAGCAACAGTTGAGCTGAGATGTCCATGAGGCCATGCTGGCATCTCAGATGGCTGAGGAGATTGACAGGCTGTGCTAAAGTTGGGCTGCAGCTATAGTGTGAAGCAGCCTTTTTAAATCACACATCCTATTGTGGTGGGACCATGAGAGCTGGGGACACATGCAGTTGAGATCTGAAAAGGCATGGGAGCCAAGAGCAGGGGATGTATGTACATACATTGTGCACAAAGGATGGACCAGAGTCTTGTCAAAAGAAATTTTGATGAAAGAAAAAGCATGTGACATGAAATACAGCTTTTCAAAGTAGAGAAAAAAGGTCTTTGAACTTTAATAGTTTGTGTTGCGGTTGTTTAGAGTTCATTTTTGCTCCTTTCACCCTGTTTACCAGTCAAAAAAGCAGAAGTCTTTAAAGAGACTAAGTCCTTTTAATGAGATGCTCCTTTGCCAGTGTATCTGAAAGTTGCCTTAATAGCATGACTGAGATCACTTTAACTAATTTAACCTTTGAAGACATTCTTTTCATTCACAGCAGCAATGAACAAATTATTCCATTCTAAATGTAATTCTATTTCACTGTTCATAGCACCCGGTTCCTTGATAGAGGCATGAATATTCCAAGGAATATCACTTAGAAATGTCATCTCAAATTTAATTAGGAAAAGACTCTTTATAGAACTGTTTCTATTCCAGAAACTGCAAATATCTTACTGGTCTGTCTTTTGCTACCTGGTTCAAGCATAATCTCTCTGATAATATCAGTAACAGTAAACCTTGTAAGAGTGACACTAATCATTAATACTGTTACAAACCTGTATCAGTGGATTAGTAATAAGTAAAAATGATGCTGTTGAAAGAAGATACATTTTTCATTTATTCTTTCTAATTTTGCTGGAAGTTCCTATTTCAGTGAGTGTATTTATCGCATACGAATTTCATGCATCCATAGCTAGAAGATAAGCCATTTCTGAGTGTGCTATAATATGGAATTGTTACAAACAAACACTCCTGACATTTGAATCACCTTTTGCTGTTTTTGTCATTTACCATGGTTTCATGGCAGTTGTGTCTGAGAAAAGCATAAAAACTAATGTTAAGGATGCTAAGTAAGGAGGGGTTTCACTGGTACTTGTTTAAAACAAACACTTTTATTATCTGATGGGTAAACACATTATAAAATGTGATTTTGTGTTTTCACAGTGCTTATGGAAAATTAAATTATTGAAGCAGGTGATAACCTTGAAATGGAGAATTAGCAGTCAGTAAGAGAAAGACGCATTCTTTTTCCCTCTCTCTATCCTGTAGTAGCTTTCAGGAAGATGATATCTGTTGTTGCAACTGGACTTCAATTCTTGGACAATGGGAGTATGAGGGAAAAAAAGCTGTAGCAAAAAAAACAGGACCTTGCAGGAGTTAAAACAGTGGTGATTGCAAGACTTAAAATATTGGCAGTATTTAGCTGCATAAAAAAGTTTCTATTTTTCTGCTGAATATTATACCTTGCATAATATATATATATATATTTCCAGTAAGTGGCAGAATGTGCCTTCTCCCTCTGTAGCTCTGGGGGGCTAAATGAGTGTAACGGTTGCACATGACAACTGGCAGGAAATCTGTCAGCTATTTCAGGAGCCCAGTGCTGCAGGGAGAGGATGATGGGTCATGCTGCTGCTGGAGGCCAGCAGAAATAGTGACACCCTCATTCAAGTGTAGTCCGATATGTCAATATGAACTGTTTTGCTGCCTGTTTTCTTGTCTTATTAAAAGAAACCTGAGGGACAATTCAATTACAATGTCCAGTTAATGACAAGAAAAGTCAAAGCTGTCTGACTGAGGTAGCCTTTAGGAACAAATTAATTCCTCAAAATACCCTCTTCCATCCATATTTACTATGAAACTCCCTTTTTGTGAGACTTACATTTAGCTCTGAGGCTTCTGAAATGCATCATTACCAATGCTAAACACTTTAGGTCTGCATACCTGGACATTACAAGGTGGTTCACAGCAAGCCTACAGCCCTGCTTTAAATATAGGAATATAACTCTAGCTTGATAAAAGAACATTATGGGAGGTATCTTGTCAGGCCTGTCTCTTTCTGCAGTGATATACAGAATTCAAAAACCCTGTCTATATCTTAAAAACTGCTTGTGGCGCCACCCCCTGTGATGTACCATCTTACCCTCACTGGCCATCGATCTTCATCTGGACTACTGAACCCATGATGTTTGCAATGGGAAATTGCTAGAAACTGAGATCAATGGGATTGAAAATAGATTCCAAAAGACAAGTAACACCATTATTATGAGGTTGGTGCCTTTAAAAACAAAATGTGTTTCAGTCTGGCCATCCTACAGAAACATATCCAAAACTAGATTTTGCTCAAAATTTTTAACATCAGCAGGTGAGCAGCTAGCAGAAAATAAAAGAAATATTTGTATCTGGGAAGAAGAAGGAAAAGTGAGATTTGGATATTATTGAAGTATACAGCTGAGAGCAGTAAAGTCAACAAAACTCAATAAAAGATTTCTGAGACGACTTAGATTGCTTTTTATCCTTATAAAAGTAAATATTGTAATCATATCTTTGGAATACCAATTTTCTAGGATGACCAAAACAATTGCAGATATTGTTGTGTTTTATTTTGCATTACAGTATTATGACAGCATTCCTGTAATGTCATGGTAAAAGTTTCTTCTACCTGCTTTTCAGTGTCATTAAACTTGCTCCATAAAGCATATGGGGGTAAAGAAAAATCAGTGAAACCAATCTCAGGGGACTTTGAAACACAGTTTATTGACAGTGAACATATGAGCTGCTTCAGTATGTGAAGACATGATCTTTTGTGTTAGTATTAGGACCACATAGCAAAATGTCTGCTGCAGACAGACCAGAATCAAACACAGTGAGCTTCCTTCAGGTCTCGAAGTTATCCTCAGCATGTCAAAGAACAAGTGATGTATGGCTGAGTCCAGCCCTAAACCTGCTTTACTTCTGAAGATGTCAACTGATGCAAGCATACTGTGTCTTCTAAAAAAAGTGAGACCTGGATAGATCAATTTCTTTCTCATTTTTCCATTCTGATGACAACTTACTTGTATGAAGTTTTCCTAGCAAGTTTCTCTGGCAGTAATTCTACCATAGGGAATAGCAACAACAAATTAGATTGACAGGGTTAGAAATAACAAGTTCTGTTACATTGTCCTCTGCAGAACATATCTATGACAGCTTTCATTATAATAAAAATTATACTGTTATAAATCCCTTTTATTTATTTATTTATTTATTTATTTAATTAATTAATTAATTAATTTATTTTGGTAAAGACTTTTTCCTGAAAGACTGAGAATTATCTTCATTGGATATGTCTAAATGAAATAAAATAAACTGTTCAATTTCTTTACTTTTGTGGGAAAACCTTGAAAAAGTCCCCATCTCATTAGCTCCAAAAACAAGACAAAAATTTAGAAGCTGGACAGAAAATTCAAAGCTTCAAATGGAAAGCAGAAAGTGTTTCTTCTTCCAAAGACTGAAAATTCTTAAGTAGAAACATTAAAGGCTAATGTTAAGAAAAATTCTTTATGTACTCTGTCTAGTGAAAAAAATGTCAATTTTCTGAAGAGAATTAGATATGCTGACAAAAAGATTTTCCAAAAGACATTGTTTTGGTTCCAGTTTCAGTCAAAATTTGAGTGAAAGAAAGTTTTCCTTTATTACAGAAATGCAGTACACAGGATCTGCCGGTAATGGTGAATCACTTCACATTTCTGTTTTCCTACTGATTTGCAAATGGAAAGAGGAAAAATGTTAGGGGCATGGAGTGCTTAACTGAGAAATATTCTTATCACCAAATATTAGTTGCAATTGTGTCAATACAAATACGTTTACCCATTTTTTTTTTACTTTTTTTTTCATTTTCTGCCACTATTGAAGTTGTTGATTACAGAAACAAATAGCTTCTTCTTCTTCAGAAAAAAAAGAGAATTTATGCCATCTCACAGTTTTTTCTTTTAACTGATGCTATATAAAAAGTTCATTTAATTCTTATGTTGTTGATAATAATCCATGATCCTTAATATCCCCAGAAACTATAGCCAGTTTGGAATTCTTATGAGTTAGATGATTTTCACACACTTGCCAGCATAGTTAGTTCATATTTGTGACAAACGTAGTCTCCCCATTATACTGCTATAATCAATGTCTTTGTTGCTTCCATCAGGGAAATATTTATGTACAGGTATTACCAGAAGATACTGGTAGTTGGACTGCAAGGCCCTTATTTCTCTTGCAGTGTCCCAGTGTTTATCTTGGTCACGTTGTCTAGCCAAGCTACCTGAATTCCTGGTTCCCGGTTCCTAATTCCTGGCTTGTGCTACTTTGAAGTCCCAGTTTTGGATATGAATGTTGGATAGTGGCTAGTTACAAAACAGTCTCCATCAAGACTCAAAATATGGGGCACATGTTCTTTCAGGGAACTATTAAGTTGAAAAGAGATGGAGTTTTTCACTTTTTTTTTCCCGGGCTTTTGTCCTCAGCTTCCCTTCTTCATCTGTACTATTTGGAGAGGGTTTTTGGTTTTGTTTGTAAGATTATTATTATTATTAGTTTTTGATAATTACCCATGAGGGCTGAAAGTAACTTATCTCCCTCTCAGTCTTTCAATGTGTGTTTTCAGGGATGGACACAAGACAGTTTGGAAACTACTTCATTGAAAGAACAAAGAAGCAAAATAGAGTGTACTTAGAAATATGCACCCTTTCTCTCCAAACCACCTTCAAGATACAATAACATTTCTGAACATTCTGGTGTTTAAAGTAATCTTTTCAGTGAAACATTTTCTTTATTTGAACTGTTTCTTTGGCAAGACTTTTTAGGTCTTACATAGAGTTGTTTTTTTTTTTTTTTTCCTTTAGATGTAGGAAACTCTGTAATTGTAATGAACAATAAGAAATATTTTAAATTAAAAAAAGACAAAATAATTCAGATGTCAGGCACACACCCATCTGCCATAAATGATTAGATAATTTCCCGCTGGCTAGAATACCAACACAGTGTGTTGAAGATGTTAATGTTGGTTCCTTGCTTCAACTCTTCTCTTATTGTTCCATGTTATACAAAACAGAAAATATCCTGCAGGATGACTGAGGATTACTGCAGTAATCATTTGGAAATTTGTTGATTTGTTTCCAGGTTTCACTGAACTTTCCCATCTTTCCTAGACAGCTTTCCTAGTACCAAAGTTATATGTAAATTTAAAAGTAAAACTTTTCAGAAATCACTATAGGCTTTATAGGGTGAGAAAACAATTTTTCTATTTATCTGTAATTAATGTATTCACAACAGTTGGGTGCTATCTGTGTCTTGTTTGTAATGGTTCAGAACAGTGCCAGCTTTGTTTACAGGCTGATAGCCACCTTTTAATAAAAATTTATTTGGCCTGATAATCCTCTGCTTCACAAATTGTAACCTCCTCTACAGCAATGTGATGTGGGTTAGAATGCTGACGATGGTTTACGTGAGGTGATGTTGGATTTAATAGCATAACTCGTATAAAGCATGGCACTGATAGGGTGGCTGGAGAACACTGAACCCATTTAAATGTAATGGCAACTGGCATGTCAAAAATATGTTTTTCAAGAGTGCTTTTCTTCTCCAAAATAGCGGACAACAGCTATTAGCACACCTTCTTGAAGAAAACATAGTAATTTCACACAAAAAAATAAAATCCTACATGGCTTAAATGGCTTATTCAGCACACATGAATACCTGATTCATGATTCAACATAGAATTTTTTTGGCAGCTTTTCCCTTTATCTTGGAATAATTGTACTGCAGCAATTTATCTATGGAAAAAATAAAATTGTTATTACTTTGTGAAGGACCATGTGTCTTTCTCCTGCAGACCCCCTTTCATGCGTAGCCTGAGTTGCAACACTCCCATGAAGGCAGACAGTGAAATTCCCATGGAAAGATACTGTGCAATGCATTTATCAAGCTAGTTTCTACACACAAAAGACTCTGCTTTTTTCTACTTCATCATGAAAGTGGGCGTTGATGGAGACAGTTAAGTATCAAATCTTCATTGCTCACCTCACAAATGAAAGCACAGAAGAGCTGGGATGTTGAGACTCTGACTGTCTCCTATGCTTTATTTTTCATTCTCAGTCAAAGCTGTCACATTGCAATTTTATGTGGCTGCGATAGTCAGGGAAAAACACACTCATGACTCTACATTGTTACAGAAATCTGCCTGATCTGGTACGTATTTACTGATATATTATGGTGCTAGTCTTAATGCTAGTATATTCATTTTCTACATTTAGACTAAGAGAGAAATGAGATTCAGAAAGATTTTACTTAGGGTTATTAAGTTATGATGCACATATACATGACTATTTTCAAGGTAAGAGATGTTGCTGCTGAAAAAGAAGCCTTTGATCTTGTAAGCACACAAATATCACAGTGCTGATCTATCTTTAAATTTTCACTTTGAAACTAATGTTAATTTCTGATGAGCTTGCACTAGTGCTCAGCTGAGATTTAAATTCTGATCCCTGCAGACACTTAGATGCATAATTAATGTTCACAAATTTTAGTGAGGTGACTTGGACAACTTCTTACAAGAAATATCTTTACATAGGTTCAAATATTGAAAAAATAAGGTACAGGTCCATTGTCTCTAAATATAAACATCTTTCAATGTATATTTTCTACACTGCAGTTGCTGAAGACCTCTATTTTAGATGACTATGTCATCTTAGAATCATATTCTACTACAAGTTTGGGATATATCTAATATATCTAGGTTTTTTGTTTGTTTGTTTTTTTTTGTTTTGAATGCTGAACTACAGCAGTCTGTAGCTTTTATTTTCTTCAGACCTTTTTACTATATCCTATCTCCTTTTTCTTTATGCTGTTTTTCATATGAAATAGTTAAACTGAGAGACTTTAAAGCAGCTACGCTACAAGGCTTCAGGCAACGCTCTTTTTTTTGTCCATTTCCATGAATATCAATTTGCTCTTTCACAGCTGAAAAGCAAATGGAAGTGGAAGCACAAATTAGGCAATTAATATCCTCAATAACAAACATATCATTTCATACTTATAATGGCAAAAATCTTGATTTACATTGTATTGATTCATTATAAGGCAGGAGTGAAAGTAAAAATAATTGTTGTCCTTTCCAGCCTGTAAGATGTTTGTTGGGTTTGTCTAATGACCAAAGGAATTGTCATGGGGGATATGCAATGGAATCCCTTTTGCTACCACAAATCCTGATATTCTGATAAAAGAATAGGGAAGCTTGGAGTAGCAGCAGATATCTACTATAGGAAAGATAGTACGTATACCAGTCTTCAGGAATTCAGCATTTGCTAGCAAAGTGTTTTCTGTAACTTCCACCGATACCTATCTGAAACTTCCACCCATATTCAAATACATCGTATATTCTGCATTATATTCACTGGTCTGGGATGGAGAAAAGCACATAATTTTAATGCATACATGGATGCCCTAATTTAAAATTATATATATATATATGAATGGTCACCTAATGTTATACATTCAATAAGTAAATATATTTGTAATTACTAAAGTGTACAAATGAGCTTTAAGAATAGATGATATTAGAGGTTGGGCTCAGAGTTTTACTTCTCACTTTTAGAGTCTGTTTTAATTAGAGCTCTCTGCTCCTAGAAAACATTATTTCAGTGAGCCAACTCCAATTTCATACGTTTCAAGACATGATAACGGCTGCCCAAAAGTATGGGCAGAATTTTTGACATCAGATCTTGCAGATGTGCTGCACTAATCTTCATCCTGCTTATTTTTATTCTTCATCCTCTTTTGGTGAAGTCATGCTTTCTCCTTCCTCTTTCAGGATATTTTTCTAAAATTTCTTCTTCTCCACATAGAATCCCATGTTTTTCAGAGATGGTCTCAAAGAGACATTTTAAAACAATAATATTATTTTGAAGGGAATTTTTAAAGCTTCCCTCTTAATTTAAATGCTTTGTTTTATTTTATTTATGTTTTTTATTTTATTTTATTTTATTTTATTTATTTTATTTTATTTATTTTATTTTATTTTATTTTATTTACTTTTATTTTTTTTATTTATTTATTTATTTTTATCCCTTCAAGGACAATGATTCTCCCTGTCCTTACTTTTTTTTTTTTTTCCTTTGTCTTGAAATGTGTCTTTTATGCATTGAGACAACAGTCTTAATCTTGCTTGACTATGACCTATCTCATCAGTAGTGCTTTTCTTTTAATGATTTATTTTAATCCTCTACAGCAATTCTGCACCACAGCCATGATAAAACCAGGGGTCAACTATGAATATATTAATTTGATTCTAATACCACAGAAAATTACACTGTATTTATTTAATCATGTTCAAATATGAGTCACAAGATTCAGATGTCATCACAGAGGCACATGCATACATATATTGTGCATTGTGAGGCTGGTAGTTTCCTGTGAGTGTACATCCTGCCCCATATCAAATGTATTCTTCCTGTTATGTATTAAATGTCAACTGATCTTTTTTTTTTCCTTTTTTTTTTTTGAGAAATTTGCTATTATAGTAATTGTTAATTAAACAGTAGCAGACCACTCTTTCTAACTTCAGTCTACCTTGAGAAGTAATGCTATTTTTCAAATGAGAAAATAAGCAAGCAAAGACAAAGCTGGCCAGGTCTCTGAGGTGGATCTCCTTTTACTTCCTTTCAAAGTGAAAGAATGGAAGTTATGAAAAAGTCTTTTATCTTCATAGTTTTGTATGAGCTAGCATATAAAATAATAAAACTTTAATTAATAGTAAACAATATTTTTTAATCAGAAGATGTTCAGTACTTCTGAATGAGACAGATCCATATAAAGAAGGTCTGAAAAAGGTCTCCTCTCTGGCCATATTCTCCTTGGTGTAGAAGTCCTTTACTCAAATCTTGCTTTCCAATCAGTCAGTTTTAACAGTATTTCTCAGCTGCCCAAACATATTACAGTCTGCCCAAGTTCCCAGATAAGCTCTCCACCTTGTCATTTCCCTCAGGAGTGTCTCTGAGCTGTTATCAACTTCATATCCTCTCCTGGAGTCTCTTTGGCTGCATTACAGACCTTTTCCCTGTTGAGGGAACAGTCCTGTGGAGGTCAGTCTGAACAGTGAATTTGTAGTATCCTGACTCTTGTCTGGTTTGAGTTGCCCGTACAAAGAAACTCTGTCCTGCTTCCTGTTGGACTGCCTGATAAACATGTCTATGTAAGTTTTTGAGCACCTGTGAATTGTTTAGTGCAAAATTGGTGAAATACTGGATTTGCTGTTGTTTTAACCCAGATAATCATGCAACTGGAATGATCTTGGCAATTGTACTGCTGTACTGGTTCTGGCTGGGATTGAGTTAATTTTCTTCATAGCAGCTCATAGGATGCTGTGTTTTGGATTTGTTACCAAAAGTGTTGATAAGACACTGGTGTTTTAGCTATTGCTGAACAATGGTTGTACAGTGTCAGGGCTTTTCCTTTTTTCCCATTCTACCCCTTCAAAGCAAGTAGGCTGGGGGCTGGGAGGCGATACATCCAGGACAGATAACCCAAACTGATCAAAAGGGATGATCGATTCCATATAACATCCTGCTCAGCAACAAAAGCTCTGGGAAAGAAAGAGGAATTAGAGATATTTGTGTTTGTATCCTCAATAATCATTACATGCGATGGAGCCCTGCTCTCCAGAAAGTGGTTAAACATCTGCTTCCAATAGGAAGTAGTGAATGAATTATTTGTTTTGCTTTGTTTACACATGCATCTTTTGCTTCGCTTACTAAATGGCCTTTACCTTGACTCATGAGATTTCTTGTTTTTGCAGTGGGTGAGCGACTGGGTGGGGGCTTAGCTGCTGCTGCAAGTCAACCCATCCTGGCTGTTGATTTGTATTTTTTACTATACTGTTATTCAGAAATTGATTGTTTTTCTTTAAAGCTGTTGGTATCTTTTGTTGTGGTGTCTGTTGTATCCTGAACCTGTAGGACAATGGTGCTGCCTTAAGACCTTGCAGTAAATTCAATATCTGTTTGGAAAAGTGCAATCTGTCCTCTATGTTACACAGCTCACAACTTTTTAAATAGAAAAAGACATGAAATTGAATGCAAGTACAAGAAGTTGTTCTTTCAATTGTTCACTCAGGTGAAGATTCTATTCTAGTAATCTTGGCCTTTGCTCTTCTGGTTGCAACATGCTCTGCATGAGCTCAAGTAGCTCCAAGGCCATTTTAACAATTTTGAACAGTGCTGTTTTAGAATCTCTGCTGTCCTTGACATACAAATCATGCAGCTCTGACAACAACTGTAATTTGAACATAGTGAAGTCTGTCTGGACTTCTCTGTGTATTCAGTAGAGTTGCTCAGACCACATATACTGAAAAAGCCTGCAAAGATGCAGCAGGATGCTTGCTGTAAACATATGGTAAGTGTTGTGTCTCATATGGGGTGTAGCATCTGACATTTTAGGTTGGGACTACTGGGGACTGTGGATCTGACTAGTGGCCCTGGTGGACAGTGGGTTAAGATGTCACTGTCAAACAGTCACTTAGAAATTTCTTTTGGGCTTTAAGTATCATGTTGAGCTTCATCATTACACAATGAGATAAAGCCATAGCAAGGCAGATTTTTCATACAGGTCACAAAATCCAGGAAAAAAAGGAAGTTATTGGGAAAAATCCTTAACCTCCTGTTAGTTTGTTTGGATAATACAAACACTTGTTTCTTCACTATATTTTCAGAATTTGGCAGACAATGCCTTATATTGAACAGAAGAGATGTACGTTGCAAATACAGTTCAGCAAATTTCTCAGTGTGACTTTAAATTACTACTTTAATCAAACAGAAGAATGGAACTGAATTAAATATGAGGCATACGTGAAATGAAAATAGTTCAAGAAAAAGAAAGCAAAAGCTAACTAGAAACCTTCAACAGTAACTTTATTTTTATTTTTTATTTTTTTATAAAACAAGCATAGCTGAAATCATTGGATAGAATTGTACAACTAATGATGGATTTGGTAGAAACGTATTATAGAACAGTAGCAATAACTACTCAAGAAAAATAGATTGCCAACTCCTTCGAAGTGCATATGAGACCATTAGGACCCCTGGAATACTCAGGGTCCCAGGATTTGGGTAGTGAGAAAAAAAAACAACAAAGCTGAACATTAAACCAACACCTCCTCCTCTCCAGTCTATTCCCAGGCTCAACTTCACTCCTCCTTTCTCAGCTCCTCTACCCTCAGCCACCTCCCTGCGTGGCACAGGTGAGATTGGAAATGGGGTGTTGTGGTCAGCCCATACTGGTTCCTCTCTGCTGCTCCATCATCCTCATGCTTTTCTGCCTCAGACTACAGAGGACAGAATTTAAGTTCAGTGCAACCTTGCTGCACCTTGGGCGTCCTATACAAACTTTCTCACTTGTAGTATCCACCTAAATCATGATTCTCTGGGGAGTCTTTCTCAAAATGTGTTGATTGCTAAAAGGGTGAGTATAGAGGGTCAGCCAGTTCAACTATGTGCCTTCATGTAGTGAGAAGTTGGAATGGTCAAACCACAGATTCTGCTCACCAATGGACGGAACAGCATTTTGTGGTTTGGGGTTAGAAAATGGGATGATACCTCATCAGAGGACAGTATTGCCTAAATAGAAGACTATAAATTTGAAAAACAACATTATTCCAGACATAGCCTACTCATTTATTTTATTTTAGGAGAGGTTCAACTTTCTCAGAAAATTAAATAAGCAAATATGTGTCCTTTTATTATGACAGTGAACTCAGCCCTCAGCCCTATGGAAAAAACAAAACAGAACAAAACAACAACAAAAAATAAGTATTGCAAATAGGGATTTCCCACTTATTTCCAGCCTTAATTCTGAAACAAAACAGAGAATCCACATACCCATGAC
This sequence comes from Anser anser, assembly GCF_964211835.1. NCBI lineage: Eukaryota > Metazoa > Chordata > Aves > Anseriformes > Anatidae > Anser > Anser anser. The sequence continues at coordinate 56,536,340 of NC_139721.1, forward strand.
CCAAATAAAAAACAAACAAGTCACAGTGACCCTGTTCTAGTTTTGAATTCCGGTCAACATCTCTCATGACTGCTACACACAGCTAACGAGTGATGCCTTTGTTGACATGATCGCTAACATTGCCCAGCATGACAATTTAGTGAAGCTAGGACAGACATGACAGACATCATCTTGGTTGGGAAATTCATACACAGGCGATGTCTTGAGAAACTAATCTTTATTCATCTTTTCATCCTCAAGACATCTTGGTTTGCTGAAGATGAACAATGGTGTATAACAACAAGTGTCATCTTTCAGGTTCCAGCTGGAAACTGGAGTAAGCAGAAAACAACATAAAGCAAATATATGTAATTACAATCTATCTGAACCTCAGTAAATATCTTTAACTTTCCAGAGAAATTGAAAAGATCAGTGTAAAGCGAAATATTTAATGAGTGATTATGCATTGTTAGAACTTCAGTAAAGTCTCTAACTTTCCCCAAAAGTTGAAACTGTCAGGGCTAAGTTGTCTTAATTTCTCTAAAAACTGTCTCAGCCCTTGCAACCTGAAGTCTATAGACCTACTTCTCCAACAGAAGATGACACAAATGACAGAATAGGAACAAGTTATTTACTGTCATTCTAGGGAAAATAACTAAATACACTTACATGATAAATGAGTCCTGATGACATTTATTGTGTCAAAGCTTCCAGATTATTGCCTATGGAGAGCTGTAAATTTGATATGGAAAACAGATATGGTTTTTATAATTATTTTTTCTAGAAGAAATTTATCATCTGACACAATTGAAGTGACAATAGCAGAATACCTTCCCTTTCCTCTGAGAATATTTTTTGACAATTTTTTACCCTAATGTTAGAGAAAGAAATAATTTATCTAGAATTACAGTTGTTAAAAAGGTATTTTAGATTAAATGAATTAAAACTTTATAGTTCAAACAAGATGCAAAAATAGAAGCACTTTTCAAACTATGTTTTATCCCGTTTTATTAAAAAAAAATCATATAGAAAAGAAGAATATTCCTTCAGACATTCTACCTGGAGTAGTAGAGCCTGTGTCAGATAGCAAAACAGGAAAATCCAATTACAAATGTCAGTACCTGTGAAATACAGCAGTTGAAAATAATTTCACCTGTTTACAAAAATCCCCAAGTTGCCTACACATATAGCTTATCTAAGACAGATGAAAAACATGTAGCAGCTTCATTTTATGTAAAACTTCTAGGCTAAATTCTTGTGCACACTACAACTCCTGATTATGCCCACTTCTAAATATTTCCTATCCTCTCAGGATTATTTAGTACAGACACTTCTATCCACATATTTAAGCTACTAACTTTTCTCTACAAATCTATGCTGACTAGAATTTGTCCAGTTTATTATAACCAAACCTTTTCTCAACGCTACTACTACCAGACATAACAAATCCTTTAGGTAAACATCATAACCAGCAGATAGGAATGTAGGACATGCACACTTACTTTCATAAATTAAGGTGCTAAACAGAGGAAATATTTTCAGTTACTAAGAAAAACAGAAATTGAGTAAATGACGAGATGAAATTAAATTGTAAGATGCCAAAACTTGATCCCTAATTTCTCTCTCTCTCTCTCTGTCTATATATATATTTATATATATACAGAAAATGGAATAGATTGGCTAGGAAGGGCTAAGATTAATCTGTTACTACCTGCTGGCTCAGTGGGAGGGCATGTTGGTTGTGATATCACCCAGACTGTGCCCCATGGGTCTCCAGTCCCTGGCCCATAGTTGATCAATGCTAGGTTTTCAAAGCAGGTCTCCCAGGTCACAAGCAAGTGCCATAATTACTAAGCTATCAGTTCTTTTCTACACCATTTCTACAAATAGAATAAGAAATAAAGAGAAAATATTGGCTTCTCAGAAAGCTAATCTGGCCCCTGTACACCACTTTTCTTTCACTTCAAAGGCCCTCTCCTGTCTCTTGTTCAGATTGGGTGGTTTACTGCTTGGCTGGTTTTTAAGCCTGGTTTTAAAATTTCGTTTACAGTAGCAATGCTGAGCAATCATCTCACCCTGCTCATACAGAGGAAAGGCTTTCATCTGTGTGTGCAGCTTCACAGGCTGTACATACAGTGACAGTGCTGCACTTCAAGGACACACCAACTTTACCACTTAGGTTCAGTAAGTTCCCTCTCAGTACACAATGGTACCCATGATACTCCAGCTACTGTCTAAAGTGTGCATGTACACTGAGACTACCCTGAGCACACACAATGAATCAGGGCTGGTATGTGGGTACACGACAGCAAAGAAAGTCATGTTGCAAAGAAAGAAGTGCTGTGCAGGAACTTGCACGTGGTAACACTGGGCAAATTTGAAATTTCATATGTGCTTTGAAATGGTTTTCCGTATCCCGTTGTATTTTGTTTTAGTGAAAGTCGTGAGCAGGAATGACTTAGTGGAAAGTGCATATTGTCAAGAAAAGGACAAAGTAATCAGAAAGAATACAGATCCTGTCATCTTTTGCAATGAAAGGCAGCAGGAGGAATCAATCTTTTTTAAGCACCATTCTGTTAACAAATATGGAATGATATTTTGACAAAGGAGAGGATGACTTGCAGGGATCTCTAAAGAGGATATCCTGACCAACGTAAGACCAAATTTTTTAGGCATCAATCAAAGGATAAAAGTTCCTTTTCTATTACATAAGTGTCTGAGCAATTAGACTACAGGATTTTCTATTCAGCTTGTCTTTGCCTCTTCAAGATAGATGCTGCAATTGCAAGTGGACGCATATTGGAAGTACAGAGGCTTTTTATGTTTTATTTTATTATTATTATTATTATTTTTTCTCCTGCAGAAAGACTGAAACATGTCATTACTTTACTGGGAAAGACCAAAGTATGGCAATGCCCTCCTGAAACCACTGGTGACAGTCAGGACAGAAGTGTTTCTTTCCATCCATTACATTGTCAAAGACTGTGTCATCAAATATGTGGTCCTGGTTAGCAGATAGCTATAGAGGGGAAAATGAAGACCACATGTTCATGAGAGCAAGGTGCACAGGGCAAAGATTTTTCTGCATGTCCATTGTTTATGCACCTAGCCTTCAAGTAAGCAGCATTCATGTTCTCTTCTCGGGCTTCAACAGATAATTAGCACTTCTCATACTTAAATGTCTCAGGTCTTTATCACATAGATCATGCAACATTTTAAACCAGAGCAAGAGACAATCTGAATAAGGACTTCCATGTGGATCATAATTGCTCTTAAATACGCTATTGAGTGCTGAGGCGTTTGGACTCAGTTGAAGTAAACAACAGAATATCACCATGGAAATTACCACCTAAGATACAGTAGGTTCTGAGTCAGTATCTTTGTTTATAAATTTAATCTATTACTCATCATAACAAAAGACGTGAAGGGAGAGTTTGCAGTAGAGAAATATAGTCTCTGAGAAAAGAAAAATAAGATGAGCTATGTCCAAATAATATGCCTATCAATGTCATTTGCATAAGCAAGATATCTTGCCCAGAAGCACCCCATATCCAGAACTCATTCAAAGTAAGTTACACTACTAAAAACTTGGAAATAATCATAGGGATCATTTAATAAAAGAGAAAATTAAAGCTTCCAGGTTTCTCTGTGTAGAGAAAACTTTTTTTTTTTCTTTTTTTTTTTCTAGTCACTGATAAGTGGAATCCTCAAAAGAGCCTCAACCTGAAGACAGAAAGGCTGCTCTTAACTTTTTGCAAAAACAAGTTTTAGTTGTTAAAGCACAAGCCTTCTCATTTACAGTTTAATCATTAATGAGAAGCCTTGAAGAGTAAATCTTGCAGTTATTGACAAGTAGCATCCTCAGACCTCTGGAGGCTTTTAATAAGATGTCTGCTTTTGTGAAAGATGATCAGGTTTCCCAAGGACTGCTTTAGAACAGTCTCCTGGTTTTGGTAACCTTTAATATTTGTTAACCTGAGAATAAATCAGGAAAGTATTCTCTCAGAAAATTGTTTTTAAATATGAAAAGTCAACCTTGATTTTTCTTATACTTTCAAGAATTCTAATATTTTTCACCTTAAGTGTCAGCTCATATTTTTTCTAACTTTTAGAACCAGCAAATCATAGAATAATTTATTTTGGAAGAGACCTCTGGAGATCATCTGGTCCAATTTCCTGCTCAAAACAGATCTAATTATAGTAGATTGCTCAGGAACATGTCAGGTTTTGAATATCTCATAATGAAAATACCCTAGGCCTTTGTTCCAGTGGCTGACCATCCTCATTGTGAGAAACGTTTCCTTCTACATAATCAGAATTTTCCCTCTTTCAGTTTGTGTTTGTTGCCTCTTATACAGTCCCCGTGGACTTCCAAGGAGTCTCTGTTTTCTCTACAGTACCTGAAAACAACTGTAAGGACCCTGAAGTTTCTAATAAGCTTTAATTGCCATAAAGACCTCACCTAGAATGTCCACTCATAATCCCAATTTGTGTATTTACAGCCATCAGGAAGTTTTCCAACTTTTTATTACTTCTCAAAGATGACAAATTTACAGTGACACCAGCCAGCTCCCTCAGCAACCTTGGAGGCAGCCTGCTTGGTCCTGTGGACGTGTATGTCCAGCTTCCTCAGGTAGTTCCTCTTCTGTATTCTTTCAACATGGGTCCTGTTTCAGGCCCCTAGACAGTCATAAAGCACAGGGACTTGAGATGTCTGAGGGCAGACCATACCAGGAAAAACTGAGGCAAAGAAAACATTGAGAACCCAGCCCTTTCCATGTCCTTTGTAATCAGACACCCTATCCCTCTGATCAGTGGGCTCAGTTTTCCTTGGACTTCTTTTTGCTGCCAAAGAACTTACAGCAGCATTTCTTTTCTTTCCTTCACATCTCTCCTAACTTCAGATTTTCCTGAGTTTTGGCTTTCCTAACTCCATCTGTGCGCATTCAAGCATTGTCACTAAATTCTTCCCTGCTTCCACCTTCTGCACGTCTTTTTCCACCTAAGCTCTGTCAGTAGTTTCTGGCTCATCCAATCTGGATTGTGCTGTACCTGCTTGACTCTCTGCACATCAGAATGTACAGGTTTTTATCAATTTATCTTTGAAGATCAATCAACTCTCCGAGGCTTCTTTGCCCTTAATGCACCAGGGTGCAATGCAAAAATATCCATTTGATTCTAATGAAAATGTATAGAGAGTTTTTTGTTATTCATAACAGTTTTAGGAATGAAGTAACACATACAATGCTTCCTATGCTGCTAATTTACAAAGCCTCCTCATGTTTATAGGGATTGAAAAATTTGTGGTATTGTTAATTCCATATTCAAAGTATCAGTTCCATATAGACCAAGAAAGCCTTATCTAACATTCAGCTCAGAGACAGTCTTTCCACTGATTCTAAAAGCCTATAGTCAACGAACCTTGGACAGAGAGTGATGATTTTCTTTTGCTGAAAAATTCAAGGTTTAGAATGTTCTTGGGGTATTTTTGCTTTGTGTTGTGAAGAAAACAAAGACTTTGGATTATTCTGCAAACAAAATCTTTTTTATATAATAGAGCATATTCTGCTTGGGAACAGACCACTCACTGAGTCCATGTAGGTATGCTTTTTTTTTTTTTTTTTTTTTTTCCTTCTCTGAGTCAGGGTTAATTGTCTTAGTCTTGTAACATGTTGCATTTTGGATGTGTGACCAAAACAATGTTGATAACATATCAACAGTTTAGTCATTGCTGAGCAGTGCTTACACAGCGTCAAGGCCTTTTCTGTTTCCTCACACTACCCCACCAACAAGGAGGCTGGGGGCGCACAAGAAACTGGGAGGGGACACAGCCATGACAGCTGATCTAAACCGACCAAAAGGATATTTCATACCATATAACATGGTGAACAGCAATAAAAGATTACAAGAACTCTGCTCTATTTCTCACTAATGCAGGTACGCTATATTTTGGTTGAGTGGAGTTCTGGCTGGCATTTAAGAGTTACCTAAACTGATAGTATTTAGCAAATGTCTAATGAAAGGAAAAGAAAGGGAAAGTCTACATTTCTTGTTTCTTTTCTTATTTCTTTAATTTTACTGAAAATATTGTAAGTGATGCGAATACGGGACTGAAATACATTTTTACACTGATTAAATCAAGAGTTTTCTTCCCTACTAGCAGCTATTCATGAGCCATATCTATCTCTGAAAATTTCAAATAAATTTTGAAAAAATAATTGAGAAAAAAAATTTTTAATAAGTGAGAAAAAATTGTGAGAGAAAAGTGAAAAATATTGTGGCAGAAACTGATGGAAAAATACTTCCAAAAAAGTTGGCCCAAGCCCACCCTTCCTTTACAGCCGGAATAGTTATTTATTTTAAATAAATGGCTAACATGCAAGGACCAGGGCCTTAGTTAATCTCAGAGCAATTTGATTTAAAGGAGTTTCAGTTCATTTCAAACGTAGAAGTGAAAGTTGTTTCCTAGGTCAGTGAAGTGTCCAAAATTCAGTTTGAGAAAGATCAGAGAACAGAAAAAATGAAACCTGTATCTACATGTTTTTAGGGTATGCTGATTCTTAGACATCTGGATTTTTTATACATGATGTTAAAAATTTATTTCATAAAATTTAATTGAAAATTAGAAACATTTAAAGTCAAGGGAAACAATAAATGCCTTTACTATTAAAATCTATTGAAAGACACCTGTATGCAAAATGTGAAAGTGTAGTAGTTCCCATTCTCTCATAGCGGCAAAAATCATTACAAGTTATAGAGATGAGAACTGTTCTTCAAAAGCACCAAAATACATTAGAAGCCTTGCATATAGAAACTTATTATGAAAAAATGCCTTACATTTCCCTCTTAGAGAAAGGCTGCCAGAGTAACCATCAGGAAAAATACGGAAGAGAGAAATGCTTTTCCTGTGCTTACAGAATATGGTCTTCACTTGATTTATTTTGTACAAGCAAAAATACTAGACTAGAATATTCCATTAATGCACATGTAAACACACTTGCTCTATTGGAAATATATATGTATTTTAATCTAGAAATCTTTCAGCAAACTGTTTCATACCCTGCCTGCATATGAAACCAAGCGCAAACCCTCACATTTTTAATTTTATGATCTTCTCACATTTTCCTCAGGGTATGTCAGCTAATTATATGATGCTACATTTGAAAGATACTTCTTTGAGCATATGTATGTCCCCTTTTAAGATAAGAGATAATAAAGATTTGTCTGTTTACAATAGAACTATGAAAACTGGTCTAAAATTTCTGATTGCTCTGATTCATTGTAGTGTTGGGTGTTATTTTCTGTAGTGTCAGAGGAAGAGCTTAAGAGCAAATTATTATGCTTCCTTTGATTTTATCAGCTGCTATGGAAACGTAAACAGTCAGCTCACTCTTTGAAGGTGTGTTTCTTTTACAACAATTGCAGCTACAACCACAACTGCAATTACAGCAATGTTGCAGAACACAGCTCAGAGAAGAACATCAAGGACTCCACTGAAAAGAGAAGATATTGGCAGGGGCATCAGTTGCATCACAAACTGCCATGTAACTGAAGAATAACAGGAGGATAAAGGGAACACACAGCTCTAAAGCTGGGATTAAAAACATGAGCACGAAGTAAAAACAAACTAAAACCTGACCCCCTAGACATAACTAGATGTGATGACATGTTCAAATGCCAACCAAGAACAGAAAATGAAAGGGAAATTTCTTTCATTGAGGAATACTTTTGAAAAAGAACTGTTCAAAATGTATTGATGAATAGCCCTGTCTACCACCCCCCAAGATCTGAATATAACTTTGTTGTTATAGAAGTATTCATTAACAAAATCCCACATAGCTTTGTTTAAATATTTAGATATGGTTTATACCCAGGCATTGCAGTTCCTCTTTACAATTCAGCCATTCCTCATTCCAAGCAAGAAGATATGTTAAAAAGAGAAAAAACCCTGCATCAAAACATTTATTTATTTATTTATTAAATAATTTATTTATTTATTTATTTATATTGCCTAGCTTCCTAATTTTTCCTCAGTTAGTTTTTCTTTAAAGTCAATGAACTGCAAGTCTTCCAGGGCAGAGACTGGAGAACATCATGATTACATAATGCTAAAATGTCTAGGTGTATTCATTGGATCTTTAAACTCTTGCAAAAGAAATTTCTTTTCCAGGCAATAGTTACATATTTAATATTTAATAACAGTGAAAAGAAATTTCCAGTCATAGTTTTTTGTTTTGTTTTGTTTTTGTTTTTGAATTTCTCAGCCTATTGGTAATAGAAGTAAGTATTGATCATTAAAGCATATGATTTCTTCTTACTCCTTCTTCTCAAGAGAGAAAAAAAAAAGGACTTGTTCATCTTATTTAAGAGAAAAGAAAATTAAACCCAAATGTTAGGTGAAGTCTGTATGTTGTTGTCTCACCTAGCTAGAAGTCAGGGGGAAAAAGTACAGCAGACAGCAGGAACTTTATGAAATTAATATTTTCTTTGTTGACTGCAGTACTTGTGTTTACTTGGGTACAAACTACAGTCTTCATTTTTACTGTAACTAAAGATAACTCACAGCTATGAGTCCAAAGGCTCCAATATTTTGAAGATCAGGTTGCTCATTGACAGAATTGTGAAGTTTTTGCAAAACAAAATGCTTTTTTTTCCCACTCTCCATCTTCTGAGAGTTCACATAACATGTATTATATTTCATGCATGTGCTGTAAGGGTAGATGCAACAACTTTCAAATGAGAGACGACCCTCAATAGTGGTTTTAAAAAATATTCATAGTTTTCTCCATATATCATCAAATGTACTTCAGGCTCCCAAACTTCTTTATTTCTGTTTTAAAACCTATCTCAAGAAGAAATTCTATGGTTCTGTTTTAGGTTGTTGGATGAGTATTTATTTTACATATGAAGAACACTGAAGTCTAACTTCATTGGCACTCACGGAGAGCTGATGCTTTAAAAATTGGGAATAGAAAAAAATTACGTTAGGTGGATTTGCACATGCTAGTTGGTCATTCTAAGCCCCCTTCATTCTGTTGACTTTCCTGTTAAATGTTTTGTGATTTGTGGAAGATTAACAGCTGTCGGAGTCTAAACTCTTCCTAGAGATTGGCTGTTATTACCAACAAGAGATGACAACTTCCTAGTACTTAGAGAATTAATTCCATGTCTTTATTTTCTAAAGGAAAGTGTTCTGCCATATGTCAGTTTCTTCTCCTTCAGGACTTGAAGTTTCATTATTTTGATGTTTTTCCATTACATCTTCTCTAATAAAACCAAACCAACCCAAACAACTGCCTCATCCTGAATCTACTATCAAACAACTTAATGCTGCTTTTCCTAACTATTGGTAAGCATCAAGAGGATGTCAGTTTCAAGTTCTACTCAGAAAATTACCCTTCTAAGGTCTATGAAAAAAAGTACACGATGATCTTTATTCATTTTATCCTTTTATTTCTAGTTTGCCTATTATTTTGAAAGCCAGTTGCAAACCAGTCTGATGTTCCGCTCTCAATATTTAATATCCCTGTAGACAGCAATATCTAACAATATCTTCAGTATGGGTGGATGTGGCAATCTTGACTTCCCTCCAAAACAAATCCTCATTTAAACAACAACAACAAAATGCTGATTTCCTGAAAAACACACTGAAAAAAATAACCAAAGTGATAAGATGACCTGGAATGCACTGAACTGAGGTTCATGATGCATTCATAAGAGCAGCTTGAACTTTCAAACCTTTTGATGTTTGCTCAGGAGAAGTAACTCAAAACCACACATTTAAAAAAGTTGCAAATAACTTATTACCCAAGGGGATGTATTTGTTAGCTTCTGAGGGCAGGGCTTCAGGGAATAATTAAATATCCAAAAATTAAAAAAAAAAAGGGAGGAAAAAAAAAACAGAAAAAAAACACCATGAAAACTATTCCCAGGGCTGAAAGTCTTGCAGATAGGTGATGAAGGCAGAGAATATTAACTACTTATACTCTCATGGTCAGGGAGGAAAGACCATTTGTTTTAGTGAACTAATTTTTAAAGTTCTTATTGTCTACAGGTCTGAGGCATGTGTACAAACATGTATGTCCAAATAACAGGTAACTTGGCAGTCTGAAAACTTCACATAGCACCACAAGGCTGAAATGGATTACTGTGGGCAAGAAGTTTGGAATTCAGCTTCTCAAACCTCAGTTGTCAAGATATGACAGAGAAGCTTACCCTAATTCCTACAGCAGCAGCTAGCTCCAGCCCTTATCTGTGTGCTGCAATGAAGGAATTTAACAGAATCCAGCTCCACCCTGATTCCAGTGTGCTGTGGCTCTATGTGGCCTCACTTCATATTAAATGGAGAGATTGTGTTGCAGGCTTATTACATTTGTTATATTCCCAGGTAAGTCATTGAGACTGCTTGATATACATAGCTTCCTTTTGCTGATGAGAAGTTAATGTTTTTTACCCCTTTTTATGTACTCTTCTGTATGTACTCCTTTGTTGTTTTTAACTTTAATCTCCATTCAAAATTGAAGAAAAAAATCATTGCAAACCTGATCCTAAAAATATGGAATTACTGAGGTTGAAAGAGCCCAATATGCAGGAGTATTTGAATATTTAAGTGTCTTCTTGTTCAGGTACAAATGAAAAAGAAAGAATATATAAAGTCAATTTTAAAGTATTTCCATGCTGTTAACAAGAATTATACAATAATTTTATTATACCCATACTGAATATTAATGCAGTGAAACTGCTTGGCTTGTACAACATTACAAAATCAAAACAAACAAACAAACAACCAGGAATGTCAGGGAAGCACTGAAGATATGGGGTGAGAGCTGCATGGGTGCTTGGAGAGAGAGAGATTTTAATGGAAAACCTTTTAAGAGAAAAAAGAAATCATTGGTGTGGAGCTATCTAAAGAAAGAGTTTAGTTTAGTAGGATATATAAGAATGAAAAAAGTTGAATACAGAACTTCATTCATTCAAGTCTGTAGGACATTGTCTCTAGACTTCAACACAGGCTGAATCAGGACTGCAAAGGCCTGTATGAATAGGAGAGTGGTGAAACTTAGACTCTGAGTAGATTTATTGTATTATTATTTGAAACAAAATGTGAGCTGCCCTTCCTAGGCAAATATTTAGACATTTCCATTTCCCTAGAAGCCTATTATTATAATATTTTCTTGCTCCATAACAAAAGTATTTGAACTCAAAAATATGAATGCTGCTGTAAAATAATGAGAAAGCTAACCAATTTCAAATTGAGAAAGTATGTTAACTATGAAGAATTCTGTAGACCCTCATATACTCCAGCACTTTTATGTGTGTGGTAATTCTATCAGAAGTACATCGTATCATTATTTCAGATACTTGATATATTTTCATTTAAATTACTTATTTGGAAATGATAGCAAGCCAGATGGGCTATTGTAGAGTATAGTTAGGTTAAAAACCACTCACTTGACAGCATATTTTTTACAATAGACTGTAGTACCTGGATGTGAATGGTCTAGCTGAAGCATCTAGGAAGAGTATAAAATAATTTGCTAATGCTTCTTGGTTGATGCTGGAACATCTTCTTTTATTGGGTTTTTGAAGAAAAGGAGAATATCCAGGGTAAAGGAAGAGGGTATTCAAGAGCTCAAAAGAAAAAGATCTTTTTGAAGAAACTGAATTTAGGATAATGAATAATTCATCATAATTATTCATGGCCTTGTGTCTACAGCTTTGGCTTTTGTGTGTGAATGCATGGAAATATTGAAAGTGTCACTTAGACTGAGGTGCTTTCAAGACTGCCTGAGGATGCTGACTCCCCTCTTCTACTGACATCATCTTTAGTTGCTTTAGCAGATGATTTATCACCAAAATAACTTTTCAGTAGATCTGGGGGATGGTTTGAGGAGAAAAAGAAGTACACATGTAAAATACATTGCACATGCACACAACAACAAATCAAATTCCTGCAAGCATATGTGTCCATTTCTTCAGGTCTTTAGGTGGAAACAAGAATGATATTCAGCTTTCCTTCAAGCAGAGTCAGGAGCTTAGCAGTCTTGGTGCCTGTCCTGGTTTCATCTGAGTTAATTTTCTTCGTAGTGCCAGGTATGTGCCATATTTTGGATTTAGGAGGAAAATAATGCTGATAACACACAGATGACTTAGTTGCTGACCAGTGCTTACACTAAGTAAAGGACTTTTCAGCTCCTCACACCACCCTGACAGCAAGGAGGCTAGGGGTGCACAAGAAGCCTGGAGGGGACAGAACGAGGACAGCTGACCCAAACTGGCCAAAGGGATATTCCACACCATGTGGCATCACGTGGAACAATAAAAACTGGGAGGCTTGGCTGGGGGGAAAACTGCTGCTCAGGGAGTGGCTGGGCATCGGCTGGTGGGTGGTTAGCAATTGCACTGTGCATCACTTGTTTTACACATATATATATAATATATTTATAATTATTATCGTTATTATTTTTTCCACTTCTGTTTCCATCCTATTAAACTCTCTTTAGCACAATCCATTAGTTTTTACTTTTTTTCTTTTGATTCTCTCCTCCATCCCACTTGGGTGGAGGGAGCAAATGAACGACTGTGTGGTGCTTAGCTGCCTGCCAGGTTAAACCACATCAGTGCCATTTTTGGAAGTAAGTTTTGTGGTCAGTAGCCTGAAAAAGTGATACTGGATTGCAGGACAGCTTTATTTTTGTTTCCAAATTAAAAGAAAAATAGCTATCATTGCACTATTTTAAGAATAAAAAAGTTGAATCCATGAACTTTGGAAAAAAAGAACCTGAAACTGAAGCTACAAATTGCATTAGAACAAGAGCAATTTTACAATTTCCTATGGAACTTGAGTTCCGGATCTCAGGCAGTCCGCTTTTCTGTTAGTGACATCTGTGCTGTTCTGAGGATGTAAATAGGCTCACTTTTAAAGAAGGCAGATGTTTTGTTTTATTGTTTTTCTTCAGTAGGTCTAGGCAGTATCATTTACCTACTATTTCAAGTACAGGTCAATGCAGAAGAGCAGTTGCCTTTTTTTTTTTTTTTTCTCCTGGAAGTGGACAGAAAGAGTAACACCTTGCACTGAAACTAAGTAATGTTTTTTATTCATGTTCAATACAGTCAACCTCTACACAGCTGAATCTGGAAAGAAATAGATGCTACAGTGATTTCTTCTGCCATCACCAATCTTTTCACCACTGGAGAAACATCCCCTCTGGAGATGCTCACTGCAGCAGGGGCAGGTGGCCTGCCCACCTGCCTGCTGCCCTTCCACCACTAAGGATCTGTCCCACCATGAACACCACTTGGAAAAAAACAAAAAAAATCAAAAACAAAAAAGCCAGGTCTAAGAACAAAGTATCAGCATTACCTTGTAATGATTTTGCGCTTTATTTCTTGCTCACATCTCTGGCCTGCAGAAACCTGAATGTTGCTGTTCAAGCAGTGTTCTGAAAAAAACAGGATTGTAAATCTGTGATTCTACAGATGCCTGCACTTGGGCAAAGCTTAAGGGACACTGATGTCAGCACATATATCTATGTGATGCTTACTGAAGGCCATAGTCTGAGACTTTGATCATATTTTTTTTTTTTTTTTTAGGCTGCACAGCTGTTAAACCTGCACGTAATTCTGCAGAATGATACCAGTGGTTGAAGACTTTAAAAAGAGATGGAAAAATCAAAAATACGTTTGCAAGATTTTTTTAACTCCCTTCTCCCAGCACCTATGTTTCTATCATGAAACATAATAAATGAATGGAAATGCATAGTAAAAAATAAATAGAAATGCATAGTAACAGAGATGCATTTTACTAGCAGGAACTGCAGATGAACTTATGTTCATTTTTCTTATACCTTTTTTTCCTTTTTTTCATATTTGATGATACATTTATTCTGTATTTTCTGTAGTCTGATCACAAAGGGATGAAGAGCACTTAGCTGCTAGAACACAAATTTTACCTCCACCAGATAAACTTCAGCTATCTTTCTGGAGTTTTCATATCACCCTTAAACTGTTGCATTTCATTTTACTGGAGATGCTATTACCTATGCATTTGAACTGCCTTCTATTATACCTGGGAAAACAGAATGTTTTCTCTGGACATCTTCATCTATGATTTTTAAAAATCTCTTCTGCTCAGGCCTCCTTAGACTGTACAGGATTCAATGTAAGTTATGCAGGATAGTCTCAGAAAAACAGGACAAAGGCAGAAATTACCACTAGGGGCACTTCTAAGTAAGGTGAAATGAACATCAGTTTCTAAAGAAATTCCCTACTGCAAGAGGCATGAAAATGGTAACGAATATACTCATGAAAACAATAAGAAAGACAGAAATTGAGAACTGGAAAACAAAATATCTGAGAAGGTAGCAGCATCATAGCTTTACTTTTCCTTCAGCCGCATGTCCCATTCCACCTCACCAAGGAAGTGCAGTGAGTAAAGTACCAGTAGTACTAGTGAGAAAAGCAAACAGTTATTTCTGAGAAAAATAACTGTAGTCAGGCATGTGGTTATGAGAAGTGCCCTGAGCAGAGCAATGGAACCTAGCACCACTGAGCTCTCGCATGGGGAAGACATCATATAATTCTTCCCCTGATCTCACCAGAAAGTGCTTTAAAACTTGCTACTGCTGCTAGAGGGCTGTCCTGGATTCTCCAAGGCTAGAAGCAATGCCACTCCCAACCTCGGTGTTCTCCTGAGCAGACTGCAGCAGGTCTTGGGACAGTGGTGATCTTCAGCTTAAGTAATGCTTTCACTTAGTGGTGGCAGCCCACCAGACTGTTTTCACTTGTAGCTAATAATTGTACATACTGTCTTCATTTTGGAAATTGGAAAAGTTTCACACTCTCTTATAAAATATGCTTTCTCTGTGCACCTTCCAATCTGAATTATGGGGGAATGAGTCAGGCAGCTGTGCGGCAGCCTGCTGTGCTCCTGCATACTTCCTCCCACCCCAGGAGTTGCTTCACTTCCTATAAACATTTTGAAGTTATTGTTTCTGACATCCAGTGATAAAATATTTATTTTCAGTAGAAAAGCTCAGAAGTGTTTCTGCAGAACTCCTGTACTAGTAACTACCTCACTGCAGCAATACATTTCTTGAGCTGAACTCAGTCACCAAATATTGACTATCCTTATGTTCTCTTGGCCCTAGTTCCAGCTGGATTAATATTTTCTGATTTTATTGATGCATCTTGAAGACATAGGTGAGGTGAGCAGTCAACCAGTAAATTAAAATAAACAATGAGTGGGACAGAAAACAGCTGTATTTGTTTGTTTATCTGATAAGAGACAAACTTTTTCTCCCCAATATAAACATTCTTTTAAAAAATGATTCTGCTGGCTTGCTGAATTTCTTGCCATTTTTTATTTCTATCTTCTGTTGGTAATTATTCCCCAGCTTATTGCTATTTCCAACAGTGTTAATTTCCATCAAGAATTCCTTCTAATCAAACAATTTCAAGATAAACATAGAGTGACCATATTTTATTTTATTATTATTTTTTTCTGCTAGCCTGACATAACAGATAAAGGCTGAAACACTGATAGGCCAAAACCTCTTCAAAGAGAATAAGACATCAAGCCAGAAGGGCTTCCAAGCAAGCAGATACATAACTATGATTCTTGATAAAAACATGAAGGAAAAAATCCTTAATAGAAAGGTAGAAACATTGACCCATTGCCTCCTTTCAGTGCTACTGTCCAAAGTGAAGCAAAGATCCCATTTTTTTACTATGTTATATAAGTGTTAAAATGAGAGGGCTGAAAAAAATAAGTGGGCTGCATTGGAGTGATTAGTGTGATGAGGTACAACATGCAGGCAGGGAGGGAGGCCACCCCGAACTGGAGGCATGGAACAGTAGTTTCCATGTCTTTTTCTACTTTATATGACAGCTCTGTAACAGAGCACAGTGGTCTTACGCCACTGGAGATGGACTAACCAAAGCTGTTAGTCATCAAAAAATCTGAAAGCGAAAGAAATGAAACAAAATTTCAGGTAAAATATAGTGCTTAAGACAGCAAAGCAACATGGATGAGATATCTGCAAAGCATTTGCAGAGGCATCCAAATAGGATATATACTTCATAGGGGAATAGATCAAAGGAAAATTCAGGACTCAGGAGGTCTCCACTCCAACCTCCTGCTCACAGCAGGGCCAGCTCTGAGGCCAGACCTGGTTTCTCAGGGCTTTGTCTAGTTAGGTCTTGAAAACTGCCACAGAGAGGGATTACACAATCTTCCCAGACAACACATGACAATGAATGTCTGTCCTCATGATGAAAAAGGTTTTCCTGATGTCCAGTCTGAACCTCACTTGTTTCAATTTACACTGGCTGTCTCTCATCCTCCTACCATGCACTACTGTAAAGGGCCTGGCTCCAACAGTACACCTCCTCATAGGTGCTAGGTGGAGGGGTTACTTTTGGGTCCTCCTGAAGCTGATCCTTCTGAAGGCTGAAGAAGTCCCTGAAAAAACAAATGCTCCCTCCCTGAAAAAAACAATGCTCGAGCCTCTCTGCCCCAATTACATCTTGGTAGTCCTTTGCTATACTTATTCCAGTTTGCTGAAGTCTTTCTTATATTGCAGAGTGGGGCAAAACTGCACATAAAATAAAAATACAATCCAATGAGTGCTGAGTTGGTGGGGATAAGCCCTTCTGTGAGATCTGCTGGCCACGCTCCTGTTCATGCAGCTGAGGGTGCTGTTGGCCACCTTTGCTGTGAAGATGCATGGCTGGCTTAGGCTCAGCTTGCTGCTCACTGAGGCCTTTCCCAGAGGTCTGTCCTTGGCCAGCAGGTCTGTCTCCAGTCTCTTTGCAGAGACTCCACCATCCTGGGGCAGGACTTGGCACTTCTCCTTGGTCAATTTGACATGGTCGCTGTTGGTTCATTTCTCCTGCCTGCCTAGGTGTCTCTGAGTGGCAGCTCTGCCACTGAACATGTTTGACTGCTCCCCCTGCACCTCGCTCCGATTTGGTGCCATCAACAGTGTTGATGACAGTGTGCTCCATTACCTCCTCCATGTCCTTAACAAAGATGTTAAACAGGAGAGGTCCCAGAGCAGACCCCTGTGGTACTCCACTTGTTACTGAGCACTACCAATTAACCTCTACTCTCTGAAACCAATTATCCAGCCAGTTTTTACCCACCTGGTAAAACCACCACCCATCCAGACCATAATGTCCCAACCTGTATGCAAGGCAGTTATGGGAGACAGTGTTAGAGCCATGCTAAAAGGCAAAGTAAAAGGCATTCACTGCTCTTCCCCTCATCCACAATTCCAGTCATTTCCTCAGAGGAAGTGATCAGCTTGGACAAGTAAGATTTGCCCTTGTCAACCTCTGTTCTCTATTCCCAGTCACCCTCTTTTCTTTCACATGCACAAGATGTGCTACAGGAGGATTCACTCCACAATTTTGCCAAGGAACAAAGAGAGACTGAACAGCCTATAGTTCCCTTGACTGATGGTGTCTTTTTTTTTTTTTTTTTTTTTTTTTTTTATGATGGTTGCAATGAATTTCCAGTAACTTTCCTTTCTCTAGCAGTCAGAGACTATACTATAACTATACTTAACACTTAAAGAGTAACGAGGTCATTAGAGTAACGAAGCCATTCAACAAAATATTTAGGGCTAAGCTAGACTGTTTTTTTTTTTTTAAACTGGTTCATCTTGGTCTTAGAACATACTCTAGAATATAAAGTAAAAACCAAAAATAAAAACAAAAAATCTGTAGCATCAAGCTTTAATCACTTCTAAGCACAATCCATTTTCCTCTTCAGTAGCACCTACTCTGATGTATGCCACAACTTACATTTCACTCACTTTTTTTTTTATCTGTTAATTTCCTTGCCAACCAGTCATTTGCTAGCTCATTCATCTTTCTGTTTTGAAAACATCATTTCTATTCATCAAGTTGCTCAGCTTAATATAATCAAGTATAGCTATAATTGGAATGAACACTGTTTGTAACCAGGGAGGAGGAAAGGAGGAAATTACCATAAACTGTCAGCTAGATGAATCTGAACAGAATCATGTGAAGGTCGGATGCAGTGAAACTCTTGCCACTGTTATGAAAAACTTCTGTTCAGAATCTGCTGTCCATCACAGGGCTGAGGAAAGTTTCTTTGTATTTGTTTCCTAAGAGGATTCTGGTAGCTTCACTTTTGACCATAATACTATTTCTTATTACTGATTCCTTTTCTCTTTCTTTCTTAACAAGTACAATTTAGTGCTTGTTAAAAACAGTTTAGAACTTGATAAGTACAGTACTTATACAGAATAAGAACTTACATATGTAGTGCTGGATGTTTATTGAAGCTGTTTTGCATCATTGTGTTGTGGCAACATTGGAAGCCTGAACTGAGCCAAGTGCTCCATTGGGGACATATGTTTAAATGATGAGTCCTGCTTCAGAGAACTTCCTATCTTCTATTATATTCTATAGGTAATGCAACTTACAGTATTCCTCTGTAAGCAATAATAAAACAATACTGTAAACAGGTAAATAAGATTTTAATAGCATCTCATCTCATGAACATTGTTGTCATTTCTGCTTTCTTGTAAAAAGCATGTGAATAAAATGAAGTACCTCATTTCTTGTAAAAATAACTGTACTTTTTGAAAAATATGAAAAATTAAAATGTAATTTGAATCGAATATGTAACATCAGAGTAGTTGAACTGAGTTATTTGAATTGAATATGTAACATCAGGTCTTTTAATGGCAAATGAGGACGTGGCACATATATGGATACAAGAATTTATTTTTAACTTAAATGAAATATTAGCAATCTAATCAAAGGGCAACAAATAGCTGTTATCAGTCCATCTACAATAATATGAACACTATCAGAGTATGAATAAATGCAAAAAATCCACTTCATTATTAATATCCTTAGAATGGTTGTGCGGGAAAGTTTACTATAATCTCTCCCTTTCCTCTGGTGTGAATGCTCACCCTTCTTGTGTGCTTCCAGAATGGGAGAACGACAGCTCCTGTCCCTTCAGAAGGAATGGGGAAGGTTTACAACAAGTTGTCAGTATCTGAGATCTTTGCAGGGAGGAATATGATGTTCATGCCAGTGTTTTCTTCCTCCCCAGTCTTGGGTCTGCTTGGGGCTATTTCTGTATGTTTTTTTCTCACAGACCAGCGCCCCTCAAGGGCTGCTGTTTGTCACCCACTGGCTCCCCTCTCAGTTGGGCCAGTGCTGTGCTGGGGAACAGAGGGTGATGTTAAACAAGAGAGCCCACAGGCACTGCTCCTCTCAGCTGCTGCTAAACCCAGCTGAGCCTGAACGAACCCTGCACTGCCAGCGCACTACACGGTCTGCAGCTTGTAACTAGAGAAGGTAAAAATCATGTTTACTTGGTTACATACAGACACAAAAATCCTCTGTTTAGTTTTCATAATTCAGAACAGATAAACAGGAGTTGAGATGATACTAATTTTTTCATAAGACCATCAACGATATTATCATAATATATATATTATTATTATTATTATTATTTTCCCCACAAAGAACCCCTGAACTAATGTCTGTAATTTTTGTTATTTTTAAGAAGAAACCTTTCGCCTAAAGATGATTTGCAGGTACGCCTTCTGTCTTTAGATACTATTTAAGCACTTAGCTCTATATTTTTCAGTTAAGCATGATGACTAATACAAAATTAGTGGACAGGTAGTGTGCAGTTTTCGAGGCTGGGCCTCCAACCAAGAGTTGTATTTTCTCTCACATCATTAAATCAGTGAATTCCTGTTCTCAGAAATCCAAATATGTTTTCATGTTCCCAGAAAATTGTCAGAAGGAAGAGTACAATAACTAGCAAGTGAATTTTATAGTTTTAATGAACTGTTATGAGAGTATCTCTTTATGTTAGAGAAAAACAACTTTTTTTGTTTGCTCCCTTGGAGAGATTGCCATTCATGCAGATGAACATACGGACAGAAGTTCTTGTTCTCTGCTTCTTCATATTCACCAGTATTCCCTCTGTATATGAAATAAACAAGCTTTACAAAAGAGAGTCAGTTGTGGAGAGAATATTTTCAGCATGTAATGTGCCACAGTAATTTTGACAGCTTCTGTGCATTCTTCCCACGAAGGAAGCTAGTAAGTGAAGTTTATGTTATAATGATGGTGACTGCCTCCTGCTGCTCTAGAGATGGCGAAAATCATTCAAAATTCCCTACAGAAAGGTTGGTAATATTTTAGATGAATGCAAAAAAAGTCAGAAAGTTCAGGTATAGGCAGAGGGAGATAAAGGCATTTATTAGAGTGTTCTGTGCTTCCTTAAATCACTGGAAATCATAGAATCATAGAAGGGCTTGGGTTAGAAGGCACCTTAAAATTCACCTACTTCCAACCCCCCTGCCATGGGCAGGGATGCCACCCACTAGATCAGGTTGCCCAAGGCCTCATCCAACCTGGCCTTGAACACTTCCAGGGATGTGGAATCCACAGCCTCTCTGGGCAACCTGTTCCAGTGCCTCACCCACCCTCTGAGTAAAGGATTTCCTACTAACATCTAATGTAGTCTCCCCTCTTTCACTTTGAAACTGTTCCCCCTTCTACTATTGCTACCTGCCTGTGTAAAAAGCCTCCCTCCATTTTTTTTATAAGCCTTCTTTAGGTACTGAAAGGCTGCAGAGAGGTTTCCCTGAAGCTTTCTGTTCTCAAGGCTGAACACCCGCAGCTCTCTCAGCCTTTCTTCAGAGGAGAGGTGCTCCAGCCCCTTGATCATCTTTGTGTCCCTCCTCTGGACCTGCTCTAACAGGTCCACATCTTCCTTGTGCTGGGGGTCCCAGACCTGGATGCAGTACTCCAGGTGGGGCCTCACTAAGGCAGAGTAGAGGGGGACAGTCACCTCCCTTGACATCTTGTTCATGCCTCTTGATGCAGCCCAGGATGCAGTTGGCCTTCTGGGCTGCAAGTGCACACTGCCAGCTCATGTCAAGCTTTTCATCCACCAGAACCCCCAAGTCCTTCTCCACAGGGCTGCTCTCAGTGAGTTCTTCCCTCAGTTTGTACTCAGGTTTGGGATTGCCCTGACAAAGTTGCAGCACCTTGTACTTGTCCTCGTTGAAACTCATTAGGTTCTCATGGGGCCACTTCTCCAGTTTGTCCAGGTCCCTTTGAATGACATTCCTTCCTTCTATTGTAACAACCACACCACTCAGCTTGGTGTCATCTGCAAACTTGCTGAGGGTGCTTGGTCTCAAGATGAACCCCTGAGGGACACCACTCATCACCAACCTCCACTTGGACATAGAGCCATTGACAGCAACTCTCTCCCTGTGGCCATTCAGCCAATTCCTGATCCACTGAATAGTACACCCTTCAAATCCATCTCTTTCCAATTTAGAGATCAGGATGTCATGTGGGACCATGTCAAAGGCCTTGAAAAAGTCCAAGTAGATGACATCAGTTGGTCTTCCCTTGTTGACTGATGCAGTCACTCCATCATAGAAAGCCACCAGATTGGTCGGGCACAATTCACTTGGTGAAGCCATGCTCGTTGTTTTGGATTACCTCCTTGTCTTGCACGTGCCTTGACATTGCTTCCAGGAGGACCTCTTCCATGATCTTGCCAGGCACAGAGGTGAGGCTCACTGGTCTCTTGTTCCCTGGGTCTTCCTTGTCACCCTTTTTAAAAATTGGAGTGATGTTTCCCTTTTTCCAGTCACCAGGGACTTCACCTGACTGCCAGGACTTTTCAATGGATGGAGAGAGGCTTGGCAACTGCATCAGCCAGTTCCCTCAGGACCCTGGGATGCATGTGTGGAGAATGCTCAGGCTTGTTAGTGTCACTGATGAGCACCAGCCTTGGGCAAATGGGAACTGAGGAGCTTTCTCCTGCTTATTGCAAATAAACTTTGTGGATGGAGGTCTGTAAGCTTGGTTTGAGAGGCTGCCAATGGAGGCAGTCTTGTGGTGGTGGAACAGCCCTGTTTTGGAGTCAGAAAAGAATCTTGAAGGCCATGGTGCCCAGAGTGAAATCTTCTGCTTGATTGTTTGTAAAATGAATATTAAAGATAACACTGCTGAATATGATAATGAACTTAATGAAGTACATGCTAAACATATATGACTACAGTACCCAACTCTTCATCCTAATCATGCTAAACGTCACCCTGGGGAAGGGTGTGTGTGGGGGTGTGGGGTGGGGAACATATATAGGGTTAGGGTATAAAAGGGGAGCTAGCGTTAGGAGTTCGTGTTAGGAAAAAAGTGTTAGTGTTAGCAAAAAAAAAAAAAAAAAAAGAGTTGGGGGCAGAAAGAAGAGATTGGGAACCTAGAAGAGGCAGTCAACAGGCTGTGCTCCTTTCTCCTCCACCAAAGCAGGGATACCTTCTTGGTAAGCTCTGCATCTTCAACTTTGGTGAGGAATACCTGGGACAGCATTTTGCTAGCACTATTATCATATATTAGCACTATTGTTTTAAGTGTATTTATCAACAGCAATTCTGACTCTGTTATATGTGTCATCTTATTAAATATTTTCAACTTTGTGAAACTGTCTCAGTAAAAGTCCTTAGCAGGGCCCAAAACAGGCAAACATTGGCCTACAAATATATACAACTTTGCAAAACTGTCTCAGTGAACGTCCTTTGCAGGGCTCTGAAAAAGGCAAATGTTGGATTCTGATAAGTCCCCTTTAACGTGACAGCATGTCATCGGGCCCCATAGACTTGTAGCTGTTCATTTTCATCAGGTGGTCTCGAACCTGCTCTTTGCTTACAGTGGGAGAGACTTTGTTCCCTCAGCCCCTGCCTAGAGGTTCAGGGACTCGAGAGACATGTTAAGCCTGACTGCTGACTGGCAGTGAAGACTGAGGTAAAGAAATTGTTGAGTACCTCAGCCTTCTCCATGTCTGTTGTTACCAGTTCACCCTTCTCATCCCTCAGAGGGGGTACACTCTCCTTGGCCTTTCTTTTCTGAGCAATGTACCTATATGTTGGCCATCTAACTCATAGGCTTTAGCCATTCTTGGGAATATTTCCAGTAATTCCACTCACCAACATGGTCAGTTGTGATAAGATCAAACAACCTTGCTTGTTATTCTTTGCAATCCTTGCCAAGCTCTCTTCCATCTGTGCCTTGGCTTTCCTGATCCCATCCCTGCACATCCAGACAGCATCCCTGTACTCTTCCCAGGCCACATGTCCCTTCTTCTAATGCCTGTGCTCTTTCTTCTTGCACCTCAGTTTGACTAGCAGGTTCTTGCTCTGCCGTGTTAGTTTCCTGCCTTCCCTGCTTGATTTCTTACATATGGGGATGGAGAGTTCTTGCCCTCCAAGATAAGTGTCGTTAAAAAGTTTCCAGCTCTTTTCAGCTCCTTTTTCCCTAAGAACAGTGTCCCAGGGGATCTCATCCACTAGGTCTTTAAACAGCAGGAAATTCTCTCTTGTAAAATTCAGGGCTCTGACTTTGCTCTTTGCCAGGCTCATATTCCTTGAGATAACAATCTCAACCAGAGTGTGGTTGCTGTAACCCAGACTGCCTCCAATCTTCACCTTTTTAATGAACTCGTCTGCTTTGGTGAGCATGAGGTCCAGTAATGCTTCTCCTCTGGTTGGTTTGTCTAATACCTGGACCAGGAATTTATCCTTGATGCACTCCAGGAGTCTCTTGGATTGCTTATAACCTGCTGTGTAGCTTTCCCAGCAGACATCCAGGTGGTTGAAATGCCCCATCCAGACGAGAGCCTGCAAGTGTAATGCTTCTTGCAGCTAATGCAGGAAGGCCTTGATCAGATGGCCTGTATTAGTCCCCAACCACAAGGTGTCCCTTATTGGTCTGGTCCTTAATTTTTAACCACAAATTCCCAGCCTGTTCATGGCTGTTTCAGAGGCTGTTCAGAGGCAGTTCTTCACAATTTAACCATGTCTTAACATAGAGCGCAACATCCCCACCCCTCCTTCCCTGCCTGTCTCTTCTGAAAAGCTTGTAGCCCTCAACTGCAGTGTTCCAGTTGTGATTCATCCCACTGCATTTCTGTGATAACAGTTACGTCACAGTTTTCTAATTACACCGTGTTTTCTAGTTCCTCCTGCTTGTTTCCCATGCTGCATGCATACGTGTAGAGGTACTTCAGCTGGGCTATCGGCCACATCACCTTTTTAGAGGAGCTCTCCCTCTAATTCCTTTGGGACAATTTACAGGTAATTTCCTGTTGCTTCTTAAAGTGCTGGTGTTCCCTTGTTCTTCTCTGTCACTCAGAGGTACATCCCCTTCCCCTGCTGAATCTAGCTCAAAGCCCTGCTAATAAGTCCAGCCAGCTTACTGCCCAGAACAATCTTGCCCAACCTGCTCAGGTGTGCCCCATCTGGTGCCAAATAGCCTGGTCTCTCAAAGGTGCGTCCCAGATTGTAGAACTCCAAACCCTCAGCCTGGCACCAGTCATGCAACCAATCATTCACCTGATCCATTTGTCTCCTTTTTTTTGGGTCTCTGTCTCCAGCTGTGACGATAAAGAACAATACCTACACTCCTGATCCCTTCAACATCTTTCTGAGGGACATAAAGTCCTTTGCAATATTTCAGTCTCCTCATTGCAGCCTCATTTGACTCTACATGAAAGAGTAGGAATGCGTGGTAGTCCTCACATTCCTGACTTTACCAGCCTTGGTAACCTCTTCATGATATTGTGAATGTGGGCCCCAGCAGGCAGCAAACCTCTCTGGAGAAACTGTCCAGATGGCAACTAGGTGCTTCAGTGCCTTTCAGCAAGGAATCTCCAATGCCTTTTTTCATGGCACTGGTTCTAATGCATGTGGTAGGCTGGTCCAATTTTGCATGGTAGTCCTTTGCTGGGTCTTGACTATTGCTCACACGCTCTTTCCAGCTCTAGAGCGTCGTATCTGTTGCATAAAGGTACTTCAGGAGCAAGGTCGCTACTCCTCCTTTTGCTCCAAGCAGAGAAAAGGGTCCAGCCTCCCTTGCCTTGACAGTCAGTCAAGCCTGTCAACTCAGGGCTGGAAGTTAGCTTACCTTCTCCTTGCAAGGACTTAAGGCATGGCTGTTGCTCAGACTGTGTCAGCACACAGTACTATGCATCAATCTCTCACTGGAATTCCTGGATACTTCTTTGCCTGGTGAGCTCCCCTTGCAACATGGCAACTTGCTTGAAAAGTTTGTCCAATGGGACACACCTGCACCCATGCCTTCAGGCCTTAGGGAGCCTTCCAGATTCTGGAGTTCCCTGCAACTGAGGGTCTGGGCAGCTCTTTTGGTCCTCAGGAGGTCTCTTTGGGTGTGTCTGCATGGGGAGGTTGTATCCCCTCTGAGTGTCAGCCTCAGACCAGCTGTGGGTGGACACCATTTTTATTTCATTAGGAGGCTGCTTCCTGTTGCTCCCAGAATAGAAGAAAGTGGCCTGCCTTCCACCCTCCTTTATGAACTGCTGCACAAACTGCCACACCAGGCCCTGGCTGGTGCGCCAAGCCTTCTTTGCTCACCCTGATCACCAGGCTCCTGGTCATTTGTGCTCCCCACGGGCTGCCTTCATGTATGTGGGGGTGGCTGCCACTGCTCCTGGCCATGCCCAAGCCTTCTCAGCTGCTCTTGTAAGGGCTGCCAGATCTTTGGCAGCTCCCTCCCCTCCCTGGGGTTGCCTTGATGCAGGAACCACTCTGAACACCGTGATCTCCTGCTCTGCCGTGGAACATGCCTGCACTGGAGCTGATCATGTTGGCGAGTGGAATCAATGGAAATATTCCCAAGAATGGCTAAGGCCTATGAGTTAGACAGTTAGATGGCCAACATTTTCCTAAGTAACTCTATTTTTTTTTTTTTTTTGCTTGTAGGTATCCATATCCAAATCCTTGATCTAGACTGAAAACGTAAAACCTCTCACACGACTACTTTCTTTTAGTAACGACAAAACTATATCTCCAGCCCCAAAAAAGCAAGATAAGCAGCCCTACCATTTTTTGAGTTTGATCACTGCCCCTAGAAGCATTGAAGTCCTCCACTTTGGACAGTGATTCAGGTCTCCTAGGCATGTAGAATGGTCAGAAATGGCCACAGCATATATACAACATCTCAGTCAGAAATATGAAGTAAATTCAGCATATCAAATAAACATCTGGTAGTCACAGAATGGTCTATTATGTATTGAAAAAAATAGTTAAATACAAACACTTAAAATGCAATTGGGTTTATCAAAAGCCCTTTCTGAAACTCCCCAAAACTGCACAGCATGATGAAATTAAATCTGTTTCAACAAACACAAGGTCTGTGCAAGGGATCCTTTCTTGCTAGTATTTTGTTAGCAGTAATATTCATAATGCAAATTCCTCTCTGTCACTGTTGAGACTGCAGTTACAGCTTATGCTCAATGTGTAGCAGGGATTACAATGATATGAAAAGACTTGAAAGAACATGCTGAGAAGAACTTTAAAAAATGTTAAAGTAAACTAGAATAAGCAAAAATACTAGTGTTAGGCTCATAGTGGTTTTTATATCTTTTTCCTCATATCCCCAGCTTTCTCTCAAGGGCTGCTCTTTGTCACCTGCTGACTCCCTGTTTCAGACAGACATTTTACCTACATGGCATTCATACGGCTTAAGCTGAAACAGGTGGGGCAACAGTCACCTCAGCAGTAGACAAATATATAAAAATTCTCAGGCTCTGAGAAAGAGATCCTCTGAGACTCTCTGAGATCCTACTCTGTCAGGTCTATGCAAAGCCATGGCCTTTTACTTGTATTTGCTATGTCACCGTGTTTATGCTGAGTAAACACCATTGCCTTCTTAGGAAAGGAAAAATATGCAGCTAAAATGGAATGGGTTCAAAACTAAATTATCTGAAGTTTGACAGTGCCTCTCTGTTAGCTACTGAATGGGTAGGGGCCAGTTGGTCTAGAGATGAGAAGTAGCATTGAGCTTATTTCAATTCTGGTGTTTAGATGAAACAGAGGAAATATATTTGGTATTTTCTTGGTTGCTGTAGAAAAGATATCCAATGGAATTTCCTTGAGAGTGAGGAAGTGCAATATACAAGCTTACCAAATTCCTTGTCCTTGTTTTAATCACAAACAGCGGACATTAAGAGGTTAGTATAATTCCGGAATGAGTCAAAACTTAGACAACAAACATAAAGTGCTAGAAGAAAATTTACCTTATGACAAGGCACAGCTGAAGACAAAATGGTAGGAAAAAAGAAGCATTATATTCCATATTTTATGAAAGGTCAAATACTACAGAATTTCAGGAAAAAACAATTATACAAACAGATCTCATCTTAGGCTTCTCACTAAGCAAAATTTACTGCAGTGTATTGTACAGCTTGTAGGAAGCAGTTTATCCAATAGAGACATGAGAGAAAATGCAACTGTCAGTCATGAGAAGAACATTTTCTGATTAATATATTTCAGTTCACATCCTAATATTTGTACAACTCTAGAGTATATCAAACAGTGCTATAAAATCAGGATTTCTGTGGGAAGCAAAATTTTTTCATAGATACCAAGTAAAAAACAGCTTCCACATACAGGAAATTTATTTCAGTTGTTTGTAACAGCTGTTCTTTTGCTTTCCTCTAAAGGTACTGCACAGTGCCAGAGGATGCATATAAGTCAGACGTCGCATAGTAATTTCTGTATGTAAATATGCGCTGTTTATATCTCTGTCAGGGTTGTTAGAAGTCAGAGTTCACAACAGGTCTCAGGAAAGTAAGTTTTTAATGTTACTGAAATGCAATGAGTTTGGAGCCCTTAATTCTCTTACGCACCTGAGCTGACAGGTTTTAGTCTCCTACGGAGAGAAGCAGATACTGCACTCGGCCAACTGTATATGTCTTCAAATTTTTTTTGGCAATTTAATTTCCTCTCGCTGTACATGCTGTATTAAAAAATCCTTAAGATTTTCCTCATGACTTCAATATCTTCTTGCTGCCAAGGCTTTTCAGTTCTTGGTCTTTTCTACACTCTCACCTTCATTTTTCTCTTGTTTCACAGCTAACCTTTAGGCTGCTCCCAAGTGACTAAACTCTAAGGCAGTATCTTCCCCATCACTAATGATAACCTCATGCTTCCTGTTATGCCTGTGAGAATGACACAACTCATCAAGCAGCTTCACACTTCTGAAATCACTGATGGTTTGCTGCTTATCTACTTCAAATAGAGACATGCCACTACCATGTGACCTTCTAATCTGTGGCTTGGTTTGAAGATCTTCATTTCAGTCCTGTGCCTCGAGGCGTAGGTAAGACACAGAGGCTGGGATTCAGGAGCCTCCACATGGGTGTCTGATGCCATTTGTGATTCCATGTCTACCAAATTCCACCATAAGATAACTGTGATCTCATGTGGTGCTGTGTTGTATCTCCAATCAGATATCTTGAATACAAGAAAGTATATTAAATGGTGCTAAGTACTAATATATCCGCACCTGGATCATTCCTGCAGCTAGGGAACTTTTCTAGCCATATAATAAAAATGTTCTTTGATTCATACTTAGCTCTGTGGCAGGTGGAGGCAAAATGGTACTCTTGATTACACGAGAACTGGACCAGTGCTTCCTGACTTGAAACAATGTTGGTATGAAAAAAGCCCAACACTGTCTATCTATAACCTTTGGTAGAATAGATTAGATTATCTGAATCCTTAAGAGGTGTCTTCCTTGGTATCTCAAGGGTCTCTTTGGGTAATGAGTCACAATTCAAAGAGTCTCATGAAAATGTTAAACCCTGCATTTTTACTCTTTAAGGTTCCTTATTAAGTGTGCCAAAATCTGTTCTCATTCTGTTAGATGAGATCGTATATATATCCTGTAGGATCCTGTATGTCTTGTATACAGAATACACCCTGCCATGAGGAGGCAGAGGTGACTGCTGCTTTAAAATTGAAGCGCGTTATTCCTGTGTAGGTGCTGCTGGATGTTTTTCAAGAATGGGATCCACAGTCATTTGACTCCTACCAGTGAGCCAAATTTGCTTTTTTTTTTTTCTTCACCAGTTTTTCAGGCTGAGGTTCATAAACCTTCTTGGATTGCTTTGCTCAAGAATAGCTGTTAGACACGGACAACACAGATTACTGTATTTTTGTTGGATTCAGTAGGTCTATGCCACCAGAAGCATGCATACTCTTGTTAGCATTCTCAATGCTGTTTGTTTTCAGGCACTTACTAATGATACAATGTCTGCAAACACATCTCAAATTCTGTGGTTTTTTATTTTATTTTATTTTTATTCATAATTATTTTATTATTATTTTATTAGATAACGGTCATTCACCACCCTTCAGTTTAATTTATATGATGCTGTAGGTAGGCCTCCTGTGAAATCTAGGTATCCAGCTCTTCTAAGCTATAGCTCATACACATTATACAGCCAAAATCCAATTCTTCTAGGTCAGATTCCTCTACAAGGTACATTCTTTCCTCTGAAAGTCCATATTTTCCCTTCTCTTACCGTAAGTATTTTTAAATGGCACAACTACTGCATGCCATGAATGTCCTCAAGCAGGAACTCCATGTCTAAGGAATTTTCCCTGTCTCAGAGCCTTTTTTTTGTTTTGTTCATCATCTACCTCCTTTATGTTTCTTTATGGACCTTGGATTATCTGTTTTGATTTCCTCTAGGTCTTCCTAGGATCTTGTAATCCCTATGCTGGTTGATGTAATCCTGCCTGTTACAACTTTTTTTTTTTAAATATTTTTTTTGACAAGCTTTAAATAGTATTTTCCTTACAGAATATGTATTTTTTTGCCCCCCTTACAGAATATGTATTTTTTTTTTCATATTGATGAAAATCAATAAGCAGTTCTGACACAAAAGGTTTGTGCAGGCAGTCTGAGAAGGGCACAGGATATACTCATCAGTATGAAGACAATATGGATGTTACAAAAATTACTGACCATATTGACCAAATACTGGACTTGCATGAATTCTGCAATTTATCCTGCTACAAACACATCATTATCAAATAGGAATGTGATAACATGTATGCTGTTTACTGTTCAAAATATAGACCTGGAAACATCTAATTGATAATCTAGGTTGTCTTCAGCAGAATAATTCATACTGGAAAAGCTGTGGATGTGCTTAATTGTATCTGACACCAGGCTTTAGCTGCTTTTCTTAGAATTACAAAGAAAGACATGATCACACCCTCTGCTTTTTGAATTACTATTTTTTTTTAATTACTATTTTTTGAATTACTATTTTTGAATTACTGGTTACTAGTGGTATCTAATTGCTCATGTGTTCACAACCAGCAAAACTAACTGAAAATATAATATAAGCACAGTTATGACATAAGCCAGCAATGTGACCTTGCTGCAAAGGTCAGTTGTACTGTTGGCTGCATTAGCCATAGTGCTGCTAGGAGGTAAAAAGAGGTGATCCTTCCCCTTGCTTTAGCACTGGTGAGGCCACACCTGGAGTGCTGTGTCCAGTTTTTGGCTCCCCAGTATGAGAGTGACACGGACTGGAGAATGCCCAATGAAAGACTTCAAAGGTGATGATGGGACTGGAGCATCTCTCCCACGAGAAAAGTCTGAGACAGTTGGGATTGTTTAGCTTGGAAAACAGGAGGCTCACAGGGAATCTCAAATATGTCTATAAATACCCCAAGGGAGGGTGCAAAGGATACAGTGCCAGGCTCTTTTCAGTGGTGCCCAGTGCCAGGACAAGAGGCAAAGGGCACAAACTTGAAACACGGGTTGTTTGCTCTGAACATTAGGAAACACTTATTTACAGTATGGGTGTCAGAGCACTGGCATAGGTCTTTCTCCTTGGAGATATTGAAAAGTCATTTGGACATAGTCTTGGGCAACCTGCTGTAGGTGACCCTGCTCGAGCAAGGATGTTAGACAAGATGACCTTCACAGTTCCTTCCAACCTCAACCATACTGTGATTCTTTGATTCTGTTATTTTCACTATGAGCATATTGATCAAATTTAGTTCAGATTTGTTTGCTATAATTTCACATAATTGCAATGAACTTGAACGCTGAACATTTCTTTATAAAAGGTAAATAGTTTCTTCAGATTTAAATGTACCATGCTTCTGTTTTACGATTTTCAAAGAAATTTATAGCTTGCTTCTTAAACAATATGAAAATATAGCAAAAGAGAAAAAAAAAATATGTTAAGAAAGGTGACCTCTCTTCCGTATATTTTTAAGTGGCTGATAACTTATTCCACTCTTTCACATATTCTTTTCAGCATGTTTGGACATTATTCTGCTTCATATTGATTTTTTTTTTTGTATCTTTTATTTGGAAGTTGTCTTTACAAAGTTGTAACAATACTACTCTCTTCTATATGTTAAGATTTTCTTAGCTTACTGATCTTTTAAAATGTATTCTACATGGCTGGCTGACTGTTTTCCTGAGCAATCACAGAAAATGGGAAGATTGTTGGATAAAAGGAAACTCAGAGTTCGGACAAGTTTTCATGAAGACCTAAAGCACTGAAATCTAGGACCTTTATTTTTTCCCAATGTCAATATGAAATTTGTAATATAGTTTTTTTAAAAGACCTTCTAAAGAAAAACAGATTTTCTTTAATTATTCCTTCTCTTAGAAAAAGGACTGCTCATGAAAGATAGATTATCAATTGAACATTAATCTAGTATCTAAGCAAGCACTGATCTAGAGAACTTTGTTTTAATCCAATTTAATTTTGCACTTTTATTTAGATTCATTGCCAGCCATTAATTTAGCTAGTATATATTTACATCCTTCAGATCTGAACTCTTTCTAAAGTACTTCAAATCAAATTGGTAAGCCAGATTCATGTGCTACTTCCCATCAAATTGAGAAAATAATAGACAACATGAAGGAAAGCTTTTATCCATTGTACTGAATGTGCCTGTCTTTCCTTTTCATTTCTAGATGTGTATCCGCTGAATTCAATGAAAACACTGAATTTGGTGTATGTGCTCTTGATTTAAATTGGTGTGAAGGAAGGAGGCAATTTAAAGAAGTGCAAAAAAAACAAAACCAAACCAACAACAACAAAAAAAGCAATACATGTCATTCATAAGGAGCTGAAGGTTTCATTCTCTGCTTCGAATACTAGATATAGAATTTGTGTTTAAAAAAAAAAAAGCTTGCTCCATGAAGATCTCAAAGATGCTAAGATTTATCACTTTCTACTTTCCTCAACGTTAGTGCTCTCACTTCTGTTCGATATTCTGTCCTCTTTGAGAGGACTACAGTTATTAAAATAGAAAAGACAACCAAGTTCAGTTCTAGAGTCTAGTTTCTGAAGTCAAATGAATTGCATAGATTTACCCCAGGCAAGTCTCTAGCCTGTGCTAATTTCCTAGACTGGTATTAAGATAGTTTGGTATTTTCAAGCAGACTTTAAAATGTGACTAGTTCTCCATACTAAAAAAATTAAAACTGCATTTAAAATAATCAGTCTGACTCATTTGACTCATGTCTTTTTCAATGACACTACTATATACCTCCAAATGGACACATTATGAAACATTTATTTGATGGGACTTGTAATATGAATTTCATTCTTCCAAAGCCCTATCTTCGTTTTTTCATGAACTTTTAAAATGTTTTAAGTCAGAACAAGAAAATACTTTTAAAATCAACATTTTGGTTTGGCAGTCATCGGTGTGTACATGGTTTAGAGCTTGAAATTCAGAAGGGATAGTCTTTTTCCCCTCCCGTGGTAATCCATCTGCATTTTCCTGAGCTCTCACAAATGCCAGTAAGTATACTAGTAAATTAAAATGCCCAGAAAAGTTTCTGGGTATTCCAGCATGATCTGTTGAACATATTCTGGGTATTCCAGCATATACCGTTGAACAGTGACAATGTTCTATGCTGCACTCGTGGCCTATACCATCTACTCCCAAAGGAATTGCGAACACAGGCAATTGAAAAGTGGGATTGTAATTAGATCACTTTTTAAGCAGTGTAATATTTTTACTGTGACCATATTTGTTTATCAGTTTAAGACACAACTAAAGTGAATGACATTGAAAATACACACTTAATATATGCTGATGTTTATATATTTTAAACCCTCATTGAATCATTTAAAGGCATATGTACCATGCATAACCAGAGGAAGAGGAGAAAAAACACTGTAAAATGGAGAATGCATAGCCTATCATTATTTTGTTAAGTTTATATCAAAACTGACTGCCGTTTTAAACTAAACATATTGGTAAATAATCCATTCATGGTACAGTCTTTATCTAACTAGTCTCACAATCCCTTTCACTTCTAGTTAGTATGATAATTACTACTGTCTATAGATCAGCCTAGTTATCCATGCATTTTCGGATTTTACTTGACAGTAGAAGATAGGCTTTTCAAGGACACTTTGCATCTGATAGTGATAGAATATAAGAATACAGAATATTAGACTGAAGTCAGGCATCTGGAGCATGTAGATACATTTCTTTGCTATTGAAGGTAACCTTTTATTTTTTGTGACCTATGTAGCACCGTCTTAAAGCTGGTTAGGTACTTTCATCCTCACTATGCCTTCTGGAAGGCTACTCAGCTCAGAAGTGGCAGCCCTGTATAAATACAATTATACAATGACAGGTTACTTACCCAGTACCCTGAGCTGGTGGAAGGGGATGGGGAGCAGGGTGTGGCCCTCACTATACACGAGGAAATGGTTGGCGACCTGCTACAGCACTTGGATGTAGGCAAGTCAATGGGGCCGGATGGGATCCACCCGAGGGTACTGAGAGAACTGGCGGAGGATCTGGCCAAGCCGCTTTCCATCATTTATCAGCAGTCCTGGCTATCAAGGGAGGTCCCAGTCGACTGGCGGTTAGCAAATGTGACGCCCATCTACAAGAAGGGCCGGAGGGTAGACCCGCGGAACTATAGGCCTGTTAGTTTGATCTCAGTGCCAGGGAAGCTCGTGGAGCAGATTATCTTGAGTGTCATCACGCGGCATTTACAGGGCAACCAGGCAATCAGACCCAGTCAGCATGGGTTTATGAAAGGCAGGTCCTGCTTGACGAACCTGATCTCCTTCTATGACAAAGTGACACGCTTAGTGGATGAGGGAAAGGCTGTGGACGTGGTCTACCTTGACTTCAGTAAGGCTTTTGATACCGTTTCCCACAATATTCTCCTCAAGAAACTGGCTGCTCGTGGCCTGGACTGGCGTACGCTTCGTTGGGTTAAAAACTGGCTGGATAGCCGGGCCCAAAGAGTTGTGGTGAATGGAGTCAAATCCAGTTGGAGGCCGGTCACTAGTGGCACCCCCCAGGGCTCGGTACTGGGGCCGGTCCTCTTTAATATCTTTATCAATGATCTGGATGAGGGGATTGAGAGCACCCTCAGTAAGTTTGCAGATGACACCAAGTTAGGTGCGTGTGTCGATCTGCTCGAGGGCAGGAAGGCTCTGCAGGAGGATCTGGGTAGGCTGGACCGATGGGCTGAGGCCAACTGTCTGAAGTTCAACAAGGCCAAGTGCCGGGTCCTGCATCTGGGGCGTAACAACCCCAAGCAGCGCTACAGGCTGGGAGAAGAGTGGTTGGAAAGCTGCCTGGCAGAGAAGGACCTGGGAGTACTGGTTGATAGTCGGCTGAATATGAGCCAGCAGTGTGCTCAGGTGGCCAAGAAGGCCAACAGCATCCTGGCTTGTATAAGAAGCAGCATGGCCAGCGGGTCTAGGGAAGTGATTGTCCCCCTGTACTCGGCTCTGGTGAGGCCGCACCTCGAGTACTGTGTTCAGTTTTGGGCCCCTCGCTACAAGAAGGACATGGAGGTGCTCGAGAGAGTCCAGAGAAGGGCAACAAAGCTGGTGAGGGGTCTGGAGAACAAGTCTTACGAGGAGCAGCTGAGGGAGCTGGGATTGTTCAGCCTGGAGAAGAGGAGGCTCAGGGGCGACCTTATCACTCTCTACAGGTACCTTAAAGGAGGCTGTAGCGAGGTAGGGGTTGGTCTATTCTCCCACGTGCCTGGTGACAGGACAAGGGGGAATGGGCTAAAGTTGCACCAGGGGAGGTTTAGGCTGGATATTAGGAAGAACTTCTTTACTGAAAGGGTTGTTAGGCATTGGAATGGGCTGCCCAGGGAAGTAGTTGATTCATCATCCCTGGAGGTCTTTAAGAGACGTTTAGATGTTGAACTTAGTGATATGGTTTAGTGGAGGACTTGTTAGTGTTAGTTCAGAGGTTGGACTGGGTGATCTTGGAGGTCTCTTCCAACCTAGACGATTCTGTGATTCTGTGATTCTGTTCATACTGTCTTGCTCGTATAATAGAATTATCCTTAGTGTAAACAACTCTTTCTCTTTGGTAAATTCTTTTTGCTAGTTGGAAAAAGATTCTCATAATCTCCAACCATTTAGGTTTCCTCTTAATACTCTTCATCTGATGATTTGATTTTGTTTCTCAGAAATGAAAATATGCAGTTTTTTTTGTTGTTTCCCCCTGAAAATTTTATATTCATTAAGATACCTTAGTATAATACTATCCATGTAGGTTTTTTAATAGGTAATATGCCCATTTTCTATCTAACTCAATGGCAGATTCTACTGTAGGGGTCTTTCCCCAACCTAACACATTGCACTCCTTGTTATGAAGTCCTCCAAGAGACAAGCTGTTTTTCCAGTTTTATAACTGTGTGATGTAGTCTTCCTGTAGAACTTATGCAGAGGTGTGACAGGTATGACAACAGAATTTGTCATTCAAACATATTTCACAAATATCTGTTATGTCACAACTTTTCAACAGCCAGAAATTGCAGATAACACATATGACCTCATGGTGTCCTCTATTGTCCTTGCAAACCTTTAGTTTTCATTTTCTTGTTGCTATTGTGTATTAAAATTCTTAGCCTGTGCCAAAATCTGGTATCAGCCCTATTCTAATTCAGGTGACATTTCTCTTCTAAATTTAATTGCACACACAGACAAAAAGTAAATTAAGGGAAGCACAGGGATGCTGGCAAGGTAGAAAATCATTACTTTCCCTGAAGCTAGCCTAGCTTCAGTGTCACTGGGATCAAAAGGAAGCTGTATAATTTCAATTGTATGTACCCATGATCTCTTTCAAATGTCAGTTTTTAGTCAAAATTTTGGAAGAGAATAAAAAAATAGTGTTTGTTTTGGAAAGGAAGAGAAAAATAAAAGAATACATTTGCTTAATTTAATGAAAATATTGCTCATCAATCCAAAGAACAAGACATTAGCAAGTGAAGAAGAAAAGTTAAGCAACAGAAAATATTATGAATTCTAAAAAAAAAAAAAAATTGTAAAGAATTGTATTATCTGAGTATTCTGAGTATAGACTCTATATTAGTGATTTTTATCCACATGAGAATTCTGCTGGATCTATATGGTACCATTAATTTATTTTAAAGCAGTTTTAACTTAAATCATGCTATTGATTTAATTTTAAATCCTCATAATATTCATTTTGACCCCCAAAGAGATTAAATCTGTGCTTCTGGGGATATATGCTGTGTTCTCTTTGTGTATCACAGCTGTACAGAACTTAAATTCAAAAGCAAATTTAATGTTATTTCAATCATGTAACTCTGAACAGAGTTAAGATTAAAAACTTATTTTTTTCCCACTTTGGTATTGTTTTAAATATATAGTGTTTATGTATCAGTGAGTGAATGCTGTCTTACAAAACATGATTGCTTTTGGGGATTTTATTGTCTTTGAAATACTTTTAATTGATTTTTTTTTTTAAATTAAGGCTGAAATGCATTGATTCAGGATAATGCTCTAGTGTAGGAACTGTATTATGGATAGCTTGTTCTCAACCATCATTTCTAGTACAGGCTTGTACATTAGGCTATATCCCACTGTGAAGTATTTTGGCCAATGACTCGTAATATTTTGGTTTTCCTCATCAGTGGAGGAGACTGTTGTCTCTACAGAGATATATTCTGACATGCAAAGTTGACAAAAAGAGAAGTTGATTGAAAAGTACCTGAACTATATTTATGGTATCAATGGAACAATATTTCCCAATGACAATATTTTGGCTTTTGGGTAATTTTCCATGGAATAATTTAACTTTTATTTGAAAGGAGAGCCTACTGCCTGGGCAATTCTGGCTGATGATTTTCATTGCCCACAGACAAGGTCAATTTGGGCTACACTGAAGCCCATTCACAGAATCACAGAATAGCTGAGGTTGGAAGGGATCTCTGGAGATCATCATCTTGTCCAACACCCATGCCAAGCAGGGTCACCTAGTGTACTTTGCACATCACATCCAGGCGGGTTTTGAATATCACCAAAGAAGGAGACTCCATAGCCTCTCTGGGCAACCTGTTCCAGTGCTCTGTCACCCTTACAGTAAAGAAATGTTTTCTCATATTCAGCTGGAACTTCCTGTGTTTCAGTTTGTGCCTGTTGCCTCTTGTTGCTGGGCACCACTGAAAAAAGTCTGGCCCCATCCTCTTGACACCCTCCCTTCAGGTATTTGTACACATTGATAAGATCCCTTCTCAGTCTTCTCTTCCCCAAGCTAAACAGGCCCATCTCTCTCCACCTCTCCTCATATGAGAGATGCTCCAGTCTTCATAGCTCTCCTCTGGACTTGCTCCTGTAGCTCCATGTCCCTCGTGTATGGGTAGCCCAGAATCAAACCCAGTACTCCAGGTTTGGCCTCACCAGGGCTGAGTAGAGGGGGAGGATCATCTCCTTTGACCTGCTGGCAACACTCTTCTGAATACACCCCAGGATACCATTGGCCTTCTTGGCCACCAGGGCACGTTGCTGGCTCGTGGTCAGCCTGCTGTCCACCAGGACTCCCAGGCTCTGCTCTGCAGGGTTGCTTTCCGGCAGGTCAGCTCCCAACCTGTACATTCCTCTTCCTTAAGCTCTTCCTTTGTATCAGAATTCCTTCTATTAACCCAAATATTTACCTTCTCCTCTTGATTTTTATTTCTTACCCATTCAGAGATTTTTACAACTTCCATGTAACTTGATTGGGTTTATAAAATGATTTACATAGAGGCTTCCAATTCAGTTCCCCCATCCTTTAAATTTCCATTGATGTCTTCCTTACCTTTTTTAGTCATTTATACTTATATGCAAAAAATTATTGTGCTCTCCCTTATCAGTCATCCTTGGGCTGTGCTTATATTTCTCATCATATCTAACATCTTTACCTCTGATTTTGATCAAGGAGAGCACCAAACAGCTCAATTAGCTACTGTACACCCAGCAGTAAATGTTAAAAATATCCAAATAAACCCAATCAGTCTAATAATTTGTTCTGATTGCCATACTCATGTTTTTGCTTGTTTCTTTCATTTGTGAAAATGTCTTCCTAAAATGGAGTATGAAATGGAATATGAGGCAGCCTGCTCTAAGATATGACACTATTCTACTTCAAATATTTTCTCTCCATGACTAGATCGAAATGTGTTTCATCTTTGCAGTATGCTTCTCTTGGTTCTATTGATCTTCTGTACTCTGTCCATTCATAAGTAATTTAAAACTCTCCGTCCTCTAATGTTAAATGTCATTCACCCTGTGCTCATCTCTCTGTGCTCTCATACACTCTGAAGTGAAAGAATGACTCATGGGTATGTTCTCATGACAGGTTTCAAGTGAGCAGGGACAACTTGAAGTGTCAGCAAGACATCTGAATGGGAGCTGAAGGACCTACAAGAGGCTCAGGTGCCAAAGTCCCTCTTCCTGGGACCCTGTACTTCAAAGGCTTCTTCCCTTTCCTCTCTGTTGAGCCTTCAGCTTCTCACTTCTGCTGCACCGCTGAAATGCTTCAGTCCTTCCAAAGGTCACCAAGATCTCCCATCACAGAACTCCACTCCTCTCAAACTTTTTCTCCTCCACTATCACGAATGTTCCTTTCGTCATACTTCTGAGATACACCTCTCTGCCCCAATTTGCCAGCATCACTATGTGGATTTAACCTACCAACAAGAATGCAAGTGCTTTTGTCTTCCAATGAATGCTTGAAAGAAGGGTTAGGCAAACCAGGACTGTAAAGCTCTATAACCTTAGAGAGGCCATGTTGGGCAAAAGAGTTGTCTTTCTTATTTATAAATGTTGACTTATGTTTATAGGATTTTTAAGTTCAACTTTTCAATGTAATAGGAAACATTTAGGTATTTCATTAAAATCAATGACTGCTTTTATATTTCATGGTTCGGTCTAAGGTTAGTTCCTTGCTCTTCCATGCAACAGATAACTAACTGTAGTGGAAGAGGAAAGAACAGAGGTGTATTGCAGGTATTGAAAAAAGTCCTGTAAGTGTATTTTTAGGCATAAAACAGTGCTTTTAATTCAGGTGTTTCCCTGTGCAGCATGTTTCACCAAAGAACACACAAGATTTTATATGCAAATCAGCTTTCAAACAAACAAACAAACAAATAAAAAAACACAAAACAGTGGGAAATGTTAATATACTGGCACTACTAAAGAGTGACATTAATTCCTTCAGAAAATTAACTTCATTTTGTTATCTACACAAAATTCAAGCATAACCTGCTGATAATTTGTGAGGTGAATAGTGTTCCACCTCATATATATATATATATATATATATATTTAAAGCAAATATTTCAGTAGGTAAAAAGATCTTCAATATGATTAAGGATACATCATCTTCAGGTGATGTTCAGACTAATTCTAAAAGAATTAAACATACAGAAAACCTGGCTGCACAGCTATTCCACAGAATTCTTTCAAATATTCAAAGATTAAATCTTTCAGGATTGATAAACATATAAGTGGTGCTCTTACACCAGTAAATCACATTAGACAGAATGTCAAGATTACAGCTGTTTTTTAAACCCTTATCACAAGCAGAAAGACATACTGAAACAGTGGAAAACACGTGGCCAAAGTTGTTACCCCCTTTTAGACCGAAAAAATTTCTTTCACTGATACAATGAAGTAAAGCAATAGAAACTCTGGGTTTCCAGTGCAAATGCTTTAAAATAGATAAATAAATAAATAAATAAATAAAGGTAAAAAGTGGATCAGCTTTGTCAGATGTTTCCAAGATAAGGTTTAAATTGAGTTGCATTCTGCTGAACCATGAAGTAGACATGAATTTTCAGGAATTTGTTTAGAAACTACAGTATAACACTAAGATTTTATTTGTAACATAAAGTTAATTACTCAAGACTTGCCTACCTTTTAGTTCTTAAACTCTCTTTTATTTTTTTTTGGTAGTAGTGCATTCATTTTCATTTTATTCTTTGAACTTTTCATTCCCTTTTCTCTGCCCAAGATATCATTTCTCATTAATTTACTAATGCCCACAGAGAGTTGGCTTTTATAACAGTTAATATGTATATATTTTAAGGTACAGAATTATCACAGTTTGAATGAGTTTGGCTAATTGCAAGATCTTATCATTTTAACTTCAAATTCCCAAACTGATTTATTTTCAAAAAATGTAGATCAAAGGTATGGATAACCCAGTCATAATAGTATTTCCTATAATAATAAAAATGAAAGCAAGAAAAAGAATTATGTAGAACATTACTAGCATTACTCAACGGCTTAAAATTGAGCTGATACTTGGAAGGAACTTTAAGTAAAGGGGGTGGAGGGGGAGTGCTGTTCCAGCTCAAATTTCACAACAGCTATCTTGTATTTCTTTTTTCCCCCCATGGGAAGATATACACACCTACTCTCAAGGTAATTGTCTGAGACATGCATAACAGCCATAAAAATTAGTAGATACCAACAATGAGGCAAGAAAAAAAAAGATGAAAATGATGATTTTTCTATAGAAATCAAGATAAAAATACATAGATGCGTTAAATTAAAAATTTGCTTAAAATAAATGAAAATTTAAACGTGATTAAATAATTATAGAAAAAGATACCAGCTAAACACTAAAATCCAACACAGAACAAATAATGACATATCTCAACAGTTGGTAGAAACATGAGTAAAGCTCTTTAGTTGTTGGTGTAACTCTAATTTCTGCTGTCTCATGTTCTTCCTTGTTTGTACTGAAACATGCTGAAAACTTTTCCTATAAACATAGTATTGTTTTTCTTTTTTTTTTTTCTCCCTTCATAGAAGATTTTATTATAGGCATAGGCTTTGTTAATTTCAGAGGGTAATTTTGAATTATAATGGTGTGACAACGGACTATTTCAAAATATAAATAATTTCACTACAATCTCTGTTGAGTACAGGCAAAATATACATTTATAGTTCACTTCTGCCCTCCTGTGGAAATAAATATAAGCAGACGGGCAATGTAAAATCCAAATCATGAACTTGCTATTTAAAACTCAATTCTGAAACCTCCGTTCATCAGTTAAAAAGCAGTATTTCTGGAGCTGGATCCTATTCATCATCATCATCAACAACAACAACAAAAAAAAGGAGTTACTGTCCTATATTAACAGTTTTGCTCTTGGTGCGTTATTAAAAGTTACTGTCTTTAAGCAATCTCCCATGGCACTTTCCACTGTAATACTTAACTCTCCAGACTGTCAAGGAATACTTCAACTCTGTAACATAAAGCCTATTTTAAGAGGGATTATATATATCACCACCAACAGATCTTTGAAAAATAAGTTCTGCAGCTGCAATGATGTTTTCAGCAGCTCAAGCAAGGGTCTACAAATGAAGCTAAGAAAATCAGATGCAAAGTTGTCAGAAAAGCCAGGTAACAAAACAAAAAAATTGAGATAACACAATTAAATATAGCCATATATCTAAACATGTCACCTTTGTATTGTATACCTGTGGCAAGGCACATTCTGAAAATGTCACAACATTTTTCAGACTTCCTTTGCAACATTACTTGCTTTTTTAGGAGTATGAAGGAATATTTAAAATCTTAGGTTATGAAAATATTGATCTTGCTCATGCTTGCTCTTGCTTTCTTGCTCATACACCCCCTCCTGGTAATGTGCCAAGGTCTTTGTAATTAGGATAGAGCTGCATATCGAGGACTCAGTCTATTGTGCCTTTTCACATCACATTGAATGCAATAGAGAGCCTGAAAGTTGTCTCTTCTATTAGCCGTCTAGGGAGATGGCTAACAAAAGGTGATATGCTTTGCTGAATGTCTCTTACTCTACTCTTTATCTATGTAAGTTTGGACATTGCACATTAAGATGCCACCATACACCTAAGTTTTCTTGTGATTCCTCTTTTCTGAGGGTGTACTCTTGATTTCTGGAACTGCTACTCTGACAAAGATATATGAGATATGGTATGGAATATCCCCTTGGTTGGTTTAGGTTATCTGCCCTGATGATGTCCCCTCTTGACCGCTTGCCCACCCTCAACCTACTGACTCGGGGGAGTTGGAGAGAGTCTTGATGTTCTGCCAGCACTGCTCAGCAATAGACAAAACATTGGTGTGATACCAATGCTGTTCTAGCTACAAGTGCAGAGTACAGCACTATATGAGCTTCTGAAGGGAATGTTAACTACATTCCAGCCAGACCCAGCACAGGTCCACGTACTGGTCTTTCCTAAAACCTCGTATAGTTTTCTTGGTAATTTATTCACATTGTTCAAAGAAACTGGGTAGAGGAGGGTTTGTGTTTACTTAAGTCCCATCCTCAGCCTTCAAGATAGGGCTTAAACGGTACATGAACTTTGGGATACCCTTTGGCATGGGATGAATTTATTCTGTCACTTAGTGACAATTTTCCATTACTCATCAAAAGAGGTAATGGAGGGTCAGAGGTTTGGTACTGGGATTTCATGTATCTTCCCTAGCTCCCAGAGTCATCTCCCCTGGAAGTAACATTATGAAGAGGATTTTGGCGGTTATACCAGGTCCCATTTAAATACATTAACTCTGCTAGGAACACGCTCTGCTTCTGTAGCTGCAGAGTACAGTAAAGGACTTTGCTTGTTGCCCCAGGGGTCTAAAGTTCTGGTAGTCAGACCTGCACATGTATCACTGCATCAGGTTCAGTCTAGAAGAGGAATTAATGGGCAACAGAAATGGAAATGCATGCCACTATTTTAGATAGACAGACTACCCAAAGACTGAAATTGGCCTAATATTACACCATTTGAAAGTCAAAGAGACTGTCCTTTGTTGAGGTTTAGGTTTGCTGCTGTTCAAAGTAATAAACGTTTTTGCTTTGAAAATCAGTTCCTCTATGCTGCAGCTTTATGTTATGTCTTCTGTTAATAAAAGAAATATTTCAGTAATTGATTCTGATTACAAGTACCCCACTGTCATTCATTATTTTTTATTGATGTAAATGTTCAGAAAATATTTGTTTTTCAGGGAAAAATTAATGCAACTACTTTGAGAACAGACAATTTTTTTGACGAAAGATTAATTGGGAGTGCTTTAGAAGAATGAACTAAAGTACAAAAAACCTGCCTTGTGAAAACAGCTGATAAAGCTCAATCTAAATATACTTACTCAAGAGA
Organism: Anser anser; assembly: GCF_964211835.1. NCBI lineage: Eukaryota > Metazoa > Chordata > Aves > Anseriformes > Anatidae > Anser > Anser anser. The sequence goes on from NC_139721.1 coordinate 56,579,622, forward strand.
AGGATAAAGCCAGCTTGACCACTGTCCCCAGGTATGTATATGGGAACAGATATTTTTTGGCAGATGGCTATTTAATGTTGTAATGAAGTTCTATAGAGAGAAGCTGAAAATAGAGTTAAGGGATATTCAGTTTAGAATAGATTTCTAACAGATAAAGCAACAGAAGTTAACATTTTATCTCAGGACACTGTGGATTGTAACATCTAATCTTCCCCAGATGAATCTGACCAGGTGTTTCCATAACATTAATTGAGAATTAGTGGAAATCTAAGACTTCTGCAGAGAATTTTATGCTTTCTCGTTGCTTTTGGATACCTCCTCAGTTAGTGTCCTCCAGGAATATTAGGAAACGAAATACTTTGCTCTGCCTGGTAATCCCCTTTATGCAGCATTAATTTTTATTTCAGATTGCTATGTTACTAATACTTAAACACAAAGATATTACTGTGATGGTGGACTGACTGTGTTGGATGACATTGGATGCAGAATTTTCACTGACTGTGGCCACATCTCCAGGCCAAATTACCATTACCCGTTTTTGCAATGACCAGTGAATACTGGGAGTGCTCACTGTGGCCTGTTCATTCCTATACTTAAGGATAAATAATCATGTTTCTTCCCTCTGGTAGCTCTTACTGAGACCCACAGCTCTCATTCTTGCACAAAGGGCAATTTTCTCCTTATAAATGGTAGCATAGATTTTATAATTTGCTGATAAGGACTAGCAAGACCAATGAAAACAGCATTTGATGTAGTTTCTAGAATGTCAAGGCTCAAGATTAGTATTTGATATTTGATGAAATCTGTAAGAAGTAGGATGCCCTCTTCATACTCACTGAACAGTAGTATACCACTGGAGACTTAGAAGTCATGAACTTTGTAAACTTAATCATCCTGTAGCAATTTATTAGGAGGTACCATATGAAGTTATTGAAGTGCAAGTATAACTACTACAACAGCCTATTTTGATCACTGTTTAAATATATATATATATATGTAATACTTAGGTTTAAAATGACCATATGTCCTCCAAGAACTAAGAGTTATCATTTCTTTCTGAAGCTGAATGAAGGAGAGGAGACATTTTCACATATTACCAGACTTTGATTTATCCATGATAGCCTCTGACTGTACCACTGGGCATAGCAGTGATGACCTCAAAAACGTGTTTCTTGTGATCTTTGGAGATATATGCAGTCATCTTCCAGGCTGGATGAAACTTAGTATTTTTGGATGGGTGATGCGGAACTGAAAATAAAGAACATTTCTGGTAAAGCAGAAAGAGAAAACCAACCAACAAACAAAAAACAATTTCATCCCTTATCCTTATTTTGTAACCAAATATTGATGGATGAACATGTATGTATGTAATATTCTGAAGAATGATTTTATCAACAGGTGAAAAATATCTGAGGAAATCTCTTATTACAGTGATGCTGTGACTATTCTCAAACAGTCAAAATGTAAATCACCACTTGATGTCACCATTGGTCTGTACCTGTGCAAGAAATCTTTCTGAACATCACAAAGAAATTAAAAGTTCAATTGAAATATTTAGAGAGTTGTCTCAAAATAATTCCTTTTGAAGTTAAGTAATCACCCTCTATTTGTTGGTTCTATTCTAATACTGGAAGAGCAGGTTCATTGAACTTGAAGCACCATCAAGAGCCTATAAGTAGTCATTTGAAAGGGTGCTTTGTATGCATAAAATTGCTCTTTTTTAATGAGTAAATTTACAGTAACCGGGTAAATCTGGTCATTACAATCTGACATAAATATTAATATCAAATTGCAAAGTGAGTATTAAAGGAAAAGACAAGCAAAAGAGAGTGCCTCTGGAAACAAGAAACTAAGACCTATAGGGTTAATAATCATACAAGGAAGCTATTTGTAACATCTCCAGAAAATGTTGGGATTCTCTTTCCCAATTTAGACACAAAGAAAAATATCATCTTTTCAGATATCCAGGGCTTCTAACAAGGATGATGAGGCTTATTTAGGGTAAGTTAATTCTGATCAACCCTTCATTTGGTTAGGAGTTTGAAAAGGAATTCAGCACCTCAGGGTGTGGTGTAATTTTTATGGAACTTCACCTTTTATAAAACCTTCCTTGCCATTATAAAGCTAGTTTTTGTCAGTAGCTGCCAAACTGTGAAACTAGAATTATGTCTAAACTATGTGGAACATATGAACTGTGAAATCCTTAATCTGGACAACATTCTAGGGAATGAGGAAACCACTGTGTACAAAGGACCAAGTATCACGCAGAGGGGTTGAGCTTTCCAGCAGCTTGAAAACCCAGCATGCAATCTACAGCTCTCCTTTTGCATGAGTTTTACCAGTTCTTTACATATATATGCTTATGAATTCTCTTATTGATAATTTTCATGAACTTCTACACTGGTTAATTATTTTAACTATAATCTAAGAATAGTGTCAGGTACCAAGCATTAGTTGAACCATGTGTTCTGTTAATATAATACATTTTTATTACTCTGTTGGGATGCTTAGCAGGCTTCACTTTCTCCTCTATACAGCACTGAACATGGCTTGTATGGACCTCTTGATATACTACAGACTTCCTTCCAGTCCATCTTCTATCTCCTCATTCATCACAGTCTCTTGCTTCCCATTTCTTCATTTGTACAGTTGCAGTCACCACACTGATATTTTTTCTGATGATCTAGATAGCAATGACTTTGCTCACACACCAGAAAAATGTTTTCCAAACAATTCTAGCACTGCGTGCCTGCTAAATATGAGAAATTTGCTCAGAAGTAGCAGGAAATTGGAAGCACCCAGGAATTACCAGTATTTGTCCTTTTGCAATGTTGAACAAATAAGCTAATTCTGCCTATTTTGAAAGTCCTTTCAACATAGTAGTTTCAAAATTGCAGGTCAGAGTTTCTCACTTGGCTCTCATTTCAGTAGAGAGAGGCTAAACAATTACAATGGACAAGGAGCAGTGAGAATAAATTTAATGAGAAGGCAAAAATAGAAAAATTAAGTGCAGAGTAAAAAGCAAATTCAGAGACAATTTGAAAATAGAGTTCATAGAAAAATTAAAGATACAGTATAATACATACAAATATCATACAATACATGGGACATACATAAACTATCCAACTGGGAAAAAAGTTATGTTATTTTAGTCCCAAGTTAAAATACCATTTGTCTGTACATGGGCTTGTCTTTAATAAAAGAAATACATGATACTTGCGAAACAAACAAAGAAAAAAGAACCACTATTTCCGTTATATAATCCAATATAACATGCATTAAAATAATATTATTACTGTGCTCTGAGTAGCTTTATGAACTCAGAAAAAAAAAAAAGTGTTTGAAACCCATCAAACTCCATACCTTTACATATTTTCTTTTTCCTCCATTTTTACCATTTGGCATTATGGTGCAGCATAGCAAAACAAGCCCAGTAATTTACATATATAAATCTGGAGTTTGGAGAGCAGTACCACAGAGATGTTATATGCTCACTTTTTTAACATTAATATCCTTTCACTATATAAAAGAAATATATACATGGATAAAAATGTATATTTTTATAATTTAGGATTACTTGCATTTAGTGTATGTCTCTTTTCTCTCTCTTTCCTTCCTTCCTTCCTTCCTTCCTTCCTTCCTTCCTTCCTTCCTTCCTTCCTTCCTTCCTTCCTTCCTTCCTTCCTTCCTTCCTTCCTTCCTTCCTTCCTTCCTTCCTTCCTTCCTTCCTTCCTTCCTTCCTTCCTTCCTTCCTTCCTTCCTTCCTTCCCCCCTGCCCCTGCCCCTGCCCCTGCCCCTCCCCTCTCCCCTCTCCCTCCCTCTCCCCTCTCCCCTTTCCCTTTCCCTTTCCCTTTCCCTTTCCCTTTCCCTTTCCCTTTCCCTTTCCCTTTCCCTTTCCCTTTCCCTTTCCCTTTCCCTTTCCCTTTCCCTTTCCCTTTCCCTTTCCCTTTCCTTTTTCCTTTCCTTTCTTTTTTTTCTTTTTCTTTTTCTTTTTCTTTTTCTTTTTCTTTTTCTTTTTCTTTTTCTTTTTCTTTTTCTTTTTCTTTTTCTTTTTCTTTTTCTTTTTCTTTTGCTTTTTCTTTTGCTTTTGCTTTTGCTTTTGCTTTTGCTTTTGCTTTTGCTTTTGCTTTTGCTTTCTTTTTCTTTTTTTCTTTTTCTTTTTCTTTTTCTTTTTCTTTTTCTTTTTCTTTTTCTTTTTCTTTTTCTTTTTCTTTTTCTTTTTCTTTTTCTTTTTCTTTTTCTTTTTCTTTTCCTTTTCTTTTCTTTTTCTTTTTCTTTTTCTTTTTCTTTTTCTTTTTCTTTTCTTTTTCTTTTTCTTTTTCTTTTTCTTTTTTTCCTTTTCTTTTTCTTTTTCTTTTCTTTTTCTTTTTCTTTTTCTTTTTCTTTTTCTTTCTTTTCCTTTTTTCTCTTTTTCTTTTTCTTTTTCTTTTTCTTTTTTTCTTTTTCTTTTTCTTTTTCTTTTTCTTTTTCTTTTTCTTTTTCTTTTTCTTTTTCTTTTTCTTTTTCTTTTTCTTTTTCTTTTTCTTTTTCTTTTTCTTTTTCTTTTTCTTTTTCTTTTTCTTTTTCTTTTTCTTTTTTCTTTTTCTTTTTCTTTTTCTTTTTCTTTTTCTTTTTCTTTTTCTTTTTCTTTTTCTTTTTCTTTTTCTTTTTCTTTTTCTTTTTCTTTTTCTTTTTCTTTTTCTTTTTCTTTCTTTTTCTTTTTCTTTTTCTTTTTCTTTTTCTTTTTCTTTTTCTTTTTCTTTTTCTTTTTCTTTTTCTTTTTCTTTTTCTTTTTCTTTTTCTTTTTCTTTTTCTTTTTCTTTTTCTTTTTCTTTTTCTTTTTCTTTTTCTTTTTCTTTTTCTTTTTCTTTTCTTTTTCTCTTTCTTTTTTTCTTTTTCTTTTCCTTTTTCCTTTTCCTTTTCCTTTTCCTTTTCCTTTTCCTTTTCCTTTTCCTTTTCCTTTTCCTTTTCCTTTTCCTTTTCCTTTCCCTTTCCCTTTCCCTTTCCCTTTCCCTTTCCCTTTCCCTTTCCCTTTCCCTCTTTCTCTTTCTCTTTCTCTTTCTCTTTCTCTTTCTCTTTCTCTTTCTCTTTCTCTTTCTCTTTCTCTTTCTCTTTCTCTTTCTCTTTCTCTTTCTCTTTCTCTTTCTCTTTCTCTTTCTCTTTCTTTCTCTTTCTTTTTTCTTTTTTCTTTTTTCTTTTTCTTAATAACAGGACTTTCATTTACTGATAATTCTTTTAGAGGGGTAAGCCAGACAGAAATGTATGTCTTTTTGTCTGTGCAACAACACTGCAGAGTAGAGAATCTGAACATTTATGACTCTTGAGGAAAATAATTCTTCAACAGTGAATAAGAAGCATGAAGAACAATATGAGCTTTGAACTAGGATTTTCCATCATTGTCTGCTTCAGTAAATATGTCATTTTGAATTAGAGACTGAGATGAGCATCCTCAGGAACGGGTACTTTTCCCTGGGGATGAATCCTGTGCCTCAGGGCAGGTTCCAAAGGGCTCATGCCCCAAGTGTTGGGAGCACTTAGCTCTAAAACTGTCACCCAAAAATCATACACATTATGAATGCAATACCACTCTATTTGCACTCTGAGTTGGCTGAAAGGTGCATAATGCCCTTCAGGTCCTCCAAGGCCACACAGATATTAACTCACCTAATATAACAATAGGTAGATAGAAGAGGAGGTAGGGAAATAGTTCACTTCTTTCAGTGTCCTATTACAATACAAAGATATATATGTGGTAGATTTTGTTTACCACAGATGTTTCCAAATGGATTCAATATTTTCCACTTTCACAGATCTCCTTGAATTTAGTTCCTACTACAGGGCTACTACTCAACCATAACAGAACCATTATCATAGGGATGGACAGCCATTCAGATTATCCTTTTTCTAGCTGTTATCGTTGTATTCATTTCCAAATGAAAATTCTGATGGAACCATTAAAATGAAGAGTGAAACCAAATGAATTGCACTACTTATTCTGTTAATATTTACATGAATCTCACAGAGAACCTGTTTTGACATGGTAAATATTTATCTGCTTTCTGTGAAGAGTCAAACCCCCAAAATTTTATTCAATAAATGTTTTGGAAAAGCCAGTGTTAGTTTCTAGATAGGAAAGATAAACTGTTTTCTGGATGATTTCAAAATTTTGAAATCTAATCTCATTCTAGCAGAGAACATAGAATGACCCAGCTCTTCTGTGTGAACCTTCCACTCACAGCAGACCTGTATGTATTCTTGGAAAGAAATCAAACCACAGAAATGTTTGAATTCATCCTTGTGAGGGACTGCCAAGACAGCAGTAAGTTACAGAACACTAAGGACATGCACACAGCAAGCGAAAGGCAGAAAGTCCATGTGCCTAAATGCTATCTGTGTCTCTTGAGAAGAAGTAAGTGATGGGATAACCCTGGCAAATCTCAGGCCATGTGCCAGCATGAGTGGAATGACTATGGTATGTGATATACCTTGTTCTTCATGGCCCTATTGATTAAATACATGCTACAAGAGTAGTGCTGGTTACTGGAAATATAGATCATTTTGTGAAATGCCAAGTCAAGCAGGTAGAGCATAAAACTTGCAGATTGCTGCTATAGGCTCAGATCATTTCTTGAAATCCCAAGACAAACAAATGGTTTGTTGGCTGCAGGCTTGCCTGACACAGTGCATCTTACTATGTATTTAATAACAGAATTGGATTGGCAACTAATCTGACATAAAATGAAAATGCCAGAGGGCAGGAATTTCAAAAGAATTCTAGATTCTACTCTCTAGTGAGAAAAACTATAAAATTTTATTCTGAACAAAGCCTATGAATGAATACACAAAGAAACAAATCCACTATTGTCAGTCCATCCCTTTGTTCTTACAAAATATTCTTAGTTCTTCTGGACATATTAGAAAGATCCATACAAGATGGTTATTAACAGCAACCACAATTACCTTGTTCAGAACATTTTACCAGCCCTGTGTGAACACCCTTAATGTGTATACGTATGAGAAAGGATATTTGACAGAAGTTGGCTGAAAGCAAGAAAAGACATGATTACCATACAGCTGCCAGTAAGAACACTAATGATAAGTGAAAATGAAAAACTCAGCTTCTGTGGAACCTTGCAACAAGACATTTTCTATATAGTTCAAAGCACAAGTGAAGGCTTTAAATGTTCTGGATAGACTTGATCAATAAATCCAGCCTAAAAAGAATCTGACATCTGATAGTCACGTAGTCTGTCAGGAATGCCAACAGCAAAATGAAAAAAACATTGATTTGTTTGTCACCAGGCTTTGCCAGCTAGAAAAATATTCTGAGCCTTAGATGCACACAGATGACATTATAAAGGCACCAAATAAATGAAAAGTGCATTTCAGCTGGGGACAATTTCTGTGAACAAGAAACGTCAGAGAATACTCCATGTACAACATGGGACACAATGGCATTTGTCTTTTTGTTTCTATTAAAAATCCATTAGAAAATAAGAGGAATAAGGCGATGTAAATCACTTGTGGCTGGATACAGGTCTTTCTGAAGTGATGAAAATATTTTCACTGATTTTAAGAAGGGTTACATTCAGCCTTTAATAGAGATTTTAATTACTGACAAAGACTTCTGTCTTATCAGAATCCCTTTAGCTGTACCTTTACATGAACATCCCCAAGTGAACATAGTGAGTATCAAAGCAATTTTTCTATTAGGTGGAGACAGTTTTTACTGTGCTAACTCTTCATTAGAAAGGACTCTGTGGGTTTTAGAATCATCGAATCATTAAAGTTGGAAAAGATCTCCAAGATCATCTGGTCCAAAAATACTCCTAACACAAATATCACCCACTAAACCATGTCCCTAAGCACCATGTCCAACCTTTGCTTAAACACCCCCAGGGATGGTGACTCCACCACCTCCCTGGGCAACACATTCCAGTGCCTGACTACTCTTTCTGAGAAGAAATGTCTCCTAATTTCCAAATTGAACCTCCCCTGGTGCAACTTGAGGACATTCCCTCTAGTCCTATAGCTAGTTCTCTGTGAGAAGAAGCTGACCCCCAGCTCCCCACTCCTTCCTTTCAAGTAGCTGTAGAGAGCAATAAGGTCTCCCCTGAGCCTCCTCTTCTCCAGATTAAACAACCCCAGTTCCCACAGCCACTCCTCATAACACTTGTGTTCCAGACCCTTCACCAGCTTTGTAGCCCTTCTCTGGACACGCTCCAGGGCCTCGATGTCCTTCTTGTAGGGAGGGGCCCAAAACTGAACACAGTACTCAAGGTACAACCTCACCAGAGCAGAGTACAGTCAACATTTTAAAGAAAACAGTGCATCGTTATTAGAGGCTGTTGTTCATTTAGATCTCAAATTCTGTATTTACAATGCTTTAAGTAGTTTTACATTAACCTATGATAATTTTTGTTTCTCTGTCATGATATTGCCAAATTTACATTCTTCATAAAGGAGCACTTTATGAGCAATAGTTCTGCATCTAGGATAATCTGAAAGCATGGTTTCCTAACATGTGGCACTTTCTTTGTGAGTTCAGTCAGTCATAACCATACAATGTGTTTATCCATTCAGGTCAAAGCCAATAAACCTTATTTGCAGAAAAATTTCAGAGGCGCGTCTGAGGTGTCACTGGTTCCCTTCTGAAATTCATCCACACATTAAATGTTATGTGATCTTGGCCTTGAATCTAATCTCTGCAAAGCAACCTATCAGCAGTACTATTAGTGATGTAGTAATCACATAAGTGTTCTGGGGAAGAGTTGTTCCTGACTACTCATTAGCAAGGATAGTCTTTTTGGTAGCAGAAATGAAAGGGAATAGTGTTAGAGGCATGAATATGACAGCTGATGAAGAAAAGGACTCTGATATTGGCTATTATAGAATGGTTTGGGTTGGAAGGGACCTTAAAGGTCACTAATTCCAACCCCCTTTCCATGGGCAGGGACACCTTCCATCAGACCAGGTTGCTCAAAGCCCCATCCAACCTAGTCTTAAACACTTCCAAGGATGGCACATCCACAACTGACCTGAGCAACCAATTCCAGTGCCTCACCACTCTCACAGTAAACAATATTTTCCTAATATCTAATCTAAAACTACCTTTTCTTTTTTAGTTTAAAACCATTGCCCCTTGTCCTATCACTACACTCCTTTACAAAGAGTCCCTCCCCAGTTTTCCTGTAGGCCCCCTTTAGATACTCGAAGACAGCTATAAGGTCTCTCTGGAGCCTTCTCTTCTCCAGGCTGAACAACCCCAACTCCATCAGACTGACTTCATAGGAGATCAGCCCTTTTATTATCTTTGTGGACCTTCTCTGGACTCATTCTAATAGGTCCATGTCCTTCTTGTGCTGTGGGCCCCAGAGCTGAATGCAGTACTCCAGGTAGGTTCTCACAACTGCAGAGTAGGGGGGGAGAATCACCTCCCTTGACATTCTAGCCACACTTCTTTTGATGCAGCCCAGGATACAGTTGGCTTCCTGGGCTGCAAGCACACATTGCTGGCTCATGTCAAGCTTCTTGTCAACCAACACCCTCAGGTCCTTCTCTTCAGAGCTGCTCTCAACCCATTCTCTGCATGGCCTGTATTTGTGCTGTATTTGTACTTGTGTTCCAGATGCAGGACCTCGCACTTAGCCTTGTTGAACTTCATTAGGTTTGCACAGGCCCACTTCTCAAGCCTGTCAAGATCTCTCTGGATGGCATCTTTTCCCTCCTGTATTTTGACCACACAATGCAGCTTGGTGTCATTGGACAAACTTGCTGAGGGTGCACTCAATCCCACTGTCCATGTCACTGACAAAGATGTTAAACAGAGCTGGTTCCAATACCAACCCTCGAGGAACACCTCTTGTTACTCATCTCCACCTGAAAATTGAGCCATTGACCACAACACTTTGAGTGTGACCATCCAGCCAATTCCTTAACATCCAAATGGTGCATCCATCCAATCCATGTCTTTCCAATTTAGAGACAAGGATATCATGGTGGACAATGTCAAATGCTTTGCACAAATACAGGTACACAATGTCAGGTGCTCTTTCCTTACGTTTAGGGTAATGTATGTTAATGCTGTAACCCTGTTGTAGAGGGCCACCAGACTTGTCAGGCACGGTTTTCCCTTAGTGAAGCCATGTTGGCTCTTACCAATCACCTTCTTATCTTCTCTGTGCCTTAGCATAGTTTCCAGGAGGATCTGCGCTACGATCTTGCCAGGCACAGAGGTGAGACTGACTGGCCTGTAGTGCCCTGGGTCTTCCTTTTTTCTCTTTTAAAAATGGGAGTTAAGTTTCCCCTCTTCCAGTCAGTGGGAACTTTACCAGACTGCCACGACTTCTCAGATATGATGGATGGTGGTTTAGCAACTACATCCACCATTTTCCTCAGACCTGTGGATGTATCTCATCAAGTCCCATGGACCTGTGCACCTTTAGGTTCCTTAGATGGTCTTGAACCTGATCTCTTACAGTGGGGGGTTCATCATTCTCACAGTCCCTGTCTTTGCCTTCTGGGGCCTGGGCTATGTGGCTGTAGCTCTTGTTGGTAAAGACTGAGGCAAAAAAGTCATTGAGTACCTCAGCCTTTTCCATATCCCAGGTAACCAGGTCTCCCATTTCCTTCCAGAGAGGGCTCACAATTTCCCTAGTCTTACTTTTATGTACCTACAGAAGCCTTTCTTGTTGCCCTTGATGTCCCTGGCCAAATTTAATTCTAACAGGGCTTTGGGTTCCCTAATCTGAACCCTGGCTGCTCGGACAGTGTCTCTGTATCCCTCCCAGGCTATCTGTCCTTGCTTCCACCCTCTGTAGGCCTTATTTTTCTGCTTGAGTTTGGCCAGGAGCTACTTGTTCATCCATGCATGCTTCCTGGTGTTTTTGCCCAACTTCCTCTTTGTTGGGATGCATTGCTCCTGAGTTTGGAGGAGGTGATCCTTGAATATTAACCAGCTTTCTCGGACCCCTCTTCTTTCAAGGGCTTTGTCCCTTGATAATCTACTAAACAGTTCCCTGAAGAGGGCAAAGTCTGCTCTCTTGAAGTCCAAGGTAGAGAGCTTGCTGTGCTCCCTCCTCACTGCCCTCTGGATCCTAAACTTCATGATTTCATGATAACTGCAGCCAAGGGTGCCCTCGAGTTTCACATTCTCCACCAGCCCCTCCTTGTTGGTGAGAACGAGGTCCAGCACAGAACCTCTCCTCATTGGCTCCTCCATCACTTGGAGAAGGATGTTACCATCAATGCATTCCTGGAACCTCCTGGATTGCCTATGCCCTTCCGTGCTGTCCCTCCAACAGATATTGGGGACATTGAAGACCCCCACAGTCTTGTGAACATGGTGCTGCTTCTCTCTGTCCTGATCTGCTTGGTCTTCCTGATCAAGTGGCCTGTAGCAGACCCCCACTATAATGTCACCTGTCCTGCCTTCCCTTTAATCCTGACTCATCATCTCTCTGTCAGCTCCTCATCCATCCCCAGGCAGAGCCCTATGCAATCCAGCTGCTCATTGATAAGGACAATGTGAAGGAACATCTCTTTCATGGGAATGGCAATAGTTCTTGGTATTCCTGTTGCTCTTGATGACCTCTAGCTCTTCCCAGTAGGTCTTTCATTTAGCTTTTGCTTAGGCATGAACTATGTAGGAATAAAATATATTTTCCTTTGGATCAGACTGCTGTAAGTGTTAGTGGAAGAAAAATGCACAAGAGAGAGGATGTGAGTTTTATGTCCCTTACAAATAGCAAGTCTTCAGGAGGGGAATCATTTAATGTTTTGAACATCAAAGGGTAAGGATATTGCAACTGATGACAGGAAAATAAATAGTGTTGTGAATAAGAGCAGAGTCTGTAGGAGCACTTATGGTTAAGGAGCTCAGCTTATAACTGTCATAAGTTATAAGCTGCTAATGAACAAGAAGATCAGTCTGCCCTATTGTGTAGCAAGGTACATGGTAGGAAAGATATCCTGCATCTCTGTCCTTTTAGTTTTTTTTTTTCTTTTTTTCTTTTATTAACTTCAGAAAAAAATATCCCAGAGGATAAATATGCTTAAAAATTAATTACTGTTTTATAAGGAAATACAGAAAACCCTTTTCTAAGTTAAATATTAGTTTTAAAGCATCATGAAACAGACAATGTGATTGTGGATTTCCCTCCTGATTCATTATATCCAGCTACTTTTTAAGTATTGTAGTATAGTGCTTCTCTCTCTGAATCTTAATAGTGTTTGATTACAATTCTTAACAGCTCTACTTTATGGAAGTGCTTTTGAAGAAGTTGATTTTTATCAATAGCAGTAGAAACTAGTGTATCTGCTAAACTGAACTTCTGAGTAAAATAGACTGAGACCTAAAGACAGAATATTTCTATCACTTCCATGCTCCCTGTCAAGCAAGAGCACTATCTTTGATGTCAGCTAAAAGACTTCACAACACACACAATAATCTTCAGTGTCCCTGGATTAACCATTTCAGTCATTAATTACCTTTCAAGGTAATATTCCTCCTATCCCTAATTTCAGGCCTAATATCAGTTTTGCACATTTGAAACTCTTTTCTTCTCGGTTTGCAAGATACTTTCTATCACATCAGTTCCTTGTGTTGACTTTTGCGGGCCCTGATCAAGTCATCTCTAATCTTCCTGTTATAGCTGAGGCGATCGGCTCTGGGGCAGACGTGTTCTGCAGTGGAGCAGGGGATCACTGCGTGCAGGGGGTTTCCTGCATCGAGGCCACTTGAGGCAGCTGAGGGAGCCACCAGGACCCAGCAGCCCTCACTAGGGAAGCTGAGGAGGCTTGGGCAGAGGCAGGAGCATCTGTTCCCCCTCCTTCATGTACAAAGGCAGCCCCTGGGGAGTGTGAGTGACCAGGAGCATGGTGAATAGGGCAGGCAAACAGGGTGTGGCACGTCAGTCAGGGAGTGGAGCCGCAGTTTGTGCAGCAGTGCACGCAGGGAGGGAGCTGAAGGTTGGCCAGCTTGATCAGGGAGCAATGGTATTCACCTGGCACAAGGCCATGGCCTCTCAGAGCTCAGCACCCACCACAGCTGATGCAGCCTCCCAGACAGAGCTCCGGGAAAACACCCTGCCACCCAGGTGTCAGGCTGCTGGGTGTGTCGCACTCGTATGCCACTACAAGATGGCAGTACAGAGCACAGCTATAGGAGGTGTGCCCAGGGTGAAGAACTGCTTCGCCTAGTGGCAGAGCTTCGGGAGGTGGTGGGCAGTCTGAAGAGTATCAAGGAAACAGAGAAGGAAATTGACTGGTGAGGTAGTGCTCTACCACCCATGAGACAGGCTTCTCAGCCACCCACTACACAAGAAACCAAGGTTCCCCTACCCCCTTGCCACTAGGCAGAGGGAGGGGAGCTAAGAGACAGGGAGGAGTGCAAGCGGGTTCCTGCTTGGTGCAGCAGATGAACTCCCCTGCTGCCCACCTCACCTTCCCAGGTGCCCCTACACAACAGGTATGAGGCTCTGGAACTGGACTGGCAGGCAAACAACGATGTGGACAAAGGTCCATCCACACTGGGGGAGTTGCCCAGGGCAAGTCAGCCTATGCCCCGCGTCACAACAATCTCCACCAAGAAAAAAAGAAGGGTTATTGTCATAGGGGACTCCCTTCTGAGGGGAATGGAGGGCCCTATTTGCTGTCCAGACCCAACCCATAGTGAAGTCTGCTGTCTCCCTGGTGCCAGGGTAAGAGATGTTACTTGGAAAGTCAGTCTCCTGGTACTGATTATTACCCTTTATTGGTTTTTCATGTTGGCAGTAATGAGATAGCAAAGAGAAGTCCAAGAGTGATCAAAAGGGACTATACAGCTTTGGGGTGATTGGTTGAAGGATCAGGTGCACAAGTAGTGTTTTCCTCCATCCTTCCAGTAGTGGAGATCAATACTGAAAGGAGCAGGCAGATCCAGCAGATCAATACATGGATCTGAAGCTGGTACCACCAAGGTAATTTTGGGTTTCTTGATCATGGGAAGTTCTACATGACACTAGGCCTACTGGCTCTTGATGGGAAGTGCCTTTCTCAGAGGGAGAAAAGGGATTTTGCCCAGGAGTTATCAGGTCTGATTGATAGGGCTTTAAACTAGATTTGAAAGGTGAAAGGGACAAAACCGGGCCTGCCAGCGATAAGCTGCGGGACTGCGTGCCAAGAATTAAGGGACTGTTTGTTAGCAGTCCACCCCATGACGGGCTGGGTTCAGCGAAGCACATCTGAAATGTTTCTATACAAACACATGCAGCATGAGAAACAAACAAGAGGATCTAGCAGCCTTGGCCTTGGCCTAGTCCCGGAGCTACAACATCACTGGCATAATCAAAACCTGGTGGGAAAAGGCCTGTGACTGGTGAATTATGATGGATGGCTACAGGCTCTTGAGAAGGGATAGGCAGGGCAGGCAAGGCAAGGGGCTGATGCTCTGTGTAATGGAGGCACTGGACTGTACAGAGCTTGCAATTGCTAACAACATGGTTGAGAGCCTCTGGATAAGGATTAAGGGACAAGCAAATAAAGGGGATATCATTGTGGGAGTATTCTATAGACCACCCTGCCAGGATGATGACACTGATGAACTATTCTTTAAGGAACTGAGAGAGACTTCTAGATCAGCTGCCCTTGTCCTTATGGGGAATTTCAACCTGCCAGATGTCAACTGGGAATATTACATAGCTGATACAAACAGGTCCAGGAGATTCCTGAAGCACCTTGATGATAACTTCCTGGTACAGGTACTAAGAGAGCTGACAAGGAAAGGTGCCCTTATGGAACTGTTGCTTGTAAACAGGGAAGGTCCTGTGGGTGAAATGGTGATAGTTGGCCACCTTGGCCATAGTGACCATGAGGTAGTTGAATTCAAAATCTTTGGTGATAGGAGGAAAACTGTGTCCTGGTTTCAGCTAGGATAGAGTTAATTTTCCTCCTAGTAGCTGGTAGGGTGCTATGTTTTGGATTAAGATGAGGAGAGTGTTGATAACATGCTGATGTTTTAATTGTTGCAGAGCAGTGCTTACACCAAGCCAAGGACTTTCTGGCTTCTCGCTCTGTCCTGCCAGCAGTCAGGCTAGGGGTGCAGCAGGAGCTGGGAGGGGACAGACCCAGGACAGCTGACCCAAACTGGCCAAAGGGGTATTCCATACTATCTGACGTCATGCTGAACAATATATAGGGGGGGCTGGCCGGGGTGGGGGGATTGGCTGCTCGGGGATAGGCTGGGCATCGATCAGCGGGTGGTGAGCAATTGCATTTTGCGTCACTTGTTTTGTAGACGTTATTAGTAGTAGTACTATTATCATTATTATTATTATTTTCTTGTATTTTCTGTCCTAATAAGCTGTCTCTATCTCAAACCACAGGCTTCATTTTCCTGATTCTTTCCCCTATCCCAGAGGGGGAGGGGGGAGGGTGAGTGAATGGCTGTGCGGTGCTTAGCTGCCGGCCGGTTTTAAACCACAACAAACTGCCACCAGAACTTCAACCCTGGATTTGGGGAGAGCAGACTTCAGATTGCTCAGAGAACTAGTTAGTGAGGTTTCCCTGGGGAAATGCTTTTAAAGACACTGGAGTCCATCAGTGCTGGTCGTTTTTTAAGTATGACCTCTTAAGAGCGCAGGAACAGGCAATTCCAAAATGTCAGAAGTCAAGCATGGGAGGGGAGGGGGCGGGGGCAGAAGAATGTCCTGGCTAAGCAGGGATCTTCTTCAAGAGATTAGTTGAAAAAAGAAAGTATATGGTTGCTGGAAGCAAGGTGTGGCAACATGGGAGGACTACAGGGACGCTGCTTCCCTTTGTAAAGAAAGAAAATTCATGCAGCCAAGGCTCAATTAGAGTTGAAGCTGGCCAGTAGCGTGGGAGATAAGAAAAGGATTTTTTAAAGTATGTTAACAGGAAAAGAAGGACCAGAGCAAACATTGGTTTGATACTTGATGAAGATGGTCACCTAACAAA
The DNA here is from genome assembly GCF_964211835.1 of Anser anser. Taxonomy (NCBI): domain Eukaryota; kingdom Metazoa; phylum Chordata; class Aves; order Anseriformes; family Anatidae; genus Anser; species Anser anser. The sequence continues at coordinate 56,595,555 of NC_139721.1, forward strand.
CAGGGACATAGAAAAAGCAGAGATGTTAAACGAATTTTTCATTTTTACCTTCAACACCAGTGACGGGCTCTGGGACCCCAGCTGCCCTGAGTTGGAGGACTGTGACTGTGGAAACGATAAACTCCCAGTCAATCCTGAACTTGTGTGGGATTTGCTGCTCCACCTGGATGCATATAAGTCCATTGGGCCTGATGGGATTCATCCCAGGGTACTCAGAGAACTGGCTGATGTCATTGCAGAACCTCTCTCAATTATTTTCCAATGGTCTTGGGAATCTGGAGAGGTCCCAGTTGACTGGAAGCTGGCAAATGTGGTCCCAATTTTCAAGAAGTGCAAGAAAGAAGATTCTGGCAATTATAGGCCTGTCAGTCTCACTTCAGTGCCTGGTAAAATTATGGACAAGATTATTCTGGGAGTTATTGAAAAACAACTGAAGGACAATGCAGACATTGGTAACAGCCACCATGGGTTCACATGGCAAAGGTCATGTTTAACAGACTTAATTTTATTTTATGACAAGATCACCCATCTAGTTGATCAAAGGAAGCCAGTTGATTTAATCTTTCTGCATTTCAATAAATCTTTCAATACTGTCTTTCACAGTATCCTTCTGGACAAAATGACCAGAATGCAGTTAGATAAAAGCATAATAAGACAGATGGGTAAACAATTGGCTGATGGGTCAGGTCCAAAGGGTTCTTGTAAATGGGGTTACACTGGGATTACAACCTGTAACTAGGGGGGTCCTTCAGGGCTCCATTTTAGGACCACTCCTCTTCAATGTTTTCATAAACAATTTGGATGTAGGACTCGAAGTTTTTTTGAACAAGTTTGTGAATGATACCAAATTGGGTGGAGCTGTTGACTGTCAAGTGTGGAGAGGCCTTGCAAAGATATCTACACAAATTAGAGAGCTGAGCAATCACCAGCCATATGGAGTTTAACAAGAGTAGGCATGGGATTCTGCACCTGGGAAGGGGCAACCCTGGCTATATGTACAGACTTGGGGATGAGATGCTGGAGATCAGTCCTGCAGAACTGGTGCAGTTTTGGGTGTCACAGTATAAGAAAGACATAATGCTGCTAGAGAGTGTCCAAAGGAGGGCTACAAAAATGGTGAAGATTCTGGAGGGCAAGATGTATGAGGAGTGGCTGAGGTCACTTGGTTTGTTCAGCCTGGAGAAGAGAAGACTGAGGGGAAAACTCATTGTGGTCTAGAGCTTTCTCATGAAGGGAGAGGAATGGCAGGCGCTGATCTCTTCTCTATGGTGACCAGCGATAGGACCCGAGGAAATGGCTTGAAGGTTCAGGGGTGTTCAGGTTGGATATCAGTAAAAGGTTCTTCACTGCCTGACCAGAGGGTGGTCAGGAACTGCCACCCAGGCTACCCAGGACAGTGGTCGTGGCACTGAGCCTGCCAGAGTTCAAGAAGCATTTGGACTATGCTCTCAGACACATGGTCTGATTTTCTGGGTGGTCCTTTGGGGACCCAGAAGTTGGACTCGATGATCCTTGTGGGTCCCTTCCAACTCGGGATATTCTATGATTCTCTGATTCTATACACATGTGCTAGAATCTCTAATCTAAAGGTAAGTCCTTCAGGATCTCATACATATTGCAACTTTTTTTTATACCTTTTTGTCAAGATTGATAGAATGACGACAGCAGGCTGTGACCATATATCCTATTAATGACCTTATTCATGTCCTCTGTATTACATCCATGAAGTATACGTAATGTGTCCATATGTCCTGTGTTTGATCAACCAAGACTTTGAATTTTGTTTGAATGTCATCAGTACAAATCATTAATATTAAACATACACTTATGTAATTATGGAAGCCAGATGCCCAATTTTCATGTGATTGTTATTAAATGCCTCTAAAATTAACCATGAATTTAAAACTTGTTTGTTTCTGTGATCGTGAAAACCTGAAATTGATACTTGAAATTCTAATTGAGTATTGAAATTATTTTGTTTTGGTTTTAGTTAAGCAGCATTTTAAAAGTATCTGTTATATGGTTACTTATGGTAAGATTATGCTTCAAATCCTAAAGTTTAATTTCTTTTTAAAATTGAGTGTTACAGTGATGACATAGAAAAGGATGAAGTTGAGTAACTAACTTTATCCTTCTTCATTGTGTGGAAAAACGAGTGGACAAATTATGAATTCTAAAATAAATATACGAACAGCACTTATTGTATAATTCTTGCAAGAAATGGTATGACACCAAGAGCAGCAATTAGAAAGAGATGATGTAGAAGACGTGTCAAGATGAGTGGCCCATGCTCATTTGGAAGAATAAAATATGTTATAGAAAAAAAGGAACCCAGCAAAGCACTATAGGAACTTATTAAAGGAAAATTGCCAGAGGGATCTAAATAATGAGGAGAGGTAAAATTCAATACTAGTATAGTGCATGGTCTTGTTACACTTTGTCTTTCAGATTCTTTGGAAACCAGTGATTATATTTTCTGGAAGCAGATCAATCACCCCCAAGGCAACCTATTGTACATGAAGAAAACTATTCACTGAGCAGCTGCAGCAGGAATATAGACTACCATTTTCTGTGCTAATCATTTTAATTGGACTATATATTTTCCTCAATATTGTATTCCCTCTCTTACTTTACATTGCATTTACATTTTATTCATTATTTCTCAAACATCATTAGTGGGAAACAATTTTTTTTGACAATGTGATAAGGCATAACTTCATAGATAAAATGTCCATTTTGTTTTCTTGAGGATTATAAGTGGGTCAGCTCTGGGAACCAGCAAGCTTGCTAAAGCAAGCTTTTCTGTGGCTACGCTATGTTTTCCTTAGTCCCTGAAATATCCAGATCTCATCTGCACAGACAGGAATGCTGAACAGCAGCTGATGAGTTGGGAGTGTTCCATGTTGCTCACTTCTGTCTTTTGTATTTCAGCAAGCAGCCCATGAGAAAGTGATACTGAAATTGAAAAATTCTTTATAATTCCACAGTCAAGGTCATCTCAAGGAAAACAATTACAGCTCTGAGGTAATTAATGCTGAAAAAAAATTCAATACATTTTCTCTGGGAGTTGGGGAAACCCTTTGCCCTCTTCAGTTTGCAGATGATCAGATTTAGGATCTGGACTTCTAGCCCATAACTCACCACAGTCAAAAAACTACATTTTTAGCCTGGTGAGCTATGTTAAATTCCTGTACTCTTTCATCATAATTGGATTCTCATTAGAAAATGATGCTATGTTTGGTTTAACTGAAAATAATATTTAGATATGGCAGTAGTGAGAACAGCAATTGTGTAAAATTTGTCGTTCTTGTTTAACTGCCTTATGGTTCTGTGCTGTATCATGTAATTCTAAAACAGTTTAATTGAAAGTCACCCTACTGCTAGTTTTCTTGCTTTGCCTATTTCATCTCTTTATGCTGAAGAGATAAAGAAAGAAAAACTATCTAAATTTTAAGCAGATTATGCATTTCTTCGGATCCGTTGAAATTCAGATGGAGCCTTCTAATTCACATTAATTGCATTGATTAAAACACTTAGAAGGATCACAAATCATTAGCTACATATACCAGACTACTCAAAATATTTCTAAGTAATGCAGATCAGCACATCTTGTCAAAATGTCAAGAAAAATACTGAAACTGATGTACTGAAAACAATTCTTACAAAAAAATCTTACATAATAAATCACTTCTAGTCTACAATAAAATCATTAACCACTGCTTTGTTCCTCTGCTCTGAAGTGCAAATCAGTCATAATACTGACTTATTTTAAGTTAGTTTGCATATAAAGTGGAAAAAAATATTAGTGACAGTCTATTGAGAATGAAAATAAACTCCTATCTATATCATTACTCATTTGAGAGAATGCATATATGTTGCAAGACTACATAAAACCAAGAAGATATATCTGTCTAGGAATGACTCCTTATGATGTGCTTCTTATTTCATGTACATACTAAAATATAAGCTTTGCAAACCTCTCTGCTTTAAGATAATCTTGAAAATATGTGATTCCTTCACTAAGATAAAACATAGCTTTCGTTTAGCCTGACAATGTTGGCTTGGGAATATGGAATATAAGTTTCAGTAAGAATGCACTGGTTTCACTATAAAAAATAAGGTTTCTTTGGTATCAGCCCTGGAGAAACATATTGGTTTCAGCTAAAATGTATTGCCATGCTTTCACTAAAACATACAGACATTATAAAACTGTATATTGGTTTCAGTAAAAATGTATTCTTTCCAATGGATTCATGAGGCTTTCAGCAAGAATGTATTGATTTCATTAAAATGTGCTGCTTGAGATAAACAAAAATTCAGTTAAAATGCATTGGTTTCTGTTAAAGCTCATTGACTGAAGTGAAGAACATTGCACACTGGTTTTGGGCAGCCTTAGGGTATTTTTTATACAGTGGGTAGAGAAGTACATATCAATAATTGTGAAGATAATTGAAAACAAAGTCTATTTTGTAATATCTAAAGAAGTAAATATGCTAAATAAATTAGATTTTTATATCTCCATCTCATTTGCATCTGTTGCTAAGTACAGAGATAAATATTCAGACAGAAAAAGTATGACACTTCAGTCTAATGAATACCCTTCTAATCAGGTGTGGGGTATAGGCTGCAATGTTTTTTTAAGAGGTTTGGTAATCATTTATTATCATACAACCAGTGTTTGAACAGTTTGCTTTAAATCAAGTTCGGAATTTTTCTGCTACATTGAAAACATACTCTTTCTCCCTTTTCAGCATTGCCAGTAGTGGTAGGAGAGAAGCATTCAATGACAGTGGCATTTATATATATTAAGAAGCTCTCCTGTTGCCAGTATACTAAATTAGTAACAATATATTTGATAGCTGTGACACATTTTTTTGGGAATGGTTGTATTTTCCAGTACTTCTGAGATAAGTTTTCATCTTGCTTCCGCTCATTTTGTACAGAAGCGTATAAAGTGTATCCCATTGGCTTAATAAAACTATGAAATATGCCTGAATATAGCTGAATAACCTTTGTTACATGGAGGAGACTGTGTCCAGCTTTGGAGCATTTCCCTACACTGATGAGAATTTATATGCAAAATGCGTATTTGTATACTTGAAATATAAATAATATGAATAAAGTTTCAGCTACTCAGAGTTACTTCTGTAATTCAACAGAAGAGTGTAGGAATTGGCTATATAGCCAGACAACTAGTTTGTCTTGCCTGAGTCCTGCCTGTAATAGTGGACAGTTACAAATGCCTGGATACTACTAGTAAAACAGACTCACACAGTTCACAGACAGGAGACATTCTGATGATGAAGTCCTTTTTTTTTTTCTTTTTTTTTTTTTTAATTTTATTTTATCCTTGCATTTCTTTGTGGATTTTCCCCATCATTTTGTCCAAATTCTGCAGTAAAAGCTGCATTCACAGCACCCAGTGGCAAGGATTTCTGCAGCTGATCTCCACAAGTACAAAGAAATCTCTCTCTCTCTCTCTCTATTTTTTTTTTTATGTTGGCTCGAACTCTTTGCTTGTTGTTTTCACGTGGTACTTCTGTGCTCTGTACTGGAAAAAATGAATAATCGTTATCTTTTTTCCTGCTACTCACAGTTTTATAGATCCATGCCACATATGGTCTCAGCTGTCTTTCTTCCAGAAAGAAGAATCCTGTTACATTTAGACATTCCTTATATTATGGAAGCTGTTCTATACCTCTGATTTTCCTTATTGATCTGTACTTTTTGGTCCTTATATATCCTTTTTAGTCATGTGAGGATGAGAACTGCACATAGCACCCAAAATGCATTGCCTGTGGGGGACCGTTGCCATGTTGGAGCAGTTTGCTCCTGACGGATGAACCCTGTGGTATGGACCCATGTTGGAGCAGTTCTTGAAGAGCTGCTGTCTGTGGGAAGCCCACGCAGGATCAGTTTAGGAATGATGGCATCCCATGGGAGGAACCTCATGCTAGAGCAGGGGCAGAGAGTGACCATGAAGGAGCAGTGGAGACAAAGTGCTAGAGACTGACTGCAGCCCCCATTCCCCGTTCCCCTGCACTGATTGGGAAGAGGATGTAGAAGAGGGTGAAAGGGGGGAGGGGGGGGAGGGTTTTTAGTCTGCTTTTAGCTCTCAGTGCTCTAGTCTGTTGGTAATAGGCAACAAATTATATTAATTTCCCTTCACTAAGTCTGTTTTGCCCATGTTGGTAACTGTTGAGTGATCTCCCTGTCCTTATCTCAACCCTTGAGCCTTTTTCCATTGTATTTTCTCCTCCACTCCCTTTGAGGAAGCGGAGTGAAAGAGTGGTTGTAGTAGAGTTTAGCTGCCCATAATGGTGAAACAACCACAGACACCACAGACACCATTGCAAACATCTAGATTTTAGGTATCTCCTTTCATCTCTCCTCATGGAGCCAGATAAATAAAATCTCATGCTGTGGTGAAAATGTTCCGGCTGCCTATCTGAAAGATAATAGATTTTGTCCTGTTCAAATCTGCTGCATCAGTGTATTGCAACCGATTGTTTCACCAGTTAATTCAGTTTATCAATACTTTTACATATTGCTCTGATGTCAAGGGTCAGTTACTTACTCTGTAAGAAAGACTGTTTTTCCAGCCATCTCAAAAGAATGAGTCAATATTTGCTGCTTTTAATTCCCGGGACGCTGGTTTGGTACAAAGCTTTTGGAGACTGGGAAGTGCAATATATAACTTGTGAGAGGAAAACATTACATACCCAGATGATGCCAGAAGAGATTTCCCTTATGTTGGATCACATGGCATCCATGAAGACGGACTGAATTGACTGAATTGACAATATGAACATTAGTAGTAGTAGAGCAAAAGCAATGCCCGGAAAGGGCAATGCTGATGGCTGTAATTTCAATCTCCATTTCTGACTGTCACAGGACAAATGACTTGCTATGCCATCAGCTATGCAGGGATCATCTGCACATAAGCTGTTCACATTGCAAGTTTCACAAAAGCTTAATTGCTCTCAGTTTTGACCTGCACAATTCTATGCTTCAGACTCCTTGTGGTTATTTAATTAATTGTTTTGCTTGATCCAAACAATTGTAATCTAATTACATGTCACTAAGTATCAGGCTACATCTTGGCTCAGTACCAAGGCATACCTTCCACTTTGTTAAAGAAAGTTAAAGCTTACACTAGAACCTGCATTTTTTTCCCAATGAATAAAAGAAGACCCTTTGGTGCTGTATAGCAATGGAGAACTGAACTAGAATTAAATGACTGATGTACAGAACTATGCACAAGATGCTTTTCCCATAAATACTACTTCTGCCAGACCAATTAGATCTCATTCAAAAATCTAAAAATAATATTCAGTCCACTTTGCTGATCAACTCAGGGTGTATATTTATTAGGCTACCAGATCTACTTTTCATTTATGAAAGTGTTCCAGTATCTTCTTTCAAGTATATTTACAATTCTGCTTTGCGCTAGGGTACCCTTTTGCTACCACTTTGCTGTTTTCCTAAGAAAAGCTACAAGTCCTTATACATTTTGTACTCTCATGCTTGTTGTAGAAGGGTATATGACACCAGGTGAACACGAGGACCTCCAAAATTTTTTGTATGGGTGGTGTTCTTATAATTAGCATAGCAGTGCCTAACTCTCTTTAGACATCTTTGAAGATAATATTTCTATTTTACTGAGGTGAAATTACTAGCATCTGTAAAATGATACTCTAAAGCTGGTGGGAACAGTGGCTTCCAAAATAAGTTCAGGTAAAGCAAGTTGTAACAAAAGCTACTTTAGCCTTTAAAATATATATATTTTTCCCCTTTATTTAATTGAGTGTATTTTATATTGTTAGCAAAAAGCTATACAGCATACATGACTCTCAACATCTCTTACTTTTCTAAACTGTCTTTTTTTCCAGCTTCTCTTATTCAGTTATTACATTTGTTCAGTTATTTCTTTTCTCTGAAGATTCCCATTTCCTCCATGCTTTTAATGATTATTATTGAATATCCCTATTCCTAAAAGGCCCCTTTGTTGGGGTACTGAAAGCTGAAAGTGCTGTTCAAGGAAAATTTTATAGTTACATGTCACTTCCTATCCTTTCTTTGTATGTCCTAGTGTATAATTTCTAAAACGCCCCACTGAGCTGCCCTCCAGCTGTTTTTTTTTTTTTTTTTTTTTTTTTTTTGCCTCTTGGAGATTACACAACTAATTAAAAACTGCCAAACTAGTTTGTTCAGCAGCAGTCATAGGATTGAATGGGCTTCATATTTTAAGTAGATCCCATGCTTCCACCTGCATAGCATCTATGTGTACTTGTTGAAGGACTTTCATAAAAAAATACAGAAGAGGTATCATTTTGGTTGCTAAATTTCAATTTCCAGTCACTTCCTCAAAGTTGTATGCTCTTCAGATCGTCTTCATCAACAAATCTAGAGCTATAAAAAGTTTCTAAGTAATGAAACAATGTACAAGTAAGGCAAAAACATGCATTTTACTTATTTTATTTTATTTTATTTTATTTTATTTTATTTTATTTTATTTTATTTTATTATTTTATTTTATTTTATTTTATTTATTTTATTTTTTTTAAAACTGATTCTGGAAAATATACTTCATGAATCACAGTTAATCTTGTCAAGTTCTGTGCCCTGAGACATGCTGAAGGAAATAACATTCCATGTGGCCATCAAGACAGCAAGTATATCAAATTGCCTTTTACTACTTATGCTAGGCTACAGGAAGGAAGGGCTTCTTGTCCCTTGATCTAGGCACAGTTGCATCACCAGCTAAAGAAGAGGGTTTGATCTTGTGGCACACTCTCAGGATGGGTCAACTTCATAGTGTGCGTTTTCTTCTCTCTTACTCCTCTTCTGTATGAAGCTTTCATATGAATGCTGCTGTGTACAAAGATGCTGTGGTAGAAGTTTATAGATGAAGTGTAGTACAGAATTTCCTTATCTAGCTAATTCTTATCAAGGAAAAATAAGAGCACAAAAACAAAAAAGTACTTTCTTATTAATTGTTAAAATATTCCCCAGAGGGGGAACTTCTAAGGGCAGCACCCCACAGTGGAGAAGAAAAACAAATCAAACCAAAACCTCACTGGGACATTAGGTGTCTTCAGCCTTGAAGGAAGCATGATGTCCAATTGTAAAGCACTGGGGAAAGAATCAAGCAACAGCCATGTTGCGTAGCAGTAGCACAGTAAGTGGGAAAAATTTGTCAGAGAAGAGCTTTGAATGCTAATGGCAGATACTGAGAGATAGGATCTGTATGAGAGAAATGGAATAATAATGATAGTAATAATACATTTAATAATCATAATCATAATGTCTACAAGGTCTTAAATACAGAAACAAAAAAAAAAACCTCTATAAAGTGAGCTGTAGTGAAGAATGATTATCTATGTTTATTGAATGATCAGCATTCTTTTTTCTTTTTCTTTTCCTTCCTTCCTTCCTTCCTTCCTTCCTTCCTTCCTTCCTTCCTTCCTTCCTTCCTTCCTTCCTTCCTTCCTTCCCATTTTTTCTTTTATGTAAAGCACTCCACATTTATTTCTCCCTGTCTGCAATTAAACTTTTCCCTGTCTGGAGTCTTTGGACAGCTTTTATCTAAAGAAGTAAAAATGAATAACCCTTTCCCTGCTAAGGGGATTCCTATGCTGAATTGAAATCATTAACCATAATATGCTGTTACTCATTTCACATCTGGGTGTCTTAAATAGAGAATGAATGAAATCATGTTTCCACATCAGCTTCTCCTTATATTTACATTTCAGTGCTGCCAAAGTATGAACACTGAGTATATTTGCAGTCTCTGTTATACACTAACTGAATGACATATACTTGCCTCAGAAAAAATAGTTTGGATTACAATTCTACACTCTTAAATAACTCTTTTACAAGCCTCTAGACAGTGTTTCAAATTCTAGCAATTCATCTCAAAGAACAATTGTGTACTTCGATAAACTGTGGTAGACGACTGGTTTCTGTAGTATTAATGCAAAAAGGGCATAAACAGGTTAAGAATGCCAGATAGTATTTATTGGAAAGCAAACCTTGTTTTCTTTTAACTGAAAGAGAAGAAGTTGTATGGTCCATTTAAAAAAAAAAAAAAAAAATTTTTTTTTAATGCTTATTTAGTGATTGGTGCTTCTCATGAAATAATAAGCTATAATGTATATGGCATGATGTTTCATCCAAAACACTACTCACACTCTCATATTAAGAACAGCATATTTAATTAACCTGGAAGTAAGGAATCCACTGCTTATGGATCTTCTTCCTTCAAACATATAACCATTCAGATTTACAAAAGTCTCTGAAATCATTTGCAGTCTCATTTTTCTTTCTCCAGATACTCATTAATTTTTGGATGTGAATAAACAGAGAGATTTTATCTACATTCCTGTGTTTTGAGGAGAGACCAGAGTTGTGAGATGCTGCTAAATATCTTAAAAGGATTGCTTTTTTGAAATATAGAAAACCTACTCCTTGAACATCTACCCATATAGGAATTCTATGTTAGATAGCCAAAAATATTCACTTTTCTATTTAATGTCAGAGCAATTTTTTTTTTTTTTTTTTGTGCTGCATGGAAAATAATGACTATTTGAGAACTACTAGAATAGGAATGAAAAAAAAGACATATAAATATTTGACTTTTTTTTTTTTAAATTTGTAATAAGGACTTTTCATATATATTTAATTTTGTACTAGGGGAAATTTTTTTAAAAAAAGATAAAGGATCATGGTAAAATGGTTTATCTACAACACCTTTTTTTCTACTCCAAAATACTTTATAAACATTTTTCTAATCAGTCCTAAACAAGTCATTCATCTTACACCAAATAATATCTGGTAGATTTAATGAAGTGGATTCTTTGTGGGTATTAGAAAGGCTCAGCAATGACCTTTATTCTTAGGGCTGTTATATGGCTGCATAAAATTGAGTCTCTTCTCAACTGCTGTTTTTATAGTTAGAGTGGCCATAAAGAAAGGGAACAAGGTTTTAAACAAAGATGTGCTCTGCCCTGTACGCTGTCAATTGACTTGATTTCTGTTGTATATTACGCAGCCCTAGTGCCACCGTGCTGTATGATTTGGACCTGGTTTCTCTGATGGCCTTAGGAAATAGGAACTCACATATTTAATGCATTTTGCACCTTGCAACATTTTCTCATCTATGTACTTCTATAGATTTCAACCATATAGAAATCTTCACCAGCAGCCATCTCAGAATAATGTGTTGGGGCCCATAGTCTATATAATCCGAGTACCAATAAGTAATTCTGAATTCAAGTATTACGGAAGAACGTCTAGCATTTCTGAGGCTTGTTGTTTGATTGTTTATCAAAAACATTTTATTTTATTAGTTATCAAACAACAAAAAAAAAAAGCACACCAATAAAAGGGCAAAAAATCCCATAAAACCCTTGATTGGATCCTACTGCTGATTTTACAATAATTTATACTGACCTTACACTAACACACAAAGTGTATTAAAATATTAGCATGGGATTAGGTGGTACAAAAAAGAGGTCATGTTGGGAAAAGAAGAGATGATAGGAGATGTCTACTGAATTATTTTGCTTAATAGCTATGAATTTTAAAAGCCTCAACTGTGAGGTACAGGCATACATGAACTGTCTATTTGTCCATTTTTCCCTTAGGCAAGACAATGACCATGAGAATGGTTGAGGGAATCTTTACAATCTACATCTGAGTATTTTATAAGATTTCTCAACACATTTCTTATGCTACAAAAGTAAAATATCCATATACTTTAATTTAAAATGTAGTGTTTTCTAAGTAAGTAAGGAAATGATGCCAACCTTTTTTTCTTTCAAAATGCTTGACCATGTAGGACATTGTGATTCATTCTACTTGAATTGTACTGATAAAGGAAAGACAAAAGCCTTAGAAATCCAAGGGAGTCATTTCTTTGTTCTGGTGAACTAACACTGTCAAGATGCTGAAGGCTGAATAGGTAAAACAAGAATCAACAAATAATCTTCCTTTTTCTGCTTTTATAAGTCGCCCTAATGTCTTCTCTGTCGGTGAATTAATTGATAATAATTATCTCAAACCTGTTTAATTACCCATACCTTTCAAAAATCATTCCAACATCTGTTTACTTTCTCAAGCCTCCCCTCCTTCTCAGTGTCATCATAAGAAACTGAACACTGTACTAACCATTTCTCCCTGTCACTCAGGTGAAGACCACGTAGAGTAGAAAAGCCCAGACACCAAACTGCAGTGACAATCAGTTCTATATTCCTGCCTCGGCACCCTGGCATGCAGTCGTGTTCGCTGATCTGCTGCTGCAATTTCGTTTCTTCTTTGCCTGCCCAGGGTACCACCAGCTGGAACTAACACAACCAGCTGCTGTGAGCAGCTCTGCTTTTGAATACATGATGTACTAAGAAAATAAATGAAGTGACACTCTCAACTTTTTCATCTATATAAACCAGAACATGAAACCACAGCCATATTGATACATTTACCTGTTATAACATTCAAGCTCTGCTGCCCTTCATCCGTCTCTGAACAATCTATTTCCATGACTGTTCAAAAGGTTGGGAACTGGGATGGATTCAGTGGTTTAAAATACTTATTAAGATCTAGGAACTCTCTTGAAACTGCAGTGCTGCCTAACACTATCCCAGTGTGCTCTACAGACATTTGTATTTTGGTGGTAACCTACCAAGACTGAACTAGTCATATAGTCAAAATTCAATTAACACCCATGTCTTTTCCTGTTTGAAGGGTTAGTCCTTAAGTCCCACAAAAATACCTTTGTATTTAAAATTGCATTAATAAATAAGGTTGCCAAAGACCAGCTTTATGAAACTTGGCAAATGTATAATTAGAGATGCCTGGATGAGTTTATTTTAGCCTGCAAACACTGACATAATAATTTCACAGGTATACTGGTTTTTGTATAGGACCCTATTTCAGCAGGGAATAAATGGGGGAGGTCATAGGCAGATTGGTTACATAATTGTCTTTAGTGAATGGGCTGCTTTTTTCAGCAGATTCTGAGACTTCTCTGAGATCTCCATAGCATGTGCCTTTTGGTTGTCTTCATAGTGATAGGCGGTTACTTCACTTTCTGTCTGAATGGGTTTGACTTAAAAGTACAGCACATCCCAAGCACCATCCAGGAAAATTGGCTACAAAATGGCTTGCTCTACATCTGACCTGATGTACAACACTAAATTTAACGCGCTATTGTGTCCTGATTTCTTCTACTCCTACCACTTTTTCCCAAATGTTTAATATCCTTATATCCTTGTTATCATTGTCACTCCTTTTTATCATTCTGTCACCATTCGATTTTGCACCTTTTGTACCTGTTTTTTTTTTTTATTATTACTTCTGCCCTTTTAAAGCTTTTTCTTTCTTTTTCTTTTTTTCTTTTTCTTTTTCTTTTTCTTTTTCTTTTTCTTTTTCTTTTTCTTTTTCTTTTTCTTTTTCTTTTTCTTTTTTTTCTTTTTCTTTTTCTTTTTCTTTTTCTTTTTCTTTTTCTTTTTCTTTTTCTTTTTCTTTTTCTTTTTCTTTTTCTTTTTCTTTTTCTTTTTCTTTTTCTTTTTCTTTTTCTTTCTCTTTCTCTTTCTCTTTCTCTTTCTCTTTCTCTTTCTCTTTCTCTTTCTCTTTCTTTCTCTTTCTCTTTCTCTTTCTCTTTCTCTTTCTCTTTCTCTTTCTCTTTCTCTTTCTCTTTCTCTTTCTCTTTCTCTTTCTCTTTCTCTTTCTCTTTCTCTTTCTCTTTCTCTTTCTCTTTCTCTTTCTTTCTCTTTCTCTTTCTCTTTTTTCTTTTCTGTCCATTGCCCTTATATCAGCCTTATGATCTTATTTGAGTGCTTTTCACTATGACTTATGTTTAGAGAATAAGGGAGAAAGCAACCCAACAATTCCCTCCTGCATTTGTGTTGCTCCTGGAAGCTGCAGAGATTCATCTGCTGGAGAAGCTCTGATCAGTTCTCATTTTCCCCAGGCAGGAAACTCTGAAAGGCTTTGAAGAAATGTTTAGTCGGGTTAACCTCTGAGAGCTGTAGGAAGAAACTTATTTGAGGTAAGGAAAACCTTCTAAAAATGCAACTTCCAAAGTGGTGAGTTTGTGGTAATTTTTCAGATAATATTTTTCAGGATGATATGTATGTCTGAACGGATTGCAGTGCTGGGCTGTCCGAATCTGCAGCCTAAATGTGGATATACTGGCACTTGTCTCTCTTTATTTTCTTTAATGTGAGTAAAACATATTTTGCTTGTGATTCTTTCTGAGAAATAGCCAAGTTGCTTAAGCCAAAAACCTGCTTTAATCTACTTTCAAAATCAATTAAAAATGTGTCCTCAGGCAAATACATGGCATGGAAAATCTCTGCCTCAAGGAATTAAAGTTTAGCAGAGCTATAATCAATGAGAAAATGGATTCAAAAATAGTGTATCTGAGGGAGTCTTGACAGGAGACATAAAATCATTTCTGTCTATGACATTACAGAACTCTGTCAGAGAGACAAAGTTAGTATTGATATAAAAGGTCTGATTGCACTTTCTGTTACCTGCAGTGAATACAGCTCTCTCTTGCTTAATGTTTATTTTGCATGTTCAACCATACGTGGGAACTACACCCACTGCCCTCTACAAAGTGTGCCCATATAAACCCTGCTGAAAAACTTTTGCACAGTAAGAACTTTAAATGTCAACATTTTATCTTACAGGTTAAAGAGGTGATTGGTGATGCCAACATAGTTTCACTAAGGGCAGATTATGCCTCACAAATCTGGTGGCCTTCTGCAATGGGGTTACGGCATTGGTGGTTAGGGGGAGAACACCTGACATTGTCTACCTGGACATGTGCAAAGCATTGGACGCTGTTCCCCATTATATCCTTATCTCTAAATTGGAGAGACATGGATTTGATGGATGGAGCCATTGGTGGCCGCACTCAAAGAGTTGCAGTCAATGGCTCAATGTCCAGGTGGAGATGAGCAATGAGCGGTGTTCCTCAGGGGTCAGTATTGGGACCGGCACTGTTTAACATCCTTGTCAGCAACATGGACAATGAAATTGAGTGAACCCTCAGCAAGTATGTCCAACAACATGAAGCTGCATGGTGAGGTCAACAAACAGGAGGGAAGAGATGCCATTTGGAGGGACCTGGACAGGCTTGAGAGGTGAACTGGTTGCTCCGAGCAGCTGTGGATGCACCATCCTTGGAAGTGTTTAAGGGGTTGGATGGGGCTTTGAGCAACTTGGTCTGGTGGAAAGTGTCCCTGCCCATGGCAAGGGGGTTGGAATTAGATGATCTTTAAGGTCCCTTCCAGCCCAATCCATTCTATGATTCCATAGGTTCTTGATTTCATCCATTTTATTTATACAAATTAAGAATAATGCAGAAAACACTTGGCCAAAGCGCACTTCTCCCCACGCTGATGTTTGAAAACCACTCTTTGCCACCAATCAGTGTATTACCTCTGAGCTGTTGCCTAAGGCTTGTCTTGGAGGTCACTAACGTGCCCGTGTGATGTGTACATGAGAACATATCCTCCCTCTACTGACCGATACGTCAATCAGCTTTTAATGTTTTAAAAATCTGAGGCAAGTTTTAACTACCTCAGCTATTCACAGATGTGGAAAAAAAAAAGTTGGAGATGAATAGAAACATTCTGGATATTTTTTTTAAGAGGAGAAAAACTTTTGCCTATCTGTTATCACCAGCACCTTTAACTTTGTACTTTTTCCACTTATAATGTTCTTCTCATGCAGCTTGCATGAGGTTTGGTCTTTTCAGGAATTCCAGGTGGATATTCCTGTGGAAGTTGGCAGTAGCTTGAATGGTTATTGCCATTTCCAGTGATGGAAACTACAGCCTTTTACCAAGCCATAAAAAACAAAATCTACTTCTGTAAACTGCTTCTGCTGCAGCAGTTTCAGAGTTCAAGAGAAGTAATGGATCCATTCAGGACATTATTTTTATCTGCATGTTATTTACTTACTTTACCTTGCTCTTCAGTGAAAACTGTGGAGTAAGCATACAACCTGCATGATTTTATACAGGGGATGTTATTTCCATGGTTATTTCCCTTTACAAGCTAGCCTCTTTTTCACCATATACAACATATATTCTTTAGGTGATTTTTTATTCAGGTAATGAAATCTTTGGTCTTCCATTTGTTGGAGCTACTGGCATTGATCTATATCAGTAACCTAATTGCCGGTAGACCAGAGCTTGACTACTGGCAGTATATAACCCATATTACTGGCAGTAATAACCCATCTCCTCACACAATTTTGACATATGCTAGCTAGCACCCTCCATGGCAGTGCAGGTATGGCTCTGGGAATAGCTGAAGTCAGGGATCATTCCCTGCAGACAGTAATATATTTGGGGACAAGAAAGGCTGGCTGCCTAGACAAGTACCATTTGCCATTGAGGCTGGAGAACAGGTCATGCTTTAGTTTGCTGTGGTAGAGATTGCTGTGACAGAATGCCAGATTGCTTTAACTTGATTATGAAGAGAAGTATTAAAATTTCTGTTAGAAGGTGACAGATTCAGAAGAAAATAAATATTCTTTCATGCTTGCCATGGTACAGAATTTGGTTCAGATCCCAAGAAATGCAAAAACATAAAGGTGACTATTGCTTTAGGCTAATGGTCCAGCTACCCCCTGCTATGCTTCAGTAACTGACAGTAGAAATGTAAGAAAGAGTAAAGAATCAGGGAAAGCACATATTTCCCTGTGTATTCCCCTAGCATTCAGCAATGTGTGACTGAGGGACTGTCTGAGCCAGAACTGGGTGGTCAAACATGACTGTCCTTCAATCACACATCCCCAGTCATGCACCAAGGTCACTACCTGGTTTAAATAGAATATACTAAAAAAGTAAAATCATAAAATCTTCTAAAGTGTCTTCCAAAAGGAAACAAACAAACTAAAAAAAAAGGAGTAGAAGAATTTTTGACCTCTTAATAAGTGAATTGTTCCACTGACATTTAGTGCACCTCAATGTGCCTTATATAATTAGAGGAGATCACCATAATCTTCTGGACCCCTCTATAAGGCTTAGACCACAGGTATTCTCCTTGTAATTTGTATAACTCCCTCTGCTACATTTGGAGACAGGACATCCATTTCTGCACTACCTGCATTTTTATTACACACCAACTAACACAAACAACTTCATTCAAAGTTAAGCAGGTTTGGAGCCATAGCTTTTTCTTTTAATAATCCTGACACAAACTATAGGTACTCAGGCCTCCTTCTTTTCTGTTGGATTTAACCCATCTTTTGTTGTTTAGTCTGTTTAAAAGTCCTACAGCTCAAGAAATATGATTGAATACTATCATTATTATGATTGTGGCCTCATGTTGCCAATTTATTTACACATAACCTCATGGAAGATGGCTTTAAGGCTCTTAATAGATCACCAAGTAGGTTTAGTATGCAATGGACAGCTACTCAATACCTATCTGAAATTGAAGCAGTAGAAATAACACCTCCAGGAAAGAGGAGCCCCATACATTGTTAATGCACCAGGAAGGGTGCGGACAACAGCCAGAGGGAATCCTGTCCCACTGAATACCACGGCCCCCCCGCACCCTGCAGAGCACTGCAAACAGGTGGTCTCACCTCCATTGCTAGCAGTACAGGTTGTGTTTTGGGCCTGGTGTTGCATTAACCTGCTGAGTGCAGGGAGTCCAAGACAGCCTGTCTTGGAGTGTTTTATGAGCAGGCTCTAAGTTGGTGATTTTATATATTTATATTAAATGACCCTCTCTTTATTTCTGCCTCTTCTGTTTCTTCCTTTTCATCCGTTAGAAGGACCTGGACAGGTTGGATCAATGGGCAGAGGCCAAAGGGATGAGGTTCAATATGGCTAAATGCCAGGTCTTGCACTTTGTTCACAACAGCCCCATGCAGTGCTACAGACTTGGGGCAGAGCGGCTGGAAAGCTGTGCAGAGGAAAAGGATTTGGTGGTGCTGATTGATGCTTGCCTGAACATGAGCCGGCAGTGTGCCCAGGTGGCCAAGAAGGCCAACGGCATCCGGGCTTGTATCAGGAATAGTGCAGCAAGCAGGAGCAGGGAGGTGATCGTCCCCCTGTACTCTGCTCTGGTGAGGCCGCACCTCGAGTACTGTGTTCAGCTTTGGGCTCCTCACTAAAAGAAAGACGTTGAGGCCCTGAAGCGTGTCCAGAGAAGGGCAACGAAGCTGGTGAAGGGTCTGGAACACAAGTCCTGTGAGGAGTGGCTGAAGGAACTGGGGTTTGTTTAGTCTGGAGAAGAGGAAGCTCAAGACGTTATTGCTCTCTATAGGTACCTGAAAGGAAGGTGTGGGGAGCTGGGGGTCACCCTCTTCACACAGTTAACTAGTTATAGGACTAGAAGGGATGTCCTCAAGTTGTGCCAGGGGAGGTTTAGGTTAGAAATTAGGAGACATTTCTTCTCAGAAAGAGTAGTCAGGCATTGGAATGGGTTGCCCAGGGAAGTGGTGGAGTCACCGTCGCTGGGGGTGTTCAAGGAAAGGTTGGACCTCGCGCTTAGGGACATGGTTTAGTGGGTGATATTGGTGGTAGGGTGATGGTTGGACCAGGTGATCTTGGAGGTCTTTTACAACCTTAATGATTCTATGATTCTATGACTCAGTTGTATTTTATTGCAACAGTTCTTCCCACTTACTTCATATCAGATTACTTAAATGTAAGCTATGTGTCTTGAACATGTCACAAAACTGATCCAGTAAGGTATTGAATAATGAAGTCAGCCACTCACTTTCTTAGCTTTCTGTGTATGGTATGATACATTCCTTTGCAAAGTAAGAATGTTGTTTAATATTTAATTGATGTCAACTTGTAAATAATGGGGAAGCATTGCCAAGGAAAACTTGGGAATTTGGGAAAAATAGCCTGTGAAAATTCTGAAAATACTCAGGTTCTTCTTGGAAATATTTAAGTATTTTGATATATAACAGTAGCTCTGATGCACAAATGTAACATACCGAAAAAAACCCACCAAATTCATATGAAATTACATAAAGTACAAAACCAAAAATATTACACCAATCACTGAATTTCTTTGTTTGTCATGACATTTAAAATACTTATTTGGTTTAGCAATTTCTGTCAGAAATTAAAAGCATGTAGAAAATCACTAAAATGCTTTTTTTTTTTTTCTACTCTTCATCGATAGAGAGCGCTATTAGATAGCTACAGCTCACAAAACACTGTAAAGTCAAACAGGCACTGGAACACCGTATGCAGCCAGCGGTACAGCAGTGTGGATAATGTCAAAGTCAACTTCAAAATTAGAGAAAAAGTAAGATTAGGCTTTGCATCATATTTTAAAGCAGTATAAATACTTTTTTTTTTTTTTTTCCCCACAAGATGCTATAGGCATAACATTAGCAATTATGAATTCAGAGACCCGAGCACCGTCTGTTCATATACTCTTCCATTGAGGCAAGAGATAAAAGCTGTTCACAAATAGCTGCTTAGAACAAATCCGTTGCATGCGATGAAGCTGTATGCTTGTCCGTATCAAGATGTTATCTGAAGATTAATAAGACTGAGTGAAATTAATTAAATTACAGTGGCAAAGGGAATTAAGTGAAAATATGAAATGCGTGGTGCACCGTAGTCATTACTGCACATATCTTGTGCTCCTTGGTGCTTAATTGAAGGAGTTGAGGGAGTATTTGCCACCCTTTTTCCTACAGTTTTCTTATGAAGAATGGTAAGAATGTTTGGCTTCGGCAAGTCAATTAGAAATGCAAGTTCTCATGGACACAAACAACCAAACTTGTTATTAGGGTTTGGCAACTGAACTACATCCAGTCACCTTCATGCAAATGATTTGGTCCTGATATTTTATAAACTTTTCCTATTATACACACATTTTGCTTAAGTCAAATACCAGATAGCAGCTTCTCCTCTCCTTTTCTAATAGTGCATCGCAAATATGTTTGTGCATTCATACAGGATACATAGGCACATGACTCTGTTCTATCTATTTAAAGAACTTTCTCATTTTAAAAAGCAGAACTGACATCACTAATCAGGCGGAGGCTTTTAGATACCTCTCATCACTGTCATTGATGAACTACCAGAATGATACAATGTGGAATTAATGTTTGAGTAAGTGGGAATAAGCGATAGCCAATCCCCAGAGTCTAGCTTGATTTAGATCATCCTGAATAGTATTCTACGAACACCACATATAAAAATTGACCTTATGAGAAATTCTTTCTCAAGAGCTAAATACAATTAAGTAAACAACATTTTCAACCTTTCCTTCTCTCTCCTATGTTCTTAAGCATTTTATGCAATATGATTAGACAGATGTGCAAACTGAGAATATCCAAAAAATTGAGGAAAAAAGATTAATCACTTGATTTAATCGTTGTTTAAATCAAAGAAAAATCTTGCAGCATCTGGAGTGCTGTATGATCAAGTTCTCCCAAATAAACAGGAGCTTCAGATAACAAAATATTAAAAGAAGGTTAGGATTTTTTTTTTCCTCTTGACTCATTTCCCAGCTGCTTACTGCAAAGTTTCTTGTGCCTCCTTTGAGCTATCTTTTATTAGGCACTGTCAGATAAAGTAGGACAGTACAATCTATTAGCATATTGGTCCAACGCAGTATGGCACCAACTGCATTCTGATGTTAATTTTAAACATTTTCAGGCTTTAGCACTTTGGGGCTAGCTCTCAGTCCCAAGTCTGTTTTGCCAGGAGAAGAATGATCCATCTGCTCGGCACACATCTCTGGCTGACATCTGCCTGACAGGGCTTACGGCACAGGACAGAACCTGATCACATTCATGATCTTGGCATTTGAACAGCATACTCAGTGCCTCTGTTTTTCAGCTACAAGCGGATAGTACATAATGGATCTGTTTGTATGTGCTAGGCACTCAGATCCAGATTCATGCCTACTCAGGTCATTGGTGGTGAAATGAAGATACCAGCAGAGCTTGACCCCAGATGCCATTCAAAAGTCTCTGGTGGTAATATGGCAAAATCTGTGAGGGAAGCAGTCAGAGCATGTAGGTTAATCTATGTGAAACTGTGCTGCAGACAGTGGAACTATCATTATAAAATCCTCTACAGACATTTCAAAGGGTTTTTTTCCATACTTTGTACACAATGCACCACTTGTTTAATTCACATAAAGGAACTTCCTGTATGTACATTTGAAAAGCCTTTTACAATTGCCTGGGCTATAGAAAAAAAAAAAATAAAAAAAGCTGTCTTTTGTCATCCAGGCATAGTATTTTTACAGCATGCAGAAGGAAATGACTCTGCCAGAAGGGTATGGTCCCACGACCTGTGTCACACAATGGTGTTCTTGTGGAAGCATTTTATATGGCAGCAAATTTCAAAGCCGATTCTGTGAAAAGCTGATTATTATCTTGAAAAATTTCAGTAAACACCTTCACTTAAATCTAGGGATTTCATCCCATTCTGCCCACAAACAAGGAGCAGATCCTTCCGAATGGACCTGCTCTAACTGCATCCCTCAGGCTCATCTTCCAGTGACCAGTACAAGATGCCTGCTACAAAGGTGAAAGATTGCTACCTTTCAGTCACCAATTTGCTCAGTTCTGCAGAAGTGTAAATCAGCTGTACAAGGGTGGTTGACAGAGTTGTCAGCAGCCTGGGCTTTATAATTTTCCATGCAGTTGAGCCAGACTGCCTCCCTGACCTTGTATGTCTGTCCTCCTCCTCTCCCTGCAGAGCGCACGGTTCTTCACTGTCCCTGCCTGCAATCTTGCCACTGTTGGTGCCAGAGCCTTCCCAACTGCTGCTTCTGCCATCTGGAACAGCTTTCCTGTGTCTCACTGCTTCATTGCTCCTCTGTTTCCATTCAAATCTCTGTCCTTTCTCCCTCATCTATTACTTCATCATTTTTCTTTTTCCCTCTGCTGTTATTTATTTTTTTAACTCTGCAATGCCACTTGGGCTCCAGCTTGCATAAAAATGTGCTAAAATAAAATTAAAAAAATGGTTGATAGTGATTGATATTCCTTGTGACTATTTTAGAATATGAAATGAAAAAAGGGAATGGGAATGGGAAATAGAGGTTAGGTTGCAAATAGAGTAACAGTAAAAACAAATTCCACAACAATAGCACTCCTTTTAAAAGGATTTCTCTTATTTGAGGGACAGCTTCTCTTAGAAGAGCCAGAAATAGGGAAGACCAAGCGTTCTGAACCTTTGTGGTGTGCTGAATGTCCCTCTCTATTTTGCCTGGTTCAGGTAACTTGTGCTATCACATCGTTCTCCCTTATCCCAGGCCAATGCTCTGAGAAGCAGGCTAACAGACATTTATGTGCCCCAGCTACTTTTCCTTGCCAGGATTCAAGATTCCTGAACCTGACCCAGCATGAAAGAGAAAGAAAGCTTCTGAATTCACACTCCCTTATATTCTAAATACCACTAAAACCGTGCAGAAAGCATTCTTACAGAGTTCCTTTCCTGCATTAAAATGCATAAAACAATATTCTGAGGAAGTAGATTTTGATTATATATAAGCCTGTCTGCAACAAATATAAAGGTGCATTTCTTTTTCTTTTCTTTTTCCCCCACAAATCCCACACCAGAGTGTGTTAAACCCATGTACGGAGTATGTGGTTCATTTTCTGCCCAAGGAAATTCCAAGTTTTGGGCTTCTCACTCAGGCAGTCAAGAGATTTCTTGGAGGAAAGGCTTAGAAACAGTTTACAAAACTGTGCATGGCACTGAAACAAGATGTTTCACTACTATTATAATATCTAGATATGGGGTGCCATGAAATACACAGGCAACTCACAAGGTTCTCACCATACAGGGGCAGGTATACTTTGCAGTACACATTGTGGTTCTGCCTCCCTGATTGGTGATGTGCCTCTAGCCCATGGACCTGCATGTTCATACAAACTTCTGGATGAAAGTCTGGTGCATACTCTGGTCCCACCCAGCCAGAGAGTTGATTTACCAGATTTTACATTTTAATCTCTCTCTCTTTTTTTTTTTTCTTTTCTTTTTTTATTTTTTTCTCCAGTTTTCACAATGAGAAAATTCCTAATTTTCAAAAATTATTTCTGATTTCACATTCATTATAGATATGCAGTATATTTAATTAGCAAAAATATTTATCAAAGTCATGACAACCCCAGTGATCTAGTCTGGATTCAGTTACAACAGACAAAAATGGTTTGCTTTTTGGCAAGTAAAGTATTTTTAAAAAGTTCTGATACTTAAAAAGCAGTCACCCACTTATGCCTGCATTTTTTTTTTTTTGTTTATCAGATATGCATGCTGCCTGGGTTGCTATCACAATTAGAAACATAAATCCAGCATTTGATGCTAATATTTGCTCTTAAAATGACCACACAAAAATACCCATTGATATTTTGCACTAATCTAGAAAATGCATGCATGTGGATACAAAAATTGTACAAATTAATTAGATTTCTTTTTTTAAAATGTCACCATACACACCCTAAAACAGATGCTAAATTCTAACTTTGAGACAAGATATGTTTTAAATGCCATGTAGCTAAGCTAGTTACACCAAGCTAATGAAAAAATCCACTAATGTGGAAAATAAAAATTAAAGTTAAACTTCTCACATAATTGAAAAGCAACAATATTTTTATTGGTCCTGTACAACCTTTATTTAGTTCATTTGGTAGTATACTGTAGAATGAAGAAAAATGGAATCAGTTTGTACTTAAAGTAGCAGAACATTGCTGACTTCGCTAGTGATGATGTAACAGCAAGTAACTACGGTGTAAGAAAGGGATCTCTAATGCAGACACATTGTTACTCTAAGCAGAAGCCGGTATGAGTCACAGTGAACATGTCAGGATTGCATATTTAAGTTGGTATGCAGGGCTCAAGCAGCGAAGAATCAAGAAGACCACTTCTGCTATGCTGAGAGATATCTGGGAGGAATCCAAGAAGAAAACTGCAGGCTGCTAAAATGAGACTTGCAGAGGACACAGAGAGTGCAGAAAACAAGGAAGGAAAAGAAAAGATCATTATTCACAGGTAGCTGAGTGAACAGATAAGACATAATAATATCTCAGGTGATTTGGTGTTACATGCTAACATAGGTCAGCCTGAATTTGATGGTAACACGTCAAATATATCATACACAACAGTCACTAGCAATGGAGCATGCCTTTCTGTCTTTCACTGCAGTGTCTTAATGATGTGTATATATTTAAATAGTCAGACTTATTTCTTAAACATACCTGATCATCTACCTCATATACGTTTGAGATGTGAAACAACTGGCTAGGTATCATTCAGCAGTGTGCCATATTCACTGACTCACTGCTGCATAGCAGCATTTACAAATCTATGAAATTAGTGCAAAATTTTAACAAAGCAATGCAAAGTAATATATAGTGAAGAAAACGAGCTTGTCTAATACTACCTTACTCATTCTCAGTGCTTAGGAAATAAAGGGTTTTTAAAGAATTAAGCCCAAATCGCTTTAAGTGCAGGTGTTTGTGTTTGGGGGGAAGGTGTCAAAAGAGCACACAGCAGTCTCTGCAGTTACTTTTTCTTTGAATGTTTGTTGCTGATGGTCCACCTACACCACTCTGCAGGGCTGAACTTGCTCCTGGAGTCTACTTTCCTACCAATTGAACTAGTTTTCTGAAAGGGCCCCAGAATGAGTTATGAGGCTCTATCATCTATCATTTCATAGCTTTAGAGTTTTCTAGATTTCAAGGGAACAGTTAGCTTAAAAGAGATAACCAGACCTACAGAAATGGCAATGAAAAGACAGGAGCATTCAGGAGTCAATTTCGTTTCAAAGTCTGTAAGCAGACATGGACCAGTCACTTTATCAAGTTGTATTTTTCTGAAAATTATACCTTGTTCTGTTTTCAAATTTAATTGACCTGATTTTTTTTTCTTGCTTAAAAAAAAAAATGTTTCTGATCTGTTAGATAAATATGGAGTTGTATTCTATTTTTATTGTTATTAGATTGGATGTCTAATAAGTTTCCTGTTCAGACCCTTCACAAATAAGCAAGTAGCAAAATCTATTCATTTCTTTGATGGCAACAAAATTCTTCAGTCTAATTAGAGAGATACAGATTCAATATGAAGAATGAAATGGAAGATAACCTCAAATCTCATTTTATTTCATTACAGAGGTGTAATTTGCCAACATGAAATAAAGATTTAAAAGAACAAAAGGTTTTCACTGCAAACATTCAGTATAAATGAGACAGTTATCTAACTCTACAGACAAGTTGGTCTTATACCATAATTGTGACCTTCAACACCATCCATCTGCTACAGTGTAAATTAGAAACCATCAACCAAAGGATTCAACTTTCCACTGGTGAGATCATTTAGATGTCTTCAGCTTTAAGTATTTCTTCTGCAGTCCATGGTTCTGTCTAATTAACTGGCATCAAGGAAAAAATTCACAGGTATGGTAGATGCTTCTTTAATATGTCTGTTGCTGCACTATGACAGCTCATTACAAAATCGTGGGATTGTAAAACCTTGATGAATGGGAAGAAGTCAATAAAACTAGATGGAACCAGTGGCATGAAGGCAGAAATGTGGGTGCTTAGCATACATAGAAGGTGCTAGGTGGCATTTCTGAAACCAAATACAGAATTTTGAGTTTTGAGGAATCTCAAGACAAAGTCTTTCGTTACTTTGGAAAAAGATTAGCAGATGTGCATTACCTTGTATAGGTAATTGTTCAAAGTCAGTTAGGATATGAATCATCTCCATATTGGCGATGTTTATGGACAGCAATGGGACTGTGCATATTCAATCATGATAAATATTTCTACCTCCCCCACGTTTCATTTCTTCTCAGGAAGACTTCATTTCTTCTCATTTCTTCTCAAGTACCTCAACACAACATAGTAGTGTAATGTGTTATGTAGATGCAATCTGATATTTAGATGTAGTCTGAGCTCTGAAAAAGGTATTCACATTGTACTAGGATGTTTTGTCCCCAGACAAGCCCTGCTGAGAACCGTTAAACAATCACTTTTGCAGATTTGATCCCTAAAAGTTTAAAGATTTAGCAAAAGAAAGCTGTGAGGAAAGTTCCTAAGCTCAAAACTTTCTTGGTATTCTCTTGTACATCTCTATATACACAGATTATTAGTACACTGCTTTAAATAATATTTACTTACATTGCTAAGATGTCCTGAGGTACACTGAGGCCTCTGGACAGAAATTCTCAAAACAGAAATCCAGATAGCTGTTTTAATGGGCCACAAAGACATGTGCAAGCCTTTCTTGGAGTATTTTGTCCTTTAAATAAAGAAAGCAAACAAAACCCCAATTAAGCCTGTTTTTAAAAGGCTCATTCTCAGCAAGTAAAGAAACATTACTACGCAAAGCAAGTGACAGTAATCAAAGCATTGCAACAGAAGCATCCAGAGCTATTGTGGAACACACTGAAAAGGAAAAACAAAACAAACAAACAAAAAAACCCAGCATATTGGGAAAGGTTGTTTTAGCAGAACAGATGCCCACTTGTTCAATAAATTGCCTTGTTTAGTATGTTTGTTTGTTTTAAAAGAGAATCTAAATTTCTGAGAGATAGTTACATTTAAAAAAACGCTCATCTTGGCTAATACAGGCAATGTTCCCATTACACAGTTCCAGAGTAATAATATGCTTCCATATATGAAATTCACAATGTAATAAAGTTAATGTAAGCTTTAAACAGATGATTTTGAGTACTGAGACAATGCTGAGGAGAAGTTCTGTCTTGTCAAACATTTGTCTGAGTTTAAGTAATTAGCTGCTCCACTAATTCCATAGTAATGTATAGAGAATTTCCTTTTCTTAGATGTATAGATGTATGTGACCAGCTATTCATTTACTGAAGTGCATCTATAGTTACTAGATTCATTTACTGAAGTGCATATAGAGAAACAGGTTATTTGTTTTGGAATCTCAATTAAAAAAACACTATTATTTTAATGTGTGTTTTACTTGAGTAAAACTAGCTGATATTTGATATTCTGTAGGAAAATGCTGGCAAGTAAAGACAGCAGAGCTTGATTGTTAGTCATTCTTGGCACACTTCTTTGGAAAAAAAAAAAACAACAAAAAAAGAAAAACAAAACAAAAAACACCAAAACACCAGTCTATGGAACTTAATCCATTTTTGTAATTTAGTTATTACATCAGATTATAAATCAGAATTAATGTGAGCAACATACTTAATATCACTGCTTATAAATATGAAGTGGCAACTTAAATTTAAAATGTTCTTGGTAGGCTAGATCTGTGAATGCCTCTTTAGCTCACATTCAGTAATTTGGATTACAGGATATAATCAGCACTTTAATCATTTATTGCAATTACTCAATAATGAAAAAAGGCATGAAGAGGGAAAGGGTGCATTATCAACCTAAATTAAGTAAAAGAAGTAATATAATTTAATTGACCCACTAACTTTTTATTTTCCACTAAGATAAATACATTTTTTTATTAATTCTTTGTGCTAAAACTTATCAGTACATCTTTCATTCTTACTATTTAATGTCATTGTTTGCTAAAGATGTGCAAAATGACACTTTTAGTATAGCAACAGTTAACTATCTAACTATTAACACTATTAATACATATATATAAAGCTATATATACATTCATATATATATTCATACATATATATATATTCCCTCTCCTGCATGGTGTATTTTGTTGGTATGAATGTAAAATTCACAGTAAATTAAATACTGTAGTTAGAATTGTACCCAAAACTTCATAACTGGTTTGAAATGGAGCATCAAATCACCATTGGTCCACAGCTTATCTTTTCATAGAATCATAGAACAGCATAGAATTGAAGGGACCTTAAAGATTACCTAGCTCCAACCCCTCTGTCATAAGCAGGGATGCCACCCCCTAGACCAGATTGCCACGGGCCATGTCCAGCCTGGCCTTGAACAATTCCAGAGATGGGGCATCCACAGCTTCTCTGGGAAACCTGTTCCAGTACCTCGCCACCCTCTGAGGGAAGAATTTCCTCTTAACATTTAATCTAAATCTCCCCTCTTTCAGTCTAAAATCATTCCCTCTTGTTCTACCATAATCTGCCCAAGAAAAAAGTTGCTCTTCATCTTTTTCATAAGCCACCTTAAGTATTGAAAAGCTGCAATGAGATCTCCCTGGATCCCTCTCTTCAGGCTGAACAGACCTAGCTTTCTCAGCCTTTTCTTTCCACACCCTTCTTGTGCTGGGGGCCCCAGACCTGGGTGCAGGACTCCAAGTGGGGCCTCATAAGGGCAGAACAGAGGGGGACTAGCACCTCCCTTGACATCTTGTTCATGCCTCTGTTGATGCAGCACTGCCGGCTCATGTCAAACTTTTTAACCACCAGAACCCACAAGTCTTTCTCTGCAGGGATTCTCTCAATGAGTTCTTCTCTCATTTTGTACTCCTGTCTGAGATTGCCCTGACAAAGGAGAAGCACCTTCTACTTGACCCCACTCGATCCCACTGTCTATGTCGTTGATAAAGGTATCAAACAGCACCGGTCCCTGGACAGACTCCTGAGGGACACCACTCGTCACCAGCCTCCACTTGGACGTAGAGCCATGGACTGCAACTCTCTGGGTGCAGCCTTCAAGCCAATTCCTCATCCACTGAATGGCCCACCCTTCAAATCCATATTTCTCCAATTTAGAAATCAGGATGTTGTGTCGGACTGTGTCAAAGGCCTTCCAGAAGTCCAAGTAGATGACATTGGTCAGTCTTCTTTTGTCAACTGATGCAGCCACCCCATCACAGAAGGCCACCAGATGGGTCAGGCGTGATTTGCCCTTGGTGAAGCCATGCTGCCTGTCCCAGATCACCTCCTTGTCCTTCATGTGACTCAACACTGCTTCCAGGAGGATCTCTTCCATAATCTTGCCCCGTACAGAGGTGAAGCTCACCAGTCTGTAGTTCCCTGGGTCCTCCTTTTACAGCAATACAGAGCCACATTAAACTTCCACAGATTATTGCTAATGAACAATTCCATTTTGTTGCCATACCTTCTGAATACTAAATTCCAGTTCTTTGAGGTCTGAAAATATTGCCAAAAAAGAAAGAAATCTTTGGAATATAATGTTTATGTAGAAGATATAAGGAATGGATTTGGATTTCTGAACCACAAAGAGGTTCAGAAATTAGGAGGAATTTAGGATCTTGGTTTTAATTGGCCTAATATAAAACTCCGGCTTATAAAATTTTGAATCTCTCCAAATATCTATGGGGATTAGTGTCTAATTTACAAATATTTCCACCTCAGTAAACAGGGACATGCATAAGTTGATGTGCTTAATATGAGAGCCTCATTTTAGAAACTGCCAACTAATGAAAACCACTGAGTAGTACCATTGAATAAGATAAAGTCTGTGAAAAAGGCTTTACTCAAAATATAGCAACTCCTTCACCATTTTGGATAGCAAACTAATTAGACACTTCCATATGCAGTAGTATAAATTTAACCTGAACCTGAAAACTAGGCACAAGCGACATCTGTGTTAATTATATTCTGACAATTATTCAGTTAGTAAACAGGAGAAAGCAAATTAGTTAAGAAAAGGCATGATAAGAATTTCATTTGGTGAAAGTCAAAGCAAATAAAATATTTTAACTCAGATGCAAGTTTATAACATGTATTGTAAATATGTCATTTGATATAGATAAAGTAATTTTAATATCATAATTGGATAATCAGATTATCAAACGTCATAAGATGGAAACAAACCTAGAAAAATTCTAAGTGTGGTTGATTACATAGCTGATTTACTTCACCAAATTATTTTTACTTCCTGTTTTCTAATTATTGTATTTTAATTATAGTGTAAAAATAAATTAAATAAATGGTAGAGAATTCACATTTTTTCTATTAGTATGAATTTCATGCTCACTGATAAACAAGATTGAACCTATGAACTTTTGTCACCTAATTTCACAAGACTGGGCAACACTGTATATTTATTTCCAAACAACCAAACTCCACTACCCAATCAATCAGCTATCCAACCCAGATAATACGATACACATCTTACATTTAGAACCATGTCATAACATAAATAGGAAATCAACATATTTTTGGAACTTTTACAACATATTTGAAGAGCTAGACATGCTAATAGGGAGGACTTATGTCAACACAACAAAAAGTTTCTCTGTTCATGGTTTCAGAGTTTGATAAAACTTCACTTTTGAGAAACTCTAGATAATGTTTTAAGGAAAAGTCTTAGCACTAATAGCAGCAATACACATTTAGCAATACACTCATTACAGAGATGGTGTAGTCATTGTAGAGCTGGCATGTAGGAGCCATGAAAGGACAGAGAATATTCCATGAATATGAAATCTTCAGAGAATTCAGCTGCTAAATGTGGTTGTTATGTACTGTAAATAAAAAGTGATCTGAAAGCTTGTAACCTGTCCAAACCTGGGTGAATTTTTATGCAGTGAATTACTTGCCAAACATGAAGTCTGTCAAAGCATGGAGGTCTTGGAGTTCTTCAACGTAAATGGTTGCAATCATTCGTTTAAAAAATTGATTAATATGCAATGTTTGACTCGTATATTAGTCTCAGCACTATTTAAACTGTTTCAGCTTAAAAGCAAAACAATAAAAAGAAGCAAAAATCAGTCTCACACTGATATCCACTCCTGAAAATTCATCCAAAGCAACTAAACCCTTTCGGAAATATCAGACAACTCCATCTTTAAGTGGTCCTCAAAACAGTGACTATAAAACTGATTTGGTTATGGGGCTCCTTGCTGAGTACAGTAGCAGCTGTAGCTATGTAGCTACAGCTGTGCTTCTGTTGAATCTATGACTTTCCCATGCCTTTTTCATGGAGTTTTAAACTACATTAACATTTTCATCAGATAGAAAACTACTTACAATTTCAATCCCTTGTCATACTTAGTAAATGCCTCTGAATTACTGGAACTGCAATGTCCATTATTAAGCTCAGAGAAGACTTTTTTTTTTTTTTGGATGAGTCATAGACTCCCACTAACTGGAGACTAGTAAGCCTTACAGACTTAAAAAAATCTACATGGAACAAGAGTTAGATAAATAAGGCCTTGCAAACCATTTATTTAACACTTTTCTCTGATGACAACAACACAAGGTAAAAATTCAATTGTTGGACCTGGTGGAAACTGATGCAAGGCAGGAGCAGGTGTCTGCCAAGGTTTTGCCTTGGTATATATAATGCACCAGGGTGCTCAGAGAGGCTCTGGTACCTAACAGCTTGTTGGCTCTGCTGAGACTGGGAGGAAAATGGCTGAGAACCACAGTACGACACACTTGGAAATAAATGTTTTGCACAGCCTGAGAACATGATAAGAATTTTGGAGTCGTGTGTATTTCCAAGTAAAATCTAATTTTCTTCGAATGAGTGTGCTCTTTGAGAAATGGGCCCTCATTTATGCAAATTGGTTTTAAATGAGAATATTTAACGAAAGGATTTGATCCTTGTATAATGAAAGCTGTTATAAATGTGCACCTAGGCAGCACAGGCAGCCTTACTGCCTATTCAAGCACTTATTCTAGGGTTTCTTTTTTACTCTGACAAAGTTTATACATGCTCCTAATTAGAATGAAAAATAGTTAGATGAAGGATATTTTCAACTCAACTATTCTTCTGCTACCTTTATAAATCTAAGAAGGGGTTACTGGACTGACAGGTGGCAGCATGGCCCAGTGGATGTTAAATTGCTTAGAAATATTTTGGGCTTTTCAAGTTTTAAAAGAAAGAAAAGGTTCCAACCTTTCTTTGTTTATATGTCACTCAAAAATGGTTGGTTGTAAAAGTTCTGACCTTGTTCTGCACCTAATACTCCAAGGGACCTATTGCATAGGGCATATTTGAATAGATTTGGTTAAGAAAATACAAAAATTAAATTTTGAATCTCTTAATATTCAATTATGCTCAAACTATACTGAAGGAAATTTCAAGGAGGTTGTAAGTTCTTTTGGCATGCTAATGTAACAGCTGTGAAAGCATGAATTAACAGCTACAATGGAGAGCTGCTGGCAGGTACTGATTTGTAAGCTGATCCGAACTCTTGAAGGTAATTGAGGAGTGACTTAGAAATGACTTCACACTGAAAGTAGAAGGACCTTTTTCTATGTATAATTCTGTCCTTTCTCAGAACAGTATTTTGGGTTAGAAACTGCTGCTGCCAAAAGAATCGTTTTTCTAAAAATATTTCCAAGCCATTCCTGACTGTGCAGCTGCATGAATGCTTTCTGGTGGCCAAAGGGAGGGGAGGTGCAGATATTGGAAAAAGTGCCTGAAGATGGAGGTGAATCCTTCATTGACAGTTTGCTACTGCTACTTTAAAGTTATTGTGAAAGTAAATAGGGTTTAGGGATTTTGTCAATTGCTCTCTGTTTAGCACCACTGAACATCTTGTCATAAGAACTTAGGCTATGCTTGAGAGCTAGCCCAAAATAACTTTTTATTTTGCCACAGAATCATTGAGTGGCTGATGTTGGAAGAGACCTCAGGCAGTTGTCTGGTCCAGACCCTCTGCTCAAACTGGGCCACCCAGAGCCACTTGCCCAGAACCATGTCCAGATGGTTTTTGAATATCTCCAAAGAGGGAGACTCCACAGCCTCTCTGGGCAACCTGTTCCAGTGCTCCATCACTCTCACAGGAACAAAGTATTTCGTGATGTTCAGAGGGAACCTCCTGTATTTCAGTTTGTGTCCATTGGTTCTTGTCTTGTCACTGAGCACCACTGAAAAGAGCCTGGTTCTGTCCTCTTTGCATAATCCCTTCACGTATTTATTTATTTGTATTTGTTGTATTGAACCATCTTCCTGGGTATTTGTCTTGCTACACCATCTTTGGTGTCGCAGTCAAAGCTGAACCCTGTGACTCTCTCTGCTGTTCTGGTCTTGGAGTACCCCTGGGACGTGATGACAGACTTCTAACAGCCTTGCTATTTTTACCACAAAGTTGTTTTAGCATGAGTACAGACTGTTCTCTTTTACTACTTGCTGTCCTGAAATTGAAGACACCTGAATGACAGTGCTGGAACTGAGATGAATATGTGATTAAAGAGGGCAGAGATCCCTGGAAGATGCTCTTGACTGATCATCATCAATCTTGAATTAGTGGAGCTCTTTAAAAGTATTTTTAAATCCCCAAAATCCAAAGCAGAATAAAGCGAGGGACAGTGTACCTCAATTTGGTTTGACATGCTGCTTTTTCTGAACCAAGGAGCTATACAGAGGCAAAGAAATAATCTTGGAATCAGTTTGTTCCATATCATAGATATGACGAAAGATATTGAGGCCTAGAAGCTACTAGAGAAACCATTTCACACAATCTTGGCCATCAAATCCTTCAGCTCACTAGACCAATACAATTTTCAGAGGTACATATCTTTTTCCTACTCCTTCTTACTCTGTTCAAGCCAACAGTGGAAATCTCTCTGATTTACCTGGGAAGATAGTCCAGTCTTCACTGTGTTCTTTGTAAAATTCTCAAACTCACCTTTCTAGAAATTGCAATGTGAAGAAAATAATAGGAAAAAGCTTTTTTTTCTTTTTTTTTCTTTTTCTTTTTTTTCTTTAGTGACAGCACAGCTACTTCACTAATCCTGACTTCCCTTCATTGAATCCAGAAAGTCATTCCTTGCCTCTAGCTTATCTTCTTGATGATCTACAGAAAACTTCAGATTATCACAGTCAAAAATGAATCCTGGTAGCATATTCTATGATTCTCTTTAAAGCTCTCCTTATCTGCCACAGCTGACAATATCCTTCCTTCCTAGTTTCTGGTAACCATCCTGTTTCAGTTCTTTTCCTTTCTACCTTTGTACTCAACATGTGATATCTTCTCCTTCATTCCATTCTCAGTTTTCACTTAGTCCATTGATTGTTAACTTCATTACCTCTCTTGCTCTGCTTTCTATGTCTTAGAAGTGCACTTTCTATCAGATGCTGCAACACTGGATAAAAGCAGGAATGAGGTAATCAGCTGAGCTGTTGTATACCTTCACTAAATCATCCATGTACTTTGTTTTCCTTTCTTGAGATCTCAGGAGGGTATGAACTGGAGATGAAGTGCCATCTAGCCTTCCATGGCAACCTTTAATAACTTTAATTGCTTTTACTTTTGTTTTGCACTGGATGTTGGAGGCCTGTGCTAGTTTTTTAAGCAGCAGAAGAAAGAGACTTTTTTTTTTTTTTTTTTTTTTTGCCTAACTAATACAATCCAGTGCAAGAAATTGAAGTAGAAACAATGATTTATGCCAAGCTTTAAACTCTCAAAAACATGGGTTTACAATGAAAGCACTAACAGATGCTTAGTGGTAAAAAGCAGAGGAGTGGTTGCCATGGCATCAGATGACAGGGAAGGTAGCTCACTTTTTAAACTCTCTGGCAGCGTGCATTTAGAAACAACAAGTGGACAGCGATGCTGACAGCCATTTGTCTCTGCACAGCACTTTGAAGGGCTGCATAGAGACTACTGCTGGGTCTCAGCACTTCTTCACTGGAAGTTGGGATTGCCAGGTACTCAGTAACAAGGGGAGCCAGGCTGTGGTATGGAGGTAAATGGAGAACAAATGTTTGGATTTCTCACAGTTTACTTATTTAGAGACTTTGTCCCTTTAAAGAGAGGTATTTATACGGTATGTGGGAAACATAGGGTCTGGCTCCTCTCTGGAATCAGGCAGAGCAGTAACTCAAAATCTGTGTGCTCTTTCTCAGCTTTGTGCCCTTTCCCCAGGGCTTGAGAGTCAGCCTCTCCCAACACTGCTGTAGCATGAAATGTATTTCCAAAATTTTATCTGTTTTACATTTTCTCCTCCTGTTTTGGAATGTATCCCCATTGGACAACCAAAATAATTCATGTGGGAAACTTAGTATGAGGTGCTGAAGTTATTAAAAAAGCAAGTGTGGGTTTTATGCAGCAAGAAGTTTTGGTATACCAAGATATGGAAGTTTCATTAGATCCAGATAGGAGAAAAGGTCAGTTGTTACTCACTCAGTTATTGGGGCTGGAAATGGAAAACTTTTAACCACAGCCTTTGTTGTAACTTTTTCTCATTTCTTCTTTTGGGCAGTGTAGATAAATGGAGATATTAAGAAAACAAAAGAACTATAAAAGATCTTTGATTCAAGAGAAGCTTCTCAAATCTGCTTCATCATTGCTGGTGCATCTCCCAAAAGACTCAGACTTTGCAGGCCAACATTCCCACAGTGTTCCAGCCAGGAATTATTCTCAGCACTCAATAAAAAGCCTGAAATTTCATACCTGAAGAATAGGTCTCCTAGTGAGGTGAATATGACCAGAATACAAACTTCAAAATGCATGAGTATTGGATGATACTGTGTTGGAAATCTGTATCTCAGAACCCATAAAAATTCTATTTCTGTAAAGCTGAAATAAGTTGACTTTACACAGAAAATACTTATTTGTACAACTATACATTTTTTTTTGGGGGGGGAGGAGGGGAGAGGGAGGGCAGCTCAGAAGAATTCTGCCATTTTCTACAAGCTCAGGGAATGTTCTAAAAATTATAAAGACATTCTAAACAATTAAATCTTTTTATCTGCCTAAAGATGCCAATTCATATTTGCTTATCGATTAAAAAATAAAAATAAAAATAAAAATAAAAAATGTATAGAATATCATATAATTTCTATAAAACCCAACTGGTTTCACTTAATTGCATTCTATATAGGAGTTTTATTAAATACCAGTAACAGAGTTACGAAGTGAAAAATAGATCCCTCTTTTGTTAGAACCAATATTCAACCCAGGTATTGGCCTCTGATATAGAATATTCAACAGTAATCTTATTTTCCCATATTAATTTTTTCTTCATAGTGATCCCACTGTTGGCCTGCAATTTCTGTTTTAATTAGTTTCTTGGCATGTATGAAGGTAAAACTTCCTTAATTTTATGCAAGATTTTTCTGCACACTTCTCTCCAAATCTTTTTTTTCCTGTGCCTAGTTTTAAATTCTTATGCTCAACCATGGCTTTTTCTTATAGTCAGTAGCTGGCAAAATCTGTGTTTATGATCATAATATTTCAAATTGTCTTTATGTTTTCTTCTTTTTATCCACACAGGTAGTGTAAAGATTTTGGACCTGCTCACATTCTGTAGGGGTCTTGATGGAAGTTCCTTAGACTTATGTATAAACTTAGGGCCAAATATAAGAGCAAATAATAAAAAATCATGAAGATGAGAAGCCAACAGGTTGCAAACAAACAACTATAGCATTGTTCCAGCTCACGAGAAAGACTGCTACTACTGGCAAATCCATTTGAGTGACAGTAAAACATCATCTTCCAACAGTCAGCAGTCAAAACATTTGTTCGAAAACCCAATAAAATATTTGAGTTCACAAGCTACCATTTTTAAAGATCCTTCATATATGTCTACCACAAGCAAATAAAACAAAACAAAAAAACATTTACTATATTTTATATTTCCAATTTTAATTATTTTTAGAGATATATGTCTACCACAAGCAAATAAAATAAAACAAAACAAAACAAAAAACATTTACTATATTTTATATTTCCAATTTTCATTATTTTTATCTCACCCTTTCTCCCACAAAAATCTAACAATGTCCATGGAAGAATGAAACTCCCTAAGCAGAGG
Source organism: Anser anser (assembly GCF_964211835.1). NCBI lineage: Eukaryota > Metazoa > Chordata > Aves > Anseriformes > Anatidae > Anser > Anser anser. Next base: position 56,632,175 of record NC_139721.1, read on the forward strand.
GAGTGTATCAGCTCTTACAGGAAAGAATACAAAATAAAATGATGAAATAATGTTATGTATATAAAAAGGAAGCTCATAATTTTATTTTTATTATATTATTTCTCTTTCCTTACATTAATGTATCACCACTAGAATTACAACAGAACATGTTCAGTCCAATTCTTCATGTACCAGATTGCATATTTGTGCATAAGATTTTATGACTGGAATGTCAGACTGTCAGTTTTGGGCGACTGAGTATGTGTGTTTTTATCCATGAAGAAAAGTGGTTTTGTTTATTATTTTATTTTATTTTATTTTATTTTATTTTATTTTATTTTATTTTATTTTATTTTATTTTATTTTATTTTATTTTATTTTATTTTTATTTTAATTTAATTTAATTTTATTTTCTGATAATGTAGTGGTTTTATGTTATATTGGAGTGACATACACTTTATTTACAAGTGCTTAATCCCACCCCCCATCCCCTCCCCATCTTCCCCTCCCTGTCCAGCATTAGTAACACATTTTCAGAAGAACACTTCCAAGAGTTGCTCAAATAATCCTTCAAAACTTATGCCTGCCAGGAGAACCTGTGAATCTGTAGAGGGAGAGCAAAGAAAACGATCAGATTGCAGAATTGTTGGCTGGGGTAAAAATTGGAGTTTTCTTATCAAATTCCAGGCCCTCGAGACCAGAAGGAAAGTCTGGAGTAAGGAAGACACACTCAGTGGAGGCAGACCAGTCTAGGGAGCATTTAAATTGGACATACATAAATCCATGGTGGCACACAGAAGTGCTGAGAGACCTGGCTGACGAGGGGCAATTCATGATTATTTTTGAAAGGTAATGGTACTTGGGAAAGGTTCCTGAAGACTGGCAGTGAGCAAATGTCTCTCCTATCTTCAAGAAGGGCAAGAAGAAGGATGTGGGGGAAAGATAGGCCAGTCAGCCTCATGTCCATACTTGAGAAAGTGGTGGAGATCCTCCTAGAAATCATTTCCAAACACTTGATGGGGAGAAGGTGATTGGGAGTAGTCAGAATGGACTTACAAAGGGGAAGTCATGCTTAACCAACCTGATAGCCTTCTGCAGTGAGGTGACTAGGTTGATAGATAAGGGGAGATCACTGGATATTGTTTACCCTGATTTTACAAAGGCTTTTGACTCTGTCTTAGATAATAGACAAGCTGACAAAGCACAGGTTAGATAAGTGGACAAAGAGGTGGACTGAACACTGGCTGAATGACTGGGGCCCTGAGGGTTGTGATCAGTGGCACAAGGTCCAGCTGGAGACAGTTGACTGCCACTGTACCCCTGGAGAAGATACTGCGGGCAAAACTGTTTATCATTACGAACTTGGATGAAGGAACAGTGTGCACCCTCAGCATATTCACAGGGGATACAAAACTGGGAAGAATAGTTGGCACATCAGAGGGTTGCACTGCCATATAGAGAGACCTGAAGAACTGATGTCAGAAGAATTGCATGAAGTTCAACAACCTGAAGCTCAAAGTTCTGCACCAGGAGAAACCTAATGCAATAATACATGTTGATGGACACCCAGCTGGAAAGCAGCTCTTCAGGAAAGGATCTTGGAGCCCTGGTGGACAACAAGTTGAACATGAGCAATGCACCTTCACTGAAAGCAGTGTGAGGCCCCAGCAGGGCCAAGCTCCAGCTTGCCACACTCATGCCCTGCTTGGCCATGGCCCTTGCCCAGCCAGGACTACCCACAGAACCACCTCCCAGCTTGGCGTCAGCCCATCACAGGGAGGCTCTGGGGCTGGGATGGCCCCAGTGCCCCCAGCTGCCCTGCTCCTGGTGGGATGGCTGCCAGGACCTGCCCTGATGGACCTAGAAGAGCCCCCACCATACCCAGCCCCAGGGAGTTACTTGCAATTGTGAGGCCTTGAAGCTTTCCCCTATCTGCTGTATATGTTAGCTTGTTGCAAAATGAAATTATATTTTTGAAATAATTTCTTCTTTATGTTAGCTCATATTCATGTCTTTTGTCTTTCAGGTGTGTATAATAAGTTAGATTGATTATTTGATTTGTAATTTTCCTTGTAATTGAAATGAACTGGTGTGTAATGCCTGTTCTCTTTTTCTCCCTTTCTAAACACTGACACCGCATTTGACACTGCTCAATTTCCCAGTGCCAGTTCTTAAAGACGAGTGAATTTTGTTGGACATAGTTGGCTAAAAAACATTTAACTTTGTATTTTCTAACCTGTTTTTTCTTTTACTGTATTTTATTTTATATATATATATATTTGCTGTTAATTACATTCAAGTGGTTTTGTTTTTTTTTTTTAATGAAGACTGTTACTAAAAGGCATAAAACATTTGACCTCTGTCATCATTTTTGATCTTTGTGTCATCTGTCAAAGGTTTTCCATGTTTTCTGAGTCACAGTGGATCATCACCACTCAGAAAGAAAAGGAGAAAAGTCTCTTAAAAACAAATACAGGATCTCACAACCAGGCATTATAGACCAAGGGGCTGCATGTGAATTGCTGTTTCATAAAAGGATATATGCTATTACTTACTTTTAGCGTCTTCTCTGCTATTGGTACTTTGTCTTCCCTTTTCTGTGTCCACCTCTTGAAGACAATGGATATCAATGCTGTTTTCCTTTTGTTCAGTATCTTCTGATTCACACAGAAAATCACTAGCAACCCATAATATACATAAATCCCTTTACAAACCAGTTTAGCATTCAGCTATGTTGAATACTTTGACAGAACAAGTCAAATCAAGAACAAATCAAGTCAAAGTTTGATGCAAAATTACTTTTTTATGATTAATTATATGAAGAATTCCATAAAGCTCTAACCACCACAAAGAGAAGGATGGTACCATGAAAGCAAGGAGCAATGTTAGTGCAATGAATGATAAGGATTCCCTAAGAAAACAGAACAATCTCAGATAATTTATTATATAAAAGAATAGTATGAAGATGAAATAACATCTCCATTTTAAAGTGAAATTAAGATCTCTTTCAATGATTTGAGATTCAAGTATAATCCTAGGATTGTAAATGAGTCTTTTTAACTTAAGGAAGCTGCCTAGAATTTTGCATAAATAAAACAAGTAAAAAGATATTCAATTATTTTAAAGCTTTGGAGGTTATTTTTACCAAGTAAAGCAAAATCACATATATTTCATAAGATGCTATGGCTGAATAGTAAGAACTCTCATTAACATTCTCTATTTCAAAGTCTTATGTGTTTGTAAAGTAAGCAATTAAAACATGTTTAAATAACTTTAATGTTAGGACAGAAACCAGTGAAATCAAAGGATTTCAAAGTCAAAGCAAACCCTTTCTTTCATTTTTTTCCCTTTCTTCTTTTAAATACAACCTTAGCTCATTAAAGTGATTAATACAAACCAGGCATATGGCATAAATTGTGACTCATAGCCTTCTCATGTCAATGGAAAGATGTGCATTGGCTTCAGTAAATTTAGGGTCAGAGCGTGTATACCATATAAACTTTCTGAAGACATATTTCATTGTATACACCAAGCTTATTCTCAGAGATTTTCTGTTACTTGGTGGGTGTGGATTTATAAGGATAATTATAAGATAATTATAAGGTAATTATAAGGCATTTCCATTACCTCTGGCTAGTCCTGAGTGCACTTGCATATCACATGGAGTAGTGTAGCATTCTATATTTAGTTTGGGGTCGTATCTGCTACAGGTTCCCTAAGAGTATTAGCTCACATAACACTTACCCAACATTGTTAAGAACAACATATTCTGAACGTATGGTGGTTCATGATATGGTTCATGAACGGGTCATTAAACCATATCTTTTTCTTCAGGAAGAAATTGGTGTTTCCATCAGAGAAGTTGTTGAAGAATTCTAAGAAATATGTTTGATTCTGTCTGTCAAAGGAACAGATATGTCAATATGTGCTTTTTTGTGAGCCAGAGTGAAGAAATTAAAGGAGCATATAGGAAACAAGACAAAAAGGTGTTAGACAAGAAATGTGACATATGAATAAGAAATGATCTATAGCTGGTTCATGGTAAGTCACTCTCCTCTTTTTTTTTTTTTTTTTTTCCCTGTCATGTTAAACACCTTACTATCAAAAGCTGAAGTGATGCCATTTATTTTTGAGGACTTGAAAAGTTTGCCTTGTTCAAAATTCATCTGCCTAACATGTTTCCTGCCTGCATTCTGCCCAAATTACTATACAGTTTCCCTCTGGTCTGATAGTTGTTTGTTGATTATCTTTTCTTTGTTAAAATCTCATTTGAAGAAGACTGACTCTTTTCATTTAAGTATTTTTTTTTTTTTTGCATTAAAATATTGGTCTTGTTTTGAGATGCAGTCTTATTGTGGACATCTGGTGTGTACTATATGTCATGCTTCTCTACATTAAAACTCTCTTGCCTAAATGTTCTTTCAATAAAAGTTTTCCTCTTTCTCTTTTCCTTTCCTTTCCTTTCCTTTCCTTTCCTTTCCTTTCCTTTCCTTTCCTTTCCTTTCCTTTCCTTTCCTTTCCTTTCCTTTCCTTTCCTTTCCTTTCCTTTCCTTTCCTTTCCTTTCCTTTCCTTTCCTTTCCTTTCCTTTCCTTTCCTTTCCTTTCCTTTCCTTTCCTTTCCTTTCCTTTCCTTTCCTTTCCTTTCCTTTCCTTTCCTTTCCTTTCCTTTCCTTTCCTTTCCTTTCCTTTCCTTTCCTTTCCTTCTTTTTTTTTTCCCAAGAAAGAAATAGTGCCAAAGACATTAAAATATATATATTTTGAAAGTTTTTAAATTAATGTTTCCAGATAGACATTTCATTTGCTGAAGATTTACAGGGACATTATAAAACCATAATTGTGTAATAATTAGACAGTATTATAAACTAAATAAATATCAACTGATTATTAAAAACATTCATTGTATAATAGTGGTTAATCCTCTTGAATGTGTTTTTAATAATAGTTTTATGTAGGATGAATGAGTTATTAAAAGTAAATTTTATGTGTTTTATATTCTCCACATTTGGCTTTAGGCCATTAGCACTAATGGGATTTGAATGGTATTGAGTTCAGGATAGCCCCCAAGTACAAATGTGGGAACCTTAATTAAGTTTTTATTAAAATCTTCAATTAAATGCAATGCTAGATTATTAAGATATTTTTGCATATTGTTTAATGTCAGTTACTTATTAAACATTTTCTCAGGCTTTGGAAAATGGTCTCAGAGCAAACCGATAGCTAAAATTTATTTGAAAAACGTTGACGATCAATTCCCTCATCTTGCAGGCAAAATTGGGTTTTAATGGAAATTTTCTAGCTAGCTATGATGCTAAACTGGAACAGAACCTAATGAATAGGTTAGCAAGTAACAAGCTTAACTTGCAGAGGGGAAGTTTCACGTTAAAAATAATGAAAAACTTTCTGACCTCGGATAGAATAAAGTATTGAAGTGACATAGACTACCATGGGCCTTTCTGCAGCAAAAAGCCTACTTTTTGCGGAGTGTTTGTAATAGCTGGCTAACAAACAGTGGGACTGTGAACTACTGAGGTCTAAATTGGTAAATCAGATTGATTTGTACTGATGCCACTTGCATGAGTTACCATCTCACTGTTTCTGTCTCGTGTTTTATACAATGTGGGTCATACTGATTTTTCTTACTGAGGGGGAGAATTAGTACAGAGGAGAATTAGTATTATTAAACTCTTCAAAAGAGTGAATTTAGACTGCATAACTCAGAGATAAACTATCTTCTTTATGATTCTGTATGAGATGTCCAAACTGAGGGGAATTGGGTGTGCAGAGGCAAATGTCACTCTCCCCTCTATTCCAGATCACATCAGAGGCCTTGGGAAGGAAAACAAATTCAACTACTACGCTCTGTTGCTCAGACCAGTTAAGTCAGAATAACAGGTACTATATTATTGTGCTGCTAAACAAAACAAACAAACAAACAACAACCACCTTCTTGAATTAAGAGGAAAGCAAACTGGTGATGGTTTACAGTATTATTTCTCTGAACATATTCCTATTTCACATCACTTTGACTGAGGCTGTACCAGAAATCTCAAGTTAGTTTTGCATCAATGTGTCAAGATAAGGTGGTTAAACCCTATGAAAGCCTTTCCCCACTGAGTTCAGAAAATGTTCCTTTGGTATATCTTTCATATTTTTCCTAAACAAATATGTTTTTAAAATCAATGTCAATACTAATATGAATTATCTTTTTAATGTTATGTTAAGCACACACTCTTTATTTTCCTTAACTGAGAGACCTTCAGAACATCATTACTTTTCACAAATTACAAAGATGTTCAGCAGCCAAATCTATTTATCTTTTTATGCCACACTCATTAACATGTATCTGAGTTTCTCTGAAGCAGTTTGCAAACAGTGGACCCTATTGAGATTGAGTTTAACTCGTGCTGTACAACGAATGACTCAGCTCAGAAAGGCAGTAGTCCCCATAGCTACAAGGGCAAAAGAGGCTACTGCACTGAAAATTCCTTTCTCTTTTCCCAGTGTCAGTCACTGTGCAAAGGAAGCATTTCAGCTGCTTTGCACAGTGCAATAATGAACTGTTACGATATTTCATCTATCCTAGTTTCTAGGAGACTTGCAAGCATGCGGCAGAGAATTCAGCTTTAGCTCTGCTTCTTTACATGCCTTTAAATTTTCCATGTGAATAAGTAGGAATGTCTCTTGCTACAGCATTTAAAATTGCCCTTTTGAGAATTCACACACTTTGAAAATGGTAGCATGTTCCAGCCTAGGGACAAGTGTGTGCCTGCAGCCTAGATGTCAGAGAGGACAGTGGTTATGAAAATAGCTGCAGTCTAGTGCTGCAGGGGAAGGCTGTAGGTACTGTCTCAGTTGCAAGTGAAGTTTGCAGACAGATTTTGTGAAATTAAGAAAGTCAAACTAGACTCCATCTTAAGGGCCAAGATGTCCTGCTGTTTTAGACAAGAAAAATCACACAAAAATGAAAAAAAACTCTCGACCACCCTGATTCCCTAATGAGATAGTTAGTAGACTGCGCTGATGGATTATGACCATAAAATATGAAATGGCACTGTGGTTTGAATTAGAATATACAGAAAGCTCATATTATATTCCAGAAAAATACAGTCATTTTATGAACATTGTTGTTAAGGGATGGTCTTTATTTTTAAATTATGGAAATGTGTGCCTGTGTTAGCAAGTAGTAGAGGTAGGAATTGACTATAAACTAGCTATAAAAAGATGTAATGCATAAATTAGTCATATTTCTGAGACATAAATGGTGATACATACATGTCCCCACCTGTGCTGCTCTGGCAGGCACAATGCTTCTTCAGAAAGAATCACTTTTTCCTCTTATGGATCAGACAAGATAGCAAAGGATTCAGGAAAAGACTTAGAGTTTTAGAAAAAGTGTCTGGCAAACAGAACTCTAGAGATCAGCTTGCCCATAAAGCTGTCCCCAAAGTATTAATTTCTATGACAGATATTTGCCTAAAGTGAACTTAAATACTCCATAATATCCCAGGCTTCACTGTCCTTTTTATTAGACTTTTTTTTTTTTTTCTCACCCGTATCTTCCTTCCTGAAAATTAAGTCCATTACTTCTTATTCTATTCAGCACTGACATGGAAGAAAGATTAATGCCCCCTCTTCTCAAATACCTGTGTCTGAAAACCATTAACATGCTCTCCCCTAAATATTCCCTCCTTTAGGCCAAACAATCCTGAAATTTAGGCCAAACAATCCATATTATAGATTTTTTTTTTCTTTTTTTAAAAAATATTATTAATAATAATATTCTAGATTTTGATCTTCTGGACTCTCTAGAAGGTTTGTACCTTTGTCAAGGTGAAGTGCCTTAAACTGGACTAAATAACCTACCCGAGGACTTGCCAAAACATGATTTAGATAACTTGCAGCCTAAATATCCTTCTGGTATTATTATTTTTTCTTTCTTTTTTTTTTCTTTTTTGAAAAAGCAGGACAGACATTGTTGAGTCATGTTCTGTGAGTTTTCTATACTTATTGGTAGACTGGAAAGTGTGACGCAAAGATGAAATGATATCTCATCACATCAGAAACCCACATCAAATCTGAAAAATGGAAGTGATCAGTTTTGTTGTTCCATCTCTTAACATATATCCACATATCCCTATTGTGGATATATATCCATATATCCACAATACCCCTAAACAGATTCATATCTTAGTAGCATACCTGTTGAAATGATTATTTTCAATAAAAGTGAATAGAGTGAAAGGAATTCAACAGCCATACTGAGACAAAGTGATACAGTTTGACTGGTTGGAACATGCTTCTTTCCTGTAGGATTTGAAATAATTCTCAGTACTATTGTACCCTTTGGGGAAAAAAATGGACCCCTGCATTTTAAGTGAAAAGAATAAATTAAAGATAGCTATCAATCCAATTTTAAGCTAAATATCCCAATGGGGTAAAAATGTGATGAAGAAAATTAAACTCTATAGGGAAATTACAGCAGAATATTAATAAAGGGAAGGGGAGAATTAATAATGAAGAAAAAATATTAAGTGAGATATTTCTTCTGTGGTATTCACTTATGTTTTCCCTATTGATCACATCTTTTAGCTCTACCATGTCATGCTAAGTTAGGTAAAAACAGGGCTTGGGACATACTATTACTACTTACAACATCTGGTCCCTAACACATTCTTCTTTGATCAACAGTATGTCATGTGTTATAGTGAAGCAGATTGTATAGTTCATCCTTACTGAACCTTCACCCTCAGGACATCATGTGAAATGCAAACTCCATCTGCCTCAGTGAAACCAAAAATAAACTGAAATGTAGAAATTCACTATGGTCATGACACAAATTAGTATTAAAACAAGACTTAGAAATAAACTCCTACTGCTTTAGAAAAGGCAGATCAAGCTACTTTTTTTTTTTTTTTTTTTGTAGGTTGTGGTCTGATGTTTCTGTTCCATTTTGCCTCAAATTTTCCCCTATTTTTTTGTAAATTCAGTTTTCAGTGAAGTGCATGAGTCATAGCACAACCTGGAGCCAAGCATAACATGCAGCAGGTACTGTGCAATCTTGTTCTGTGATCAGCAAACTTTGTTTAGAAAGATGGCACCTCAATCCACAGGTTCCAAAATGGGAAGGCCAATTTCCTCTCTCTTTTCTCTGCTCAGAATTAATTAAGAGATTTTTATTTCTGAGCTACAGAGGAAATCAAGAGAGATGCGTAGCCTAAGAGAAATGTGCAAGTGAGTGGAAATCCCAATGCCTCTTTATGTCTTCTGTCAGGCAGAGGTGTCCTCCACAAGTCCTGTGGAGCATCTTTCATTCAGGCACAAGCTGTGGAGAAAAAAGCCCGGGGCTTCTCCCTTCCCTGCTGTCCCATTGCTGACACCACTCACATGTCTAGTGGGGCACAGCAGTTCCTCCTGCTCCTCTCAGTCTGGTGTGTTGGGTCAGGGTGCCAGGGAGGAATAACACCGAGAAAGAGAAACAGATGGAAGCTAATGCTTCACTTCCCTGCAAAATGTCCAGCTAAGCTGATCTGGCTTATTTTGTGTATTGGTATGTTAAAAACATTGGCTTGTAAAGCACTGGGAAACACAGAAACAAATTACCATGGCACTGAAAGTTTATCAGAGGACCTGCATCATTTACCAGTTTGAATGCACTCAACCCATATCTATTCTTGGTAATTTCACTTAGATTAGTGTATAATGAAATGGGATAAGATCATGCACATCAATAATATGGGGAAAACAGCTGACATGATAACATGATTACATGTCTGGGCACATATTTATGTTATTCAGCACAGTAAAATGCAGTGCTAAACTGTTTGGCACTGAGCTTGTAGTCTATTGTATACCGAACTGGTGCTTACTAAAGCCCATTGAATTCTTCCTGTTAGATGCATGAGTTGTTAGAAAGTTATTTGCTTTTCCCACACTGTCATGAGCTGAAACCTGTTGGATTTCCAGTTCTTTTCATGACTCTCCTTAATACACATGCTTATGTGAAATCAACCATTTCCACCATGTATGTGAGGTCTAATTTGCCCTCAGATGTTAGCACACTTTCTCAGGCAAGTCTGTGGGAACTGCTGGTAGGGGGAAGGAAGCACAGACTTACAAGATATGTAATGCTGCTTAAACTCAAGTGGACAAAAACTTCTGCCAACTGTGAGGGTTCCTGTGGAGTTTTGGCTCCTGTGAAGGCCTCGAGTTAAAACTGTACTTTTCTAGAAGGAGTAGATTCTATTCCCCTAAATATGACTCAGTTATGAATTATTTCAGTAACTGAAAAGAAAGTGATTAAAAAACTTCCAGGGAGAGCTTATGAATTTAAATGCTTTGCAAAACAGTCCCATTAGAGAAAAGAAAGGTGATAAAAGATGATACAAGGTCCATTTCAGAGCATTTTAATACAAGACTAATGCAACCTTTTTCACTTGACATTTTACTAATCAATAGCTACATGAGCAGTAAATGATGACTATGTTTCATGTAAAGCTTATAAATATTTACACTTCTGAAGCCCAAACATAATTTTCACCTTGTATTCTATATGGTCTACTTTAAATATGTTAAAGGAAATAATACAGTACTTGCATACTTCAAAAAGCTTAAATTAAGGTAGACAAAATGATAAAAAAAAAATGACTATTTAAGATTTCAGAAATTTCCTTAGACCTCTAAGTGGGATTAAATTGTTTCTTTAGCACAGTTCTGGGTTCCATGGTGTTGCATACATTTCCACAGAGCTGTGTAAGGAAGAAAAAGGCAATATTTTGTTCTGAACTCAAGCAGCTACAGTGCCAAGAAAGTTAATCCACAGTTTTGTTATATACTGTTCACTTTAAATATGTTGAACAACTTCTTGCTTGCTTCTGATGTTTGAACTGGTGCTAACAGTAATAGCTGAAAAGCAATCATTTGAATGATCAAATTCTGAATTAAAAAAAATCATGTCAGACTTAAGTGATACCTTATGCCCGTTAAACTGACATGGAGCTGCTAGTAATTCTAATCAATTTCTCATTACTATATTTATCAATGGAACAGTAACGAGAACACTTTTGTCCTGTACTCAGGTATAGTAAATTAAGTTAAACAACAGATGTTGAACAGATGTTCTCATTATTTTAGTGACTTGATTTCTGGTTAGTCCCCAAGTTGTTTTACATTAGTAAGTGTTGCATCACTCTTTCTGTGACAGATGAAGTATCTGAAAGCATCAACACTCAAAATCTCATTAACAGAACCAGTTTTATAAAATTTCGATATGGTAAATTGACACATCTCTTTTTTTAAAAGGCATATAGACCAAATAGATCACTTTCATACTGTTCACAGTAAAAGTGAAATTCAGGCAGCATACTAATTGATATTCATTAGTGGCAGTAAATCCTTCCATTTAAATGTAACATTCTGAGACCAAAATTTCCTCATACAATTTTCTGTGTTACACTCTAAATAAACACTAGACATTTTTTTTTCTTTAGATTTTTCTTTATATCAGGGTCATAGGGACATTCTGAACTCATCATCATGGTGATAATTTATTATTTGAATTTCAGTACAAAACAGACACTGACCAGGGCTGCAGGGGTTTAGACAGTGAATACTCAGAACAACTATGTGGTATTACCTTTTGATGAACATAGCTGCACTGCTGAGAGGTTAGCATCATTTAGCAAAAAAATCTCTTAGTGAGGGGTCTACAGTCCCATTAACACCTTGTCCTCATATTGGTGGACAAAATACTGAATATCAGCTGGCAATGTGTGCTTGCAGAGAGCCAGAAAGCCAACCATATCCTGGGCTGCATCAAAAGAAGCATGACCAGCAGGTCGAGAGAGGTGATTCTCCCCCTCTGCTTTCACGAGACTGCACCTGGAGTACTGCATTCAGCAGTACTGAGTGCAGGACAGGCCCCACATAAGAAAGGCATGAACCTCTTAGAGCACATCCAGAGGAGGGCCATGAAAATGATCAGAGGGCTGGAGCACCTCTCCTGTGAAGACAGGCTGAGAGAGCTGGGGTTGTTCAGCCTGGAGAAGAGAAGGCTCAGGGGAGACCTTATCGCAGCCTTCCAGTACCTAAAAGGGACCTACAGAAAAGCTGGAGAGGGACTCTTTCAGGGAGCGTAGTGATAAGACAAGGAGTAATGGTTTTAACCTAAAAGATTTAAATTAGATATAAGGAAGAAATTCTTCACTCAGAGAATGGTGAGGCACTGGGACAGGCTGCCCAGAGAAGCTGTGGATGCCCCATTCCTAGAACTGTTCAAGGCCAGCTTGCATGGGGCTTTGAGCAACCTGGTCTGGTGGGAGGTGTCCCTGCTCACAGCAGGGAGGTTGGAATTAGATGATCTTTAGAGGTCCCTTCCAACCCAAACCACTGTGTGATCCTGTGATCTCCCCAAATATAAATCTTCTCTTCTTATTCAATATTGCTTTTATTGCAACCTTTCTCCCCACTAGATATCAGCAATGTCCTGTTTGGCTCCCTTTACCTCCTCCTTGCTGGGATGCTAGCTTCTGCAGGTGGTGACCTGTTGATTTCCTAGAAGGTGTCTCAGTTCATCCCCTGCTACTGCCATATGAACTGTGCACATGGACAGAGGTGACTCTGCTCAAGATGATGGTGCAAGATATGTATCTGGTAAGGGGACCCAGCATTCATGTCTGGTCTGGCACCTTAAGGAAGTGGTGATCTATAATAGCATATTCTTCAGCAGCAGTTATCTCTAGTCATACTATCCTTGTCATCGTAGCCTTGATTTTGTCATGACTTGTAGCAGATCTTGGGCTTCGTACTACTCCAACAGTGGCAGTGTTTCACGGCTCATCCACTCTATGTCCTCAACTGGGTTCACATTGGATTAGAAGTTGCTGAGAGGAACAGTGCCTGTGAACTCTCCTGTTTTAGATTCACCCTCCAATTCCCAGAATGATACTGCCCTGACTGAAGTGGGGAGTCAGCATGTGACAAGCAGCAGCCCTTGAGGAGTGGAGCCGGGGCTGGAGGAGGTGACTGTGCCACTCTCTGGCTTTAGCTGGGAGCCCCTGAGAGGAGAGCTGGGACTGCAAGAAAAAAACATTTAAAAAGAAACCCAAGCATACCCCAAGACTGGGGAGGAGCCCCATCACAAACATTGAACACCTCCCAGCAGACGTCACAGGATGCCAACAGCTTGTGGCAAATCCCCCTTTCCATTCTTTTCAGGAAAGACTGAAACTATCAGCCTTTAGACCTAGGTGGGCCCTGGAAGGGTGAGCATCACAACAGAGAAAAGAGAGAGAAACTAGTACATGTAAAAATTTTTTAATAACAATTTAAACTATATTACTGGTAAAGCTTTACTGTATTAATTTGGAGTATGGGTGCTGGTATTATTGTAATTAGACTTTTGCTTATAGGCTTTGATTAAGCTGTTCATATTTTAGTTAGAACAGGGGTAAACACTTGGTTCTATATAGTAAGATTTGTTCCCCTTTACCTATGATAAGATTTTGAGTGTGGGTATACCCAGGGACACTGCTTTTATACATGACTGCTTTCCATATCTATGGACTGTGAATACAGACATGTTCATGTCATGACCATAGGCAGTGGTGCACTTTTTTTTTTTCCCAGCAGTGATTTTTGTGTGTGGCATTTCATAATTCCATCAATGTAAGAGATGCATGAAAGTATGTGGGCAAGAGAACCCCATGCATGCCAATAAATTTTTATTGAAGCCAGTTAAGGTCTCTGATACACATAAAAAGGTTTTTTTCATATGAAAATTCCTATTAGACAACTGTATCCTAGGCATTTTATTCTAAAACCCTAACTACTATTTAGAACATCCTATAATCATTTAGCAGCAATTATATCTTCTTCAGCTTTTAATCATACTATGTATTGGCTGATGTACTTAGTATTCCGTGGTTTATTTCATGTCTGAACATCACAGTTTCTGAAATGTCTCTGTACATTGTTCAGCAATTAATATGACAATGTACAATTATCTCTTTTTAATAATAATAAAAAAAATCTGAAAAAGAAATTCAGCAATGCAAGCTTTAATTGGGGTAATACTGCTGAAAGTAACAATGAGTTGCAATTACAAAATCATAGATTGAATCAGCAATTCTTTTAATCTGGGATTGTCCCAGACCTTGTACAGCCCTGAACATTTCCAGGGATAAAAGACTGTAAAGGTAAATCTCCTCTCAATATCTGCAATTCCAAAGTAAGCCATAGCTTTCAGAGACAGCTGCTCTTAACTGCCCAGAGGTAAACAAAGCCAGAACATAAATGAAATTGTTACAGTTCCTTGAGAGTTTTCTCAGTTGCCTTTACCTCTTTTTTTTACCTCAGCCTCAGATCATCTGTGCCAATAATCTTCCATTTCTCCCTCTGGCCTGTGGCTGCTTTACGAGCGTTAAAAGCAAATGGAAGGTTTGCAACCACTATTTCAGGCTGGGGGTTAAGTGCTCCCCTTGGTTTCTCTTTCTAGTTTCCTTGCTGAATTATTACCACATTTTCTATTCAGAATGTAAATACTTAGGTTATATGAACTGGGAAAGATAGAACAAAAAATAAACCATATTTATGTTACAAATATCATACAAAAAGATCTCTGAAATTAAGCTGAATTTAGCCCCAAATACAAGCGTACACTTAGGAATGAACTTTTGTTTCCCTCTAATATTAAAGGAAACTTAGCTCCAAAGAAACCAAGAAATATGCATGATCTACACCACCATTTGAGCTATTTTGAACAAACAGCTAAGAGAATGGACTAACACATGACAGGATCAGGTGAATGAATGGTCCTACTTGCTGCAACAGTGCCAAAGTAGTTACTCATTTATGTGAAATTCAGGAGAGCACAGTGGATGTAACCATGGTTGCAGAATGTTAAAACCCAACACTGCTGTATCTTGCAGGAGACAGGTACTTTCTCTGACACCAAACTGCTGTGTCACAGACAGAAAATTGAAGTATGACTTAAGAGAGCAAGTTCATTAACCTTTTTAGAGAAAAACAAAACAACTGACTTCAACGGATGTTAACATCCAGTAGACTATCAAAAAGATTGAGGACACAAACCAGAGAAAGATTTATTCCACCTGACACGTGGATTAAATACATGTTATTTGGCAGCAGCCATATCCAGACAAAGAGTTGAAGTAATGTCAGAAATTCTGGCAAATATCACTGCATGGAAAACTGTCACTTTAGCACCTGGCATTCCCTAGTCTCAGCTAAGGAAATGTACATTACCAGGCCGTCCATCAATGGCACAGCAAAAACAATTCAAGCAGAAAACATTCAGACTTTCTTTTTTGACAAAAGAACACCCCATGATAAGTTAAAACAAAAGCAGATGTTGTTTTTAAGTGGATGCACCAATTTTCCTGATGTTTTCATGCTGTCACATGCTGTCACTCTGGCTTAATTTCACCACACTTACCAAGAATATTAGCAGAGGAAACAAAACAAGAAATGAAACAACAGGGATAAGAAGTAAAAGAGAAGGACATGATGCTTTGAAAGCTCAACAACCAGGAAGTGTATGGTAAAGACTGTTCACAGAGTTTTCAATAAAGTGGCCTCCTCTAAGAAAGTATGTGTCAGTGAACAATTTGCTATCCCTTAGGTACCATTTTGGGAGAGGGAATTCCAGTGTGATTACCGCTCTCCTGCTCAGCCAAAGGCTAAAATGATTGATGTTTTTTGTCCAGTTTTCTTTTTGTATTGGTTATAATTATTGTGCTTACCCTTTGACTGAGGGCATGAAAAGGCTAAAGCTGTTCTACTAAATCAGACAGGAACAGGTGAATTAAGACCAAAGAAACCAGAAATTTTTCCCTCCTCACTCACGGGCACATCTATCTACATTAGCCAAGTGGGTGTGTAAAAAAGGAAGAGATAAAGAGCAGAACTTATCCTCCCGTGTGTATTTCCTGCACATATATTTTTCAGTATCTCTATTTCAAAACCAGGATCCAGACTTAACTGCAAGCTAGCGAGACTTCCAGAATAAAAACCAGCCTGGAGCAGCAGGCTGAGGATGGAAAATGCCTCCCTTCTGAGAAATGAATGTTGCAAAGAATGGGGGAGACCAGACCACAGGATTCTGCCTGTTCATGGAGCCTGTATCTCCGTTGCTGTCTCATCTGTCTCTTGGCTGCCTGGAGAGTTGGCATAACAACTCCACAGAGGCCGCAGCATCCTGCTGGGTTGTTTTTAAGTATGCCACAAACTGTTGTGGAGCAAGCAGAAAGACTGTGCTGGCTTGAAGATCACATAAACTAATTTTAGAACCATCTTGGAAGGGAAGGAAGAAGTTTACAACAACAAGGTCATGTTGTTACACTACTTCAGTGTTGATGCATTATAAACATATCTCACTATTATTTTTAAATAAACTAAAATCTTATTTGGCAGTGACTGCGGACATGTTAGAAAAGAAGACTGCAAGAGAGTTTTTAGTGAAACCTGGAAATTCTGGATTGGGAGAGCTGGCTTTCTATTGTAGGGAAGAAACAAATACAAAACACAAAAACTGTGTCATGTCAGTAGTAAATAAATGTGTACTGGGTTCCCTTTGGTTCTTCGCTTTCCTGTTGCTACAAGCTTTGATTCTAAGCAGTCAGTCAAGGAAAAAAACAACAACAAACAAACAAAAAAACACCACCACCACCACCAACAAAAAAGTCTATGACACCCTAGATACATCTAGATATTTATTTCCTTTCCTTTCCCATCATCCTTTCATAGGGCAAATGAATGGTTACATGGCCCTATCAGTTTAAATTAAAAGGCTTTATCACTGTATAAAGAGTGCAGGGGATATAAGAGCTTCCCCTTCAAAATATATAATGTCTCCAAGGTACCTATATTTCATTGATTAACTGCTCAAAGATAATTAATCCATTTGTGTATCTTGCATGCCTGTTTATTTTTCCAAAATTTATTTATGAAAATATTCAGAATGAATTTTAGAATAGAGCAAAACACAAAATACCTTTTTTGTTGTTGTCGCTGTTGTTGTTGACTACTTCATTATTTATACTTACATTTACTTGAAATATTTTATTTAATTTTAAGAAAAAAAAATGTTTGGTACTTTACTGGCAGGAGTTTTAGTTCTACAGAACATCAGTTCAGAAAAATAGCATATCTGCACATTTCACAACCTAATCTCAAATATATAAGATTTATTGTTAATCTCGTAATGACTTGTGACAGCGCATGTCAAATGTGAATCATATGTCAGATGTTCTAAATTCTTAGACTGCCCAGAAAATTGTGAAGGGATGATTACTCCAGTATCTCTTCAGAAACAAAAAGAAAAAAAGCTTAATTACTTAGAGCTTGCACTGAAGCCTACACAGCCGGAACATCATTGTTCTGTATTCTCATCTCCTGTGGTCTGGACAAGGAAAGAGTTTACTGTCTGTGGTTGTCATGACATAAATTTGGCTCTCTGCAAACTGAATATTTTCACAGGCTACTGTGCTGAGAGTGTGAGCAGAAAGGTTGTGAAGGTAATAAAATACTGAATCTCCATTCATGTTACACCTTGGTACTGACTGCTTTATGATCATATAATGTATTGTACAACATAATTAACTGCTCTTACACCTCTTTTAGTGTTTTATTCTCTATTGCTTCATTTATTCTTTGAAAATATTTTTTAAATAAAATTTTATTTTATAATCAAATGATTCATTCTCATGTATCTAGAAAAAAGTCTTGCAAATATTTTTTAAATTAACAGTAATTAGTTGATGGTTGCATGGCGCTTTGCTGAAAACATAAATGGGGTGATTATTCTAATTACCAATACTAATACTGAGATTCTTTCTTGAAAGCACTGTGAGATCTGACTCCAGATTTTTTCCCAATGATTAGGAATATAAAGCAGAAGTTAACTGATCAAAGAGATGATTTTTTTTTTTTTTTTTAACTTGGCCCAACCAGCTCCCAGCATACACACAACTAAAGACTGAAGACTAGATATAGGACAACTTACATTGAGCATGGATGCTTTTGAACAGAGATAAGTACATCAACATCTGAATTCAGCTGTGTTTGGTGCAGAACATCAGATGAAAAATACTGGTCTCTTCAGTATGTGTGGTTGTTAAAATTTATGCTTGTTAATTCATGTCTGATGAGAAATTGGGACTTTCAGAATATTGGCAGGCCAACAGGGATGTTCTCTTTGAGTTACGCCTCTTAGGATTTGCAGTCTGAAACCCACTTTTAATCCTCATATTTATTTATTTTTTAATACTGGATATCATAAGTGCTGCAAGTTTTCTTTTAAGAGGTAATTAGTGCAGTGAAAGGCCCTTAATAAACTATCTTATTAATTGTTTACATTACTCAAAGAGGATGTAGAAAATTGAGACAAGTTATCTTCTCTGATGACATTCAAACCCATAACTCCTCGGGAAGGGTGGAGATTCCAATCTGGCAGCTGTTTAGTGTGTGGATAAGACCAGCTTCTCCTGTTTTACTTTACTGCATTTGGCTCTGGGGACCTCAGCACAAAAAAGAGATGGACCCAGTAGAACGAGTCCAGAGGAGGGACATGGAGATGATCAGAGGGCTGGAGCACCTCTCCTATGAAGTCTCCTGTGAAGAGCGGAGGGAGTTGGGGTTGTTCAGCCTGGAGAAGAGAAGGCTCAGGGCCTTCCAGTAGCTAGCTAAAGGGGGCCTACAGGAAAGCTGGGGAGGGACTCTTTGTCAGAGAGTGTAGTGATAGGAGAAAGTGTAATGGTTTAAATGAAAAAAAAAGGTAGATTTAGATTAGATATTAGGAAGAAATTCTTTACTGTGAGGGTGGGGAGGCACTGGAACAGGTTGCCCCAAGAAGTGGTGGCTGGAAGAGTTCAAGGCCAGGCTGGATGGGAGCCTCGGGCAACCTGGTCTAGTGTGTGGCATCCCTGCTCATGGTAGGAGGGTTGGAACTAGGTGATCTTAAAGGTCCTGTCCAACACAAGCCATTCTATGATTCTATTATTCTATGACTTGTGCATTTGCACACTAATAATACAGAGTCTTCTGGGTGAGGAAGGTCAGCAAATGATGGAACAACATCAACAAATCTAAACGTGTTTAACTAGTTTTCAGCAATTCACAAGGGAGAGAAGAGACCTGGTTTAAGAGAAAAACCAGAAAACTTAACCTACCTATCCTGTACTATGGCACTAAGTACTAACTTATGAGGAAAAATTGCAGTGCCACCTGTGCCTTTTTTGTTTTGTATGTGACGCCCAGTCTGATAAGCCTGTGGTAACATTTTCAGAACAGGCTCATCACATCAAGCAGATCCCTAAGCAGAAGAGCAGTACTTTGCTACTTCATCTGTGAATCTTGAAATATGGAGTGTGAGACATGTTCTGAGTTACCCACCGCAGACACAGCTGAAGTGTGGCAGAGTCAAAGGGGTGTCGGAGGTGCCTGGGCAGCTCGATTGCATCTCTGTAATGAGTCTGCCCTGACTGTGACCATGATACAGAGTTAGGTCTTGATCATGACCTTAGATTGAACTTAAGCTACTCTGCATATGTTTAAGAAGTCTGGCTCTTTGGAGCTCCTGAGTGGTGCATTTGCAGTAGCTTTTATGTTGCTAGCAGAGATCTTCTGAATTCTGGCTGCAGGGCCCTTCTTGAACTGGGAGTCCATGATTTATGGCTGCAGTGATTTGAAACACTTCTGGGCACAACTCTAGGTAGCCTGATAACTTTTAATGGTAAATATCTATCACATGTGGGTGTCTCGAGAGCAGGTAGTAGCTAAGCAGTTTTTTTTTTTTTTTGAGCAGGGTTGCAAATTTTGCTTGGAGCAACTGAATGTATTTCTTGGATCTGTCTTTAAGTTCTTCTCAGCTAAGTTTGGTATTTTATATTATAAGTTGCTTTAAGGGGAGCTTAGATATTCTATCAGCTAACACAGATGAATCTCGTGCTATTATTCTGGTAAAGCTATTGAAATGACAGCAGAACTGTGGGTGGCTAAATTGTGAGTCAAGAGGTATATTTGTTATCATCATCGGACATTTTATCCAGAAGATTCCTTGTCTTAAAAATATTTTCCATGTTGCCTTGCTTAATACAGAGAAAGTTTTAATGGTACTGAATTGACAAATGAAATTCAACAGGAATGAGAAAATTAAATCCTTTCTGTCAAGGATGTGATCACTTCAAGCTTTAAAGATGAAAAGTTTAATGTTCTAATCACAGGAAAATGGCTTAAAAGTTCATATGGAATGCTGTATAAGCAAAGTTTTTGATTGTTCTACACAAAATAATCTCTATCCTGGTTAAACTGATTATGGGCTGTATTTCTCAACTGCCTAAGCTGCCTGAGTTTTTTGCAGTCTTTTAAGATCCTTCTGTTTTCTTGAGATGGGTGGGATTCTTAATTCTTAATAAAAAAATAGAAGTCTTTGTATTTTTTTGTCTGTTGTCATTCCAGCTTGTTTAAATCCTCATAATTAGACGTTATTACATTGGTTAATTTTACATATATGTTTCACAGATTGCCATTGCAAACTCTCTATATTATACTAATTATTTTAAGCAATATATTATTATTGTCACATTGCCTTGTTACCTCACATAGTGATGGCTCTATTTTAATGTTTATTCTGTCTGTAAGCAAAACAGAAAGGAAGTATTGTCTCCCTGATTATCCTGAAGTGAGATGCAGAGAGATTAAATGACCTCCCAAGACTGACAGGCAGTTGTCATGTCAGCCTGATTTCCATCACTGAACAAAATCCTCACTCTTTAATGTTTCTCTGAGCATTGAAAGCAGGAGGAAGAATGAATCATATATATATATATCTAATCTCTTGTCCCTCACAAAAGAAAACCTTGCCAATATATTTTAAACAGAAGGGACTATCTCTAAAATGTGGAGTTGCATTTAGGGCAGTAAATCACGTCATCTTCTCCAGGGGTAGACTCCAACATATGATCTTTAGTTCTTTAGGAATTCAGTTCAAGACTGACATTTTTGGTGAGATTTGCTCATGGTGGCTAGAAAAAATCAGCAGCTCAACCTGCACTGCTTGTGTATAAATATAAGTTGGAACAGAACAGCCCAATGAAGCATTTATTAGTCAAAAGGAGTAGGTTATGATGTTTTATGCCTATGACAGTTACCTGCATGAATATTTCATTAATGCATTTTTACAGCTATCACAGAGATTATAGGTATCTGTTGATTAGACTTCCTGCAACACAATGATTATGTTTCTAAAGCATCAAGGATATCTTATGCCTGTGGTGGGCAATCACTATTTCTGATTTTTATCAGCTTTCAAGAGTAATCAAGTGACAGTTACCGAGTACTGTAGCTGCCTTGCTGACTCAGAGTTGCCTTCTATGTATTTTAATTATGTTATGATCCCACTCGCTTCCTGGGGTGCCAAAAAACCTTTTACTGAGTTTTCAATGCCTGTTTTATTAGGTATGTCAGTTCAGTTTAAGCAGTCAGATACAAATACCTTTCACTTACATGCACACCAACAGGTAGTAAAAGCCTTAATGAGCACAGATTTTAAGCGCCAGTCAGTAATGAGTGTAGAGTGCAAGAGAGAGCATAAAACTTTGCAGTAGTTAAGATTATTTTTACTCTGGGAATGTTTTAATTTCAGAAGTTCAAAAAAGCTTTTAAATTGACTCTTTTTTTTTGGTCTGGATTTAACTTTAATGTAGTGCGTTACATTTTTAAGTGGGTATAGAGGGTGTGGGCAGAAATGACATCTGAAGATGAAAATAAAAAGTAAATACCAATTATTTCATTTTTATACTAGTCATAAAAATATAGCATAGCAGATGCTTCCATGACATCTTTTAAAAGTTGGGTGTTTATTGTGTGCATATGTTCAACATCGAACATAATTCATTTTCCTCTGTTCATCACAAATTAAGGGAAAAGTCAAGCATCAGCAATTCAACAGACAATGACAACAACAACAAGACCTATGAAATGTGACGAAATGCAGAATGAGATGAAGCAAGAAAAACAAAAGTGGTAAGTAATAAAGAGATTTGTCAGGTTGAAAAAAAAAAATAGAGAAAAGAAAAAAAGCCAGTGGAGGAAAATGAAACACATTGACTCAGGAAATAAATTTTAAAATAAAAGAAGTTCTTAAATGTGGTGCACTCACCTCTGTCGTGGTGGGAACAGAGGTCTTAAAGGGTGACAGTGCCTAAGAAAGGTAATGGATAGTTACTTTCCTTTCTGTCAGGAAGGAGTTGTTCATATTTTTTTTTTTCATATGTTATTAGAATGTTTTGATCCTGAAATGGTGGGATTTGCATAGGAGAGGAAAATATGTCTGATAAAGCTTTGACATGTGAGCAGAGGAGAAAAAGATTTGAGCAGTGCTGCACAATTTGACATGTCCATTACTTATTACTTCTGCATTCAGGAGGCTCATTCCACTCCTGTAAAAGTGACCCTGCAAATGTCACAGGAGCTCTGAAATTCACCTCCAAAAGTGACATGTAAGAGTGGCAGAGAGCTACAAACACAGGCCTTACAACAGCTTTGTACCTTGTCTAAGCTTCATGGTGCAGTACCATTCAGAGTTATTGGAACTGGCATTACAAATCTGTCTGCAAAACTAAAAATGATGCAGGAGGTTCAATGACAGGACACAAAATTTGTACAGCACTACACTGACGAGGTAGTTATTGTACAGATTGCATCTGGAGCTGACCTAGCATCTCTGTACCAGTGCTCTGGACTGTATAATGTCCCAGTTTGTTCTAGCTAGGGGGAACAATTCTAAACTGGTGTTGCATTGTGATCTGGCACTTCCAGTGGCATTAATCTTCCTCTAAGGGCTTTCACATGTCCTTGGAGACTGGTGTTTCAGGGTGTCAGAAGCATGAGTTCAGGTCTTTCTAGCATAACAACTCTTTGTCTTAATATAGAATTTCTTTCACTGCTTTGCTTTTAGGTCCTTGTGAGAATGTCTCAGCCAGTGCCATAAAAAGGGAATGGACCATACGGAATAATGTTATTTAGTGATTTTGATGGATAGCTCACAACAGCCCATTTTGGTTTTTACTGCTCAACAGGAGGAAGGCAGTGATGTGTGGGTGGATGGCAGTCAAGACTGTGGGCTTATAAGCTTGGGAGACTGCATTATGGTGCAGTAATACTTGAGATAGCTATAGATAGGGTAGTTCAAGTATCAAAGCCACAGTACGTACCAAAGTTCATTTATTTTAGCCACAGCATTGTGGGACCAAGTGTCAGGTACTTCTCTTCACAGGAAAGTGCTGTAGGATATTGTTGACTGAACTCATCTAGGTGGAGCATCATGACTGACCTCCAGATTGGTCTGGGAATCTTTTTGCTGCACTACCATGTAAACACACATTATAACAAGCATAATATTGGCAATGAGACTCACCAAAAAAAATGGTAGCAGTAACACTGTGGTAGGAAAGATGTATTTCACCTGAGCCAACATTTTACCTGTATGCTTTGCTTGGCTCTCAATCAACAGGCCTCAGCAAAAACATGTGGCACAATTATGCTGTTTGGTAGCTCAGCAAGTGCTAATGACTGAATGGATCTTGAACACAGGATTACCCACACTCCACTTTATGAATTAGGTTGCCCCTTCTGAAATAAGCTTGATGGAGCTTGGAGGATGTGGAAAATGTTGCTGACACACTTAGGACTTAATCTGTGAAGTCTCAAGGGCTTCAGTCTGCTCTGGGTTGTCAGCCTTGTGACCTTATGTAGCAATAAATGAATGTATGATCATCACAAAGGAAAGGGGTTAATTCATGATATTCAGCAGAGGCCTTGAGCAAACACTGTGGTACTAAAGTTCCCCTACTGCATTCACCCTTATTGAGAATTGAGTATTCAAAATACAGAGATATGAAGGACTTCTGGGCCTGCCTATATTATGAATCATTTATTTCATTCCCTTGCTAAATGTTTTTAAAGTAAGATAAAATACTCTTTTTAAGATGATTTTTTTCTAAGCTGATGTATAATTCCTTTCAGGGTGTAAAGTGCCTTGATATGTTTCCATGACAAGGGACTTTATAAATTAGATTGAATTATACACAAACACCATACAATTTGCAATAGGGAGGTAGTTTGATCTCTATTTTGCTTACGCTTCACAGTTATATAAATGGAAATGTTTTAAGAAAGCCAACTTCAATATCAGAATTAGGTATTTTGACACATTCTTTTAAGAAATTAAAGCTGTGCTTTTAAAACAATTGTCTCAAAGGTACATTTGGAGGATTTTGACAATTAAAATTGATATGAAAAAGCAGTTAATTTCAAGACTAGCATATGATCATCATATTTTATTTTGTGGAATGTGTTCTTGCTTCTTATCTGGTACCACATCCATTCTTCTAGGATGGGATATCAACAGCAGTCTGGACAGTATGACAATAAGACTCAGTTCTATTGTGAAAAATGATACGCCCATTTATGTGTATTTACAACACAACAGCATCTGATCTGATGAGATTAGCTCACTTGGCCAATATACATGGAAGATACTAGGTTATTTTTTCAAGTCTAATATCTCTACTTTCCTTGGAAACAGGGTCTTCATTCTTTGGTGGAAACTGTTCCCTCAAAAGACAGATTTTACAATTATTCCTGACAATATCATTTTGTAAAAAAAAATCCAAGCCAAAAACCTTTCCTTTACCCATGTAACTAATAAGGATTCCTAATGGCTTTTTCATTAGCTTTAAGCTTTCTCCTGGGGTAAACATTCATCAGACTCATTACTTCTGCAGTGGTCCCACTTTGCTGTCACACTCTGCTTTGGAAATGAATTTTAGTTATATTAGTAAGTAGTACTGGGAAAGTGAATGACTGCCTTTTAGGGCAGAAGACAACATTAAAATGCCTTTTCCTATTTTATTATTGGTAATGCAAAGATGAAAAAACAGGAGACTTTCAGTTTTCAAAACAAAGTCTGAAGATCTTAAAATCACCATATTATGGCAGTACCATGATTTCACATTTCTCTACTTCTCCACCAAAGTAAGTAGCCCATATCGTGTTTTTAAGTGATGTCCCCTGAGGTTGTATATCTGAATCCAGAACTATTTGCTGTATGGCCAGTTTTTAAGGCAGTAAACAGATAGAATGTCTATCAAAGTTAATGAAAAGAACTGCCAGAGTCTCAGAATTTTTGAAATTTTTGACATTTATATTTAGTTATCTTACTTTTTATATTTAAGTGTTCCCATTTTTGCCTTTCATTTCTTAGTGAAAGAAGGAAAAGGTATTAAAAGAGGAATAACAGACACTGGTATTTCTGAGGAAATTTCTTCATGTACGTTATTGGCCCTATGCAAGCCATACAACACTTTCTCCATTGCAAAGGTAATCCGAAACCACCTCTCAGCAAGTAAATTCATTTCACAATTCCTAAACAATAAGTGTAATGTGCCACATACATCATCACCTGGTCATTTCTGCACTTAAATCTCTTCAGGCAAAGCACACCAATTTATGGCGATAGAGGGTCTTTGCTTTGCAGTCTGTATTCTGACCTTACAGTTAATCAGTCAGCTCTGTAGAGAAATGTCACAGTGCCATTAATAGTCATTCTTCTCTGCCTACAGCTGCTCACCCTTAATATATATACACATGAATCACATTTAGTTTATTCTTTTGCATATAAGTGAAAAGGGGATAAAGGCATGCAGAAAGTTCAGAAAACGTTGCATGGTGGTGTTACAGCAATTATATTTTAGAATCTTATGCTTGAAATTGGAAGTTGATGTGATGATTCTTTATGATGATTCTACCATATATATTTGGTGAGACAAGATAATAATTAAACTATAAAAATTAGCACTTGTTTATTCTTTGCCTTTCTTTGTCTCTTCTGTTTGCCTAAAATTAAGAATTAGTGTTGACTTGAAAGAAAAATGAAACATTGCAGCTGGTCCATTTAGCTTTGTATGGCACAACTTGAGTGTGGGAAAAGAAAAAATACCTACACGTTCTTCTGGAATATTGAATTTGCCACTTGTTCACAAGACTGAGAAATGTGTGCATGATTGATTCTGCTAACCCATAAGTGGGAAATGGTATCCTTGCTTACTGTAAATGGAGCTTGATTTTACATTCAGATCTTGACACTTTGGACAAAGTCAGTTTAAAGCAATATTCTTTCAGATCCTACCAAGCAGATCTCACCTTTGATAGTATGTTCTATATATCTTTCATGCTTAGAGATCTGTGCACATAAGGTGAACAGGGTAATGGAGTTAAAATTAGCTATGTATATCTGAAAGAAAAATGTCCTTAACAAATGGTCTAGCCTATTTCCCTTCCTTTGAAGAAGCAGCATGTGTTTAGAAGGTCTGATTTTTTTTTTTTTCCAGGATGATGTAAAGCTTCAGCTTGTATATGAACATGATGAATTCTTGCTTATGTAATTTAAAATGCAGTAATGATAATTACAGAAGCAAAGAGAATTAGCTTACACTGATTATGTATAATCAATAATGTAATTTTGGCATTTTGTGAAGAAATACAAAATAAATGTCACACAGTACTTAGGAACATCATGAAAAAATAAGGTAAGAAAAATAAACAGAAGTACCTAGAAGCAACAGAGGACACATGCTTATAATTTCAATAATTGATTATGAGATTTAAAATGTTCCATTTTAACACACAGAGAACTAGATTTAATTACATCTCTTTCATGGGAAGGCTATGAACTTAAAATAATCCACGTAGTAGCCTCTGATGAAACCTTAAACAAAATAGCTTTTAAAGAAATAGGAGAATGAAAAATCATTTTAATGATAATTTGTAAAATTATACATTGAAAGATCAGCTGTGATAAAGTATGACAGCCATGGTAGTCACCTAAGATATTGCTAAAGCCAAATTCAGTCATATGGTGTCACACAAGAAATGGAGTGCAGATCAGGTTGATCCCTGAGAGATTTTACACATTGCAAAACCCTTTCTGCTTTGTATAAAACAGCCTGTGCTCTCTAGATATCATAAAATTCTGCCTTAGAAGAGTTGCAGGAATGTTGTAGGCTGATATGAGACGGTGTCTGCAAGAATTTCTCTAAGAGATTAAAAGATTAAGAGATTAAAAATTTTGTCCATTTTGCATATATGTAGGAGCAAGTATACCTGCCCAGAAATTTAATTAATTTGTCCTTATATCACGATCAGGAAGAATAGATTGCCTCCTTGCCTCCTTCAGTAATCTATTGAGATGCTTATCTGTACTTCCAATTGTAGTTTTTCCATCATGGAAATTAATAATTATCTTACTCTTAATGGATATGGAGAAGAAAAATATATATTATATATACGTTTTTAAACACAAACTTCTAAACAACTGAAGAGCTGTACAGTCTCTCTCTCCTTTTTATTTTTATTTACTTATTTATTTATTTTTCTGTACTGAATGATCCAAATAATGTCAGCCTTTCCTTGTTTTTCCAAGCTTTATATCATTTGTGCTTCTCCTACAGCTTTCATAAAGATGTTATGTTGGGTAGACTTCTCAAGCTGAGGCCCCAGCACATTAATTAAAAACAAAAAAACAAAAACAAACAACAACAACAAAACAGTTATATACAATTTATTTCACCATGCTGTCTTTCTGATATGTCTCAGCATGACGTTTCCCTTTTATGGCTCGTGACAGAATCACATGGCTGTTCCTTATTTACTTTGGGATCTACTCTACATCTATGTACTCTTTTGTAGGTCTGCAATATTTCTTATAATTCACTTGACTGCCTTTCTACTGGTCTGTTTGCATGTTACCAAATTTTATCAAATTCCACTGAACACCAGACCATTCCTCCATTCATGAAACTTCATTTCAAATTCTGATTCTGTCATCCAATATACAGGTACATTAGGCATGATGTTAATCACAAGTTTTATAAACATATTTTGATTATTTTAAATTGATTATGCCAATAAGAAATAATTACATGCATCACACTGGACTGATAGAATTTTGCATATAGTTATAACCTGAATTGAAAGAAAGTTAGAAATTTTTGAGGAAATTGATGATAGTTAAGAATACTTTGTTTTATTATATCTATTCACCCCAAGAGTACCATTTACTGGAAGTTATAGGATCTTTTACTTGGCCTGCTCCAAGGAAAAAAATAGTGCATTATATATGATAATTGTATTACTTTAATTTTCTTAATATATTTAAAATTATTCACGAATATATTTTAATTAGTTTTTGAAATATTAGCTGACTAATAGGTCATCAACAATAAATTGCTAGTCATTTACAAGAAATACTCGCATCTGAGACTCAAAGTGTCTTAAGTAGTTTTTACTCAATATGATAAAAGTTGGAATGGATCCTGATCGGAATCCTGTATACATGTCATGTTATTAGCTATTCTGTGTGATCTCACTTGTACAAACAAAAATGAATAAACCTCCACTGAAACAGCTTCAGTATTGTCCCCATTTTAATTGAATTTTTATATAAATTGTTTAAAGGAGAGTGATTTATGGGCAACAAGCATTGAATCACGTTATCTAAAATGTACTGAAGTAGAAAGACAATGATGAAGATATTTTGAGGTTGAAATCAAAGGAGGTTTCACTTTTTTGAGGGCAAATAAAACAGTGTAGGGAGCAAAAATATTCTCAAGAAACCATCTCTTCTTTTTTCCTTTTTCTTTCTCTTTTCTTTCTTTTCTTTCTCTTTTCTATTTCCTTTCCTTTTTCCTTTCCTTTTCTCTTTTCTTCTCTTCTCTTCTTTCCTTTCCTTTTCTTTTCCTCTCCTCTCCTCTCCGAGTTTACTAGAATGATAATTGACTTTAACAAAGCTTATTAGTTTTTAATCTATCGAGATATATTAAGTTTGGCAGAAGTTGAAGATGAAGCATAATATTTTGTTTTAAATGCCTTCAAATAAAGAATCTCTGTCGATTTAGTAAAGTTGAGCTTGAGATGGACAAATACTTGAAGACTGTGGTTCCAGCTTCAGTTCTAAAATATTAATGTTGTTTTTCAAGTTGCATGAAGTTAATGAATACATGAATAGTTACTATCTGCAACAAGGACAGAAAAAGAGGGAAAAGAAATATGCTTCTGAGTACCACACAGCCTGTTTACTTATATAGATTTTCCTTAGACTTTCTTCTTGTAACTAAAGAAAGTTTGGGTAAATTTACCACCTGTATTGGTGAGTTGGTAGTTCCAACATGGCACAAGAAAAAGGAAGGATATACAGTGATGTAGATTTTTTGTCTCCTTATTATTAGGGAATTTAATTATTACAGGAATGCTCATGACTACTAATCAGTGTATTAAACTGAAATTCCATTCCATATATATAGATATATATCATGTGTCTACCTCAGGAAAAAAAAAATAGTAGTTTTTTTTATGTGTTTTATATAGCTTTCCAGACTATTGGAAGAAAATCAGATACATGAGCAATGGTATCCAGATAAGGCAACTGTAATTTCCACTTACTATGAGAAGCAGAATGATGGAAAATGAGAAAATTGCATGAAGTAGGTTTTACAGTGTTCTTACAAGCTTCTAAAATCTCTCTTTTTTTCTTCCCTCCCCCGCCCCCACTTTCATCCTCTGGCTTTGTGTTGATAAAAGTCTGTCTGTAGCTGAATGCTCAGATGCTGCATACTTTGGTACAGTACCCAACATATCATATTCTGAGGCATTACTTAGACTGTATGACCACACAATGATATACCATTACAGAATCACAGAATTGTCTAGGTTGGAAGAGACCTCCAAGATCACCCAGTCCAACCTCTGACCTAACACTAACAAGTCCTCCACTAAACCATATCACTAAGCTCAACATCTAAACGTCTCTTAAAGGCCTCCAGGGATGGTGACTCAACCACTTCCCTGGGCAGCCCATTCCAATGCCTAACAACCCTTTCAGTAAAGAAGTTCTTCCTAATATCCAACCTAAACCTCCCCTGGCGCAACTTTAGCCCATTCCCCCTCGTCCTGTCACCAGGCACGTGGGAGAATAGACCAACCCCTACCTCGCTACAGCCTCCTTTAAGGTACCTGTAGAGAGCGATAAGGTCGCCCCTGAGCCTCCTCTTCTCCAGGCGGAACAATCCCAGCTCCCTCAGCCGCTCCTCATAAGACTTGTTCTCCAGACCCCTCACCAGCCTCGTCGCCCTTCTCTGGACTCTCTCAAGCACCTCCATGTCCTTCTTGTAGCAAGGGGCCCAAAACTGAACACAGTACTCGAGGTGCAGCCTCACCAGAGCCGAGTATAGGGGGACAATCACTTCCCAAGACCTGCTGGCCACACTGCTTCTTATACAAGCCAGGATGCTGTTGGCCTTCTTGGCCACCTGAGCACACTGCTGGCTCATATTCAGCCGACTATCAACCAGTACTCCCAGGTCCTTCTCTGCGAGGCAGCTTTCCAAATTTATGTCAGCCCTCTAGAAGTCCATGACAGCGGTTTTACTGGTCGCCTTCCTTGCTTCGCCAAGAATAGAGAATTCTACCATTTTGTGGTCACTCTGCCCAAGACAGCTCCCGACCACCACATCTCCCACCAGTCCATCACTGTTTGTGAACAGAAGGTCTAGCGGGGCACCTTGCCTGGTAGGCTCTCTAACCAGCTGCATCAGGAAGCTATCTTCCATGCTCTCCAGAAACCTTCTAGACTGCTTCCTCTGGGCTGTGTTGTGCTTCCAGGATATGTCTGGGAAGTTGAAGTCCCCCACGAGAACAAGCGCTGATGATTTCGCAACTTCTGCCAGCTGCCTGTAGAACTCCTCATCTGTCTCCTCATCCTGGTTCGGTGGTCTATAACAGACCCCCACCAGGATGCTTGCCTTGTTGGCCTTCCCGCTGATCCTAACCCAAAGAGACTCAACCTTATCAGTCCCAGCCTCAAGTTCCACAACATCGAAACACTCTCTAATATAGAGAGCCACACCACCACCCCTTCTGTGCTGCCTGTCCCTTCTGAAGAGCC
The DNA here is from genome assembly GCF_964211835.1 of Anser anser. Lineage (NCBI taxonomy): Eukaryota > Metazoa > Chordata > Aves > Anseriformes > Anatidae > Anser > Anser anser. The sequence continues at coordinate 56,663,169 of NC_139721.1, forward strand.
TATAGCCAGACATTGCAGCACTCCAGTCATGAGAGTGGTCCCACCACATTTCCGTGATGGCAACCAAGTCATAGCCTGCCTGCTGCACGATGGCTTCCAGCTCCTCTTGTTCCTCCTCTTCCACCCATGCTGCGTGCATTAGTGTAGATGCACTTCAGTTGGGCCATTGCCTTCTCCCCCGGCCTTGCCATTGTTCCCCCTGGCACACCTCTAACAAGCCTTCTTTCAGCCCCATCCCCCTTCTTACCTAGTTTAAAGCCCTCTCAATGAGCCCTGCCAGCTCCTGGGCTAGGATCCGCTTTCCCCTTAGAGATAGGGACCCGTCTGCGGCCATCAGGCCGGGTGCCGAGTAAAGCGCCCCATGGTCAAAAAACCCAAAATTTCTGTGTTGGCACCAGCCTCTGAGCTACGTGTTAATCAGGTGGGCTTTCCGTGTCCACTCTGTACCCCTCCCTGCTACTGCAGGGATAGATGAAAACACCACCTGTACTCCCGCTCCATCCACTAACCGTCCCAGTCCCCTAAAGTCCCGTTTGATAGCCTTCAGGCTTCTCTCTTCAATATTATCGCTGCCAGCCTGGACTATCAAAAGCGGATAGTAGTCAGAGGGGCGAACCAGGTTGGGAAGCTTTCTAGCAACATCCCTGACCCTGGCCCCAGGGAGGCAGCAGACTTCCCTACGGGTAGGGTCAGGCCGACAAATAGGGCCCTCTGTCCCCCAGAGAAGGGAGTCGCCTACAACAATTACCCTTCTGTCTTTCTTGGTGGAGGCAGTCTTGAGGTGTGGAGTCAAACCTCGTCGCCCTAGGCATCCTCCTGGGTAGACTTTCTACCTCATCTTTACCCACCAGTCTCTCAAGCTCTAGGGCCTCAAACCTGTTGTGTACTTGCACCTGGGAAGGTGGGGCAGGTGGGGGGGGCGTTGCCTGCAAGGTCGAGCAGGGACCTCTCTCCATTCCTCCTTAACTCCTAGGTCCCCCCCTCCCTCTGCCCAGCAGGGCAAGGGGTCCACCCCCGTTTGGGGTGTCTCACCCCGGTACCTCTCCTTCAGGCCCTACAGGGAGTTGCTCCACCAGTCTATCTCCCGCTCACACTCCCTGATAGCCCTCAACCTCTCCCCCTCTCCCTGAGTTCTGCCACCAGGCGGACCAGGCCATCCACCTGCTCGCACCTCACACACACAGTCCCTCTGCCTCCCGCAGATGGCAGCAACAGGCTCAGACACTCCCTGCATCCAGAGACCTGAACTGCTGCATTTTTGAGCAGGCAGTCAGTCTGGGTGGTTACAGACTTTCTAGAGAGAGCTCTCTGCCTGGTGTAGACCATTGCAGCCCAGCTAGCGGTCGACAGCCGTTAGAGGAGTTGTTCGTATGGGCCGGGGGGGGGAACGTTCTGCCCTCTCTGCTCGCCCTGCCTGCACAAACTGCCGCGCCACCCCCTTCTGACGCACCACGCCCTGTTTGCCCGCCCTGGTCGCTCGCACTCCCTAGGGGCTGCTTTTGAACGGCCGGGGAGGGGGCGCTGCTGGCTCCGCCTACGCCTCGTCAGCCTCGCTTGCGAGGGCTGTTGGGTCCTGGCGGCTCCCTCGAGTGGCCTCGATGCTGGAAAAAAAGCCCTGCCTGTCCCGGTCCCCTGATCCGCTGCAGAACGCATCTGCCCCGGAGCCGATCGCCTCGGCAATTAGAAGGCTGATAAATGTATACGGATATTTTAATTTCTCAGGTTCAGAGTTCATCTCCCCTGAAATTTCTTCTAGCTCAGGATTGACGTCAGGAGAATCACAGAAACATCACTGTATTAATATTGAAGCACTGTTTCAATTTGGGATTTTATTTTATTTTATTGACTGTGGCCAGTGATGATTTCATGTTCTGAAATGAGGGCAAACTTCTAAGTGTTTATGGGGGTCTAAAACACCTTTAGAGATGCATACTAATGAATGTTCTCAAAAATCTCAGCACTGAAAACCTATCTAACATCCGCTGCCAATAAATAAATAGATAGAGAAATAAAACAGCGAAGAATATGGGTGTAAAGTTTATCTGAATAGACAAGACTGTGATAGGATTTGTCCATTTGTTTTTAGACTTAAGTACACAATACTTGGCTCAGTAAGCAACATGAGGGTTGGTTTTAAGTAATCTGCTGCTTGTGTTTGAGAAAAAAAAAAGTGTTGACTGCTGCTATAAAGAATCTGTCTCAAAACTTTGGAGTGTATAGCCAAATAATGTTGTACTGGGCTTATGTGGCAAGGGTTTGGTAGCAGGGTGCTGCAGGGTTGGCCTCTGTGAGCAGAGCCCAGAAGCTGCCCAATGTCAGATCAGAGCCAGCTCCAGCCAGCTCCAGAAGGGACCTGTCACTGAGCCAGAACTGTGTCACTGAACAACACTGGTTGGGCCTTTGGGAAAGCAGATTTAAGAAAGGAAAAAAACTTGCTGTGAAACAGCAGCTGGGAGAGAGAGGTGAGAACCAGCCCTGCAGATGCCAAGGTCAGTGCAGAAGGAGGGCAGGAGGTGCTCCAGGCACGCAGCAGCAGTTCCCCTGCGGCCTGTGGAGAGGCCCCTGGTGGAGCAGGCTGTCCCCCTGCAGCCCATGGGTCCCACATGGAGCAGATCTCCACGCTGCAGCCCGTGGAGGAGCCCCCGGTGGAGCAGGTGGATGTGGCCTGGAGGAGGCTGCGGCCTGTGGAGAGCCCCCGCAGGAGCAGGCCCCGGGCCAGAGCTGCAGCCCATGGAGAGGAGCCCACGCAGGAGCAGGGGGTCTGGGGGGACTGCCCCATGGTACAGACCCATATTGGAGCAGTTGTTGAAGAGCTGCTGCCTGTGGGCAGCCCCCGCAGGCTCAGTTCGGGAAGGACGGCATCCCGTGGGAGGGATCCCACGGGGAGCAGGGGCAGAGAGTGACTGTGAAGGAGCGGCAGAGACAAAGCACTAGGGACTGACCACAGCCCCCATTCCCCCTTCCCCTGTGCCGCTGCAAGGTAGAAGAAGGTGGATGAGGGGAAGGTGTTTTTAATTGGCTTTTATTTTCTCACAGTTCTAGTCTGCTAGTTATAGGCAATAAATTATATTAATCTCCTTATGCTAAATCTGTTTTGCCCGTGACAATAATTGTTGAGTGATCTCCCTGTCCTTATCTCAACCCTTGACCTTTTCCATTGTATTTTCTCCCCTTTGTTTTCTTTCAGGAGGGCAAGTGAGAGAGCAGTTGTGGTGGAGTTTAGCTGCATAGAAGGGTAAAAACACCACACGTGTTAATATTGCATTTCCACTGAACTCTAAAGAGCCCCACAAACTCAGAGACATTATTTTATCTAAAACCACTGTTAAGCTTTTAAAGGTGACCAATATAGATTACACACCAAAATACTTTCAGTTTGTATTTTTGTCCTTGTTCTCAGTGAAGATGTTTTCAGAAAACTAATTGATACTAGACCCTCCAGTCTCCACCTTCTAATTATCTAATTAGGCACAGAAGTGTAACACAAATCACCAGGCTTTTTTTTTTTTTTTCCCACATTTATTTATTTGAGCTCTTCTCCCTAAGTAAGGTTATCTTGCTTCCTGAATTTTAATTTATTAAGTGTTTCACCTGAAAGCAATCACCCTTGCAGTCAATTCCCAGAATAAAACATCTGCATTTTCAATTCAGACAGCCTATAAATGAAGAAATACACTAGGGAAACAGAATTATGTTCTCTTTCAGAAGGCAGAGGTGTTTTACTAAGATAGTATTCTGACATGAGTCAACCTGTTCTGCATTATGAATAAGCTTAGTTTTGAACTGGTCTATGGATGAGACAATTAACATATGTTTCCTCAGCTCAGCTCCTAAGTTTCTCATGCTTCAGATCTTCTTTAGTAATCCTTTTTCCTATACTAATTGACCTTTACATGGGCTACTTGAGACTTCTAAGTCTTTTGAGTGATAGCACTAGTGGCCTTCAAGTGTTCCTGAAGCACGAATTTACATGACAGTTGTAGTTTTAGTGCTGTCCAAAAAAGCACATCTTACAATTCTACAAGGATGAACTCAATAAGTTATTCCTACTGAGACCTTAAGATTGCCTTGCATTTGAATGACTTATTTATGTTTTAAGGTAAAATTGATACACATGGCAAATTCTATCATAACAAAATAATCCATGGAATTAATTTTCTTAATATAATATGCATGAGCAATCTACATTTACATGTTAGATGCACGACTACAGTTATCTCTAACTTATTAATCAATTTGCATTTAATTTTTTTATTTTACTTTGTGCGTGGATTGAGAGACAGCAGGCAAACAATAGTACAAACCAAAGTACATATCTGATGAACAGATAATGTCCTAAATATGGAGAAATTTCTAGTTATTATCAATCAACCCTATTTCCAGCATTCCCATTTAAGTGCAGGAGGTATTATTTACTTAAGGGAGGACAATTACTTTTCCTTTTACAGTACAGAAGGCAAACTTTAACTTCTCAAACAAAGGATACCAGCCTATATATCAAAGACCAACTAATCCACAGCAACAGCAGTGACCATGCTGAGGCTTAAGTTCTGCTTTGTGCAAAGTGACTCAACATCCCTAGTTGCTAGCACATGCTGAGCTAGATGCTGCTATTACTGTTGTGCTTATACAGTGAATGAGAAAGGATATATTAAAACACATCATGATGTTAGGACAAAACCAGGGGAGATAACCTCCTACAATCAAATACAATGTCTTAGCAACACTGCCGATTTTGACTGTTACTTGCTGTAATCTTCATGAAATGACAGGAGCTGTAAATACTCATTTGTTTCAATTGTCTCATTTATCACTACTGTCCTCCACATACTCAGTTATTCAGAAAAATAAAATGTTAGAAATAAAATAGATGTCAGCAAGTTTTTTTTTTTTTTTTTCCAAAAATATTGTTTGTGAAGCCTTACCTAAAGCGTTAGAGGAGACAGAACAGGCTTTAGTTGTTCTGGGCTAAATACTATTGATTATTGTTTTACAAAAGAAATGATCTAAATGTTTAGATGAGTGCTTACCTGACCAAGACGCTATAGTTATAAAATCGTTTGTTTTGCTGTTCTCACATAAAGATAGTTTTGAAACTTTGGTAACAGTGACAGAAGAGTCAGGTTATTGAGTTTAATTTGTATACTTTTCTCTGGAATCTGAAGTCTGGATCTGGAATCTGGATCTGAAGTCATCCATACGGAAGAAGTAGACCTAGCCCACAAAATCAGTTTTGTAGTTAACTACAAAAGCAGTTAAATAATTATTATGTTTCACACTGATTTTTACTGTAGATAACAAATACCAAAGGAAATCTGGAATCAGTGGAACTACTGTTTGAGCTGAATGGAAAGATCAAAAGAAGAAAACACATTTGTCTGATTTTTGTCCTCTTTTTACAGCAGTTTCTGAGTATCTTGCTTAAGCAGAAGTTCACCTGACACACACCCCACCCCAGCTTGGCCTCCGGAGTGGTTATAGGATGAAGTGCTCTGCAACTCCTGTGCATTTAATCAAAGCACCGCGTGTATGCCTACATGTGCCTTTCTGTCCTCCATGCATTCTTATTCTCTCACACATACATACACACACCCTCAGAAGCACCCTTCTTGAAAAAGAAATAATTATAGTCAGTTACAATGTTATGAAATTATTAGGCTTCAGTTTTCAAGGTACATAGTGTGGTGTCATATCTTACTAATACCAAGAACAACAATGCTTTAACCTACACAGAGTGATTCTGCATGATGAATGCAAGCCTGAACTTCTCCTGACCTGAATGGTCTGTCTTCCAGTCACAGCATAGGTAATGCTGAGCAGCAAATTTATTTATTTATTTATTTATTTATTTATTTATTTTTGCATTGCTTGTGTTCACCAACCAGCATTAATCTAATCCCAAATAATAACTCTATTTTTACAACAGATTTTGAGGGTTGCAAATCTGCTGCATTGAAATGAAAGTGAAGCTTTTACAAGTGTTTCCGAGGTGAAAAAAGAAAAAAAAAAACAAAAACAAACAAATCAAAACAAACAAAAATGAAGCAAAGCACAAAGCATAATTAAGACATCTAGAATGGCTCATCACTGTTGCAATATTCTTACAGAATTTGGGTCAGAGTTTATTCTGACTTAATCTGTGTTCTGAACTGGTGACCTGAGCATAGTGTTTTATTGTTAGTCTCTGAATGCCTATTTATTAACTAATTATACATGAACGATCAATCTTTCATTCACTTAGATTATAATAAAAAATTGGGAAGTCTTATGGCAAATGTATATGTACTTATCAATATATTTGTGCAATGTGTGAATGTGAAAAATATGACTCAGTGTGTCAGAAGGTTTCATGCTGAAATTGGCATGTTACTCCCTACCATGTTTGAGAAGATATTTTAGCCCCCAGTAGACTAATGATTTGTTAAGTCAATTATGGGAGATAACACTTCCTCTGCCAAAAGGACATTAACATTTCTATAATGGAGAGGGCAGTCAATAATCTAAGAGAAGGAAAATGAAAAAGTGCTTCCTGAATAAGGTCTAGATCAATAATATTTGCAAGATGGGGACTATGTAATATGACAGAGTCTCTAAGCACCCCTCTCCACCTTCCCAAAAAGGGAACAAGCATGAAAGCTACTGTGGCTTCTTTCAGGGAAGGCAGTCTGCAAATACACAGCATTCAGAGGGATCTGACTACTTAGCTTAGACATGCATCTATAGCTTGCCAGCTGATTGAGAAGAAGAGAGGACAGAATTTTACCTTAGATTAAATGAGGGACATGGAACTACTGGAGTGAGTTCAGAGGAGGGCTACTGAGATGTTTAGGGGACAGGAACATCTTTTGTACAAGGACAGGCTGTGAGCTGGGCCTGTTTAGCCTGGAAAAGAGAAGACTGAGGGAGACCTCATCAGTGTATATAAACATCTGAAGGGAGGATGTCAAGAGGATGGAGCTGGTCTCTTTTCAGTTGTGCCCAGTGACAGGACAAGAGACAACAGGCACAAACTGAAGCACAGGAGATTCTGGCTGTATATGAGGGGGCACTTCTTTACTGTGAGGGTGACGGAGCACTGGAACAGGTCACCCAGAGAGGTTGTGGAGTCTCCTTCTCTGGAGATATTCAAACGCTGCCTGGATGCCATCCTGCAAAATGTGCTCTAGGTGATCCTGCTCGGCAGGGGGGTTGGACTACAGGATCTTCAGAGGTCCCTTCCAACCTCAGCCATTCCGTGATTCTGTGATTTTTTTTTCTTTTCTGTTATCTGTCTTGATGCATTTTTCAATTGTGTTGTCCACCCACAATTTTGTAAATAAATAAGTGTATTTACTTTTACTTTAGCATGGCCTGGAATAGCACTAAAATCATAATAATAGGCTAAGACTTAGAGATTTAACTTCCAAAGAAGTAGAGATAATTTTAGCTAGAGCTATGGACACATCAGTCAGAGGTAAATACTGAAGATCAATGGCCCAGGATTTTCATAAGAAAACAGGGTGTAACTACATTTATCTACATAGGTATTTGAGAACCAGTATTGCAGCATTCTGAGGAGCCCTCACTGAAGTTAACATGATCAAAATTAGTTTGCCAAAAAAAACAATTATTTCTGAGTTTAAGCCTAGCTTCCATTCTGACAGGGTATAGCAGCAACAAAAGAAGCAGACTGGGAAGGCTTTCCTTGGCACTTGGTTTTAGCCAGAGTAAGTAATCATAGACTACTGCCACTTGTAAACTTGGGAAAAAGATCATACTGGAGATAGATCTGGAAGTATAAAGGAGATACATGCCAGCATTATGTAAAATTACAGTGAATCTAGGCTGTGAGAGAGCTGTGACTGTAAGTCTGAATGTCCTTTTTATTATGAGGCACTACCAAGGACTGTTTCATCTTTCACAACTATCCTCAAAATGAAACAAACGTTGCTTAAAAGAAATGTTTGGCCTATTTGCCTGTTTGTGCTGAGCTGTGACATACATCCCAGGTTTGTCCATGGCATTATGAGACTCACAGAGAGCTTGAACCTCCTACATGAAATGTCCTTAGACAGAACCAGTGCAGGGGAGATGCAAAATCTAAACGTGCATTAAATTATGTGATATAGTCTTGTGGGACTGAAGATACCGACAGCAGGTATTTCTATGCTACTGCTCTGTTGTGCCCATTGACAGCACTGAAGATTTTACAAAAAACTGAAATTCCTTGCTTTACCATGCCTGACATATACTCAATATTAGAAAGATGATCAGAGGTCCATCAGATGTCTGGAGAGGAAAGCAGAGCTCTGAGGTCAAAATGTCTTCCCCTTTGCTTTTGTTTTCATATTGTTTTCAGGGTTGGCTTTTCCCTCATTAACAGAGCAACACTTCTGCTTCTCAGAATTCTTTCAGAGCTGTCTTTTCCAATCAATGAGTTATGTTTTTCTCTCCCATTCCCATCACTTTCCCCAGCAAATAACTGCCATGTCTACAGTAAGAGCAAAGTGGATGGCCTTTGCAGAGTATCTGGATCTGGAGGCAGGCCAGGGAGGTCACTTTAAATCTGGAAGTAACTTCAGTCTTCTTCAGAAGCAAAGCATGCCTTCTCTTCTTCTGGCTAGGATGAGACGATGATGTTATTGTAGTTTTAGCCCTTAAGCATTTCCATTTGCTTAATTTCTTTCCTTTACTGATGCTCGGTATAATCTGTTATTAAAAGATACCTTCTTATCCCCCGAAGTCACTGCAGTTTCATGTCAGGTGAAAACATTCCTGTGCACTTTCTTTGAGATTCAACACATCTTTTAAGATGGTTCAAACATCTAAGATGCCATATTACTATGAAATTTAAACCCTTACACTTGTAACTATGATAGCTTTGGCATTGTGCCTCTTATCTTGATAATACAATTTAACATTAGAACCATTTTTTTTTCTTAACTTTCTACCTACAAAAGATTCCCTTGAGCACTTCAGGAACAAAATTTGAAGTACATATGCATACTATCCTGGATGAAAATAGTAAGACGCATGAAAACAAACACACCAGCTTTCTACTGCTTAACCTCTTTGTTTTATTGTTAATAGTAGTAATAGTTTCAGAGGCTGTATTACTACGTCACCTAGCATCTCGGTCATACAAAACAGGATCACACAGATCTAGGTGTTGGGCAGACAGCAGAAAGCCATATCCTGGCAACTTCCTTGTATTCTCCTTGAGTTGCCTGTCCCTTCTCCCACCCGTCATAAACTCTCTTTTTCTCCTGACTACACAGGAAAAGTTCCCTGTTCAGCCATGCCAGTCTTCCCCGCTGGCTCATCTTATGGCACGCTGGGACAGTCCGCTCCTGTGCCTTTAGGACTTCCTTCTTGAGGAGCATCAGGCCCCCTCTGCCCTTCAGGACTGACTCCCAAGGGACGCTCCCTACCAGTGTCCTGAACAGTTCTAAGTCTGCCCTCCTACAGTCCAAGGCAGCAGTGTTACTGACCCCCCTCCTGACCACCAGGAATGGAGAACTCTACCGTGTCATGGTCACTCTGCCCAAGACAACTCCCTACCACCACGTCTCCCACCAGTCCTTCTCTGTTCATGTTCTTAGGTCTAGCAGGGCACCCCCTCTGGCAGGCTCACTGACCAGCTGAGTCAGCAAGCTGTCTTCCATGCACTCCAGGAACCTTCTAGACTGCTTCCTCAGGGCTGTATTGTATTTCCAGCATATATATGCCTGGGAAGTTAAAATCCCCCATAAGAACAAGTGCTGGTGATCGAGCAACTTCCGACAGCTGCTTATAGAAAGCCTCATCTGTCTCTTCATCCTGGTTTGGCGGTCTGTAACAGACCCCCGCCAGGATGTCCGCCTTGTTGGCCAATCCCATGACCCTTATCCACAGGGACTCTATCTTATCATCCCCAACCATGATCTCAACAGCATCGAAACACTCTCTAATATAGAGAGCCACACCACCGTCCCTCCTTAGTTGCTTGTCCTGAAGAGCTTGTAGCCATCCATTGCAGTACTCCAGTCACGGGAGAGGTCCCACCACCATGTTTCAGTTATGGTGACTAGGTCATAGCTCGCCTGCCTCACAATGGCTTCCAGCTCCTCCTGTTTGTGATGTTTCTAGCTTAAGAACTCCATGGAGTCTAAACCAGTAATCTATTTACTTCAGTATTGCACCTTTGACTACACCTGTTTCAACTATTTCAGGACATTTCTAGTGGTGACTAAGAGAAAGCTAGGGAGCAATGGAGTCACATGAAATTATGTTCTCACTACTCACAATAATTAAAAAAATAGCTTATAGATTCAGCAGAATGATTTCTATTCCCACCAAATCATTCAAACCACAAGATAAACACTGAGATTGACTTTGAAAGCCTTGCTTTCAATACACATTGTTATGGACCTTATTGATTTGTTTTAGTGTATTTAACACCTTCAACATGAAGCTGTCAGTTCTAAATCAGTCTCTTTCTTTCCTCCAGAATATTGCATAGTTTGTCTGATTTTTCTCTGCATGCTTTGGAGATAATTGTTTGCATTTGCAATGTGTGCAGGCATAACATCTGCCTCAGAGTGAGTTGCTGTGTTCACTACTCAGTGAAGCAATGAAGCATTTGAAACACAGGAACATCGCTCAGACATCGTTGCTAGTTAATGATTCTTCATGCTCTGAATGTTGCATCTCTTGCATCCCATGTCTATTAATCTTAAAATGACATACCTTACTTTATTAGTAATCTTAAAAAAAAAAAAGAAAAAAACTACTGAGAGGAATCTTTCAAGAAATTAATGTTCAGACAATAAGGTATCTTGATCATTCAAAAAAAAAAAAGAAAAAAATATATTTAGATAATTATTCTCTCTGTGTTCTTCTATAAACAACAGACATGTAACTTGGAGCTAGTCATGGTTAATCGACCTTTGTATACTGAACTCAGAATTATACAAGGTCCTGCTGCTCTCTTCTAACTTCATCTTTTTTTTTTTTTTTATTTTTAAAGTCCGTCCTGATGTCTGGATTTGTGGCAAGGATTAGATTAGTAGGGTGTTGTGGTTTAACCCGGCTGGCAGCTAAACACCACACAGCCGTTCGCTCACCCTCCCCCCTCCCTCTCTGGGATGGGGGAGAGAAACGGGAAAGTGAAGCCTGTGAGTTGAGATAAAGACAGTTTATTAAGACAGGAAAATAATAATAACAATAATACTAATAATAGTGATAATGGTAATAGTATTAACAATAATAATGTGTAAGAAAACAAGTGATGCACAATGCAATTGCTCACCACCCGCTGACCGATGCCCAGCCTATTCCCGAGCAGCCGGCCCCCCACCCCGGCCAGCCACCCCTATATATTGTTTAGCATGACGTCAGATGGTATGGAATACCCCTTTGGCCAGTTTGGGTCAGCTGTCCTGGGTCTGTCCCCTCCCAGCTCCTGCTGCACCCCCAGCCTGCTCGCTGGCAGGACAGAGCAAGAAGCCGAAAAGTCCTTGGCCTGGTGTAAACACTGCTCTGCAACAATTAAAACATCAGCATGTTATCAGCGCTCTTCTCATCCTAATCCAAAACATAGCAGCCTACCAGCTACTATGAGCTACTTAACTCTGTCCTAACTGGAACCAGGACAGATATCCACCCCTTATTCCATACCATTTATGTCATGCTCAGGTTACACTCTGTCCAATACATTCTAATTAATCACCATTTTCATCTATGATATATAGCAATCATGGTAGTGATGACATACATTATTATATAATAATTAACATACTACAATTCAACTCATGGGCTATTCTCACCCAGTATCAAATCCCCTTGAGGTACACACCGGACCTCCCCATTCTTTTGCATTACCCACCAAGTGCATCCAGGTCCCTGAGCAAAAGCAATTCCACGAATGGGTTTGCCTTTTCCTGAGGCAGGAGTAGCCCAGACTGTTTTACCCAGCATGTTTCTTACGTGCACTACAGGAACTTTATCCCCTTCTACAGTGCGTAACAGGTTTGATTGGGCAGGTCCAGCTCGGTTGGCAGATCCCCTGGTATTGACTAACCAGGTGGCCTTTGCCAAATGTGTATCCCAATTTTTGAATGTCCCAGCACCCATTGCTTTCAGTGTAGTCTTCAACAGTCCATTGTATCGTTCAGCTTTTCCAGAGGCTGGTGCATGATAGGGGATGTGATACACCCACTCAATACCATGTTCTTTGGCCCAAGTGTCTATAAGGTTGTTTCGGAAATGAGTCCCGTTGTCTGACTCAATTCTCTCTGGGGTGCCATGTCGCCATAAGACTTGCTTTTCAAGGCCCAGGATAGTGTTCCGGGCGGTGGCATGGGGCACAGGATATGTTTCCAGCCATCCGGTGGTTGCTTCCACCATTGTAAGTACGTGGCGCTTGCCGTTGCGGGTTTGAGGGAGTGTGATGTAATCAATCTGCCAGGCCTCTCCATATTTATATTTCAGCCATCGTCCTCCATACCAAAGAGGTTTTGACCGTTTGGCTTGCTTGATTGCAGCACATGTTTCACAGTCATGAATAACCTGTGCTATAGTGTCCATGGTCAGGTCCACCCCTCGATCACGAGCCCATCTGTAGGTTGCATCTCTACCTTGATGGCCTGAGGTGTCATGGGCCCATCGGGCTATAAATAATTCACCTTTATGTTGCCAGTCCAGGTCCACCTGAGCCACTTCAATCTTAGCAGCCTGATCCACCTGCTGGTTGTTTTGGTGTTCTTCAGTAGCCCGATTCTTGGGCACATGAGCATCTACATGGCGTACCTTTACAACCAGGTTCTCTACCCGGGCAGCAATATCTTGCCACAATGCCGCAGCCCAGATGGGCTTGCCCCTGCGCTGCCAGTTGTTCTGCTTCCATTGCTGTAACCACCCCCACAGGGCATTTGCTACCATCCATGAATCAGTATAGAGAACTGGCCACTTTTCTCGTTCAGCAATATCTAAAGCCAGCTGAATGGCTTTTACTTCTGCAAACTGACTCGATTCACCTTCTCCCTCAGCAGCTTCTGCAACTCGTCGTGTAGGACTCCATACAGCAGCTTTCCATCTCCGATGCTTTCCCACAATACGACAGGACCCGTCAGTGAACAAGGCATATTTCTTCTCATTTTCTGGTAGCTTGTTGTACAGGGGGGCTTCTTCAGCACGAACCACCTCCTCCTCTGGTGATATCCCAAAGTATTTGCCTTCTGGCCAGTCCATAATCACCTCCAAGATTCCTGGGCGACTGGGGTTTCCTATTCGAGCCCGCTGAGTAATCAGTGCAACCCACTTGCTCCATGTAGCATCAGTTGCATGATGCGTAGAGGGGACCCTTCCTTTGAACATCCAGCCTAGTACCGGCAGTCGGGGTGCCAGGAGGAGCTGCGCTTCAGTACCGACCACTTCCGAAGCAGATCGAACTCCTTCATATGCTGCCAATATCTCCTTTTCAGTTGGAGTATAGCGGGCTTCAGATCCTCTGTATCCCCGACTCCAAAACCCCAGGGGTCGACCTCGAGTTTCCCCAGGTTCTTTCTGCCAGAGGCTCCAGGTGGGACCATTCTCTCCGGCTGCGGTGTAGAGCACATTCTTTACATCTGGTCCTGTTCGGACTGGCCCGAGGGCTACTGCATGAACTATTTCCTGCTTAATTTGTTCAAAGGCTTGTCGTTGCTCAGGGCCCCATTCAAAAGCATTCTTCTTACGGGTTACTTGGTAGAGCGGGTTTACAATCAGACTGTAATTTGGAATACAGGTACAGCAGACTGGAGATTAAGGCAATCAACATCGTGACTAGCAACTATTAAGCAGGTCCAATACTTATACCAATTTTAGTTTAACACACTCTGGTCAGATTTGTCGATATCTCAACCCTTCGGGCCCCACGTTGGGCGCCAAAAAGACTGTTGTGGTTTAACCCGGCTGGCAGCTAAACACCACACAGCCGTTCGCTCACCCTCCCCCCTCCCTCTCTGGGATGGGAGAGAGAAACGGGAAAGTGAAGCCTGTGAGTTGAGATAAAGACAGTTTATTAAGACAGGAAAATAATAATAACAATAATACTAATAATAGTGATAATGGTAATAGTATTAACAATAATAATGTGTAAGAAAACAAGTGATGCACAATGCAATTGCTCACCACCCGCTGACCGATGCCCAGCCTATTCCCGAGCAGCCGGCCCCCCACCCCGGCCAGCCACCCCTATATATTGTTTAGCATGACGTCAGATGGTATGGAATACCCCTTTGGCCAGTTTGGGTCAGCTGTCCTGGGTCTGTCCCCTCCCAGCTCCTGCTGCACCCCCAGCCTGCTCGCTGGCAGGACAGAGCAAGAAGCCGAAAAGTCCTTGGCCTGGTGTAAACACTGCTCTGCAACAATTAAAACATCAGCATGTTATCAGCGCTCTTCTCATCCTAATCCAAAACATAGCAGCCTACCAGCTACTATGAGCTACTTAACTCTGTCCTAACTGGAACCAGGACATAGGGTGAAAAACTTAGCAGATGTGAATAAAAATCCACAATAAATTCAGTGTAGAGGGGTCATGAACAAATCTAAAATGGTGAACTAATTAATTTAGACCCAGTCAAGAATCAAGAAAGAGTTTGCAATCTGCTCAAAATGAGGGTGTAAATCAAATGGTTGATATATTCTTAAGAGGCTGTTGGGGAACATTCTAAGGAAACTATTTCTATCCAAATTTTAAACAATATACCTGGACTCATTTTGGCATTTATTCAGTACTCTAGCTAAAACATTATCACTTGTAACTTATTTGTGCTTTCTACAGTCAAGGTTCTTATATAACAAGATATGTTTTAGTGATTAAGCTCTTTGTGTGAAACACTGTGTGGTAGTCTTAAAAGAAAAGCTGTGAAGATTTGCAGTAACCTGTATAGCATGGCATGGGAGTTACACTGTAGAGCTTCCCAATAGGATTTGACTAGCTTTTCTTTCTTAGATCTCAATGCAAACTAAATAGAGTGCTTTGCATTAAATATCACCTTTGAAAAAAAAATCATCTTGAAGGCTGCCATCAATGAAAAAGGAAGAAAGAAAAGGCAGCAGGGAAACTCTAGCACAGTGAACTATCCTTTCAGTACAAATGCCTCCAATAGTTAGAGAAAAGTTAGGGTCTCGCTGCTTTTTGAATAGTGCAATACTCTATTATAATATTTACTTGGAATTAAACATTTTCTCTCAGAATAAAACACAAAGCTTCACCTCAACAAATTTTATAGTAATTTTAAAACTTAAAAAGACATTAAACCATGTCAAAAAGGAAAAATTAGGATTTTAAAAAGCCACTTATCCGTATCAAAGAGGATCATAATGAATTCTGAGTGGCAAGACTCAGAAAACTCTTACCAAGCTAAAACCTGAATTTTATGATTTAATTAAAAATACTTTTAAATTACCATTTTTTTAATTTTTTTTTTTCCCCCAAGGCCATACAATACTAAAGTACTTAATATTTGTGTTTCAGTATACTAAAACATATTAATAGGTACTAAGTTTGAGGTGTTTTTGTCAAGTTTTTGCAAGTCTATTCTTTGTCTTCAGGTGTTTGAACTGGTTTAAAAGTCAAAATGAGCATTTAGAAATGATTCCGTTGTTGTGTTGTTGTTGCTGTTGTTGTCACCATTTTGAACAAAAAGAAAAATAGAAAAAAAGAATAGTGTATTTTGAAAATACAAGGATCATACATAATTCCCAGAAATATCCTTTCCAAGCCAACAAAAATGTAACATTTTTGGAGGTTCTCCTGGAGTCAGTTAGATTTCATCTTTCTAACAACTGTTGTTGAAGATGGCACTGAGAACACAAGATTGCAAGACAAGTGGAACAGAAAATTGCTAAATTACATATTCCTTAAAATATATAAGTGGAAAGCAAAAGAGAACATGATTTATCTAGCTTCAGAGAAATGGATTGATTTCTGCATAAAAAACAGCTTCTAGGGCTGTATTTATTTTGTCTTTAGAGATGATTCTTGTTTAACGGTGCTTATTTCAACTGAAGCAAAAGAAAAATCATTTGCATGTAATCCATCTCTTTCAAAGATCGTAGAAATTAGTCATTCAGTAAACTTGTCTTTGTATCAGACTATATACGAAGGAAGAAAATGTATCCGACCTCAAGAAAAACAAACTTGTTAAGCAACACTGGAAATCTGGCAGATCTGCAGTGACAACAGCATGATATACTGACAGAATTTAATTTATATATTGAGAATGTGGAACTGACTTATCAGGTACTGCACTACAAAGTGGATATAAAAGTGAGACTTAAATAACACCATAAAAGTTTATCTTAACTAACCATATTTACAAAGTGTGATAGCGGCCAATAACAGATTTATGAAGAATCTACCTCAATCTCACATTTTTATTTCTTCTTATTCAGAAGTTATTTGATGCCAGTATCATCACAGATGGTTTGACTTGGTGTGTTGCACACAACATTGTTAGTTAATGATCCCACTTTCATATGCCTATAATTATACATACATGTACATATATGTATATATATGAAGATTTTAGCATGGTTTGTTTCCAGTATATTCGTTATCTTCCATCCACTCCTTTAATCAGCATTCTAGCAAAAAGCACTGAATGTTTTTTAACATAGCAGACATTCACCCTACTGAGGATGCAAGGAAGTATATGTTGCATTTTCATTCAGTTTAAATAGGAATGACTTAATATTAAACAATGACAAAGCTGTATTACGAAATGTTTTTGAGTATTACAATATTTTTTTTTCTTTTTATTTATTGCCCGTTAATTATGAGTGCATCGCATCAAGCACTGAACTCTTCTTAAAATGCTGGCGTTAGTGCTCAGGTTTGCAGAAGGCTTCCCAAATAATCCAGAACAGAAATATGCAAACATATACCACTTGCTGTTTTGGAGATAAAGGTGTAGGAAACCAACCTTCAGAATGTGCCTATTGAAATAGAGTGGGATAGAAAGCATTGTAATAACATTGCCAAAGGGAGTAAGTTCTCAGGGCAAATCACACACAGTTCAAATACTAAATCTTGTTTTGCATTCCAGCAAGCAGAAAAAAGGGAGACGCAACCAAGAAAACAGACATCATCTTAGATTAGTCCAACGTAAGTGAAAGAAAGAAAGCAAGCCGAAAATTGTAGAAGAGTTGATTTCACTACATGTTTATGTTAATAGGGTATTTGACTTTTGAATGCTTCATAAACCTTGTTATGTTCAGTGCTATTTGAGGTAGTAAAACAGCTGGAACTCTGCCAGAAGCTTTAATTGGAATCAGCTTAGCAGGAGCTGACAAGGTTTCCCAGTGTTTAGTTTCAAACTTATTATAAAAATGCAAAATTAAGTGCTATTTATTTTCTATTCCTCTTTGGTGTACACCCATAAAGGTGAGACATAACTACGCTAGAAAATGGAATCATTTTTTCTTGTATGCCCCAGGCCAATGTTTTGAAGGGGGCAGTGTGGGCACTGTCACTTAAAATTAGACATTTCCTCATGCAGGAGGCTGCAGAGGCCCTCCAGAGAACTCTCTGCTTTTGCACATCTTGTTTATTGATTAGGCCAGCATGTCAGATGGCCATGATAACACCTCTGTTAGCTGTATGCGAGTAGGCAATGGGTTCAGAGTGTACTAACAAAGAAATGCCAGGGGAGCAGCCAGAATATTTCCCCTAACGATAACATAGGGGGCTACAGACCAGGACATCTAGCCCTACAGAAGGAAGGAATTATTGTTTTCTGACACTGGCCCTGCAGTCTTGTCTGT
Source organism: Anser anser (assembly GCF_964211835.1). Classification (NCBI taxonomy): domain Eukaryota; kingdom Metazoa; phylum Chordata; class Aves; order Anseriformes; family Anatidae; genus Anser; species Anser anser. The sequence continues at coordinate 56,680,938 of NC_139721.1, forward strand.
ACTGGAGGATCTGAGAGACAGAATTCAGTCCCAGGAAGCAACCAGCAGTGTTTGAGCCTTTGAAAATGTTCGAAGCCTTTGATCCAGAACTATTAAGAAAAGAATGTTCATTCATTATCTATAACTACAAATTAATAGATAAAAAAAATCTTTCTCCCTTCAGATTATCTGCATGATCTCTTGGAATTCTGTACTTGTTAAATGTAGGTCATATAGACATGTAACAAATATAGATAAATGACTTCTACCAAGGCTGTTAAGACAGGAATGAATCCCAGGATAACACTACATTGTCAAGAGGCCAAAAGTAGTCAAGAAAGTCATGTCTGGTAAACACAGCTTACACAATTTTAATAGAAAATCTTCACCTTGAGAAACTTCTAGTTCATGGAAAAATCCCCCTCCTCTCCCTCCGATCTCATGAAATCATGTTTAGTAGGCTATTTACCTGCACTAACAAACTCCACCACAAACACTACCGCTGCATGTAATGCAGTTCCTTCACAGCTTCTATATTTAAATAGATACCTGAAAGTAAGAATAGGAAATAGCAAAAGTCTTTGTTTGCTGTTGGTATTTGGTTTGAAACATCATGGCTGGTCAGCCTAAAGGTACTGACTGAGGCACAACAATTTCTCCAAGGCCAACAGAGTATTTTGATAGCCTTGCTCCCAGCCGCAAGCTCAGGTTTTGTAAAGACCTGAATCAGAAGGCTACACCTGTAATCTCAGACCCAGGAATGTTTTTGAGTTCTCTGGCCTGACGGTCTGAGGGAAAGCCAGAGCATCTGACAACTCATCACTAGCCTCGTGCTGCAGACCAGCAAATATTTTTTTGACAATCCTTGTAAAAGGCCACAGGCTTTGTATTGACCTAATAGATAGTGCAGTGCTTCAGGACTTGTTTGGCTTGCTTTGACCTGAGCTGATTTTTAGCTTATTTTAGGTATCATTGCAATGGTCTACCACTTGGGTTCCTACTGCCTAAAGTTGCCTTAGTTATTTTTTTCTTCCAGTTGCACAGTACAATCCCTAGCATTAATTAATAGACAGTAATAATAACTAGTGATTCTGTGTAGACTGAACTCCTGATGACCCTAGAAGAAAAGTGTAGTCTAAGAAGGTATAGCACAGCATGATATGATACAGGCTTCAGACATTAAAAAAATATAATTCTCCATGTTCTGTCATTGCTCACTAAAGGGATGCAACCCTTAGAGTCAGTTCTGGTGACTATCAGTTCTGGTGTTAACAAAGAATGGAAAAACAAGCGTAATGTGGAATTCAAAACCAGTGAAGAAAGTATGAGAAAGCATTAGATAATGTAAAAAAATAATGCTGAATGAACCCGAAATTGAACAGAGAAGCATCTACAGTATCATTTTCCTAATCCTCCTGTCAGAGGTCAGCATGCTGAGGAATCATGGTACCTCTCTCCCCAACTCTTCTTGAAGAATCGCGGTACCCAGCAGGGCACTGGAAGGTGAACATAACACCAGCGAAAAGGGAAGTTTGTGTGTAACACCTGTAGCAATGTTATTAATGAGATTTTTCTGTAATAATTAGGTAATTTGGACTATGAGCTTCAAAAGTCCAAATTTAGTCCAAATTTAATTGCAACTGGAACAATAACACTTTGTTGTGTTTGATTAAGCTGTTATAACTTTAATTAGAATAACAATAAATTCTTGGCTCAGCATGAAAGCTGTGATCCCTTTTTTTCCCAGAACAAGATTTTGAGTGTAATACTGTGCACCAGATACATGCACCTTGGTTTCTCTGGAAAGGAGCACACGAGTCTGTGGCACAGGGACAATAAGGTCTATATCTGAAAACAGATCATATCATATGATTATGTATTGATTATTCCTTTAATGCTAAAGACCATTCATTGTCTATGCCAGCTGCTGCTTACTTCAATCCTGTATTTGCTGAGATTACTAATTTTATGTATTTAGTAGTGTCTTGGGAATCTCATCCTGCAGGAAAGTGATAAAATCTAGTGATTTAAACTCTCTCCTGCCTTAATAAATTACTATATGAACTAGTTGTATTGTAAATGAACTTCAGTCTGTGTCTAGGAATATCCGTAGATATCAGCAAGACTGTCATTTGGTAACCTTTAGCTAATGAGACAGTAAGGAACAAAATTAGATAAAATGCTTCTACCTCATCCAGATGTAGACTTGACTAAGAAGAAAAATTGCCCCAATATTCTATCATTTCCTGAAATTGTATACCCAGGTTCCTGAGTAACTACAGTAATTCCACAAAAATGTAAATAAAGAAGGTTGTTTTCTTTTTGTACTCTCTGACAGATGTCCAGATTGACTCTGATGGTAAAAAAAAAAAAAAAAAAAAAAAAAAGCAAGGCTCACCAGCTGTCTTGGTTTATGGTATGAGGTTGGTAAATAAGCAGCAATATGAACAGCAATATGGAGCCAGGTTTTGTTTACAGTCTGTTTGTCTTCTTTTGTGCAAAGACTTTTGTCCTCCCCTTGCTAAAGGGTAGTGGAGAGAATAAGTTGGACACAGCTGGGTCAATTGTTTTTTGTTCTAGGGTGCAAATGAAAGCAATCTTCTGTGTTAAGCATGTGGCTGATAAAGTTCTGTATGTTCCACGGCTACAGTGATACTTCAGTCAGGAACACCGTTCTTATCATCAGGTAGAAAAAGGAAGGAACACGGGTCACATCAGTAAGTATTTCTATGCTATGTCACTTCATTTTCAGAGTCTGCAAAGATAAATGCTATTCATATACATTTTCTCTGCACTATTATGACTTCATTACAGTGGCAATGAAATTTCCTTTCCTTAGGTGCCAGAAAGGGCAGTAACAAAGGTAAGAAAGAGTTTATCTGAAGGCCTGAAATCATTCTCTTGTGGAAAGAAACAAAGCTGAACAGTGTTGTCTAACTGAACAGCTGACAAGAGGTTAGAAGATCCAGTCACTACCACTGGACAGCAGGCAAGGCCAAACAACAAGAACTGAATGGAGGGGAAGCAAGCAGAAAACAAACTGTAAAATTAGCTTTGCACAAAGGCAGAGGAATACATCCAAAAATCTTAAAAGGTACTTCAAAACTAGATGACTAATTCTGAGCTTTGCATGTTTGAAGTTCATATTTGATTACTTTCCTTAAATAGAGTGGTGAATACACAATACCTGTGCCTTCCTAAATCTCTCCTCTCCCTTCTGTTTCCACAGAGCCAAGTGCTTTAAGTGAAGTATATATGAATGCTGTTAGAGCATCAGAAGATGCTATATTGTCCAGCTATGCAGTCACTTTTCAAGGAAAAAAAAAGTTTGTGAACATGGAAAATAATGCAATTCCTTAAGTCGTATCAGTATTTTAGTGCTATGCGTGGTCAGAGAAACAATCTGTAGCCAATAACACAGGCTCAGGTGAGGATCTTAGTGAAGTAGCATTTTTATTTGCAATTGCAATGGTGGGTGTCCTGCAAGCAGGAGCACAAAGCAAAAGTATACCATAACCTTATGTTTCCTATTATCCGACACTTGATTCCTCCCATTTCCTCACTGGCTGAGTACTACAGGTTCACAAACTACTCGACGCTTATTACTATACCATGTATGTACAATTTGATTTGACCAACTGTTAATTTCTCCTTTTTTTTTTCTTCTTTTGTGAATGCCCGTGATTTTTTTTTTTTACTGATTTTGCACTGCTCATCTTGTTTTTCTTAGCTAACCTCCTTACTTTGGGACAGTGGGACCTTCCCCTTACCTGCTTAACATACTCCCCACTGTTATGCCACTGTTATACCTGCACAGTCACTTTTGAATATGCAAGGTTAGTAGAATTTTCCACTGCAAAAACACATTCTAGTGCAAAAACACAACTTCGTTTCTCACAGTGGCTAGCTTGCTTCATTGGAATAGTTTTGAATTCTCTATGTAGACATCTGTTTTGCACAGTACATTCACCTATTAAGGATACATATTTTTCCCCTCTAGATAGGCGTGATACACAGCATGATCTAATGTGTCCATATCATACAATGCAGTTGAATCAGCTAGGCCATGTAATGATCAAGATTAATTTGTGCATGCATTTTTTCTGATCTGTGGCAGCCACTGCAGAGACTAGAAATAGAAGCACTCAGAAGCTGACTTTAGGAAAGGAAGCAATTGGACAAAGTGTGAAATACTAGGCAGCTTTCTCTTTTAGAGATTGTACAATAGATGTTACAAGAGAACCTGATGACCAACAGTGTGTATAAACTCTATGTACTTTTTAAAGAATCTACAACTTGGTGTGTGTTCAGTGAGCAGAGGACAGAGAGGGGGAAAAAGCACTGCTTGATCAAGATTAGAGAGATTAGATCTTCCTGAAGACAAATGAGGGTGCTTGTTGAAGGCACTATAGCTTAAAAACAACGCTCAAATGTTTACAGACAGAGATTACAGCTGTTGACAGCCACTTTAATGCCTAAGTCACTAAAAGTGGTGCTGAAGCACTCTCACCATATACTCTGTCTCTATTGATTACACATGCCTCTGTTGAGGTGACCATACCAGGACTATACTTTTGACGAACTCTCAGCTCCAGGCAAAGCTTTTTTGCTTGCTCAGACTCATAAAACCATAGGAAGAAGGTTATGTTATCTGGATAACAAGGCTGCAGCAGTTCTGGTGCTAGAACTAGGCTATAGTGTCCCATACAAGAGAGCCCTTTGTTACTTACTCGGGTTATGAGCAGAGTAGAGCATCTTCATACAACCCCCCGTTAGCCATACTGCCTGTGCTATGTATGAGAAAAAATCTTTGCTTCTTAAATTAATCCCATAATGTCTAAACTGGCCTTTTTTCCTCTAAATCTATGAGTTCTGTAACATTTCAAAAGGCTGTAAATATTTCAGTAGGACATATCCTTTACAAACACTAAAGCTGGGCAAATCAGTCACTTCATGTACGAGCACATGATCTACCCTGCATGTCCTGCAAAGTGCTACCCTGTAAAACGCACTTTGGCTTCTGAGAAATGTCATGGAGAATTTTTCTGTTTGCCAAGGTTTTTCTTACCAGACCCTACTTACTGTAAGGAAAAGTAGCTGTTAGCATGATATTATTTATTTCTAATCTAAATGCCTCCTTAAATTATTGTGACTATACAAATAGTTATACATATGAATAGGAAAGTAGCTGTACAGGTGGCCATGTGTGTGACAGAAATCTGATTGCTACCGTGTGTGTTTTTTTTTTTTTATTATTTTTTTATAGCTATGAAGCTATAACATGAAAAAATCAGAAATGTAGAAGCTATACTGCAGGAATTATTTTACTAAACAATCACATAAAAACAAACAAACAAACAAACCTCAAGATATAACTTTAAGGGGATTTCTATATTTAAGATGAGTTTGATTTCTTAGGAAAAAAAATGGTAATTTGCAGATTGCTGAAGTTTGTGACATTCATGTCACAGAAAGTGTATTCAATGTATCATCACTTAGTGCAGTACACTTTATTTGCTGGATAATCTAGTTGCTTGCCACTTCTGGCAGGATGATGCAGGAAACTGCTGTCAGCTGCCAGTGTTTCCTGCCTTTCAAAACTCTCTGTATTGAGAGAACAGCAAGAAGATGAACTTGTACAAGGGACTGAAAGGTAGTCCCTCAGCCACTCTGATAATTTAGGAAATGTAGTTGCCTGAGTGAACACTTTATTGCAGGTGTTTGTGGTTGGTTAAATAAAGGAATATAGTTTACTGAGGTCAAGACTATAATGTATACTTCTATTTATGTGCCATATGGATCAATTTTGTGGCAACATTCCTGTACCATAGCATGCACACATATAGCATTAAATACACTTTTGAGGAGTTAGCACAAGTTATAAAGCAAAAAAGGTGTTTTTATTTATTTTTTATTTTATTTTCCCATATCTAGGGTAGAAAGGTTCTAGTATGTGCTGTGATGTGCACTTAACATGAGATAATCTCATTGGATTCTCACAAGCTATGAACAGGTAGACCAGTATCATTAGTTTCCTTCTACAAGAAGAAATTATTGTTAAATAAAGACATAGTCTGCCTCTCTTTCAGAGGAGTGAGGAAAGTAAAGAAGAAGAGACACCTCTGTGTAAAAATGGGCAGATGTGAATTGTCAGTACTGGTTCCTTTTAATCAAGTAGAGAGAAGGTCCTGATAGACAGGAACAAGTCTAAGGCATAGTTTTTTTGAGGAAGAAATATTACTGCCATTTTCTTGTCTGGACATATAACACAATGAAACCAGAAAACAAGGTTGAATGTGTATATCAGCAAGGTTTTCTTTTGTTATGAGGGAACACCGAAAGAAGATTCAAAAACCAATCTTTCTTTCTCTCTCTTATCACAGGGATTATAGACAGACTATTTTTCTCCCTTATCCAATTCAACTGGAGCTTGATGTCTCTTTGCAGCCTGGCAGGAAGAGGTTCAAGTCCAAATAATTTAAACATGTTTAATCTTCCAAAGATCCTAGGTACTCTTCATTTCAGTGAGACCATTGCTCATGAACAGTGGAGGTTAGTCTCCTTAAGTGGAGTTTATTACACTGGTCTTCTGCTTTGCTTTGGTTTGGTTGTTAATTTTCTTTAGTTTGCACACAACTATAGAAATTTTTCATATTGCAGCAGAACTGAACTATTTCAAAATATTGCTTATTTACCGGTAGCATAAATAAGCAATCTTAGTACAATCACTTGATAGTGGATTTTCAAAAGGGTGTGGTGCACTGTTCCTTTAGACTCCCTGGAAAATCCCAGCCTGGGATGTCAGCAGCATACAGGAAATATTAATAATATAGATACGCCAGGAATTTTACTTAATTATTTTTAGGATTTATAAGCATTTAGCTTAATCCCAGGAATTTGGAAACTTAGCTTGGCTTAAGTGCTTCACAGAATTTTCAAGGCATACATTTCACTCTGATAGTCAACATGTTTCTTTCTGTGATCATCTTCCCCCTTGGAAAATATTGTTACTGCAGATCAAAACCTTTTACATAAATCTCTTTTTCTTGTATCTTCCGTAAACTTCAGACAACCCTTCGCTGAAACAATTTTGTCACTTTACAAGGCAATAGTTATAGCCCTCTGATGGGCAGAATTATCTACTTTTTCCACTAAATCTCATTATTTTAACAGATAGAGTGGTGTTTAATTGTCTCCACACTAATGACTCTTGCTAATCAAACTCTTTTTAAAACACTTGGCCGATTCTTTGATAAAGACTGAAAGGATCAGCCAGGCTCTAGGAGTAGTCAGGAGGCATATCCGGTATACCTATCTTTCAGGTTTCTGTCAAGTGTTTCCCTTTGCTTCCTGCACATTAATTTTACAAACATGCATATGTGTGCTTAAGTTATTTTGTTTAACATTTTTCAAGGAGAGCACAAAGTAATAAATTTAGAAAGCTATCTAGGAAAACAAAGTTTTGTTGGAGAATACCTATTAGTTGAACTCAGGATGTTTTCCACTTTCAGATTCAGTGATCTTTCAAAAAATTGGAAGCAAAACTCTTAGAGAGTCCTATGTGCCTACTGTGGAGGCACCACAGTCCAAACCTACAGCTGTGGGGCAGGAGTTGACTGACACGCCAGGACTCACCACTTTGACAGTGGGCTCAGGTGTTGGGGATTTTCCATGGACTATGGCATTTTTGCTAATCAGAGGCTCCTATGCTGCTTGCTATGCAGCTGATGTAAAACCCAGTTTAAACCCGGGGTATCCTAGCTTTGGCTCTGTCCCAGGGGCTGATTAATTCCAGACTCCTTTTTCAAAAACAGACAGAAACCCGTTATTTTTTATTAGCATGGGCTTTCTAAATTCAGGTCTTCTTCAGAGTAGTACGTAAGTGGCTACTGCAGCTACATAAAACTCAAGCTCTTTGTGAATATGAAAAATTCAAATAACCAGGAAGAATTTCCTCCTTTGTAGAACCAGAAACCTTATTACCCACTTATTCACTTTTATCAATGCTTTGTGATCCTTTGATAAAAGACCCTGTTTATTATTACGTTACATTTGTTCTACACAGTGTGTCAAGGCCTGAGTTCGGCCCTGCATTATGCTTCTTAAACACTGTCAATTGCAGTGTCTGGCATTCTGGAAATAATTTATAACATCTGTGTTTAAAACCAGTGCCTCTGCACATTCATTTTTAAATACAACAACAACAAAACAGCAGGAAAAAGGCATAGAAACAGAAGTAACAAATACTTTTGGAAGTAGTCCTAATCAAATTTAAGCTTTTGAATTTTATGACTGAAGCATTTTATGTAAGAACAAAGCCTGGGGAGACTTGTAGGTGATTATTGCACTTGCTTTTTTCATTCTTCCATGTGGATTTAAGAAAAACTTCATTTTTTTTCATACTCCTTGTTGAACTTGTGGAACAGAAAGCAGTCTGCAAAGTGAAGTCTAGCAAAGTTATCACTTACTACCAGTATTATCTCTGAATATATATATATATTTGTTTAATTTTGTTTCTTTTTTCTCTTATCCTAGAGCTATTTTTTCAACCAGTATTCTCCCAGTTTAGTCTTATGACATCATTTGCAGGGCTTATCCAGTATTTTCACTATATAGCAATTTTAAAGTGATTAATATTGCTGGTTCAGTCTTAAAATCATATCCATACAGTGTTTCAGTACTGTCAGTATAACTCATCCTCATAATGTTCTTGTGAAATAAATACTCTAGGCCCATACTACAAATGGAAAATGGCACACAATATACATTTACCATGTTGTAATAAGTTAGCACTGATTTCATGGTACCTCCATGTGAGGCTTCATGTAGAGCTATTTGGTCAGTCCCAGTGCAGGTACTTTGACTCACAGAACCAGTAAGTTATTTTTTTTTCCACCTAAGGGTTATCTAGTGTGGAGTCAGGGTCTGTGATTCTTTTATGCTTTTGTTCCTGAATTTAACTGTAATGGTCTTAATTCTAACCCATGATGTAGGCCTGTGATGCAGGCCTGTGATGCAGGCCTGTGATGCAAGCACACTTCGAGATATGAAAAAGAAAGACCTAGGTCTTCAAAGGTATGTACAACACTTAGTTTCCACTGAACATTAAGTGGAAATTAAGCACCCACATCGCTGTAAGGATCAGGGTCTTTCTGATTTAATCACAGTCCCAAAAGCCGAGCAGGAAACTGGTTCACATGACACATCTAAGGTTAATACTATTGCAACCTGACCATTCTCATTAGGTCTTTCTTCCAAGCTGGTTTGGAAGAAGAGTCTACAGATGAAAGGGTTTATATGCTTTTGATTTAACCAGAATGGTTCCCATTTCTTGAGTGAAAGCATCTCTAGAAATGCTTCATACCTTGTCTACCTGTGAAAGTACCTTGTCTACCTGCATGTTTTTCCCAACATCAGCCTAGGTCTGGTAGCATTTGTATGGAGAAGAGTGTTTGACCTGAACATTACTGCAAACAGAAACAGAATAGCCAATTGGAACAGTAATGCATCTGCACACACTCTTTTGCTGTGTTCATCCCCAAATGTACTTTTGTGGGAGAGCAGCAGACCAAAGAATAGAACATAAAACTAAAAAACCCCAAAGTGTATTATCCTTCGATTTTTTTGTTAACTTCAAAATCAGTTTTTCCTTTTCTTTTTTCCTTTCCAAAGCCATTCTGTACATTTCTGTTACTGCAGTAAAACAAAATAAATTAAACCTTCCAAAAAAAAACAAAACAAAAAAAAACAACAAAAAACATTTCATTGTTAAAAAATATTTCCTACTTCTTTATAATTTGTCCACATACTATCCACATACTTTGGATTGGGTAAGACTGCCAGAGGAATGACCTTGTTCAGTACTTCAATTTATGTTTTTGTCTTCAAGAATTTCAGGTGGCTTATGAGCCAGCAAATGTAAAATACTAGAAGACATCTTAAAGCAAATGCATTTCTTTTATTGAATAAATAGAAAATCCCAGCTTCTTATATGGCAGAAGCCCTAAACTATAACAATATAATAAAATCAAACTGAAATTTCCAGTTTCATGTTATATTTTTCTCTTGTCAGAGGAAAACCTAATAAGCACTGCTTTTGGTAGAAGGCATCTAGAAGAAAAGTAAATCAAAACAAAAATAAGTTAAGGCTTTTATTTATATATTTATTTTGTGCCATTGTGAAGACTTTTATTATTGACATTATTTTATTGAGGGCAAACATATTTTTGAAACAGCTATAGTAAAGCGCCACTTATACAAGCTCTTAAAGTATACTTCAGTACATTGAATGCCTGAGCACAGGAAGCTAAACAGAATATAACAGACCTTCTACAAAACTTGTGTTCAGAATCATTTTTAAGGGGCTGAGGGAAACAAGAAGTGGACTGAGTGAGTGAAGTGGACGTACTGAGGTAGATCTTATTATTTTGGTGTTGCCTGCTTTTCCCAAAAAACATGTCTACATCTTGAGGAAATCTCTGATATAGAGAACACACTAAAAGTACTACATAGCAAGTCAAGACTGTGTCGACCAGCATAGCTGTATGACTAGTTTAAGCAAGGTGAAGCATCCCTGGACATGTAGTTATGTACCCTGTTGAACCAGACAAATCAGTATGATGGTAAATTTTGTACTACAAGATGGACAAGAAGTATCTGGGATAATGTGATAAAGAACATTTATAAACCACAAGATGCATTGTAACTATTGAACTATGCATTGTCTGTGAACATTTTTAAAGTGAGAAAAATATTCCTTTCCTGCTAAATATTTTATGGAAATGTAAGAACAAAACACATTTCGCCTTCGCTGATAGTCTCAACCTTAGTTCCTCTCCCTTCCTGATCCCACATACTTTAGCCAAAGTATTGAATTTGTTCTTAGTTTTTGAGACACCTAAGATGACTTTTGGTGTGTAAGCCAACTCTTACATTTTGTTTTGTGCTGCTTTCAGCAGAAATTTGGGACAATTCCCATATCTCCAGAGGAACACATCTTTTTGTCACTAATAGTGATTTTCTTCCTAGCAATTCTGTTGCAGAATCATAAATGATAGGATCATTTTAGTATGGTGTGTTTGCATAATTTTTGAGGTAAATTGTGATTATATTCTACATAACTGTAATATATTTGCCCGCTGGGGCCTTGACAAATGAAATTCTAATTTTTGTAATATACTGCATAGAAAACCAGTCAATTCATGTTTGAAAACAAAAGACAGCAGGTCCAACAGAAATTGAGAGAAAAAACTAACAGGACAGGAGAGAGACGCTGCTGAGTTTCTTGAGTCTCTCTTCCCAGATTTGTTTATTCATTTATTTATTTATTTTAAAAAGAAACCTGAGCAGTCAGAAAAATATATGAACAAAAAAAGGAGTATTTGGTGCATATCATCCTGTTGTCAAATGAGGCAATGTTCAAAAAGAAGCCTCACATATTTGAAGGATTTTCAGCACTTTAGGTGTTCATAACAATACTATCTCAGATGGAAAGGAATTAGTTTGGGTTCTACACTTTAATGTGAAGCAGAATGTGACATGAGCATTTTGGCAGGCATCATGCTTTATTTGAACAATATTTCACCATTGCTTAAGCAGGAGGTCTTTCCAGTGAGAGGTAAAGTTCCAGTCCCGAATCCCTTTTTGTTAATGTCAGCAGTTCTTGGGAAGACTGTCTTTGATAGATGGCCAACTCCAGTGTGGATGTTCAATTTCCACCTTTTTAAGAGTTTATGTCTTTTTTGGATATATAAGGTATTTTCAAGACATCAGTAGGTATAATGTTGCAGAAATGCCCAATGGTCTGTCAGGTCTGACGTTAATTTGTGTGTATTTCAACAGATCACCATGATGGCAATTCTGAGGAACTTACAAATGAATCCCAATCTCTCTTTCTTTCTCCCTCTCTCTCTCTTATTATTTTTTACATTGTTTCATACCAATAACGACTGCGTTCCCTGGGGCAGGTCTGACAAAAGAGCTAAGGGAGCTAGAGTTATAGGATGGTGTGAAGAAATGAGTGCACTTTGTCATGCAATAAGGGAGGTAACATCTGTCCCACAACAGCTGTTTCTGTCCCTGCATCACCCACTAGATGAAATTATCTTTGTGAATATATTATCAAATTTGTAAGGGACACGATAACACGTATGATGCCAATGTGAGATTTTTTTTTTTTTTCACATAAATTTGTAAACTAGAGTTATAGAAGGAAAGTAATTCTTTAGCAGTGTCTGAAGCTTGTTTTAAACTTGAAGAAAACTAAATATGAGGCAAAAATATGAACTGATGCAGTGCTTTTTATCTCTATGAAAACCCAACAATAATTACCATGTTGACATTCCTGATGCAGTCCAAATTAATCAGTGTGTTTTAATCTGCCTGTTGATATGTAAAAGTTTCCAAAACTTGAGAACCTCTTTTTCCATTTCCTTCCTAGCAGACTAATATGAGATAAAAAAAATAATAAAATAAATCTGTAATTTCATCCCCAAAATAGTTTTTGTCATGCTAGAAAATAACCTGTAAAAATAGCAGATGTATTGTAGCGCATCTTACACTTTACTTACATATATATATTAGAGCTTTGGCAAAGTAGCAAATTGACATAGGGGAAAATAGATTCCTTGAAATGCCCTTGTTTTAAATCTCAGCAGTACTTATACTCATTCCCCATACCTCCTGGTCATCTCACATTACTTCATACTAAAGGATCTGGGTAGCTTTCCAGAGCAGATTTTTAAGTGCAGATGATTTGATGCTGGAACTGTGTGTTTGTCATTCCTGGTAAAGTGGATGATCTAAGATTTCAGTCGAAAGGTGATATAGCAATAGAGGACCATACAAATAATAAATGATAATAATTAATCAGAACAGTCTGAGCATGAAAAGTAACACTATGGAGTTCCCCTAGGTTCCTCTTCCTGACATGAAGAGTTCACCTTGAGAATGAATTGGCAGCTCATTCTCCATACCCATGCAATTTCCAGTCTCCCTGAGAGGCTCTATTAGCAGCAATTGTGTTTGCAATTTGTAGACATGTCAATCACCTAATTTCATATAGGCCACTGAACAATTATTAGAACACAACAATTTGGGTTACTACTGACCCAGGCTGGATTTCAGCTGGTAATTTACATTTGAAAGACTCCATATGGTATTGCAAGGTCTCTGAGCCTGCAGTTTCCAACTGTTTATTTAATTCAGGTATGCTTAATAGTTTTTACACACATTCGCACAGTCTACACAACTTGGTATACGTGAATGGGTAAATGCTGTTGATTTGGCACTACACATGAAAAGCATAGCTTACTAAATTAATTTGTGTGAGCCTAGGACCATTAATCAAAGTGCCAGTGATTTCAGAGTATTCAACTGTTTCTTGGTTTTGTCGGTCTGTGTGTTCAGGCTTAGACTCAAACTTTGGAAATATTTTCATGGATGCTTTTGCCCTCAGTTTTTCTGTGTTTCCTGGCCTGGCTGCCTGTCTAGTCACGGAAAGCTTGATGTCTTTGAAATCCTCTGCCTGTAAGCCGTGGGGAGAGCACTCTGCCAGCAATGGCATGGCACATGTGTGGATTCACTTTTTCCATGGCCTGGACTGTGGGCCCACAGCCTAGGGTTTGCTTTCCAGAAATCATCTCTTGGAACACAATGGAGGTTTTCCCTAGACATGACAAACCTAGTAAGGTTCAGAGGTTCTTTTCTCTTTGAGTAGATATTGTACTGTGTAGATGAAGGACTTAATTGCTTATTGTAGGTTTTAATACTGGAAGAATTGCTAAAGCATTTGAACACCTCAGACCATGGTGAGGACTGCTGACTTCTCTAATGCATTTGCCATATATGCTTTTGCTGGGATTAAAACTTCAACAAAGTTTCAACTTGAACTGAAAACTTGCTTAATATCAGATTTTACAAAAGTCCTGACTCTTCCCTTGCTAGGAAAACCACAAGGGAGCAGCCTTTCTTAAGGTTTCTCAGTCCTTTTGGTTATTAACCAGAAAGCATAGAGAGGCACAAACTAAAAGATGAAATTAGAGTAAAACTTCCCATAAATATCAGAGGTTTCAACACTTGACAGTGGGCAACACATGAAGTTTTAGATCTTGGCGTGAGTGATAAATGCAACTCAGGTCTTATTTACAGTGATGTGTTCACTTTGTTTTATTATTAGAGACAGAGCTCGATCTTGCGTGAGACATAGAGTATTTGGCCCAAATCAACAAGAGCTAATCAGGATGCTGGAAATTAACTAGGAAAGTAAATGCTTTGCTGCACTAGCCTGGGGGCTCAGAGAGTGTGCTTTAAAGAAGTGAGGCCCAAAAGTGCTTAGAAGCAGCCTGCCTCCATCAAACCATGAAGAGTCCAGATAGGCAGGTCTAGTTCATAACTGTAATTCTGCTTTTGGGAACAGCAATGGGCTCTGCACTTCACTAACTTGCAGGAATGAGATAAAAACTTCCTCCTCTTTGACCTGTTTGACTATTCTGAAGCTTTGCAAGTATTGAAAACAAGCTTTAACAGATGACCTGTCCAAGCAACCCAAACCAAATCTGTAAAGCCTGAACAGCTGAAGTCAGTAAACTGGTGGAAAGAAAGATCCTGTTCTTATGCAACTGTCTTAAGAAAGAACAAGAGCAGTGAAATATACAAAAAATATGATATATTAGCAGAATAGTTTCAAAAAGAACATTTTTCAAAGTTTTCTCAAGCTGTCAGCAGCTGTTTAAGTTTGCTCAAAAGTGATGAGGCGAAATGAAATCCTTTCATATATGATTATTTTTATATTTTCAGGGTCTTTTTCATTTTTTTTTCCCAGATATTATCTAGTGACACAGAAGATAATGCACGGTATCCAGGCAGAAACGCTACAAAAAGATCAAACATTCCACTTCATCATCTTCAAATACTTCAATGCTACCATGGGCAAGAAGAATAGAGGATAAGAAGCAAAAGGACACTTTAAAATAGGATCTAGGAAAGAAAGAGATTACACACTGAGCTGCTATAAATTACTGCTGGTAAAGCTGAGAAATCCCCAAAACACTAGAGATGTAGGAATCTGGTAATGCAATTAGAGATTTAAACTTCAGTGAACAACCCTTCCTCCCTCCATGCTTACTTGGAGAAACATACTCCCTGCTGTTCACCTGACAGTCTCAAGAGGAAGGAAAATGTGCAGGTGGCCTACATATGAACTATCCATGATTATATGAGCATGATTTACCTCAGTGTTAATGCAGTAATGGGAGTACTGAGGGTCAAGCCCCATTTGCTTCATAAAAAATACCTAAAAGCCACACCTCACAGTTAAGGTATAACATAGGTAATCCTAAGTCAACTTTTCATTATTTACTTTTTGCCTCGTGAATTTAGAATGTCACTCTTTCTTAACAGCAGGTTGGTAGTGAGCTTTCCTAATAATTTCCTTATTTTTTCATTCAAATATTAAATGCTTATTTATTTTCATGTACTTTTGAGAGACTGGGTATGCTGACACTGAATGAGGCACACCTGAGCAGGTGAGACACAATTCTTCAGGACAGTAAGCTGGCTGGGCTTATTAGCAGGTCATTAAACAAGAAGGGAAAGGATATATACCACAGAGTGATGGAAGTGTGGAAGTGAACCTGAGAATATTGTCAGTGGTGGAGGACTTCAATCACCTGTATGCCTGTTGGAAAAGATACACAGCAGGCAGCAAGCAATCCAGGAGACTCTTGAAGTGCATTGAGGATAACTTCCTGGTCCAGGTATTAGACAAACCAACCAGAAGAGAAGTGTTACTGGAGCTGATGCTCACCAAAGCATCTGAACTCATTAAAGAGTTTAAGACTGGAGGCAGTCTGGGCTGCAGTGACAACGCCATGGTTCAGTTTGTGATCTCAAGGAATATGGGCCTGGCAAAGAGCAAAGAAAAGACGCTGAACTTTCAAAGAGCAAACTTCAAGCTATTTAAAAACATAGTGGAGAAGATCCCCTGGACACTGTCCTTAGGGACAAAGGAGCTGAACAAAGCTGGCAGCTCTTTAAGGATGTTTCTCTAGAACACAAGAACTCTCCTTTCCTCTGTGTAATAAAGCAAGCAGAGAAGGCAGAAAACCAGGATGGCTGAGCAAGGACCTGCTGGGCAAACTGAGTCACAAGAAGGAAATGCACAGGCAGTGGAAGTAGGGACATGTGGTCTGGGAAGAGTACAGGGATGCTGTCCAAAAGTACAGGGGTGGGATCAGGAAAGCCAAGGTATGGATGGAACTGAGCTTGACAAGGGATGCAAAGACTAACAAGAAGGGATTCTAAAGGTACATTATCCAAAAAAAAGAAAAGCCAAGGAGAGTGTACCCCCTCTGATAAATGAGAAGGGATAACTGGTAACAACAGTCATGGAGAAGGCTGAGGTACTCAACTTCTTTGCCTCAGTCTTCACTGCCAGTCAGGCTTCCCACATCTTGAGTTCCTGAACCTGCAGGTGAGTGCTGTTGGAGCAAAGCCCCCTCCACTGCAAGCGAAGAGCAGATTTGACACCACTTGATGAAACTAAACAAGTACATGGGCTCCGATGACTGCATCCCGGGTCCTGAGGGAACCGGCTGATGCCGTTGCCAAGTCTCTCCATCATATCTGAATAGTTCTGGCACTCAGGTGAAATCCTTGGTGACGGGAAAAAGGGAAACATCACTTTTATTTTTAAAAAGGGTAACAAGGAGGACCCGGGGAACTACAGACCAGTGAGCCTCACATCTGTGCCTGGAAGGACTATGAAACAGATCCTCCTGGAAGCAATGTCAAGGCACAAGCAGGACAAAGAGTTGATCTGAGACAGTGTGGTGGTTTTACTTGGGTGAGCAGCTGAGCTCCACTTCAGCCTCTCTCTCTCTCTCTTTTTCTCTAAGAGGAAAGGGGGAGAAAATACAACGCAAAGGGCTCAAGGGTTGAGAGAAGGACAGGGAGATCACTCAACAATTATTGTGATGGGCAAAACAGACTCAGAGTAGGGAGACAGTAAAATATATTACCTATTACTAACAAGCTAGAGAAGTGAGAAACAAAGATGAGAAAACAAAAAAACCTTTCCCCCATCCACCCTCTTTCACCTCCTCTCCCCAAGCAGCACAGGGAAAAAGGGGAATAGGTGTTGCGGTCAGTCTATTGCACTTCATCTCCACTGCTCCTTCACGGTCACTCTCTGGCCCTGCTCCATGTGGGGTCCCTCCCATGGGATGCCATCCTTCCCGAACTGATCCTGCGGGGCCTTCCCATAGGCAGCAGCTCTTCAAGAACTGCTCCAACATGGGTCCATATCACGGGGTCCATCTGTCAGGAGCACACTGCTCCAACCTGGGTCCCCCACAGGCAGCAGCTCTTCCCAGACCCCCAGCTCCTGCGTGGGCTCCTCTCCATGGGCCACAGGTATGGCAGGGGTCCTCCACAGGCCACAGCCTCCAACATTGCAGGTCCACTTGCTCCGCCATGTTCTCCTCCATGGGCTGCAGCGTGGAACCCTGCTCCACTGTGGTACTCTGTGGGCTGCACGGAGACAGCCTGCTTCACCATGGTCCTCACCACAGGCCGCAGGAGACTTCAGCTCTGGCGCCTGGAGCACCTCTTCCCCCTCCTTCTTCACTGACCTTGCCGCCTGCAAGGCTGTTTCTCACTCCTCTCTCTCTCCCAGCTGCAGTTCCACAGCAGTTTTTTTTCCCTGTCTTAAATATGCTCTCACAGAGGCACAAAGAATATCTCTTATTGTCCTGGCTCTGGCCAGCAGCGGGGCCCTTATCTAACAGGGGGCAGCTTCTGGATTCTTCTTGGAGAAGCCACCCTTATGCCCCCCCCACTACCAAAACCTTGCCATGTAAAATCACTACAAATGGATGCAAGCTAGAAACCAGGAGGCTCTGTTAAATATGAGATAAAACTTTTTTATGGTGCGCCTGACAGAGCACTGGAACAGGCTGCCCAGGGGGGTTGTGAAGTCTCCTTCTCTGGAGACATTCAAAACCTGCCTGGATGTGTTCCTGTGTGACATGATTTAGGTGTTCCTGCTCCAGCAGGGGGATTGGACTAGACGATCTTTCAAGGTCCCTTCCATTCCCTAACATTCTGTGATTCTGTGATATTCCAGACCATATAGCATCGTGCTGAACAATAAATATGGGGGGATTTGGCCAGGGAGGTGGGGCTACTGCTTGGGATCTGGCGCGTCGGTCAGCAGGAGGTGAACCACTGCATTGGGCATCACTTGCTTTGTATTTCTCCTTTTTTATTCTTCTTCCTCTTCTTCTCCCTTCCTTTTCTGTCCTATCAAACTGTCTTTATCTCAACTCACGAGTTTTTACCTTCTTGTTTTCCCAGTTCTCTCCCCTATTCCACTGTGGGGTGTAGAGGGCAGTGCAGTGAGAGAACAGCTCTGTGGGGTTTAGCTGCCTGCCTGGTTCCACCACGACACCTGCCGAACCACTGCCTGCTTTTGGAGTTCCTGATTAGTGTACTACCAACGTGTCTCTCAGTAGGGCACAATTCTTTGCCTTTAAACTTCTCTTGCAACTTTCCCCTCCTCTGGGCCAGTGCAACAGAGGGAGTCTATTGGAGGGCCCCCAAGATTCTTGGGGTCTGGAGAGGGGAGGCCCTCAGGCTGAAGCTCCTTCCCATGGCAACACAGCCATGTTTGGCTACAGGGGTGGGCCACCGTCACAATGGCCATCACAGCAGCCTACTTATGTCA
Organism: Anser anser; assembly: GCF_964211835.1. Classification (NCBI taxonomy): domain Eukaryota; kingdom Metazoa; phylum Chordata; class Aves; order Anseriformes; family Anatidae; genus Anser; species Anser anser. The sequence continues at coordinate 56,699,641 of NC_139721.1, forward strand.
CAGCAGCCACCATCACCCTGCCTTTCCTTCTGGGCCCTATAAAAACAGGAGCCTGGCAGCTGGCCCACCACTTGCCGAGCTTCAAGGCTTTTGAGCGCCAAGCACGCACAGAAGCAAGAGGAAGCAGAGCAGGAAGACGGGTGGCTGCCCATCTCAGAGGGAGGTGTTGAGGAGACTGGCGAGGCTGTCAGCATCCAAGCGGACGAGCAGGCCATGTCATGGGAAGACAAAGCAGAACAAGAGAAGGAAGAGCCGCTTTGTCACAAGAGCGATGGCCAGCATTCATATCACCCGTGGCATGCAGAGCATGGCTTTGTAGCCAGGAGTGAGCAGCACAAGGCCGTGATGTGTCCTTTGGCTAAAGAATGGTGTGGGACCATGGCATGCAAATCTTTGTGCGAATGATCAGGGGCACAGACTGCCAGACAGCAGGGAGGAGCCCATGGAGGTGGATCCACCACGAGATGAGGGAGAACCTATGGAGGTGGATTCACAAGCAGAGGAGGCAGAACCCATGGAGGTGGATCCACCGCTGACAGGGCAGGCATGGAGCTACCCTGGCATGTCTTTGCTGTCCACCATAAGAGCACAGCAAGCTCGTTGCAGGAGTGCCCGGCCAGCTCCCTATGTGCAGTGTAGCCTCCATACCCACCATTTACTTGGGCAGAACCACCGCTCTGGACGTCTTGTGGGCTCGCCTGCAAGACATTGCAGAAATAATTCAGTTGCTGATTGTTGAGGGTTGTGTGATCCCTTCTTTCCCAACCCCCATCCCTCTTGAAGAATTGGCATCTCTTCTTTGTGGACCCCCAAGGGAGAGGGGAGGAGAAGACCTGGCTGCAGTACTGGTGTTACAGGAGTCCCTCAGAGGACCATTGTGGGCCTGGGGAGGGGGTATTCTGGGAGGTGTCTCAGTCTGTGGATGAGAAAGCTAAAGAGAGGGTGCTTGAAGATGGAGCCAGAGCCTCCATGGCAGTGCTGAAAGCATAGCAGCAGACTGAGCAAAGAAGTGAGAGGGGCAGCAGTTCCTCCAGAGAAGGAAAAGGCTTCAGGTCTGCCAGGAAGGAGTGCTGGAATTCAGTGTTGGGGTCCCTTTGAGATGCTTCATGAGGAGCTCATCCCAAGACAGGGCAATAAACAAGAAACAACCACCACCATCACCACCTGGTAAAAATGCTCTCCTCTCCTATTTGGCACTTGGGGGACTGCGTGTGGGCTTGTCTCCCCTTCTGGTTGTGGGAGCCCTGCTGATCCATCCTCCAGCCCTCATGAAGAAGTGGCATCTTGTCCTGGTTTTGGTTGGGATGTTGGTAATTTTCTTCACAGTGGCTGGTGTGGTGCTGTGTTCTGGATTTTGAATGAGAATAATGCTGATAACACCCCGATGGTTTAGTTGTGGCAGAGCAGTGCATACCCAGAGCCAACGACATTTCAGCTTCTCATGCTGCCTTGGCAGCGAGGAGGCTGGGGGTTCCAGCAGGAGCTCGGATGGGACAGAGCCCAGACAGGTGACCCAGACTGGTCAAAGGGATATACAGCCCTAGGCCACTCTCCATCATCTTTGGTAAGTCATGGGCATTGGGAGAGGTGCTTGAGGACTGGAGGAAAGCAAATGTCACTCCGGTCTTCAAAAAGGGCAAGAAGAAGAACCCTGTTAACTATAGACCGGTGAGCCTCACCTCCATCCCTGGTAAGGTGATGGAACAACTTGTCCTTGGCATTGTCTCTAGTCATATCAAGGATAAAAGGGTCATTAGGGGCAGTTAACATGGCTTCACCAAGGGGAAGTCATGCTTGACCAAGCTGATAGCGTTTTATGAGGATATAACTGGGTAGATAGATGATGAAGGCAGCAGACATGGTGTATCTTGATTTCAGTAAAGCCTTTGACACCATCTCCCACAGCATCCTCACAGCTAAACTGAGGAAGTATGGTCTGGATGATCGGGTAGTGAGATGGATTGTAAACTGGCCGAAGGGAAGAAGCCAGAGGGTTGTGGTTAATGGGATGGAGTCGAGTTGGTGTCCTGTATCCAGTGGAGTCCCTCAAGGGTCAGTACTGGGACCAGTATTTTTCACTATATTCATTGATGACTTGGATGAGGGAATGGAGTGCACCATCAGCAAGTTTGCTGATGACACTAAACTGGGAGGAGTGGCAGACGTGCCTGAAGGCATGAGACAAAACTTGTTTATGGTGCATCTGACAGAGCACTGGAATAGGCTGCTCAGGGGGGTTGTGGAGTCTCCTTCTCTGGAGACATTCAGAACCTGCCTGGATGTGTTCTTGTGTGACATGATTTAGGTGTTCCTGCTCTGGCAGGGGGATTGGACTAGACAATCTTTCAAGGTCCTTTCTAATCTCTAATATTCTGTGATTCTGTGATTGTGTGTTCTTTAAGGTCACTTACAACCCAAGCTATTCTATGATCCTATAATTCTATTATATGATTCTTTCAGGCTGAGCACTTTCTCTGTGGTAAAGCAACAGTGCTGTTCCTTCCATCCACCCCCCTGTCAACATATAGGTACTCTGCATATTCTCTCTACCTCGTTTTCTTTGAACATTTCAGTATGCTTTTTCTTAGAGGTGGATATGAATAAAAGTAAACAAAAAAGGAAGACTTCATACCACTTCCCATTTAGGCCTAGTTAAGAAATGTAAGAAGCTTTAGAAGAGAACTCCTTTTGCTAAGATTACTTGGACAGCTGGAACATTAAAGGAATTCAATCTTTTGGGTAACCACCTCAATTTTTTCATGTTTCTCATGATGTATTGAAACTGTTCTTTGACCTTAAGGGACAGTAGTAGTGAGTCTGTGATAAGTTCAGCAAGGAATGGCAGGAGACAACCTGTATCAAACCTCATCCTCAGTCACATGTAGGATAAGTGTAAGATCTGCATGTAAGTGAAAATGTTTCATATGCTCTCTTAATATACCATAATATTCCCAGGCTGTTACTCCATGTATATTCTGACTTAATAACACAAGCATTTTTATAGATGTCTATTACTTCTTCCAAACAAAGCAAGACATTACAAATGCAATGTGTTTTAGACAGAATAAGCAGGAATCTTAGTCCCTTTATTCTACTAATAATGTATCAACATCAACACAGTGCTTCTTCAAGTTATTTTAACAAGTGACCAACAGATAATGAAAATGCCATTTAAAGACTAAACTGCAGGGCCAGTTTCATGCAGTGTTGAGTCTCTCTATTTCCCATGGGACTGTGACTATCTGGAAGGCAGAATTTTTCAAAAGAGAACCATGAAACTCTTAGACATTTTTTAAAGGAAGTACTGTCTTTCTTCCCTTGCATTGGTCTTAAGGAAGTATGACCCATTAAGCATCTTTGTGCACTTATTTTTATTATTATTATTAAAAAGAAATCAAGAATTTGATGATAGAAAACTACAATCAAGTCTGTATTTTCGATTTTCAGTGTCTCAATATTCAATAACCACAAACTTCAGGATGATGTTTATGACAAATCTATGTTTTCAGAAACCTTTCAAACACATGACAAAAACTCAGCCCTCTCTTTATAACCTCCAGCAATACCACCTCGTGCTCTGATCTCTCTAGATTTTACATGCTATGCTAGACAGGTTGACTGCTTGACTGTCAAACTCCAAGGAAAACAGAAGTACTGCTAGTGATTGTGTTGAGTGCCATACAGTTGCCACTGTCCCTGTTCAACACTGAGCCTGTCACCTGATACATCTCTGGTGAGCACTGCCTTCTGGAATAAAGGCTGCAAGTCAAGAAATTTAATCACCCAAAGTCTCATAAGGATCCTACATCAGGGAAAACACCAGTTGCAATGTTGTGTTGATTTACATTCCTCCTGCAGCTATATTCAGAGGCAGAATGCTTAAGTTCTTGTTTGAAATTTGTGTCTCATGTGGTTGACTACGTCATATTTGGTTTTTTGATTTATGCAGCAGAGGTTGGGAAAAAGTGTTTTTCATAAATACTCTTCAGTTTCTTCAAGTGTTTGGAATTAGCTTATGATTTAATATTTATAAAGTATTTTGAAATCTCTGTGAAAGGTGATATAGAATGCACTTTGAGGGACAATTTCAGATATGCGACGTCAGGCCATTCCAGAGAAGAGCTTAGAAAGACAGCAAATTTAATTTCAATGAATATAACACAATTAATATACTTTGTCAAAGGGGATCCTAGGGCAACCTGCAGATGAGAAAGATGATACACCAGCAGAGCCTAAAAGAAGTGCAAGAGGAACCTACAAGAACTGTAGATTCCTGTGGCATGCTTGAAGCTGCATAATCCCACAAGCATGAGACTCTTTTATGAATTATTTGTAAGTTGCAAAATAGCAGGGTTGTTTGTTTTTTGTTGTTGTTGTTGTTTTTTTGTTTGTTTGTTTTGAGAAAGATGCTAAATGATGAATAAGAAAGTTAACTCAATTTTAACATCTAATATCCATCAACACAAGGAGACCATGCCATCTTGCTAAAGAAAACCTATATTTTCAAACACAAGGCCAATAATTACAGTAATTTTCTATTCCCCAAATCTCTGATTGCCAATATCTTCAGATGGCTTCTCATGTTGTTTTATAGCTGCAGCTATTGCTTAGTGGCTTCCAATGAGCATTCCAGTAAATATTGACTTTTTCTTTGAATGGCTGATAGTGTTTAGTTTTATTCAAGTAGGAGCAAACAAGATATATATATATATATATGTTTAATAATGCATCTTTAAAAAAGAGATGAATATAGCATATTAAAAAATATTTTGAGTTGTGCACTACAGAGATCACTGAGTCCATGACAGACTCTAGAGCCAGCAGTCTCACTTCTCAGGAAAGGGACCCCTCATGAAACCCAAAACAAAAATAATTAAGTCTTACAGGCATTAATAGTCTTCAAAGAAAACAAACAACAAAACTAAACCAAACCAACCAAACAAACAACAAAAAAACAGGTGCCAGAAGAAAATAAGTGAGAAGTCAAAGACATACATGGGCAGAGGGAAACGAAGGCAATTCCATGGAAGATTGGCACAGGCATTGTAAAGGCACTGTGGTTTTGGGTGACAACAGCACATTACTACAGCATGAGGAGTCCTGTTCAATCCTGAACTCAGAATGGGAACATATTACTGCAAGATGTTGTGACACCTCTTCTGCTGCTGCTACTGCTGTTTCTAGGGACTTCTACTTTTTCTGTCTGGGCTGGAGAGCTTCTCTGCTTAATACAAGTCTGCTTGACAGAGCTCACAAAAGGCTGAAAATTGCTTCACTTCCAAGGTGGAGAAAAAATGCTTTTAATGCCCTAAATTTAAAATCTGATTGCTTTAACTTACTTCTTCCTGAGGCTTCTGCTATGTGTTTTAGGTGGCAGAGTTATGGTGATAATGAGCTGACCAGCTCAGATATAGTCTGAGGTGAGTGCCTTGGGAGCCTTGTTTGATAAGTGGTAATGGCAGAAATTTGAGGAATGACCCATCATGATGGCCCCTGATCATGCCGTACTGTTAGAGTACTGTTCTGGTCCTCTCTACCTTAGCAAGTGTATCACTGAAAACAGTTTAAAAAAGGCAGAAAGGATTATCAAAGAGAAATGGCTAAATAAAAGAGGACTCTTCTGTCTGAAAAAGCAATGAGCAGGCCTCAGCATAGCTATAAGTGAAGTTGTAAGGAGTGGGACTGATTGCTTACTGCATCTTCCCTTACAGGAGTCCAGGGTAGGAAGGGATAAAATAATAAAAAAAAAAGCTAACATATAGGTTAACTTAGCAGTCTGCAATGTGTAGTTTTGCTGTGCTACTCCTTGCCAGAAGATGTTGCAATTATTTAAGTTTACATGGATCCCAGGGAAAGCTGGTGAAGGTCATGGAAAAAAATCCTTGAGGGATTTCTAAATATATATAGGAGTCATGTCTGGCTCAGGAATTACTAGTGCTGCAAAAAAAGTTTGGAGGCTTGGCAGATACTTAGGGAAAATTATATTCTAACTCTGTTTGTTTACTCTGTTAAGACACTCACTTTTGTTCCTTCTGAGGGATGAACACAGGGCTGGAAGGACTTGGTCTGACCAAAGATGATTCATATTTTCCAGCATGCAAGTGGAAAGAAGTCCCACCGTAGGCTCTGCCTGGGTTGTCCAGGTTTGCCGTGCTGGTTTGAACACATGCAGTAAGAATGAGCAGTAGTGCAAAATAGCACTGAGGAATTGAATAATCTATAGGTAGTGTGTGCTACAAGAGGGAAAGGAGCAACAAAGAAAGTACCTGTGGTGGAAAAACGGGCAGTTAAAAGCTGCACGAGAGTTTAAACGCCCTGCAAATGGAAGAGTTTTAAACAGCACTTCACTTTGTCTTTGCTAGCAATGGATGTCAGCAAAAGGCTGAGATTCAGAAGGTAGTCTTCCTTCTAACAATAGCTAGCTCTGAAGCTCTTGATGTGTTTAATAGCTTCCACTTAACTCATGTAGAATACGCTGTCTATTCTGTAAAACTGCCACAAATATCTGAACATTTCTTCATTCTACAGGGAAATTAAATTGATGAAGAGGCTAAGAGGTTTAAAAAAAAAAAAAAAGTGAGTAAAAGTTGAACCCATGCATGAGTTCAGTATCAAATTGAGGCTGAACAGCCATTTTTTGTAGTCTAGAACAATAGGAGGTGGTGCTAAGATGGCAGAAACATGCAAGAGATGACAGAGTACGTGCAATGTACTCAAAGACCTAAGGTTAAGAGGTCAGATAGGTTTTCATAAGCAAAACAAGCAATGGTTTCATAGAATTTCATAGAATGGTTTGCGTTGGAAGGGACCTGGAAGATCATATAATTCTAAGACCCTGCCATAAACAGGGACACTTTCCACTACACCAGGTTGTTCCAAGCCCCATCCAATCTGGCCCTAAACACTTCCAGGGATGGGGCAGCCACAGCTTCCCTAGGCAACCTGTTCCAGTGCCTTACCACCCTCTGAGCAAAGAATTTCTGGCTAATATCTAATCTAATCCTTCCCTTTTTTAGTCTAAAACCATGACTCCTTGTCCTATCCCTACACTCCCTGAAAAAGTCCCAGCTTTTCTGTAGGCCTTCTTCAGATACTGGAATGCTGCTATAAGGTCTCCCTGGAGCCTTCTCTTTTCCAGGCTGAGGGACCCCAACTCCCTCCACCTGACTTCATAGGAGAGGTGCGCCATCCCTTTGATCATCTTTGTGGCCCTACTCTAATTCTAATTCTCATTCTAATAGGTCTATGTCATTCTTGTGCTGGGGGCTTCCAGAGTTGATTGAAGATTGGGTCTCACAAGAGTAAAGCAGAAAGGGAGAATCATCTCTCTCAACATGATGGTCATGCTTCTTTTGATGTAGCCCAGGATACAGTTGGCTTTCTGGGCTGCAAGCTCACATTACTGGCTCATGTTGAGTTTCTTTTCAACTAATACCCCAAATCCTTCTCCTCAAGGCTCTGCCCAGCCTGTATTCGTGCTGGGGATTGCCCCAGCCCAGATGCAGGACCTTGCACCTTGTTGAACTTCTTGAAGTTCACACAGGCCCACCTTGCAAGCCTGTCAAGGTCCTTCTGGATGGCATCCCTTCCCTCCTGTGTGTTGACTGCACCATACAGGTTGGTGTCATTGGACAAACTTGCTGAGGGTGCACTCAGTCACACTGTCCATGTCACCAACAAAGATGCTAAATAGTGCTGGTCCCAGTACTGACCCTGGAGGAACAGCACTCATTACTCATCTCCACTTGGACGTTGAGCAGTTGACTGCAACTCTCTGAGTGCGACCATTCAGCCAAAGACAAGAAGTCTGCAATGAGACATTCTTCATTTTAAGCTGAACTTTATCAGCAGGTAATAAAAGTGCTGCTAGATGCATACAGTCAGAACTGGCAGCAGCAAAGCATGGGTAGATTGAACAAATAAATCTCAGTTTTCATTATATATGCTTATTTCTATTAAATCTATGGGTAAACTAGACACACATGCAAATAACAAACTAGAAAACAAAATCTGAACGCTATCAAGAAAAATTTTCTGTGTTCTTATGTTAAAAGCATGACTACCCAGGGCCTTAAATATGTGAGGCAACAGGTACTGAGAATCTAAATAATCTGAAAGACTTAACAGAACAGGGGTGAATCACAATAAAAGTAATACTAAAATGTAGTTGAGAATGCCCCAAAAGTATACATTAATATATATTGATACAACACCATCAAAATTGTTGGCTATTTATTCAGAAATACTGAATGCCATTATGCTCAAATACACAGGGAGACTTTGGTCTTTCCAATAAAATATTTCTATTTAGCTAAAATTTATTGTAATCCCTGTAATTTACAGATGGTTGGTGTTGGATGAAAGTGACCATATGCATTTTATTGCTCCTACCAAAATGCAAGTCTGAACATGCTGTCCTGACAAACATGGTTCTTTTGTACAGCATTTGAAAAAGTTTAATAGATCAAGAGGCTAGAAATACCTATTGTGTATCTCAATCTGATAATAACGCCCCATCTGATCTCAGACAAAAATGTTTCCACTGAGGGAGAGGGCTAACACTAAAGGTGGGACCTTAAAGAAAACAATGAAAACTATCATTGAGTTGTGCTTCAACCAATATAATCTTCAAATCTCAGGATGAAAAATGCTGTATTGAACTAGCCATCTTGTTGTTAATTGTCTGCAAGAGATAACAATTGCCTTTGCTTGTATGGCTGGCATTAAACAAGAACAAGTGAATTTCCTGTAACTCTGCTAAAGCTTTAACAGAATTTCATTGACACAGGTAAAAGACAGGTTGTCTTGAAGATTAATACTTTTAGAAAATGTATTTCATATAATTAGACTGATTTCAAACTGTAAATTATATCAAAATACTTTAGGGGAGTTGCTCAAATTTAGCTTTAATAGGGGAATTGATTATTCACTTCAGAAGTGGTAGCAAGGGGTCATAATGCCAGAGATGGGTGGTGGCTGCTACCTGAGACCCTGACAGAGGGTAGCCTTTTACGCTAATGTATAGAGCTATTAGCCCTACAAAAACATCATTTAAATCTAGAAAACTTTGCAAACTGTTTATTGAATGGCAGTTCTTACATTGTTTCTAGGCAGGAGATGTATGTCAGAACTGGGCCAGTCCTGTATTGCTTGCACTGGTGTTGATTAAATTAAACAGTTTTCCTCTTCAAAGTAAATCACTTTCTTAGAATTTCAGAATCCAGCTATTTCTGTTTCCATTGAGAGGAACTTTGTCATGGAATAAAGGTTTAATCCCCAATACACTGTGCATTTTAATCAGTTTAAATCTTTCTGACATTTCACAATCAATGGGTTTTAATAATCTTTGGGGGGGAAATTACACTAAAGGCAAGCAGTAATACTTTTCTGGTTTCCCTCTTTGCTTCTACTTGCTTTTTATTTCACTATTATGAATCTTAGCATGAGACCCAGATCTCTTTTTTTTTTTTCCTTCTTTTTTTTTTTTTTTTTTCCTCAGGCATTCATCTTCTCTTGATGATTTTTCATCTTATGAAGCTCTAATCCTCTGTTTGTGACAACATAATCATTTCCACAGCAGCTAATTGCAATATTTGTAACCACTGATTAGAACTACAGGTGGGGATATGTAGTCAGGATCTACTGAATTAAAAAAAAAAAAAAAAGAGTCCCAGACAAGCCAAAATACATGATAGAGAACAGAACTGTTTTCACAATTGTGTTTGCAAAGCAATTCTTCTTTTAATGCAAACAACCACTACAGTTTGATGTAAGCATTCACGGACAGCAGAGGACTTCGCTAGACAGCTTTTCAGTGACTTGTTTTCCCTTATGCTCTCCCTATAGAACAATATACCAGGTGAATAGAATTGTGGTTTCTTTTTCTGGAGCCACAGAAAAGCAAACGAATGTTTTTGTCAGTTTGAGGTCTCTTTCTGAATGACTAGAAACAGGAAAAAAGCACAGAATTTTGTTTTTATTAACCACTAAATGTTTGCTTAGAGACAGAATGAGAAAGAAGGAAATATCAAATAATTTTACTGTAACATAGAGAAAGGTGAATAATTTGCCCTGAGGTGAAGGCATACAGTGGCATTGTCCCAGCCCCAGAGCAGCAAGTGGCTGTAGCTTACCTGTATTCCCTGCCTTCTTGCCCTCCTCATTGGCATGCTTTAATCATCCTTTCACATCCAACCAGGCAACATTGAGCTGGATCAAGCAAAGCTGAGAGCTCAGCTCATCCTATTACCTGGATTTTTAACTTAGACCTTGTAAAAGTAGCTTTCCACATTGTTCCCAGAACTGCAGTCACAACATTTTATTGATGTGTTTTGTGCATTGCAGTCTTGAATTTTTGAATCAGAAATTAATGGGATAATTACAAGGGAAAATGTTTTGGAGACAATAGAAGAGGAGAAGGCATTTTAGCTCTGAGCATGAAGGTGGGCTTCTCCATGCATCTATTCCTCCCTGCAGTGTTTCTTCCTTCAGATTGCATGAAGACTGCTACACCCAGCAGGAAAGATTAAAAAGGGCTGTGACAACCTAGCCCTGAGAGAAAAATAGAGTACAGACATGAAAATAGCTAGACCAGGCTTAGATAAAACAAAAAGCAAAAACTATGCTTTTGTTCAGTCTTTGTCTTGAACCTAATTCAACCTATATTTCTTTGAGGATTGAAAATGTTTATTCAGATCTTTATCACAAATCTAAGAGAGAGAGTAGTTTTAATACTAGGTTTCATGCTGTGGAAAAGTAGAAAATATTATTAACTAATAGTTTTTCTGGCCTTTCACTTTTGACTAGTAACTAATGGTTTGATTTAGGAATTGGTTATTAAATGGAAGTTTGAAAATATGAACAGACTAACAATAAAACCAACTTGAAAAAGACAAACGAATTTTTCCTCCAACTTTTATTTAAGTGGCCCTTACACCTAAGAAAATCACCTTTAAGTCAATACTATTGATTACATTTCAAAACTCATTACTATGACAGTTTGAAGTGAAGTGGCAGGCTATCAGCCTTTGATTTAGATCACATTTATCAGCACTGTAATTTAAGATATATTTTTTACAAGGGTTTGAAACTTCACTTGCCACAATTTGTAAGATTACAGTCATTAATCAAGTATGTGTTACTTGCAAGGACATTATGGTTTGGTTTTTGTTTTTGTTGTTACTGTGTAAATAACCCAGTTCCATTCCAAACCCATAAATGGAGAAATCTGTATATATACTGTAAATACTTCTAATGACAATGTGCATGTACATGTGTACTAATCAATTCAAATAAATCAATGCTTCATTTTTGCATTCACCTTCAGTGATATTCATTGAGTGACCATGACGATGAATTAAAAAGGATTTATAGTCTCAGTTACAGAATCTTTTCAAATTATTTCAAAATTGATATGGACAAGATTTTTCCTGTAATGGGAGTTGTGCACTGGTCTGTTGGAAAAAGAAACGTTCTTCAGGAGAATGGAAAAAGTTGAATATTGTGTATATCACAAAAAATAATTTGAAACTCTAATTGTGAAGCAACTGCAGTTGCCTTTGCTCTCTAATAGAAGAAATCAGTTGTGGGTAACCAAATATAAAAGTAAAACAAAACAAAACAATCAAAATTGCTGTGGACAAAGACATGGATTAAGTGCTTTGGTGTTTTTCTTTCTGCTTGTCAAAAAATGGTTATAAGTAACACTGAGATAACTACTGTCAGGCTGCGGTAGTCCTCACAGAACAATAAATTAAGTGAAATATTTTGCTCAGGAAAATTGTGGTGTACTCTTTTCTTGAAAACTGGGCTACTACCTGTACATTTTCTGTCCTTATCACTGTAGGATGTTGCCTGGCTGCAGATACAATGGTCTGTCACCACAGTGGAAATGTCAGCAAGTCACTTCAAGACCTGTTGTTGCTTGGCCTCACTTGTAGGTACTCCAGTGGGTCTTCTGGTGAGACGGAGTTCACAGAAGTGCTCCCTTTTCCACTTCCACCCCTTGATTCCTACTTCTTTTATCCTGTCTAACAGTGTCAGCTTTTAGACTCCAGCCTGTTATTACTGTTATATCTAATCATTTCTCCCTCTTTTAGACCACTTCTGAAAAAAAGCATTTTTATTTGTGGAGATCCCCATTTACGCATCTTTGCAGCCCCAAAACAATGAGGGTCTATCAGTTCATACTGTATAATTACCTGAAAATAAAATCGATGTCATATCATAGAACAGAGTTTGCTCCATCTAGAATCCTCAAGGGATATTTCCTTTGTGATCCCCTGGTGACTTTTAAAACTTGGCAAGGACACATAGAGCATCTGCTGGTTGGCCTAGCAGTATAGTGTTATGTTTGTGGTCTTTATTTCTTCAGTCCACTGAACTGAAACAGCCAGCTGCTGAAGTAAGTGCACAAAATGGTTTGTCCTTAAACCCAAGTTGAGGACTTAGGACAGACAGCAGTCTGTCAGCAGATCTGTCAGCAGATCAACTTTGGGTTACTGCTACAAGTTTGAGATTCCTGTTGTTCCCTTGTAAAATGTCAGTGCCAACATGGGTAAGAAGTGCCATACTTATTCTTCCAGCTTGGAATAAGTGAGGGTGACAGTTCCTGTCATTCTTCTGGGCAGTTCTCTCCCAGAAGCTCCCTGCCTATTTAACCTTTTTCTAGACAGAATTGGAGTCTGTGACCACAACAGACAGTTACTACTGAGAGCAATTCACCTGCTGAAGTGTCCATTCCTGAATGCTACTGAGGCAATATTTGAATGTAATACTAAAATTGCAACTGTTCATAGGCAATTCAAATAAAAGACCGAGTTTGACATTTGAATTGCTTATGGTGAAAAATTTGACCAATGAAGTCCTCAAAATTAGGTGATAAATACGTAAAAGTCTACAGGAATACAAAATAACCTGTGTTTTGTTGTGGTATATGTTCTTACCTTTGACTTATGTGATTTCACCAGATCGAACAGTGACCAGTTAACCATCTGCCATAGTATCAAGACTGGTATAAATTGGTATTTCCTATGCTCTAAAAAATAGTGCTAGGAGATGAACTGTTTGCTGTCAGCCTAAATAATAGTTAGATGATTGACTACCTACTTAACTTAATCAGCCTTCTTGCTAAAATGTTACTTGGGAATAGAAGTATGGGGGAAAAAAATAGATCTCTGAATATTTGTGTCCATCTATATTCTATATTAAACAAAGTGTAATTATTTCTCCCATTCCTCCAAATGGTGTAGGGTTAGACAGATTTAATTTATTGGACCGATTATTGAACATATTATATTGTTGGACATATTTAATTTATTTAACAAGAAGCAAATAAAACATCAAGACAGAGAAGAGCAAAATGGACAGATATAAAAGCATCTAGATTAGGATTAATCAGTTGTTCAGAATGCCCTTGAGATATTCCATCATATTAGACAATTTATTCAACTCTTAAGAGTTCTACTGTTAGTATGATCAGAGATGAACAGATTATTGATAACAAATATTTTAATTGATGAGTTTAGTCTCTTTATATCAAGAATTGCCTGTGGAAAGATTCTTGAATTTAGCAGTTTGATTTTACTCAGCAGTGTTGATTTCTTTCTTTTTCTTTCCTACTATTATTACACTGTGAGGAATATAATATGAATATTTTAAATCCAAGATTGGAAGTTGGGCCTGTATTATTAGTTGCAGTTTTTCATATAGCTTCAGAATCCAGGTCTGATCGTTACATTTTCCCTTGTGAAAAGGCATGTGACTGAGGAGGCCAAAGAACAGAAAGTATATTTCAGATTGTTAGCATCTGCCTGGACCGCAAGATTTTTTTTGGCACTCATAATTTCTAAAATCAGCAATTTAACATAGGATTTTTATGGCTGTGTTGCAGGTGTAAGACTTGTTTTCCTTCTACCACCTGCATGATCTGCTTGTGAAGGGAAAGTCAAAGCTCTGCTTTTCTAATAGCTCTGTTTTAGGCTTACACACTAGGGCGGTGTGATCCCATGACACAGTGAAATGCAAAATAAAAAAGTATATGTAAAGTTTATGACAACTTTGGTATAAGCATTTGAATGTACAACTTCAAAAATGATTTTCAACTTAAGTGGAAGGCATGCAGATTTTCATGGCAGCCACAAAATGAATAATGGCTTTTGAAACTTTAGCAAATGTTAGAGTATATCATATAGTATTCTCCTGCACTTGAAAAATTAAGAAAGAAACTAAAGACAAAGATGGATGAAAAAAGAAAAGTATTATTTACTCTGAGAAAGAAAATGGTGTTGCTCTGCATTTTTCCCGAGAAATCTGGCTAATGGGAAATTAGCCTATCTTTTCTTTCTCTTCTCAGTTCAGGTTGTAATTGGCATTCTGCATCCTTGTTTGTTTTCTGTTGGAACTGTTACTTGTTAGAGTGTTTTACTTCCTTCCCTATCTCAGAAATGTTTATACTTTTCTTTTGATTGTGTTTAGTGCCATTTCATCTGTGTTTGCAATTTACTCTGCTTCCATATTTGCAATGTACTCTGCTTTTCTGTCAGATTTTAAGTATGTTTGTCTAGCTATGTGATAGACCTTTTTTTTTTCTTTTTTCTCTGAATTATTGTAATTTCTTTTTGTGTGTATGTATATGTGTGAAATGGTGTTTTAGAACAGTTTAGTAGCAATACAACTGCAGCACCATTCATTTACAATCACTGGAGAGAACTTCCATTTGCAGTATGGGAGAATCTGCAAGAGAAAGAGGTAAGAGAGAGAAATACAGCTAAACAAAAAGGGATAAATGAACGTGTAAGATTTCTTGAGCTTCAGAATTTTGAGCCTGGAAATGAATTGCAGCTGTGTGCATGCATACATCTGGGGGCAGATTTTCTAGTTTAGCCTAGCTCATTCTAAATGCTGAGGGCAAGCTAGTGGAAAAGAAAGAAAATTACAAATATTTATTGTCAAGATTGCAGCAAAGGAAGACAGAAAGAGGACAACTGCAGAGAAAGAGCCAGGAAGAAGAAGGATATGTATAGAAGTGTGTATTTTATAACAGAGAGAGATATGTAGGGGGCATATTAAAAAAGAAAAAATCATGAATTAGAAAAGTAGTAGGGAACAAAGCTTGGTATATTATGAAACTAAGAGCCTCCTCCTTTCATTTATATTTAACTGGAAGAAAAAAAGGAGGAAGAATTTCAGCAAGCCAATTTTTTCATTTCTCCAGAAGATTACTATGCTGTTTTATCTGGGATTGTGATAGAAGTTACATTTTATATTCCCTTTATATTTTGGCAGGGAGCTGACACTGTTATTTACATGCATTATGTGGTTATGTTTCATTACACAGTATAATAATATGACACAGCTAAATGACAAAGTCCCTGGTGAACATTTTAAACGGTACACATCCCAGGACTGCCGTAAACAGGCTAAATTACAAATTCATGGACTGGTGAATATGGCCATTTGGCGATATAGGAATGGTTCATCTTAATAGACAATACGTTCTGCTGAAAGGGCATGGGCAATAGGACAGTGCTTTATTTATTTATTTACTTAAGGGCTGAAGTAGGAACATCAAGGAAAGAATGTACAAATGTACTTAAAACACAAGGCAGAAGAAGCTTTGTGGTTGTAAAGAGTTATCCAGAGTCAGAAAAAGGCTACAGACTTTAATTATGATTTCACCAGTATCTTCTACTGTTTCTAAAGAAAGGAAAACGGTACTCACAGGTTAATTGCAAATTAAAGGTAGGGCTTAGGAATGAAATACTGAGATTTTGTTAGCAATTAATTATTCAAAAAGCTCAGTCAAATATAAATAACTGCCCCAGGAGTCTAAGCATGGATTGTGAACTTGATCTCTCTGCCTCCATCTATTATCCTCCTTGTCACCTTTCACTGCCAGTAATGTCTACAATGAAGTCACATCATATTCATCTTCAGCAAAAGATATGTCACTCCTGTTCCTGACTTTAGGTAAAAGCTGCAGAAAAATGCTGTGGATGGTGAGACTGTGAGTTAAAGCAAAAAGCCTTATAGACCTTTTTTAAAATTATTTTTTACTTTTTAATATATGGATTGAGAAGTTTGAAGGAACAAGGGAAGAAAAATGCCAGGTAGAGAAGAAAACAAGACAAAGAAATCTTTTCCAAGCCTTTTATTCAAAATAAACTTTGTTTTAAGGCTTCTAGTTACTCTTAATGTGTAACTACTATTGACTGTACATGAGTATTCTGTAAAGAGGATATTTAACACCCACTTTTCCCACAACTGTGGGGTTTGTTTTAGTTTTTTTTTTTATACAGGCCATATTTTTTGAATTTTCTACTGGATACTGAATGCATCATCACTAGTCAAGAACCATAACTAATGATCCGGCCATCTCTTACTCTGTACAAAGCTCAGACTGCTGAGCCCCTTACAGCTGCGGTACAGTTCACTGCAAGCCTCTGAGCCAACAGCATCACAGGTCTCAGTCAAAATAGAAGGAGCAGAAATTATTTTGGAATGTCACAATGAAGGTAACAAAGTGCAGACTGCTGAAAAGAATGAAGTAAAAATGAATCAAGAAATGGGTTGTTTTGCATGAATTCTTTGGGGCTGTATAAAGAAAGAAGACTGAAGATCTGCAACCATATGTGTTTAGACAAAAATAACTTAATTACTGTAGGTTAACTGAAAGCTGGCTCAAGACTTTAAATAAGAAGTTATGAAAACACCATAGTAACAAGAGTGTATATGCAGTATAAGTCAAGGACAGTATATCTTTAAAATCACAGAAGTTATATTCTGCATGCACAATGGCATACCACAACAGGAGTGGTCTGGATGGAGGCATATGATAGAGAAAGTACAAACTGAGTTGTAAGGAAATGGATAAAAACATCCAAACCAGTGCAAAAAAGACACAGGTCAGGAAATGTTTGTATGCATAATGGATTCTTGTAAAGAGGCACATCATTAATCCAGAAGACTTCAATTACCCTGGCATAGACTAGAATAAAAATCGTGAAATGACTCAGGAAAGTTATTTCTGGAGGTAAAATACAGCTATTTCCTTTTAAATCTGTTGAGCGATAAAGAAGGCCAGACATTTCTTTGGATGTATCCCCAAGAAAATAAGATATATGTGATAAATGAGATAAAAGTTGTTGAAGATTTGATTCTTGTGATCATAGAGCAACAACATCAAATTGTAGGCACTCAAGAGAATATTCATAAAGATAGTAGTACAGAAATATAGGACTTAAAAAAGGGAAAGCATGAAGAATATGAAATATATCACAAATAGTGTGCAGAATATTAAAAAGCGTGCTAAGTGCATGTTGCAGATAGGGAAGCTACTTATGGAAAGAGATGAAAAGAAAAAAATCTTGCATTATCACAACTGTACAGCAATTTTAAATGATACTGGGGAAGATTCCCAGGTGGTATAGGTATAACTCATTTACTTGGCCCATTTGCACCAGCTAGAGGTGGCAATGGGCTTAGGTAAGATTAAAATGGAAGAAAACCAAGCAAAAAGAGCATATTTAAAAGTCAGATGTGTTGCAGAGAAAGGATTATACTAAAAACAAAACAAAAAAAGTAATAGAACAAAGAGTAGCTAAAATGAAGTATACATACCTCTACAGCAATTTGACTAACAGAAAGAGCCTTTACTTTCAAGTATATATATAAAACAGGTATTTTTTCTGCTTATGACTCTTGCTGTTTTTATATATAATTCCATCACTAGTTAAAAAGCTCAGATGATAATAAGCTACATGTAGACAATTTAAAGCAATGTCTTCGTGAAAAATATATCAGACTGCAAAGGCTGCTATTAGTTTTTATACCCTGTATGTCTCTGCTGACTAAAACAACAAAAAACTGGTTAAAGTGAACGAAGTGTATCTTACAGTTCACATATAAAATATGAACAGTAGGAGGTCTTTAAGCTATTTAAAGAATTTCATAGACTTGAAAAGCCATTCTCGGTGAATCGTGCTGTCTTTACAAACACACTGAAATTATTTTTTAGAGGTTGACATATTGAAAAATTCTATCATACAACCAGTGTATTAATGTTTCTGTAACATTTTGTAGAAAAGCTAAGAACAGATTTCCATATGAGAATAGAATATATCTTGGCACAGATCTATATACAAAGCAAGAAAGTGAGTCTCCTACTGTAGTGCAGAACTCTATGCTGTGAGAAAACTGCTGAGAATGTGGGAAAAAATGAGAGCAACAACTACACATGCACTTCCTTTGAGAGTGTTTGTGAGATACAAATGCCCAGAGCGAATGAGAGAAAGTTGGATTTTAAAGTTTGAGGTTACAAAGAAACCTAAGAGTATTGGAGTCAGTTCCACTGGAAATAAGACTTTGTGATGATCTAAATGAGAAAGCTGCAAGGCTGACTGAAACACAACTATGTCTCACAAATGTTTACAGCAATAATATTCAAGACACTGTGATATAAAATGAAAAAGGAACAAGTTCTAAAAGGGAAGTTATTGGTAAAAACTATTTTTGTTGTCATATAATCTGTGAAAACCATGAAAGTGTCCACATCATCACTAAAAATAAATTTTTTAATGGGAAGCTGTTAGGAAGCTGAGGGGTCTATATATATATATAATTTAACCTAGGTGAGGGCACTCGTTAAATGATGGGCATGTCCCTTTGGCTTTTTTCAGGTTGTATCCTATGAAGAAAGGAATTCTGGGCAGGATGAGCTTATTAGTACATTTAACAGTGAAGAGGTACAAAGAAATAGGTAAGTAGAAGGCACACTTCAGAGGAGACTGTTGTGATGGAAGGGTAATACTCTTTTCTTCCTTACTTGGAACAGAGCTCATGGAAACCTAGGAAAAGAGCAAAGGTAGAGGACCTGTCTTCTTTAAAAGACAGGGAGGTCTACTGAGCAGACTATTCAGACACTGAGTAGCAGTGAGCTTCTATCCAGGCTTTCAACAGGGTGAGACTCCATTTCTCATACTGCCTTCTTTCCCACTGTCCCTACTATGTTGTCTTACCTGTTTTATCTCTATAAATAGGCCCATTGGCACAATAACTATAAGCTGCACTAAATAAAGAGGTGAAATGTTGATAAAGGCCATGAATTGTGAGCCTAAAAAGTCCCTTAGGGAAACGAAGTAAAATCTTAAATAAAAAAAACGTATTCCACGTCAGCACTGGAAAGCCTAAGATACTCATGTGGTTGACGCTTACTTGTAAAAGCAACCTGTTTTGCATTTAGATGGGATGGGAAGCATGTACCTTTGCATCCTGAATCCTCTGTCCCACATCATCTAAATAGCAGAGGACTTCAACTGGAGAGTGTCCGAGCTCTCTCAGTTCCCTTCCCCAAGCAGCCTAACCTGAGCTAGGATGAGTGGCAGCTGGTACTTGCTGAGGTTGCACCCTACAGTGGATTGAGATGTTGTTGGGATATAGACCCTGGGCCCTATAGTACACATATAGGTTCTTACTTACCTGAGTACTTCTGTTTTTGAAAGCAGGATTCAAGTTATTTACAATTAGGCTTTCTACTTTTTCATTTATGCAATGTGCTTGCATATAAAACCACAGATTTAAAACAAAACAAAACAAAAAACATTTCAAGAGAGATAGGTAAAGAACTTTGTACTGGGTGTAGGTGGCCAGGAGTCAAGACCAGAGCTTTGCAGGGGCAATCTTTGTTAAGGAGAGACCAAGGCTGCCCCATGCTGGACACACCTGGGTCCCTAACTCAGGGCACAAGATAAGCCCATAAATCATAGATGTGGCACCTCTGGGCAAACACATTTAAGAAAGGACAAAAAATGCCACACACGCAGAAGAGAAGGGAGAAAACCCAGGAGAAACAGCAGTGTGAACCCCAAGGTTCCCCAAGGAGAAGAAGGTGCTCCAGGTGCCACAGCCTGTGGAGAAGACCACGTCAGAGCAGAAGGATATTTCTCAAATAGCTGCAGCCCATGGAGAGCCCATGCTGGAAAAGAGAAGTGTGAAAAGGAAGACTCGGACAGAGTCTTACTATGCACAGACTGCAACATCTCCCTCACACTTCGTTCCTCCCTGCACCACTGGGGGCAGCGGGAAGAACAGAAGTGACAATCCAGTTGAAACTGGGAGAGGATGGAAAGAAGATATTGGTTTAACATTTGTCTTTGTCACTACCTGAATCTGTTTTAACTGGCAGTAAATTAAGGTTATTTTTTCCTAAATTTACTCTTTTTTTTTTTTTTCCCTATTTTCTCCTCTGTCCTGCTGATGAGGGGGAATGAGTTAGTGGCTGGGTGGCAGTTTGGCTGTTATCCAGGGCTAATCCACTACAAATGTGAAAAATGGAGAAAACAGAAGACAAAGTCACAACAGGAAAAAAAAAAAAAAAGTATGTAGTCTTTCACACAGAAAGTGATGACAGAATTTCTCATACAAGCACAGAGATTTCCACATCCACCCTGTCCTAATGAGCAACTGCTGGTCTCACGCAAAAGTCTTCAAATTGACTGGGAGGGAAAGGGAAAGGGAGAGGTCTCTTGTATTTTTGTCAGTAACTCCTTCCCACCCTTCAGAGTGAGACAAGATGGAGGAAGCCCTCTTCCTGTTACCTGGATATTTTCCAAGTGTGATTATCACTTTTTGCTTCTGTTCAACCCCTTAAAACAGTAAATTCTGCATAAATGTGCTGTGACTAGTTGTACACGGCACGTGGCAGAGAACAATTTAAATTTTCAAATACTGATGGAATTATTCCTGTCTTATTTAGATTAACTTTACTCTCCATTTCGAGCCTTCAATAAAGTTTCATATGGAAGTTTCCAGTTCATTAAAAAAAAAAAGTCAAAAGTAAGACCTTGAAAATTTCTACTCATCATAAACTGTCACAGTAAAAATAATATAAAAGAATTATAAATATCCTGAGTTGGAAGGGACCCACAAGGATCATCAGGTCTAATGCAGTGACAGAGCTAGAAAGGTCTACAAGACTAATGTTGTAACACGTATGTATTAACAGCCCAAACAGAAAAGAACAGAATAGGTGATCCACAAATATTTATAGTCAGAAAATATACTATCCTCCATAAGAAGGATTATTCTTTGTAATTTACTTTATAATCTGGCAATGCGTTTTAGTACTGAGTGTCCTAATGGAGTGTCATAGAAAAGTGTCTGAATTAGGTTAGCCTATAGAATGGAGTGTGATGGATGAGAGTCGATATATGCTATATATAGAGAAAAAAGCTTCAGGCATAGAGCAAAGTTATATAAAGAGGAAGCTGGGCATACACAAACACACACATACAATACAATATTCCTATATCCATATTTACTTTCAAGAGGTATTTTTCTGAAAAATAAATTACAGCAGTAGGTGAAAAGCCTACAAGGGAATCAGATAGATGAACAGTGCTGCAAAATTCTGTCTCCTGTACAAAGGGAAAGTATACATCATAGTTACTGTCACCATCGACTGTTATGAGGAATCAAAAGCAAGTGCAACTGCTGGGCTTAAAAAAGAGTAATAACAACTGTCTTAGTGACATTGCAGCTTGTAAGCTGCTATGAGGTTAGGCTGATGGACAGAAGGAGAGCTAGCATATTATCCATAAATCAGAAAGCACAAGCAGAGATAGTGCTCCTTGTCTCTTCGGCCAATCAGGAACTCAACCTGCATTTTCTGTAGTACAAATGAGAAATATTGCATCAGGACAGTCACAGAAACCATAGTCTACAAGATTGATAGAGCATATTTATTTTTAAATGCCAATTTGTACTTAAAATAGAGAACTCATAAGCTGGCTTTAAGTGTCAATTATATTACGTATGTTATTGAGGATAAATATAATTTTGCATTTGGGAAGATTATACACTCATCAAGTTACTTTTTTTCTGGAATGCCATTGAATATGTTGGGAGATGAAGCTAGGAGGAAAGAAATGTAGAAGAGTTTTTATACTTGTTTTGGTATTGATTACAGGCTCCCATTCTTACTAAAATAATTATGCAGGTACTAATTCAAAAAGTATGTAGAACCTGGGGTGCTACAGGTGCTTTCAAGATGTCTTTCAAGTTCTAATTTATCAGGTAAGACTTTTAAACAAGAAAATACATAAAGTCCCCAGCATCTCTCAGTACGCTTAATTGGACTTCGGTGTTCTAAAGCAGTAGGAAAAGTCAGATAGAAAGCACATTCAAAACAAAATATAACAAAACATCAACAACAACAACAACAACAACAACAACAACAAACACAGAACAGGTCAGTAAAATGTGATTCTATTTTTGAAAAGATTGTCCACCAAATCAAAGGCTTGGAAAAATTCTGGTCTGTCCAACTCCCTGTAAATACAAAGTAGTTCAGTGCAACCCTTAGAACCTCATCAGTTTTTATATTTCACAATACAGTATTGTACCTCGTGTCAAGGGCATACAAGGGCAAGAATAAATCACTGTCTGAAGTTTTACCTCTCTGACATTCTTAGTTTAGATTGTAATAGGTATGCTGGTCTATCTTTCTAGAATTGAAAAAATCCTTCAGTTTTAGTTTCCTTTTTCTTCATGCAACTAGATGATAAAACACAGATTTCTTTCTTTCTTTCTTTCTTTCTTTCTTTCTTTCTTTCTTTCTTTCTTTCTTTCTTTCTTTCTTTCTTTCTTTCTTTCTTTCTTTCCTTCCTTCCTTCCTTCCTTCCTTCCTTCCTTCCTTCCTTCCTTCCTTCCTTCCTTCCTTTCTTCCTTTCTTTCTTTCTTTCTTTCTTTCTTTCTTTCTTTCTTTCTTTCTTTCTTTCTTTCTTTCTTTCTTTCTTTCTTTTCTTTCTTTCTTTCTTTCTCTTTCCTTCCTTCCTTCCTTCCTTCCTTCCTTCCTTCCTTCCTTCCTTCCTTCCTTCCTTCCTTCCTTCCTTCCTTCCTTCCTTCCTTCCTTCCTTCCTTCCTTCCTTCCTTCCTTCCTTCTTTCTTCCTTTCTTTCTTTCTTTCTTTCTTTCTTTCTTTCTTGGTATATCCTGCTCTCAGATTTTGTTTGTTTGTTTTGTTTTGTTTTTATGCTTCATACATTGAAAGTGGCAACAAAAGAATTAGTAATTATCAGAAAATATATTCCATAAAAGAAGAATATAGAGCAAAGAGTTATAAGTAATGAAATGGCTTTATAGATTGCAATCTCCCACACAGCAGGCAGATAAATTTCTAACCTGCCAACGGAATTATTCGCTACTGAACAAAGTCTACACTTTGTAAACTGGCAAAACTCTTGTTGACTTATAGGCAGTGAGAATTTTGCCTGATAAAGACTTTAGGATATGGCCCTATCTAAACTAGCTACGACAGAAATGTTAAATAAGACTTATGACCTGATGAGAGTCTTTGTGCTTCGGGCTGTATTTCCAGTGTGTATTTATATATTCAGTTTTCTTCATTCAGTAGTTGTTCTTTGGTAGATATATGAGCTGCAAAGTAGCTGTTTCATTGGTAATGTGATCCTTCTTCCAGTTGCACAGAAACACGAAAGGTAACCATAATTCTATACATGATGCTTAGGGTCCATCTCACTCTGTGTGCTATATACTTCAAGAGAGTACATCATTTTCATAGACTTTCTGCAAAACCTTTTTTTCAACTCTGACACAAAACATTTTACTATGACTTGCAGCATTTGTAAAGAGCCGGACAATTGGGTCCACATGCTACATGCCCAGAAGGAGGAAGTAGTGAAAAAATGTATGAGGAAAAATAGAGAGTAAAAGATTAGAAAAACCCTGTTCCGGGTTTATGTGTCAAGGTTTTGTTATTGGGGGCCCTAGAGGTGTGAAGAATCCAGAATGTGCTCCATGTTAGATAAGGGGCCCGCCGCTGGCCAGAGCCAAGCCAATAAGCAATGTTGTTTGCGCCTCTGTGAGAGCAGATTTAAAAAAGGGGTTAAAAAAACAGCTGCTGCACAACAGCAGCTAGGAGAGTGAGGAGTGAGAAAATGTGAGAGAACCAGCCCTGCAGACCTCAAGATCAGTGCAGCAGGAGGGCAGGAGGTGCTCCAGGCACGCAGCAGCAGTTCCCCTGTGGCCTGTGGAGAGGCCCCTGGTGTAGCAGGCTGTCCCCCTGCAGCCCATGGGTCCCACACGGAGCAGATCTCCACGCTGCAGCCCGTGGAGGAGCCCCCGGTGGAGCAGGTGGATGTGGCCTGGAGGAGGCTGCGGCCCATGGAGAGCCCCCGCAGGAGCAGGCCCCGGGCCGGAGCTGCAGCCCGTGGAGAGGAGCCCACGCAGGAGCAGGGGGGCTGGGGGGAGCTGCTGCCCGTGGGGGATGTGTGCTGGAGCGGTGTGCTCCTGACAGATGGACCCCGTGGTATAGGTCCACATGGGAGCAGTTCTTGAAGAGCTGCTGCCTGTGGGCAGCCCCCGCAGGCTCAGTTCGGGCAGGACGGCATCCCGTGGGAGGGACCCCACACGGAGCAGGGGCAGGGAGGGACCGCGAAGGAGCAGCGGAGATGAAGGGACTGACTGCAGCCTCCATTCCCCAATCCGCTCTGCCGCTCAGGGGGGAGGAGGTGGAAGAGGGTGGATTGGAGAAGGTGTTTTTGGTTTCTTTCCTTTGTTTTTCACTTCTCTAGCTTGTTAGTAATAGGCAATAAATTTTACTGATCTCCCTACTCTGCGTCTGTTTTTGTCTGTCACAATAACTGTTGAGTGATCTCCCTGTCCTTATCTCAACACTGGAGCCCTTTTTCTATTTTCTCCCCCTTTCCCTTTGAGGAAAGGGACTGAGAGAGTGGTTGTGGTGGAGCTCAGCTGCCCACCTGAGTAAAACCACCTCACTTATCAAAACCTAATTCAAGATTTGCGTCACTAATACCCATAAACAGGCAATTTATTATTCTTGCAGCTGTTTAACCATCAACAAATATATCTTAAAATTCCTAGATAATTTTCCATAAGCATTTCTAAATATTTCTTAAAAATGCGTTCAAAATTTCAATGTATTATTTTCCAACATAGGAAGGTAATAAAAGAAAGATTTTTATTTTGGCAGAACAGTTCTGGATGTTCTCCAGACTGTGATTTTGTGATATACAACAACTGTAAAATTCTAGAAATAGCTTTATTGGTTTACGTGTTCTTCCTTTCAAGAATCTGAACAAACTAGAGTACCCAAAGGTCCTTTTGTTATAGTGTATAATTTATCCATTGTAGTTGCATCAGGATTTTCCCTGTGGAGGCAAGACGTGTAACATGTGATGCAAGAGAAAAGTTTAGAGAATTGATCTAATTCCCAAGCTCCAGGAAAAAGTTAGAAGGAACTGATGAGTCATTCAGGCTGGTAGGTACTCTAGTCATTGAAAAAAAAAAAAAAAACCAAGATATCTCTTCTTTTTGAAACTAAATAAGATGTCACAAACAAAAGATTCAATGCCACCTCAGCAAAGAGCACTCAAAAATGTTTAACAGATTCAGACATTAAAAGACACACACATATACACATAAAAATACATCAATATCTATGTGTTCTACTCAACTTCTCCAAATGCCCAGGCTTTGTTAAAAATAGGATACGGACATGGAGTTAAAACAGAATCTCTTATGCTTTAGTTCTTTCAGATATAAACATCTCCCTTTAATTTTAAAACTTGTATCTCATTCCTTATCATAACTCATTTCATGTGGAAGAATTCATTATCCTAACTTATCACACATGCAAATATGTGAACTGCAACTCATTTTTCCACAGAGGTGGTTAGGGTGAACACAGTTGAATAACCACCTTTAATCAATCATCTACTAGGTTGTGACTGCTTAAAAACCTGATAGTGTGTCTTTCAGAACAACTGAACAGAAAAATTCATTTTTCATTTTCTTTTTTGTCTAAAAGGGAGAATACATCTGATCATTAACTGTGATCATCTTAAATCTGCACTTTAAGCTTTATATTGCCTGTAATATACAAAGGACATCTCCCTCAGACTTACAATTTACCTGAAAAACAAATATCATAGTCTCAGAATTCTTTTGTATATTTGTTTCATAAATCTATTTATTGATATATTTGGTCTTTTTCCTCTTTTCAGGGCAAATAAAGAGTAATACATACTGAGTGTATTGAAGATCATACACTCATCTTACTTTAAGGGTTCCAGTCAAAAAATAAAACTCCTATCTGATTGACACATTAAGAAACCACATGACTACATTGAGAAACTGTTTGAATAATTTATCATTTGCAAACAAAAATGACAAGTATTGTGTATAACAATGTGTATCATCAAAGAGAGCACTTTTCAAATTGCCTCCTGATTATTTACACAAGTTCAAGAGAAATAGCTGTGAACTGTTTGTAAATTATTAACTTTATTTAAAAAATAAATTAGGTGGAATAAACACTTACTATATCACATAGCAATTATATAATTATTCCCCTTCCAATCATTAACCGAGAATTCTTTTTTATAGTAAAGACGTGGGAGAGGTCTCCACAGAGAGAAGCCCATGGTTGCCTTTGCTAAGAAGGTGCTATTTCCAGTCCAGTCTGCATATCACCAATTTTATGTTGGAGCTGAGCGTTATATTAAACATAGTGAAATATATTTTGTCTGCAAAGAAGCTCATGAAATTTCCCACGTTGGCTGGGGTAGATTTGATCAGCACTTGAATGAGAAAGCAAATCAAAGAAAATCTCTCAAGCTCAAGGTTGTAACCCAAGCTTTTCTTTTTAATCCCACACATAGAGACCTGCACTGAAATCTCAGATATCCACACTACTCCTGCTTAAGATAATGCAAATTATATGTGAATATCTTCGGATGGTGTCAAGACCTTGTACATGTTAGATCTAGGTCTAGTAAAAAAGAATGTTCTGAAATACTCTGTGCACTAAATGGTGTCTTCAGTGAAGCCAGTGGGATCTTCAACTTTGGCTCCCACAGAACTGAGATTTTACTCTGTCTCTTTTAAACATGGGCTCTGTACTGTCTGGATTTTTTTTTTTTTTTTTTAAGATTAGCCTTGAGGTAAGTACTTGTAAAAAATGCTAGCCTTACAATCCTGGAGACCTTCCCTTTAGCTGCAGAGTAGTTTCAGCAAGGAAAAGCTTTCTTGTACTAACATACCAATATGCACCAGCCTCTAAGTTCAGTCTAGATTCATATCTCTTCATCCTTTTTTTTTTTTTTTTTAAGGATGAACATCACACATATGTACAGGTGAACACTACCGCAAAGACTGTAACAACTTTGTCAGAAAGGAGAGCTTATGATGT
Organism: Anser anser; assembly: GCF_964211835.1. Lineage (NCBI taxonomy): Eukaryota > Metazoa > Chordata > Aves > Anseriformes > Anatidae > Anser > Anser anser. The sequence continues at coordinate 56,726,869 of NC_139721.1, forward strand.
TTATCCAAATACAGATCTGATTGCATTGCTATGATATTTGTTCTATGCCTAGCTGTACATAAATCTCATAGTTTTCTCATGAACTGTTGCTGTCTCCTGTGATTCTGTTTTATTTTTTTTTCTGTAACCAACCACACTAAAGACTGCTTAACATTTCTGGATCCTTGAGCAATTTTAAATAGGCACTGCTGTTAAAAGAAGGGGAATCAGGAGATTCCTTTTTCCTGTTTACAACTCTGTATACTTCATGATGGTTATATTTGGGCTTCAGTGCTCCTTAACTTGGCTGTGTTAACCCAGGATCCATCCCTATCAAGTCTGCATCAAATGGAGGTCAAAGTTCATGTTCCAAACTCAATTTGTTTGCTGCCACATCAAGATGTGTCCTCCATGTTGACTGAAATTATTAAACTTAGATCACTTTCTCTGAAACATGGATAAATATGACTTCTCCTTAATGTTACCTCTATATACCTCATAGATCCTCTTAACTTCCAGCAACATACGAACTCCCCATTCTCAAGTACAATTGTGTTAAAATACAAAAAGTGTAGGCTAAGACTTGAATATTTGTTGTTCCTTATCTGAGAACATGACAATTTTATGGTACAGAAGAAGCCCAGAAATCAAGTATTGCCACCCTGCCTACTGACAACACAAGGAGAAATCACATGGGGGAATCTGTCCTGGTGTTTATTTTCCACACTGAAAATATCCAAATGAGACATAATTATAGGCTTTATTTTATGATGTGACAGTTCCTACTTCAGTATGAAGAGACATATCCCCTGTAGGAAATATTTCTTTCACTCTCAAACACTACTGTGTGCTTGAAGGATCCTTGCAAATTCTTAGATCATTCCTGTGCGGATTTCCACTGTCCTGTTTGTCCCTGTCCTGACTTGCACTGCAGCTGCTGAAACAAATATTGCCAATGAGAACCAAAGACTGCGTTGTATACACAATCACATTTTTTACATGACCAATTCAGGAAAGATGACATGGCCTAACAATATGAAGCAGAGGTGATCTTTCCAAGGTCTTCTTCATTTGTATAGATTATCTAGACACCTCATTCCACTCCAACTATTTCAAAGCATTTTAACAATGTTTTATGGAAAGAAACCAGGACTGCAATTTGAAATGTGAGAAGTTAAAAACCGATAAGTATTGACTTTTTTATACAATGCATGTTGACAATGTTCTGCATCTATACTTAGAAAATGAGTATAATAGAATTTTATTATTATTATTCAATAATGCCTAGCTGTGTTATTCCTCAACTTATTTGACACACAAAAGAAGTGACAATAAAGGTATGTATCCATTTAGCTTTGTATCTGATCTCTGACTCTGGCCACTCTGGATCTGTAGGGATAAGTGCTAGCAGTAAAAGGCATTATCTCAGCTATGAGAAATTTCCAGCTAAAGGACTTCCCACGCTAGTCCTTTCAACCTCTTCTGTGTGGTCAACAGTCCTTGCTGAACTCATCTACTTGCCTTTTGAATCTATCTGTACTTAGATAGCTGTAGCATTTTGTGAAAACGAATTCTGTAATCTCAATATCCAGTGGAGATATTCTCCTAATCTTATGTTTGTTTTGAAACTTCTCTCTAAGAATTTAATTTCATGTCCTTAGTTTTTGCAGCACATGAACTACCATTTTCTTCTTTTAGCTGATGCAGAAGGCTGGGGGTACAGGAATAAGAAGCACAGCAAAATGTTACTTTGCGTTCAAAGATGGGTATACCACACACTTTTTTGTTGTTTAGATCTCCATTTAGGTCCACTAAAAAAGAAATCTACATTCTATTTGACTCAAACAGTTGCTGGACACAAAGCTGTCAGTCCAACAGACCTGTTTGAAATGGCTCCTAAATCTCTTAGGAATAATATCTAATTCAGCTAATTCTTTACAAACATTTAATTTGGGCCATTTTTCCTTATATGTGTAACTTTGTGTTCATCAACACTGAGTTTTAGCTGACATATATTTTTTTTTTTTTGCCAGTGACTCAGTATCATGAGGTGCTCCTGAAACTCAATGTAATCAGTTTAAACTAAACTGAATAATTCTGTAAAAACAAACAGACACAAAAAAATCCCAGCAAACTGACAGTTATGCGTTCACCTCTCTAGGTGAATTGTGCACATACAGATCCCTGAAGGATGCTGTCCTGGTTTCAGCTAGGATAGAGTTAATTTTCCTCCTAGTAGCTGGTAGGGTGCTATGTTTTGGATTTAGGATGAGAATAATGTTGATAACACACTGGTGTTTTAATTGTTGCAGAGCAGTACTTACGCTAAGCCAAGGACTTTTCAGCTTCCCACGCCGTCCTACCAGTGGGCAGGCTGGGGGTGCAGCAGGAGCTGGGAGGGGACAGACCCAGGACAGCTGACCCAAACTGGCCAAAGGGGTATTCCATACCATCTGACGTCATGCTAAAAAATATATAGGGGTGGCTAGCCGGGGTGGGGAGGCCAGCTGGTCGGGGATAGGCTGGACATCGGTCAGCAGGTGGTGAGCAATTGTACTGTGCATCGCTTGTTTTGTACACATTATTATTATCATCATCATCATCATCATCATCAATCTTTTTTCTTTTCTTTTCTTTTTCTTTTCTTTTCTTTTCTTTTCTTTTCTTTTCTTTTCTTTTCTTTTCTTTTCTTTTCTTTTCTTTTCTTTTCTTTTCTTTTCTTTTCTTTTCTTTTCTTTTCTTTTCTTTTCTTTTCTTTTCTTTTCTTTTCTTTTCTTTTCTTTTCTTTTCTTTTTTCTTTTCTTTTCTTTTCTTTTCTTTTCTTTTCTTTTCTTTTCTTTTCTTTTCTTTTCTTTTCTTTTCTTTTCTTTTCTTTTCTTTTCTTTTCTTTTCTTTTCTTTTCTTTTCTTTTCTTTTCTTTTCTTTTCTTTTCTTTTTCTTTTTCTTTTTCTTTTTCTTTTTCTTTTTCTTTTTCTTTTTCTTTTTCTTTTTCTTTTCTTTTCAATAAGCTGTCTCTTTCTCAACCCACAGGCTTCATTTTCTCGTTTCTCTCCCCCATCCCAGAGAGGGAGGCGGGAGGGTGAGCGAATGGCTATGTGGTGCTTAGCTGCTGGCCGCGTTAAACTACAACAGATGCCAATAGTAACTTGTGTGAATCACATTTACTTACGTTTTCTCCTTCTGTTTGTTGCCTACCTCATAGTAGTCCATTATAAGTCAAGAAAATCTTCCCTTTCTTCCCATGACAGCTTAGGTCTACAAGACCCTTTGATGAAGGTTTTCATAATAAACTGTCAATATCCAAGTGCAATATCCAAATTCATAACCATTTTTCTTATGCTTATAGGTTTATTCAAAAAACAAACAAACAAACAAACAAAATCTCTAATCAATCTGCAAGTCATTGCACACTCTAATGCCACATCATTTATTTTGTGTTATCTCCTTTTTGTTCATGTGTCCATTTCTCTTTATTACAGTTTGTACCAGATTTCTCAATACAGAAACCATCTTCGTTGGTTTGTAGTTTGTCCAATTTCTCTCAGAGCCTCATTCCTTCAGTACTGCCATTGGTTACTCAACACAATTAGCATTTTAAGGATTTCTTATAGCTCGTCCTCTAGAAACACCATATTAATACCAGCTAATCTGGACAATTCATTACTAACAAATTAACTTTTTTTTTTTTTTTTAGCCCCTTAAAAACTTGTATTCCAAACTATTTTTTCCTTAAACAAACAAACAAACAGTTTAAATTGCTGCTGTTTAAGATCATTCTCATTTTTCTCATTACACAACTTGCTTTTTTTCCTCTGTTTGAAGGATATATACATATATTTCTAATAGCACTTTTATTCTACTGTTTAATGGTAATGGCTTTTGCTGATCCTGCTAACTTCTGTAATTGCATGTGGCATAAATATTCTTTGTCTTTCAAAGATGGGATCTTCAGACCACTTACACACTCTTCCAGATTCAGGCAAGGCATTTCTTTTTGTATGGATTCACTATTGGTGGATGATACAGATGTTAACTTTACTTGACTTTAGGTTTTGATACTGATACCATTTCTATATTAGCACAGTTTACTCTGTCATTTATTATACCTACTCCTTTTTTGTAGTGCACCAGTGTTTATATTCCTTCTGCCACATCCCTAAGATACTTGGTATGTCAAGATATTCTCCCAAATCAAAAACTCAGCTTCCATGCCCAAGCAACTCAGTTTCAGGCAAATCTTGTCTTCCTTTTCCAATATCACTTTTTTTAAACCATATAGTGGGATTTGGCCTGGATCTACAATTATTCAAAAGTATGTTCCTACTGAGGTCTTAGTCTTAAGAATTTCACTTAATAGTTTGTTTCCAGTATCTATTTATGCTATAATCATAATGCTTCATTCACTATGGACAGTGCATCAACTTTACACTTGTCAGATATGTATTAACACTGTCCTCACTGATACAAAAAATATGTTTTATTTGTTATATTTTATAACATACAATAATCAAAATACTTAACTGTCTATCTTCTTCTCCATGTCTGCTAACCTACTCACTACCACAAGAAGGTATCTGGCTGTCATGTGGTGTAAGGTTCTTGTCTAAAGCATCACTCCTAACATTTCAACTTCCCTGCCCTCCCACCTCTAATGGGAAGAAATGGTGTAAATGACCAATTTTTTCATGCCATTCAATCATGAAATCGTAGAGTAACCATGAAGGGGTTAGCACTTTTTTTTTTTTTTAATTCTTGCAGTGGAAAACAGATAATCAACCTTGTGTGTCAACCAGAAAGGGATGGCCACAAAGTGAAGGAAGCAGCTTGAATTTCACGAGATGTGGCTGAAGGCTTGGATTTTAAATACCATAGTCCAAAAAGTTGGTAGCATATGGAAAAAATCTTAATAGTCCCTCAGTAATGCATCTCTCCTCTTACTGCAATAGAAAGAAAAATGGAAAAATGGTAGGAGCAGAAAACAACTCATTTAAAATTCAAACTCAGATAGACGTCAGCTATTTTTATTCACGTCTATCCCACCTTGGTAAGAGATGTCAAAGGGACAGGGCTAGTAGAGCCTATGACTCTAGAAATCTTCTTAATAAAGAATGCTGTACAACTAGGTCTCTACTCTTCTTCAAAGAGAATTTAAAGTTACTTGCCTTTAAAAGCAAAAGGCCAAATACCCACTTCCAAGTAGGGTTTTACATAACACTCCCTTTCTGGATGCAGTTCTAATGCCTTCTGTCTTGCTATAAAGGAAAAGCAAACCAGCGTTCACAGATAAGCGGGGTCACCCACATTAAGGCTTTCTTTTCAGGTTTGCAGCTGGGTCTATCTCTAGTCTAAAATAGATTTTAACTGGCATTCCCAGAAGAAGTCAACATTCTGAAGGGAAAAAAAATCAGAAACCTCTTTTGATGTCACCATTAATCAGGTCTGTTAGTTACAATGCCTAAACATTTTTTTTTCTAACATGATTGAAGATAACATTTAAAATGTAATATCCCAGCACTCTGCTAATGCATTCTTAGACATCTGTTTTATCGTGAGTGAATCTGGACAACATGAACAAGATTTTTTTACAGAAGCATCTAAAAATTACTGTGCAGTCAGTCTGTTCTCTCTGCATTCAGTATGTATCACAGATAACAAGTTCAGGTGTAAGTGCTGCTGTAACAACTCCTTGAATCTGACACTTGATTTTTTATTATGTTTAATGCATACCAAACATAAGAGTGGAGGTGTGGCCAAGAAACACAATGAGCTAGTAGCAATCATACAGAAATACAAATTGATATGAGATCTTTTTAAGTACTATCCAAAAGACAGTGGCCTGGAGAGAAAGGACAAAACCCACAAAATAATTTGAATCTTGTATGCCTGTTGCCAAACAAAAGGACAATTTTATAAAACATATCTACAGCACAGACATTTTATATGTGATCTATTTTAACACAACAGTCTATGAATGATAGTGAGAGGCACAATCTTCGGAAAGGGAAAATGTTGATTCTTCACTAAAGCTGTCTTTTTGTTTTTGCAGACAAAGGACAGTGAAGACTGTCTTATACCCAGCTGACAAAGTAGTCAAAGTGGTAACCATACACTCTGCCCCTAGCCCCTCTGTTACATTCCTTGACATGCTCTGTGTGAAAATAAATAAATAAATAAATAAATAAAATAAAAAGGGTAAAACTTGGCTGTCCTTGTGTTTATGTTTGCTTCAGGCTGTCCATTTAGCAGTTAAATTTCTTAAATTTTTCTTAGTATCTGAATTCCAAGTCTGCATAAAATGGTGAGTTTAGTCTGAAATGCAAAAGACAATGCAGTAGCAACAATGCTGGAAGGTAAATGATAACATTTAGATCATCCAGTTCCTCTCTCTACAAGCCCAGATTACATTTCTTTTCCTGATTTTACATTAACATTCACGATGTTGGATTTTAATAACTTCATATCCTAAAACAATTACATAGCCAGGAACTTTGCTCTGGTACACAGCTTATATATCAAAGTTTTTTGTCAACTCGCAAGACACCTGCCCTCATAATACAGCCAACAGTTAATTATTCACCACACTTTTTCAAGCAGTTTCAGTTCAGAAAGAATTTCTATCAATAGCCTTTCCACTTAATCTGACATAGAGACTTTCAGAGCCTGTGATGTGTAAGGTATGGTTGGGTACCACTCTGTTACACTAGAATTTTCCCTCTTAAACCAAACGGTCGTAGTAATTTGGCTTTAGCAGCCCACATGTCTCTTTCTCCCACATTATAGCCTTTTACCAGCCTGACTCCGGCTGTCATGTTCTTTTGCTGCTGACTGGACCCCCGCTTGGTTCCCAGACCTGGTTCACTGCTTGCCATGTTGGGGTCTGTCGTTGGACCCCTGCTACCAGCATGCAGCTCTTACTGCTGTGTTCAGTCCTAGTGGTACAGCGTCTCACCTGTAGGGGCATGAGTGGCCACAGGGGTTGTCCTTAGCTTCCCGCTCACATACTTTTGGGGAGCAGACACGCTCCTGCTCCTATTTAACTTCTTCCTCTAGTATTTTCATAGAATCACAGAATCATTGAATGGTTTGGGTTGGAAGAGACCTGAAAGACCATCTAATTCCAGGCCTCTGCCATAGACAGGGACACTTTCCACTATACCAGGTTGCTCCAAGCTCCATCCAACCTGTCCCTAAACACTTCCAGGGACGGGGCAGCCACATCTTCCCTAGGCAACCTGTTCCAGTGCCTTACCACCCACTGAGTAAAAAATTTCTGCCTAATATCTAAAAAAAACTTCCCTTTTTAAGTCTAAAGCCACTATCCTCGTTCTATCACAACACTCCCTGACAAAGAGTCCCTCCCCAGCTTTTTTGTAGGCCTCCTTCAGGTACTGGAATGCTGCTATAAGGTCTCCCTGGAGCCTTCTCTTTTCCAGGCTGAGTGATCCCAACTCCCTCCATCTGACTTCATAAGAGAGATGCTCCATCCCTTTGCTCATCTTTATGGCCCTTCTCTGGACTTGTTCTAATATGTCAATGTCCTTCTTGTGCTGGGTTCCCAGAGCTGAATGCAGTATTCCAGGTGGGGTCTCACAGCTGCAGAGCAGAGAATCACCTCGCTTAACCGGCAGGCCATGCTTCTTTTCATGTAGCTCAGGACACAGGTTGCTTTCTGGGCTTCAAGCTTACATTGCTGGCTGATATCGAGCTTCTTGTCAACCAACACCCCCAGGTCCTTGTCCTCAAGGCTGCTCTCAATCTGCCCAGCCTGTATTTCTGCTGGGGATTGCCCCAGCCCAGATGCAGGACTTTGCACTTGGCTTTAAGGAGGTTCGCACAGACCCATCTCTCAAGCCTGTCAAGGTCTCTCTGGATGGCATCTCTTCTGGCGACCACACCATACAGCTTGGTGTCACTGGACAACCTTGCTGAGGGTGCACTCAATTGTCACCATGTCTCCATGTCACCAACAAAGATATTAAACAGTGCTGTTCCCAATACCGACTCTTGAGGAACACCACTCGTTACTGATTTCCACCTGGATATTGAGCCATTGACCACAAATCCTTGAGTGCAACCATTCAGCCAATTCCTTACCCACCGAGTGGTCCATCTGTCAAATCCATGTCTTTCCAATTTAGAGACAAGGCTATCATGGGGGACAGCATCAAATGCTTCACACAAGTCCAGGTAGATGATATCAGTTGCTCTTCCACTATTCAGGTAGATGATATCAGTTGCTCTTCCCCTATTCAATGCTGTAACCCCATTGTAAAAGGCCATCAGATTTGTCAGGCATGATCTGCCTAGTGAAACCATTTTGGCTGTAACCAATCACATCCTTATTTTTCTATATGCCTTAATGCCTTATCTTCGTTTCCAGGAGGATCTGCTCCATGACCTTCTGTTAGTGTCGGTAAGGGAATTTTTGGCTGTTTGGTTGTTGGCTGTGTTTCCCCCACAGACTGTCCTAGGATCTTGCTGTCTAACTACTCCTCAGCCTCCCTGATACTAACTAGCATGTGTAATCTAATATCTTGTAGTTAATGATGCCATTGTGGATTAGGGTCCATGCATTCAAATAGGGTTTATCAGCTACATTCCCTACAGAAAACTGGGGCACCATACAAATGGTTATTTTCATACTTGTGAACAGTCTCTAGTTAAAAGCCGCTGATGATAGATTGTTGTCATCCTGAATGCTTTGATCTAGTAGGCTTGGGAAAAAAACAAAACAAAACAAAACAAACAAACAAACAAACAAACAAAAACAACCCAAAGCCCTCTATAAAAATGTCACACCAGCACCTCTTGAAGTTGATTTTTTTTTTAGGTATCTTTTGCTTGCTTTAAAAGGCCATTTTCCTTGAATACATAGTAACCAGAGTGGAGCAGTTTATCATTCCCAATCATGAGAACTAAGGGACTCCATGTAATTGGATATGAAGCTGATTCAGAGAAGCTTACTTTGTTTAGGAGAATACCTTCATGGGAATTGTGACCAGCACACAGTATGAACAATTGCAGGTGATATTTGCAAGAGGAAACACTTGTTTTGCAGCTGAGTCCTTTTTTTCCCTGGAGAAACTGAAAATTCTCCTCAGAGATGCTTCTGATCAGGTTCAAGTCAGGAAAACTGAAAATCTATTTATATTTACAGACCTTCTGTTATCTCCACACACATCCTTCTCCTCCCCCCCTCCCCCTCCATAAAAAAAGAACCCTTCATTTGTAAACTTCTTGTGTTTAGCTATTTTACAAAAATATAATCAAGACATGTTTCAAGTGCTAAAATATCAATCTTCCAGTCCTAACAAAAGCCACAAACGTACAACAGCAATATGACTTATAATACATCATATATATAAATCTTCTTAGAAATCAGACATCTGCTTAAAATCTGGGGCCTTTCAACAGCTCATAACCTCCCAGACTCTGAGTTGAACTTACAGATAGTGTAGCTGAGTTTAAGAAAAACCAAAGTCAGTACCAAATGAAAGTTAAGTGAAAAGGTTTCATAAAAGGGAAAGAATTATGGGGCTGATTTTAAGGAACACCTTGTAAATACCTAGATGTATACAAACAATTTTTTTTTCTTTGATAATTTTAGTCATACTGTCATTCATGTCCTCTTGACACGTCTTTTCGTGGTTAAAAATGAAGACAGGGAATTAGTAGCAAGGTTGATAGTCTGAGGTGAAAGCAACAGATGATGATAGTCCAATGATACACTTTGTGGCAGGCACTGTGCACTCATGTTACTGATCTGAAGCTGCAAGTCTGCTTGGAAGCGCAGAGATCATTTGGAGAATGACAGGTGATGACTGTCAGTTGAAGGAGTGGATAATAGTCCTTGAAAATAAAAATAAAAATCATAAAAAAAATCAGATACTTCACTGAGAATGTAAATTCATTTTTTAAGACAAATATGCCTGTCAATTGAATAGCTTCTTCTCTTTCTCCTTCTTTTAAACTTTGATTTTTACTAGACACATTTAAAATTTATTCCTGTGATGCTATTTTTACAAGTTCCTTTATAGACTAGAACTGCAATTTTAATAGGCTCTAAAAACAAAACCTTTTATTTTTGGTACACAGAACACTGTGTACTAAGTGCAATGCAATACAAGTTGCACAAAGTACATGAACTTTAATACTTATACTGTTCATTTACAAGTTTGTAGTTCCCATTTTTCTACCGGGATGTAAAGATTTTCTTAAAAAACATTTCATTATTTCCCTGCTAATCCTCCACATCATGAAAATGAAATTTGAGAAGTGGTTTGTGAAAAGAGTAATGTTTATTATGCTATTGATATTTTGAATTATAATCCTTATAAAAATTGCAGGATAAATTAGGATAAATTGCAGGTTTCATCTAGAGTAAAACAGAAGTCTACAGGGTGATGTTAGGGAGTTGATAGTAATAGAAATAATATAACATTCCAAATAATAGAGCTATTCTTTTTAGAAAATAATTGAATAAATAATAAATTATTTTTTTAAATGCTCATTAGGTACAGAAGTATTTCTTATATTTGAATAATCCAATTTGAACAAGATCTCGCCCTAAATTCACTATTTCCAAAGAAAAAGGGCAATTAAGAGTGCCATAATTAAATTATTCTGTATGTATTATTAATGCAAATCATTCATAACATAATAATTTAATCATAATGTGATTAAGTTAGTGCTACAGACATTTCCTAATTTTAGGATAGTTTATTTGGGTTGCCGATTAATTGTGTCATTAATACAAAGTATTCTGGAGTAGATGCCATCCACAGCTGGAGTTGTTAGCTCAGAAAGTTATAAGCATGCTGTTCTGCTTCCAGATACGGAAGTTGAATTTTTCAATAGCAAAGCTATTTTGTAGATGTTTTCATTTCATTTCCCAGACATGAAAGTCCTGACAGGGGCTTGCATTTGATGGCAGACAAATAGGTCATGCATCATTGATGTTTGGAAAGTCCCTTCTAGAAGCAGAATGCTAGGTGAAAAGATATTCATTCAGGTCTAGGGCAGGCTCAGGCGCCATACCTCAACACAGTGTACCCACCCTTGAACATGCAATTGCTTTCTTCTCTCTCTCTTTTAAGATATCTGTTATGCATCTCTCTTGTACCATCCAAGGGAACAGCATGTGAAGTAGCGCATACTAACATTTTTTGAGGAAGTAAAGAACAGTTGGTTTCATCAATACAGATATAGTCATTACTCTAGACTATTTTGGATAATTTTTAAGATTTTTAAAGAATTTATTATTAACATTTTTTGAGTTTTTAGGTATAGGAGTTATCACCAAATCATTGGGACTGACTTCTGATGTGTCATCAGTTATCAGGTAGCACACATATTTTCCCTTTTCAAATCTAAATATTGTAGATTTACAAAGCATTTTTAGTTCTTTAGTCTGGATTTACTTCAGATAGTTTTAATAGTAAGTGTCCAATACTTTTCTCTGAAATTAAAGATTAATGGCCCTACATCTAATATAATGCTGTCAATCTCACAAAGATGAACACGTATTCAAGAGAGACATTAGATTGCTTCTGCACTCTAGAGACTGTGGTTAGGTAATAAACAGCTTAGAGTACATTGTAGAAGTTACAAAAATTCAAAGCAGTCCAATCCTATTGATCTTACTACAGCATTAGCTGGCCATTTCTAAATGCAAAACATGTGTTAAATCTAAGTTAATGCAACTGCTGCATTAATTCAATTCTTTCTTGCTTCAGCAAAAAAATGCTTGTACTGTATAAATCCTACTGTTGCAGAGCAATTCCTTAGATATAAACAACTTGGCTATTGTTAATGTTCCTATACTGCTGAGGATCTCAGAAAAGCTGCAGAGATGCATCACAGCAATCATTACCGATCAAGGGTTTCCAATTACAAAGTCACACCTACTTGTCAAGCAGCTGATACAAATAAAGCAAAACTAAGAGTTTGTATTCAGTATACAGTTTTCTAAGAGAATGGAAGATCACACTTCCAGAAGATTTTACTTAAAATGCAGACACATCACCAGAGAGACAGTTCTACTGTTCTGGTTCAGTCATATCTTAGCAAGCCAGTTAACTGGAGCCATATTGTGATTTGGAAGTTGAGAGAAGGGTTATAAGGGCTACAAATGTTTAAACCAAAGGGATAATAACCTATTTGGCTACCTGAACTAGGCCCCACATAGATATTGCATCAGCAAATCCTTCTTCAGGTACATCAGTGCCTACAGCTGGAAAGACCTCTGAGAGGAAAAATAAATAAATAAATAATGATTCCTGGATATCAGGAAAAGGTTTTTCACTGAGAGGGTTGTCATGCACTGGAATAGGCTCTCCGGACACGTAGTCATGGCACCAAGCCTGTCGAAGTTGAAGAAGCATTTGGACTGTGCTCTTAGTCATATGATCTGAATTTTGGGGTAGACCTGTGTGTTGCAAGGCGCTGAACTTGATGATCCTTGTGGGTCCCTTCCAACTCGGGATATTCTGTGATTCTATGATAGATATGGGCAGTGTACGATGAAATAGTTGCAATAATAGAGGGATTTCTTTGGAAGAATGCCTGAAGGCTTATAAACACTTCTGCATAAAGACAAGTTGCAATTTTGCATGATGTTTTACATAAAGCCAAATTGCTGTCTTGTAGAAATTCAGGAGGTAATAATGATCTAATTTCATTTTTGGTACACTTTGTTACCCTCAAAATCTTGTTCTGGGGAAAAAGCAACACACCAAATATGGAGCTAAGAATGTATTTTTAGTTAAAAAGATGTTTTTACAGTTTGTCCAAAACAATACAAAAATATGACTAATAATACAGTTAAAATTGTTACACAATTTATATCCCATCCTTCTCTCTTTTGCAGTGCTTACTTTTCCAACATCCTCCTGTATCCTATAGTCGACAGCTGAGTCTTCCTTAATTGGCAGAGGGGGAGTAGTGATAATAAGTCATTAGTACCCTGTGGAATTTGCAGGAACAGTATAATGTTTATGGTGAGAGTTTTTTTTTTCCCTTCAGTCTCAGATTTGTTTCTACAAGCTTTCTCACAACAGACTGCTTACTTTCCATTGACTCCCAACTTCTTTTGACAAAAAGTGCTACTGTCATGCACTGATTCCCTAGGCCTGTGAGACCATTGCTACACAGGGCACTCAGAGAAGTTAAGCTAACACATCTGCAGTGAATTCACCAGACAGTTGTTGCAACAAGCTAAACCCAACTCAGGACATACAAATCCAGATGAGATCATACACAAATTAGTCAATACAATGCCTGTGGCTTTCTACTAGTGGTGGAGAGACAGTTGTAATTACTGGGTTACAGCTATCACCAAAGTGAACAGAAACCTACCACTGACTTTCTTCTGATGGGAACTGACTCCGTATATACACTTTTTAAATATTCAATATGGTTAATGTTCTTAAGAAAATGGACTTCTTTCAATTGTTGGAGTGTAAAATTGATAGTATTGAAACACATGAAGAAAGAAAGAAAAACTTTAGCTTCTTGCTAGACTGGAGATGAAATTACATGAATTGGTTAATGTGTTCAGAGACAGAATTAGGAAAGTGAGGGTGGATTCAACTCCATAAATCCATAATCCATTTTATATTTATTTATCTAGAGCTTGTTTCTACATACAGCTGATTACTTATTCACCAAGATTTTGGAGTGCTGGGAAAACTAAACTTATGAAAGCTCCTTTTGAGACTGACCTCTCTCAAATATGGAATCAGAAACATTCCTTATTAACTTGCAAAGTTTGTTTGATACCAGCATATGGTTTTGTTGTTATCATCTCTTTGAATTAAACACTAATTTCCATATATCTCCATGTTGCTGCTTTCCTCATACTTAGTTTACTCTAACGTTTCTTTGTTTCTCAAATCATGTTTAAGACCATTGAAAATGGGAAGAGAGCTATAAAATAAATATGTTTGAGATGAATAGCTACATCTTTCATAAACCTTTTTTTTAATTATTATTACAAATGAGCTCAACATAGTAATGCATTTTACTTTAATTACAATTTTGATGACCTTCTTAGAGCTGAAAGCCATTTCTCTTTGTTTAATGACATGCATGTGTGTGGTTGGGGAGCTCTGTTGCTAAGTGATTTCTAGGAAAGCTAGTGAAGCAAACTAATGAAGTGTCAGATAATATTTTGTAGTGTTTTTATGGAATGGCATGATTGGACCACGAAGATGCCTCTCTTGCATTTGCAAAATCTTCAGAGTTTGAAAGTTTGAGAGAGTATATCAGACCCAAATTCCAAAAGAACCCCCCAAATTCGAAAAAGAATCTCCCATCTCTTTGTTTTACCATATCTAACTTGTGCATTTAATGATATAATAAAATATGATAGGGTGGATGAATGCAATGTATATTCGTCCTATTAATCTGCAAGGGTACAAAGTATGTTTGAACCTTATATTGCTAGTACTACTTGTACAACTGGGAAGAAAATGGGAGCTCTTCCTTAAATTTTCAACATTTTCCAGAGGTATGGAAGGAACAGCTAAATAGCAGTGAAATTGACATGTTTATAAATAAACATATAAGACTCATAATAAACACGTTAGAACTTTTACCTGCCTGTTCCACTTTCTTTATTACTTTTTCTTTTTCTTGCCTTCCTGCCTGCTCTCTCTCTCTCTTTCTTTCTTTCAGTTTCTTTTTAAATTAAGCATCATCACATCATCATTGCTCTTTCTTACAGCTATCTTTTTTTTTTGTAGAAGAAACTGAAGTGCACTCCCTCTGACATGTATAGCATTAATTCAGCCTGTACACATGATACTTGCCAACTTTAGAGTGAATCTGAAGTGGGTGGAAGTGACTTAACACCAACTTCAATACAGCTGTGTCACATTGTTGATGGATTCTAGGACAGCTCCACAGTTTTAAAACACTTTTTATGGAATAAGCATTGTTTTTTTTTTTTTTGTTTTGTTTTTTTAAACAAAAAAGCAACCCAAAAGATGGAAATTAGTAATATAGAAATAATATGGAAAATATGGAAAATATGGAAATTAGTATGATGTATTATTTCTATATTGCATTTTGTTTTGGAGAGGAAGACAAGACATATTCTTTGGGAGCAAGGATTTTAAGACTTCACCTGGAAAGCTGAAAAGGTATTATTAATTTATAGAGCATCTGGGTAGTACTTAGGCATACCATAATGAAGAGCTGAATGATAAACAGAAACCAGTTTCTTGAGATGCAGTTCTGTGCAGTAGTGTTTTCTCATCTTTCTTCAGTTACAAACAGCATTTGAAACTTTATGATCTGAGTAAACAGCAGCACAGCCAAGTGAATTTAGGTATTGGAAAGACTACTCTGCTGGCATTACTTATTATGCTTTGGTAAGGAATAGGAGCAAGAAGGGGGAAAGGAAAAATATTCCATATGTGCTTGCTGGTATTCTGTGAGACCTAAAGTAGAAGGAGCAAATGAAAGACAGTTGATGCTGACTTTGCAATATTTCAACAAAAATCTTACATAAATTCCAGAAGCCTCATGAAAAGATCACAGAATTGTAGGTGTTGGAAGGGACCTCAAGAGATCATTGGGTCCAAGATGACCTGTTCCCTTGGAATTTCCTAGCTTAAAGTTTTGAGAGGTTCAACAGATCAGGCAAATATGTAGTGAGTATATAACTGTATATCCTGAGTTACAGATACATCACTTCTGAATCTTTGCACTCAAATTTCTATTGGTCTTTTAAAACTTATCCTTTATCGGCATGGCTAACTGATGTGCCCTTTAGTCAAGGACATGTTATACTTGGGCTTAACATGTGATTCCTAAACCGATTCTTTAAAACCTCTGCTTGCGTACTGATAATACCTTAAGGAAGAGGAAGAATCTTCAAGGATAACTCAGTGCATGCAATCTGATCTCTATCACATTTCTTTCATTTAGAAACGAGAGGAGAATTATTTTATTATTATTATTATTAATTATTTTTGGTGAGAGGTAAAGAAGCCAAAAGCATTGTATAAAGCACAAACTTTAAGGTAAATTGATTCATATGCTGTCAAATTCAGGGAAAACTATAATTTGGACATCTAATCTAGAAAACATGTGCTTCACAATATTTCTTTTGCACTGACTTTCCTCTGTATCTTCTTTTTTTCACTTGAAGTACCTCCCTGCATTGATCCTAGAAGTCCAAAAATACATTTGTGTAATATATTATGGAAGTGATTTCAGACTTCTTAGAGAGCATGCTATGCTTGGGGCTTTACAGCAGCATTATTTTGCCTTGTGCTCCTTAAAAAATACGCATTGGATTCTAAGGCAATATTGGTTCCTTCTACAATGTATCGCATAGCCTGTTTAATTGTACACCATTAAGATAATAACAAATCAACATGGTTATTGTATCTTATGTTCTTCAGCACTGCTTATTGTAGACAGTTGTTTTTTCTTCTTCCCTTTTTCTCTCCTAAAGAAAAGGACTTCTATTTGAAAGATGCTATGTATTAATTTTTACTAAATTTGCCAGTGGGGAAGTCACACAGATGGTGGTTAAAGAGAGGAACTTACCATTTTGCTGTGAGAGCATGAACCTGTGGTGATTTTACACTGCTGGGCAGCTGAACACCAACATAGCTGCTCTCTCACTTCCCCTCTTCAAACGAAAAGGGGAGAAAATAGGATGAAAATGTCTCAAGGGTTGAGATAAGGACAGGGAGATCACACACAAATTACCATCTTGGGCAAAACAGCCTCAGCATGAGGAAATTAATATAATTTATTTCCTATCACTAGCAGACTAGAACAGTGAGAAACTACAAACTAAAAACACCTTCCCCCCAACCACCAGCTTCTACTTCCTACCCTCGAGCGGCACAGGGGAATTGGGAATGGGGGATTGGATCAACCTGTGACCCTTCATGTTTGCTGCTCCTTCATGGTCACTCCCTGCCCCTGCTCCATGTGGGGTCCCTCCCGTGGGCTTCCGTCCTTCCCAAACTGATTCTGCGGGGGCTGCCCACAGGCAGCAGCTGTTCAAGAACTGCTCCCACATGGCTCCGTGCCATGGAGTCCATCTGTCAGGAGCAAACTGCTCCAGCACGGGTCCCCCACGGGCGGCAGCTCCCCCCAGACCCCCTGCTCCTGCGTGGGCTCCTCTCCACGGGCTGCAGCTCTGGCCCGGGGCCTGCTCCTGCGGGGGCTCTCCATGGGCCGCAGCCTCCTCCAGGCCACATCCACCTGCTCCACCGGGGGCTCCTCCACGGGCTGCAGTGTGAAGATCTGCTCCGTGTGGGACCCATGGGCTGCAGGGGGACAGCCTGCTCCACCAGGGGCCTCTCCACAGGCCACAAGGGAACCTTTGCTCTGGCACCTAGAGCACCTCCTCTCCTTCCTTCTATACTGACCTTGGTGCTTAAAGGGCTGGTTCTCTCTCATTTTCTCTCTCCTTGCACTTCCAGCTGCTGTTGTGCAGCAGTTTTTTTTTTTTTCCCCTTCCTAAATCTGCTCTCCCAGAGGCCCAACCAGGATTTCTCACAGGCTTGACTCTGGCCAGCGCTGGGTCCCTTTTGGAGCTGGTTGGAGCTGGGTCTGATCTGGCATGGGGCAGCTGCTGGGTTCTGCTCACAGAGGCCACCCCATACCAAAACCTTACCATATAAACCCAGTACAGTACCAACCATGAAATACTTTCAGTTGCTGCAATATACTCCTGTTGCAACCTGCTCAAAAAGCAATGTGTACCACTCTAATAGTTATATGAATTGAGTCTTGTATCTCTTCTCAGGTTTGAAAGCAAAATCTTTCTTATGTTTATGTGACAGAAGAGAGTTGTTCTCAGCTAGAGAGGAAAATAATACAAGAAAAAGGGCATTTACCATTTAATCCTTGCAATTGAAATTAATAACACCAGTCTCCAGCATAGTATGCAGGTATTGTATGTCCTGTTAGAGGACAGAACTGTAAAAGGGCTGCTTTTTTGCCTTTTTCTCTCTGCTGTAGTCTGGGCCAGGTAGAGTTCTCCCAAAAGAGGGAAAGAATAGCTCAATTCCCGAAAAAAATCCATCTTCAAGCAGAAAGCCAGTTTCTACCTCCTGTATTCTGCTCTCTAAGGAGAATGAGAAAGACAGCAAACTGAAGACTGTATTGCAAATAAACTGAAAGTCAAAAAAAAAAAAAAAAAAAGTAAGATGTACAGGTAGGCCTCAGAGGTGAAAAGGAGGTATTAATAAGAAAATTAAGGAGAAAATATGTGATTTCTGGAATAGGAGAGAAGTGCAGAGGCAGTATGCAAACAATCCTATAACACTAAGACTTCCTGAACCAAGAGGAAGAGTGATGAGAAACACCCCACATTACAGGAACACATCGTGCAAATTTTATTCTTACCCCCCCTTTTTTAGTGTTTTCCATTAGTCATTCATATTTTTGATCTTAAAGTTACTGTGTGCTAGTTGGTGTTCCAGTACAAGAAGTATGGAAATCAAAGGCCTTCTGGTGTCTGATGTCATGTTCTTTTTAAGAAAAATCATGTCTTACTATGGGACTGCCATTTTAGGAAGGTTTTACAGAAATTCATTTACCCATGCTCAATTTCTAATGAAAGGTGAAAAACCTACACTTTTCTAAAACCAAATTTGAATTTTGTCCTCAGTAGTAAAGACTCCCCTGTGTAAATCGAGGGTAGAAACAAGGAGAAGGGGTGCAAGAGTTCTTGTCAGCAGCTGTTTCTCCAAACAGTAGGAGATGTTAGTGTTGCTTTCATATCCTACACAGTCAGTTTTCTTCTTTATGCTGATACTGCTGTCAGTACTGGCAGTCAATACAAGCTGTGATTTTTGGATTTGTGATTCTGGCTCTTGTCTCCTGGGAATTGAGCAGAACCAATCTAATTACTTACTATTTGTAACAAGAATGAGATGGTTTTCAAAACTGCACTTTGACTGGAGCAGACTGACACAACTTTGCCAGTTAACCATTCCTCCTTTACCCACACCGAAGATTTAACAAGTTATATTGCCCAAGCTAACTTCATAAATGAGATATGAATACAGCAATGTATTTTCAGGCATGATGGCCTGGAACAAAAATTGTTAAAGCAGTGAAGATGTCTAGAATATGAGTTGTTTTTCTATGATATATTCTTTTCTCTAATAAAAAGAAAATAACAAAACCAAGGAAGGTAGGGTTTGTTAGTCTGAGAGTAATGGATTTATCAATTATCAAAAGTCAGGGTAGCTAAACACTTATTGAGTATATCAAGACTCATTACAGCCACACACAGTGAAAGAAGCCAGACACTAGAAGACAGAAAATAACAGCAAATTGCAGTTAACCTGATTTTTTGAAGGTGGGATTGCTATCCTACCTACGCACCTACAGGCGATTGGTACTTTATTGCTTTCCTCTTTTCCCTTTTCTTCATCTTCACACCTTCACATCTTCTTCCCTAAAAGTCAGACATACAATGATACCTGTTTTGTAATTTATTTATAGTAATCAACACAGAATCCAGTCTCTGTATTATTGTACTCTTCTTCAGTTGTATTTGTGTATATGTGATCT
Source organism: Anser anser (assembly GCF_964211835.1). Taxonomy (NCBI): domain Eukaryota; kingdom Metazoa; phylum Chordata; class Aves; order Anseriformes; family Anatidae; genus Anser; species Anser anser. The sequence continues at coordinate 56,746,402 of NC_139721.1, forward strand.
TTATTGAAGTTTGCTGCAAAACAATATTAAGCAGGGTAGTAGGTAAGTATATAAAACTTTAAATTATGTTGCAACTTTTTGTCTGTTTCAGGAGTGTTAGGCTCCTGAACGAGATCCATCAGTCCTTCTCTCTTTCCCTACAACAACAATACCCACACTTCAAAGAAAGCTTGAAGTCTGGTAGGATAGACTCAGATACTTAGTCTCAGTTTACTTTTCCTGCATTTCCATCCTCAGTGAACTTGACATTTCAAATTCAATTTTGTTTTTACCTGTGCCTTTTAAGAAATTATATGCATGATGTATGGTATAGAAAGCATTTTACCAATCACTTCTATTTAGAGAAACAGAAAACTGCCTTTTTTATTTTTTTTTTCCCTGTGTAGGTGTATTTATTTATTGGGGGGGGGGGGGGGGGGGAAGATAGAGGTTAGAAGTGGAGTGGGGGGGGGGCTGAGGGAATTTTGTACTCAGAAATAAAATCACTTAATCTGAGGACAAAACAAATGCTTTCTATAATGGATAATGTAGAAATTGGTATTGCTGCATCATTAACAAATGTCTTGTTTAGGTATTGAAAACGCTTTCAATGAAAAGGTAAGATCTTGTTCATATTACGTGTATTCATCTCAAATGTTGTCTTTAAAAATACATAAATAGCAGATCAAAGTGAAGTTCTAGAACAATATATTTTGAAACTCTGATCTAAGCATTATTAATGGAAGTGTTATCTAAATCTTGTAGAAGTAATGACAATTTCTCCAGGTGTTAAACCACTGAATCTTTTGACACTTTGGTATAGGGATTAGATCACAAAATGGATTATCTTGTCCATCAAAATATGGTTGAAGAACATTTCACTGACTACCGAGGTAGGAGTAAATATACAGGAAAGGTCACATGGAATTTACCAAGTCTAAAGAAACAAGACACTTACCAAACCAAACAAAAAGAAAAAAAATCAAAACAGTAACAAACAAACAAACAAAAAACACCAGAAAAAGCCTGGTACAAGATGATGTTAATTTTGTATAAATCTGTTTATCTCAGGAATCGGTTTAGAATTGCATAACAAAGGTGATTGCTAACTGAAAGAATCATGGCTTTAGCTAAAAAGACCCACTCAGATTTACTTGATTTAATTTCTTTATCTTTGGCTAAGCTGAGAAGAATATAACTATATGTCTTTCGTAGATGGAGAGACTAATGCAAAGGTGGAAAGTGTTTATTTAAAAAGGTATTTGCCTGCAGATTAGTTTTATGAGGCTAGTCATTATCTTGAATTTTAAACTGAGCTAGGAGAAAAAAAAAAGAAAAAAAAAAAAGAGTGTACAATTATGCTTGGTAGAATTATTTCCTTAAAGGCTACACACTATTTGGTTTGAATTGTTGGGTGTCACAGTGGCCAGATGGAAAACTCAATTTACATTTTATTTCAACTGATTTATCAACTATTCCATTGACAAAGAGAGGTGTTACTTTGGTGAGTGAGAAAAACGTTATTTTTGCTTCTAATTGCATTAAAATGTTATAGTATGCTAGAAGTTCTCACTCAAAGCCTTTTAATCATAATTGCTGTTTCCCAGACTCTTCCATTTTTAGCTGCTTATAGAACTGAGTGCTTTAGTAGGTGTTACTACATCTGAAATTTTGCTGCCATTTCCTCCATCCCTCCCCATATGTTTATGAATGCACAACTTATTCAAATGGCTGTGTACACTAAGGGCTTTGTCAGACAACTGCAGGTTCTTGGTAGGTTTGCTGAGACAGTGCCAATATTTCCTCAATGCCCTTCAGGGAAACCAACAGCTTAAGAAAAAAGAGTTCAGTCCATGTCTTGCCAAATCTCTCGCCCTTGCTAAATCATGTTTTTTTTTTTTTTTTTTTTTCCCAAGAGAAAAAGTCAAATATCCAAAGCCTAGGTGGATCTTCAAAGCTTTGCAACAGCTTGTGCCCCACTGCTTGAGAGAGGAGCAAGACAGAAGAGCAGAAGATAAACTCTGTTTAGATCCACCTGATTTTTCTCTGCATGGACACAGCACATATGTTTTCCTCTAGAGCCTTGTTTCATCAGAGGCAGTTACTGCCCACAAGGTATACCTAACACTTTCTCTGGGGTCATGCTTGCCTCATACGTTTGAAAATACAGAACTGTGACATTGACTCTTTTTCCAACAGATGCAGACATTCATAGAACGTCTTGGTGTCCCACCATATGAAAAGACATATTCTTACATGTTGCCTGTTTTCTAAGCATGCTTTTCTGCATGCCACTTCTGGAACATCACAGTTTTGAGATCTAATTGCTTTTTGCCCAGGTTTCTCCAAGAATCTCTTTTCTATACTGCCTTATATACTTACTTATGTACTGCCTTATAAAGAAGCATGCATGGTGCCTGAAATGCTGCAGAACTGGGTTTAGAGGGTTTTATGTAGTACTGAGAAAAAAAAAAAGGGAGAAGATTTAGAAAGCATGAGAAGTGGAAAAACACCTTACTATTTTCAATGTTATTTCACATGCTGGTACTGAAACCTTTAGCACTCCTCTGTTTCTGGCAGTAGGGTTTTTATGAGCTCACTGACATGGTAACTCTTTGTAATCCTTGAAAATCTGTGAAAGGAAAATAAGATTTACACATACGCTATATATATATAATTAGCAAAAGTCTTATTAGCAGCAACACCATTTTCTTATAGTGTAAAATAAGTAAGGGTGTATTGTCATTAAATATTGCAACAGCAGTATTTGAACTGGAGACATGGTTGCATTTCATGATATGTCTGTTTGATTTCCTTTGCTATTTTATTCATGGTGTTCTTCAATCACCCTAATATACTAATTTCATGTAAAATGTATATTTTATTTTAAGCACATGAGAATACATTTGAAAGCTGCTTTTTTTTTTTTACCTTTTTTTTTTTTTTTAAATCTCCACTCTGACTGACAGTTATTGATAATCTTGACATGGATGAAACTGAAATTTTGCAAGCACCAGAAGCAAGGTTATTTATTTATTTGTTTATTTATTTATTTATTTATTTATTTCCAGGTGTGTAATAAACCTGAAAATCTTGAGGAGCACATCAAAAATAAATCATGTTTCTGTAACAGAGGAACTTTCTAGGGATTACGGTGTTAAAAGAGCTCCTGTTCTGAATTACAGCCCCATAGGGCTAAAACTGTATCTGATAACAGTTAAAGAAATTCTGTAGAGCAGGGAAAAAAGAAATTAGAAAGAATGTTTTGTATTACTTACAATTAATTCTCTTTTACCCATAGGCAAACAAACCATTATCTTTGATGACAGCAAAGTCTTTATATGAAACTTTCTGAATTTATTCTTAGCCCAAGAATGATTTCCTTAAGAGGTGAGTGAAAGAGACAAGAAATTGATAAAACAAGTGTTCAACTTTTAATGAAGTTTAACTGAGAACAGTCAAGTAAATTATTTATTTTATTTTTCATTCAAGATCAGAAATCTTCTACCAAAACACTTGGTTCAGTAAAGTGTAGCTTATCATGGAGAGAAAACTCTATGGTTTCTTGTATTTCCATAGCTAATCCTTTTTATTACCCTAAACCCGACTTTTATAGCCCAGAGGAATATTCTTTATTTACTGAGGAAGTTTTAAATGGGCATCATTGTTGGGCAGTCTCTCCACATTTTCTTTCTCAGAGTCAGAAAGCACAGTAAGCAAGCAGCTCAACTGTGTTGAAACAGCCCAAAATAAATTCAGTTACAATTCTCCAAGCTGGGTAGTTCAGTGTCATTCAGAAAGTTATATTAATCTGATAATTCTGAAAATTCTGACTGATTATAATTTTCTATAATTTTGTACTATTTACTCTGGCTCCTTATGTGTAGCACCAAAATGCTTTCAGCTAATTTGACTTCTAATTCACATTTTTATTTGGGGGCATTTGTGATTTCTTCTCCACATGTTTTAATTAGATTTTTGGTTGATTAATCAAGATGCTGCATTTGGTGCTAGTGCAGTGTTGTTATGTAGTAGAGAAGTGAGTGTTATTGCAGACTACATATCCTGATGATGGTCCACCTGCTACTGAGAACAACTGTGAGCGAATCCACATTGTTCACTTCTAATTTTCTAGTATTTGTTTTACTGAAAGGAAGCTTACTAGATTTTTTTTTTTTTTCACATCTATATTCACGAGTGGGCCAGATTTCTTCAGATTTGATTTTGATGTAATTCAGGCAGTATTATTTAGGGATGTCGCATGTCTTGTTATAACAGAATACTCCTTCCAATAACTAGAGTCACAGCTTCTTGCAATTGTTACCATATCATTCAGCTGACTGAATTAAGGAGCCTAATTCCAACAGAGCGGGTAGCAGGCTTTGAGCTGACTTTAACCGTTCCAATTATAAAAATGGAAAGGCTCAGTAGCACTAAACTCCAATGAATCAAAGTGTTAGAAATGAGTAAAGAAAGAGGAAAAAGATAAACATTGCTCTGTTTGCTAGGAGAAGATTGTGTACAAATGGCTAAGGTACCTCATCCTGATATCAGCATGCATTTCTGGTCTCTGCCTGCTTTCCTCTTCTCCTTCTAAAAAAAAAAAAAAGGAAGAAAAACAAATGAAGGGAATAGGAATGATCCAAGTTTTGAATTAGCTTCCATATGTAGGAGCAATTAGATCTTTATTCCCTCATTAAGTTCTCATTGGTTTTAAAAATGATACACTTTTAAGTGGGAATTAGTTACTTATCCTCTCTGGCTTATGTTTCTGCAGCAGTGCAATTTCTTTTCATATAACTTTGTGAACTGGAAGAGCAAGAACTACTAAACATGTGGGTGAGAGTCTTGACTGGGGTGGGAAACCATTAGGACAGTTTAGAGACCCAGGGTAACAACAGTGGTAAAGTTTGTCATTTCTGTCCTACAGATTGTCAAAATATATGAATGGAATTAAAAGTTTAAGACGAGGAAGTTACTTTGCTTTACAAGTTACTTTGCTTTACAAGAGAATCTTACTGGAGAAAGTATGTGCTTCCTCAGTGTCCAAAAACTATATTTATGCATTTAAGACTTTTTTTTGTTTGTTTCTGTTTTAATGTGACAAGTTTAAGCATCATCAAGTTTGCTGCTGAGGCACTTAGCTCTCCTCTTTCCAAACATTCAACTCAAAATCTACTTGATTTGACTCTTTTGTTATGTTGCATGTCCTAGTTTCATCTGGGATATAATTAATTTTCCTCCTAGTAGTTGGTATGGTGCTGTGTTTTGGATTTAGGATGAGAATAATGTTGATAAACATGCTGATGTTTTAATTGTTGCAAGCCAAGGACTTTCCAGCTTCTCAAACCACCGTGCTAGTGAGGAGGCTGGGCATGCAGCAGGAACTGGGAGGGCACAGACCCAGGACAGCTGACCCAAATCGACCAAAGGGATATTCCATACCATATGGCATCATGCTGAACAATTAATATGGGGTGGCTGACTGCAGTGGGGGGATCACTGCTTGGCGACGGGCTGGGCATCAGTCAGCGGGTGGTGAGCCATTGCATTGTACATCACTCGTTTTGTATGCATTATTATTATAATATCATTATAATATTACTATTATTATTTATTTTCTTCTTATTATTATATTGTATATATTATATTATTATTATTATATATATTATATTATTATATTTAATTATTATTTATTTATTTTCTGTCTGCCTATCAAACTGTCTTTATTTCAACCCAAAAGCTTTCACTTTTTTTCCAGTTCTCTCCCCGATCCCACTGGGGGGGAACGTGAGTGAACGGCTGTGTGGTGCTTAGCTGCCAGCCGGCTTAAATCACAGCACTGCATGCACGAAATAGCGTACCACTATCTTCTCATATCTTGCCATGATGCTTAGCCAGTGACTAAACTGAATTCAGTGTGGGATCCTCACTTGTAGAGTCTTCTTTAACTTGACATGACAGTACTGGTCAAATCTCTGACAGGATGTTTTCCTCAAATCCATTGGCATCATTTTTATCTTCATGCCAATACAATACCTCTGTGCCTAACAGTTAGCTCCCCTCCTTCCCCCCCCGCTTCCATTTACTATTCAGATTCTAAAATAGTGAATTAAAAATTATTTCATACTGAATTAAATAACGTTTCATATTAATAATCTTGTTGATTCCTTCTTGGGAATCCTTTTAGACTTCGGCTAGATCAGTCACCTTTTCTATTAGGACTAGCTTCCTATATTTATGTTCTGTTATTTCTCCAACATTCAGCAGAATATGGTTAGAAGGCTACAGTGCTAGTACACATCTTATAAAAGCATGCATTTTTATACAGGCCCACAGCAGTTTTCCTTTTCTCCACAGCAGGGAATATACTTTTTTTGATGTGTTAATGAATAGGGTTGTCCAGCTATCAGATAGGAACTCTGAGGCTGAAAAGCAGCTGCAGGGTTCACAAACAATACACCTGCAGACACAAGAACTATGGCTGAAAGTCAGACAACTGAGAAATAATTGAGTAGTTTAGTGCTACAAATATTTCCATATTTAATGGCATGAAGGGCTTTTATTAAAACCTTTTATAATTGCATAGACTCTTTTGGAACCCCAAAAGAGTCAGGTACAGCTGTAGCTGCTAGACAGCACACATAAAAAAACACATACGTGCAAAGTGTAGGGTATAAAGTTAGGGCATGTTATCCTAGATGAAGCTTTTCCATAGAAATTCTCTCTCCAATTATGTTGTGTTTTGTTTGGTTTGCTTTTTAGTTTTGGTTTTGCTTTTAATAAATTAAGGTAATTAAGCATAGCTGGACTTTACAACTTTCAGAATCATCTGTTTGCCTTTTACTTTATAAGAAAATCATTGAATCATTTAGGCTGGAAAAGACCTTCAAAATCACAAAGTCCAACCACCAACCTGACCCTACCGAGTTCCATCAGTAAACCATGTCCCTTAGTACCATGTCCTCACATCTCTTAAATACTTCCAAGGATGGGGACTCCACCACTTCCCTGGGCAGCCTGTTCCAATGTTTGACCACCCTCTCCTTGAAGAATTTCTTCCTAATAGCCAATCTAATCCTTCCCTTAATGCAACTTGAGACTGTTTCCTTGCATCCTATCACTTGTCACCTGAGAAAAGAGATCAACACCCTTCTCACTGCAACCTCCTTTCAGTTAGTTGTAGGGAGTGATGATGTTTCCCCTCAGCCTCCTTCTCCAGACTAAACAACCCTCTGTCACTCCTCATAAGTCTTGTTTTCTAGTTCCTTCACCAGCTTTGTTGCTTTTCTCTGCACTTGCTCAGGCAACTCAATATCTGTGTATTGAGGGACCCAAAACTGAACACAACATTTGTTGTGCAGCTTCATCAGTGCTGTGTACAAGGGGACAATCACTTAGTCCTGCTAGCGATTCTATTTCTGATGCAAACCAGAATGCTATTGGCTTCTTAGCCACCTAGGCACACTGCTAGCTCATGTTCAACCAGCTGTCAAACAGCACCCTTAGGTTCTTTTCTAGGCAATGTCCCAGCCACTCTTTCCCAAGTCTGTTTCACTGCATGGGGTTGTTATGATCTAAGTGCGGGACCCACTACTTAGCATTGTTGAATGTCATGCATTTGGTCCATTGATCTTGCCTATCCATATCCTTCTGAGAAGCCTTCTTACCCATAAACAGATTGGCAGTCTCACCTAACTTGGTATTGTCTGCAATCTTACAGAGAGTGCATTTGATCCCCTTATCCAGACCACTGATGAAAAATGTTGAAAAAATATGGCTCTGGTACTGAGTCCTGAGGAACACCACTAGTGACCAGCTGCTAATCTGATTGATCCCCATTCACTGGGACTCTTTAAGACTGACCATCCAGCCAGTTTTTCACCCAGTGAATGGTACATCTGTCCAAGCCATCAGGAGCCATTTTTTTTTCCTGGAGAATACTCTAACAAATGCTGTCAAATGTTTCACCACTGTATATTGAATAATACTGCTATTGAACCTGGTGGTATTTTCAAACATCCAAAAAATTAGACTTTACCCTAATTAATTCAATTATATATATATATTAAAAAAAAAAAAACAGAGAAAAGAACTTATTTTTCATGAAAATATTTAGCTTTAGCATACCCTAGATTTAAGTCTACTATGATCTTTATTACTTTTTAAATGGAAATTCTCAGTGTTATTTGTCTTTGAAACAAATCAAGAAGGAGAACATATGCACTGCTGCAAACTATCTCAAAATGTGGCTTCATAAGACCTTATTTCAGTTGAGAGAGGATAAAGAGAATCATTTATTTTCATAATGGCTCTATTAGGGCAGACTATGCCTCTGCCTAGAAATGCCCTGTTAGCAAAGCTGTCATCCAACAATGAGCTCTGGGAAGGTGAATGAATGTAACACAGAATTCTCCTGCATTCATTTTAGAATAGTCAATAACTTCCCCCATGCCTCCACTATTTCACAAAACATCATAATTTCTTAGGGTTTATTTTTTGTTTAATAATAATGCCCTCTCATGGACCACAATTCCATCCAAAGTGCAAACTTGCCTAAGCATGGAATTATACACTAAAGAAATATTTACGAGATCTATTGTAATTTCCCCTGCAAGCAGTCCACAGAGTCATTTTTCAGATTACTGTGTGAAGTTGATATACTGGATTTCTTCTCCCACTACCCCTGGTCATATTCCAGGGTGATTTATGGCTGCTCAAGACACTAATGGGGTAAGAACAAGGAGATCCAGTTTCAGAAGTAAATTATTCATAGGACAGTTGGGAACAGGAAATGCTAAGAATAGGCTTAACAGCTACCATGTAAAGGTGTTACTTGGGAATACTCAAAGCTTAAGTGGTTCCAGGAAAGGATAACCTTTAAATAAGAACCCAAGCTTTATTAAACTTAGAATGTTCTTTGAGCTAAAGGCTGGACTTTGCATTCCATGTTACACTACTGGAAAAGAATAGTCAGTCAAAGATGGACTCTTCATTTTCAAAGTTAAAAAAAAAAGGAAGAATCCTTTGGAAGAGGTTTGTAGAAATTTTAGCTTATTGCACTTGCTTAAATACAGTTGTCAATTCTCATTGGGATAATGGGAATCCTGGAAACTGTTTCCAGGCAATCAACAACAAGGAAATCATCAGGAGTAGCCAGCATGGATTCACCAATGGGAAGGCATGCTTGACAAACCTGATGAGCATCTATCGTGAAATGACTGGCCTGGTGGGTGACAAGAAATCAGTGGGTTTTGTCTACATTGACTTTGGTAAGGCTTTAGAGAGTGTCTCCCATAACATCCTTCTAGACGTCCTCCATTGATGAATGTGCTAAACAAGCAGACAGTGAGGAGGATAGAAAACTGGCTGAATGGCTGGGCCCAAAGGGTGGTGATCAGTGACACAAAATCCCGTTGGAGGCTGGTAGCTAGCAGTGTACCCCAAGGGTCAATACTAGGTCCAGTCCTGTTCAACATCTTCGTTAATGATCTAGATTATGGTGCAGAGTGTACCCTCAGCAAATTTCCAGATGACACAAAACTGGGAGAAGTGGCTGATACACAAGAGAGTTGTGCTACCGTTTCAAGAGACCTTGACAGGCTGGAGAAGTAAGCTGACAGAAAACTAACACAGTCAACAGGGAGAATTACAAGGTTCTGCATCTGGGGAGGAATGGCCGCAGGCACCAATATGTGCTGTCGGCCACCCAGCTGGGAAGCACCTTGGTGAACAAGAGCCCGTATGTGGTTAGTGATGTCCTGGGCAGCATTAGGGAGAGTGTTTTCAGCAGTTCGAGAGGTGACCCTTCACCTCTACTTGGGACTGGTGAGGTAACACATGGACATAATGGAGAGAGAACAATGAAGGGCCACAAAGATGTTGAAGGGACTGGAGCATTTCAGCTATAAGGAAAGGCTGAGAGAGCTGGGGTTCTTCTGGCTAGAGAAGAGATGGTTCAGAGGGGAACTCATGAATGTAAATACCTGAAGGTAGGGTGCAAAGAGGATGGAGTCAGTTTCTTTTCATTGGTGCCCACTGACAGGACGAGACACGGAGCATGAATTGAAACATGGGAGGTTCCTTCAGAACATCCAAAAACATTTTTTTTTTAAAATTTATTTTAATATTATGAAGGTGACTGAATGGTGGTATATGTTGCCTACAGAGGTTGTGGAGTTTCCCTCCTTAGAGATCATACACTCATAGAATCATAGAATGCCTTGGATTGGAAGGGACCTCAAAGAACATCCAGTTCCAAACCCCCTGCCATAGGCAGGGATGCCACCCACTAGATCAGGTTGCACAGGGCATCATCTAACCTCGTCTTGAACACCTCTGGGGTGGGACATCCACAGCCTCTCTGGGAAACCTGTTCCTGTGTCTCACCACCCTCTGAGTGAAGAATTTACTCCCAACTTCTAATCTAAATCTCCCCTCTTTTAGTTAAAAACCATTCCCCCTTGTCCTGTAGTTATCTGACTGAGCAAAGAATTGTTCTCCATCTTTGTTATAAGTCTCCTTCAAGTACTGAAAGGTCATAGTGAGGTCTTCTCTGAGCCTTCTCTTCTTTCCTGATCCCATCCCTGTACTTCTGGACAGCATCCCTGTACTCTTCCCAGGCCACATGTCCCTACTTCCACTGCCTGTGAATTTCCTTCATATGCCTCAGTTTGCCCAGCAGGTCCTTGCTCTTCCATCCTGGTTTTCTGCCCTCCCTGCTTGCTTTCTTACACATGGGAATAGAGAGTTTGTGTGCTCTAAAGAAAACATCTTTAAAGAGTTGCCAGCTCTGATCAGTTCCTCTGTCCCTAAGGACAGTGTTGCAGGGGATTTTGTCCACTGTGTCTTTAAATAGCTTGAAGTTCACTCTTTGGAAGTTCAGAGTCTTTGCTCTTTGCCATGCCCATATTCCTCGAGATCACAAACTCAACCAGGGCATGGTCACTGCAGCCCAGACTGCCTCCAGTCTTGACCTCTTTAATGAGCTCTTCCAAGCTGGTGAGCACCAGGTCAAATAAAGTTTCTCCTCTGTTTGGTTTGTCTAGTACCTGGACCAGGAAGTTATCCAAGTACATCCAAGGTCATAGAACCCAAAACCTTGAGCATGGCACCAACACTCAGGCAATCATTCACTAGATCTATTTGTCTCCTTCTTTGGTCCCAGTCACCTGCAGGGAGGACAGAGGAGAAATATGTCCACAGTGGGTTTCATTTCACAATTTAGTGATAAGGAAGGCTGTAACAGGATGCTAAACCCTGTAAATGAAGGTTGCTGTGCTTTTGGCTTCCCAGTTTAGTTGACCAGTCTTAAAAGTGGGAAGACAAGGTTCAAGCTTGTAAGATCTGTACCAATGGCCCACATGATCATGTCCTCTGCCACACACACACACACCTGCAACGCATTGGAGAGAGCAGACAAGCATCACTTGAGGGGAGGCAGCAGCCAAGAGCACATTCCTCTCAGGGGGCTTTAGCTGCTGAACAGTTCAAATGTGGGACTAATACTGTATTTTTATTACTGTCTCCAAAATCAACTACTTCAACTTATTTACTTGTTCTGTGCTTCCCTTACACTTGAGAAAACTTCCAGGGCATGGATAATATGTATATGTAAATGTATGTAATATATGTATGTACAAAGCAAAGCAAACGAATACTGTTAGGCAAATGTTAGATCAGCCTTCTGCGTGAGTAGACGCTGTGCCCTTTGACAGCTAACTGCAGTACTTCTGTAGGCATAAATGGAATTAAAATTGCACATATGAGGCTGAAATTGTTGAAGAATATAATAGCTTAAAAAAGTAGTCCCTAAAAATTGTTTCATGTGATTTCGGAAGTATAGCTACAAAAGATTTGAAACCTGCACTGCGATCTGTACAACCTCAAGTTATGATAAATCATCTCTGTGGGTTTTTGCAGCTTTTTTTTTTTTTTTAAGAAATTTTTTGTGTCGTTCTCAAACTAGTAATAATAATTAATAATTGTAGATACACAGTTTTAGCCCATTGTAAATATTAGGTAATCTCTTTGCTCAACACTTTTCTCTTAGAGCTGTGTAAGTCTTATTATCTTGTGTATACCTTAACTAAAACAAGTACAGACAGGTAACACTATGGCACAGTCAACAGGCAATAGCTAGTTAAAACTGTGATAGCATGATAGTGTACTTCAGTCCCCCCTGAAGAACTGTCTGGAGTAACTCACTGTAAAATCCATTGAAGATCTCTCTAAGGAAGGAAAAAAAAAAAAAAAAGAAAGAGAAAGGAAAGAAATGAAGAAAGGAAGAAAGGAAGAAAGAAAGAAAAAGGAAGAAAGGAGGAAAGGAAGGAAGGAAGGAAGAAAGGAAGGAAGGAAGGAAAGAAAGAAAGAAAGAAAAAGAAAAAGCTGGAGAATTTCTACTTAGAAAAATTTGAAGACAGAAGAAAAGGTTTCTAGTGTTCAACAAAAATAGATAATCAGCACCAGAAACTGGCACTTCTCAGAACTTCTCTCTTTAAACCTCACACTGAATGCAGGACAAATGATCATCTAGAGACACATCTGTTCAGCAAACAGCCAGAGTGGATAGGTGAGTGTCTGCATCCAGTGTGTGCTTGTCCTACTTAAAAATGTCAGTTTTGAAGATAGATGATTAACCTACCCTGTTTATGTTTCACCATTAAATGCACAAAAGGAACATGCGTTAATCACTGACCTGGTACAAAGTCTGGTGTTGCATCCTGAAAGAGAAAATCATTATTTTAATTGGAACTAATGGCTTGTGGCCATGATAGCTCATGGTGAGGCACAATATTAATGTCACTTTGTCTGCTGACAGAATGTCTTATGCCCACTTACTCACAGCCTGCCACAGTGCCAGCTGATGCAAATTGACACTGTCTTCAGGCCAGATCCACAAAAAAGTCTTTGTTGCCTTTCATGCTTAAAAGAGAGACTTCTTATGTCCAGTATCACTGAAAGTGACAAATCCAGGTACAAACCAGAACTACTCTTAGTCAGCCCTTAATGAAGAGTCAGTAATTACTTCCATACATTTATACTTTTTCCATATTCTGTGTATTCATGTTAATATCAAGAATAAGTAGACGGACAGTTCACCCAGGAAAATGTACAGTTAAGCATAAAAAGGAAGAGAATTTTACTCCTACCCCTAAGTGTAATTGGTGTATTAAAAATAAAACAGTACTGGAATATCTGAAGAGAGAATACTAATTTTACTTAGAAATATGTAAAGATTCTCTTCTGAAACACTCAGAAGTTGTTAGCTTTTATAGATTTGTTGTTGTTGTTATTTCTGGAATTTGCAGAATTCTAAAACAGAGGTTGATTTAACCCTTTACAACTCTCATGATTTATTATCATAAGAACTGGTATCTGAAATGACATCTGAATTGGAATAGTTATTTTTTTTTATTATTATTATTATTATTTTTACAATAGGACATGGTGGTTGATGTGGTGAGCATTTATTTTCCAGTCTTGACTAGAGGAGATGAGAACATGAGGAATAATGGCTCCATGCCATACCAACAAAGTAACAAAGTCCATGCTTAGTAATTCTGGGTTTGAGCTAAAACCATTCTAAGCCATCAGTTTAAATTACTCCCTCCTAGAGGATTGATTAGACTTCTCCCAAGAGCTACCTCAGCTCCTGAAAACCTTTTTTTTTTTTTTTTTTTAAGCCACTTTGAGAGTCAGATCACAGATTTAAGAATAAGAAATTAAGTTTAAATGCACTGTTCTACAGGACGATTTTGTAGTTTGGTGAAACAATCAGCAACTAAATCACACAATTAGAGCATGCATCTTAAAACCTAGCATTTTTCTTCAGTCTTTCAGTTTCTTACCTGAACAGTTACCAAATACTTACTTATGCACACAAGGAAACCCGTAGACTGTGTGTGAGACTTCTGAGCTGTATCACAGTAGAAATATGTGACCGCTAGTGAGCCATGGAAGTTTCATTACCAAGGTAGCATGCAGTAAACTTAACTGATTTTTATTGATACTGTGATGTACAAAGGATATTTCACATAACAGTTTCAACCTCATCAGCTCTTGTTGACATTGTACAGTAAAAGAAAACTTTCAAATTTCAACACAAATCCAAGTGATATCTTTTTCCTTCAACCTTTCCTATTACACTTTGAAGTAAATGATCTGTCTCATTATAATGTACCATCTCATAATCTTCCACATATATGGTGGTCAATGTTAAAGTAATCATTACACTTTTTTTTTTTTTTTTTACTTCATATATATATATTTTCATTTAAAAATAAAATGGATGCATTTCTCAACTGTCTTGCAAACAACATTGATCCATACTACTTTTAGGAGTCTTTCCAATTGAAATCCATTTTTCCCCTTCCCGTCTTATGATATAAATTCTATATGTATATACAGAATACGTGAAAGCTGTAATGTGATATATGTGACCAATTATCACAGAATCACAGAATGGATGATGTTGGAAGGGAACTCTGGAGACCTGCTCCAGCAGGGCCACCCATTGTTGCTTGCCCAGAGCCATTTCCAGACAGCTTTTGAGTATCTCGCTGCCCAATCAAGGGGAGCCTGTGGATGAGGCACTCTTGCTTCAACTACAAGAAGTGTCACACTCGCATGCTCTCATCCTGATGGGGGACTTCAACCACCCAGATGTCTGCTGGGGAAACTACACAGCAGGCTGTAAACAATCCAGAAGATTCCTAGAGTACGTTTAATATAACTTCCTGGCACTCAGAGGGTGGTGAGACACAGCAACAGGTTGCCCAGAGAGGTTGTGGATGCCCCATCACTGGAGTTGTTCAAGGCCAGGTTGGATGAGGCTTTGGGCAACCTGATCTAGTGGGTGGCATCCCTGCTTATGGAATTAGAGCTGGAACTGGATGATCTTTAAGGTCTCTTCCAACCCAAGCTGTTCTATGATTCTATGAAAAGATTCTGTTCCACTCTTAATATCACTATATTTTCCTCATTGTGGCAAGATCAGCCTCCTAAATGAGCAGTGTAATTTTCCTAAACAGCTGGAGCAATAGTGTGCCCAAATTCACTGTAGTGCTGACAACACATACAAAATTAAGAAAATCTATAGGAAAAGGTAGATGATATTGATCAATAATGCCAGAGACCAAGACTTTTTCCCCACAAAAAAAAAAAAAAAAAAAAAAGATGATTTTAGAAAGAAGCTGTTTACCAGACAAGGAATTTTCTTTATTTGTTTTGGAGGAATAAAACCTTAATCAAAATTCAGCCAGCAGAGTGAGTTCTCAGGTATGGGGTTCTTCTCCCCAAAGAAGCCAAGAAATGAATCCAACAACCAGGCATTTGCTTTGTCTACTAATTCTCTTGGGAGTTTAAAAAAGAAGGAGGAGGAGGCACGAAATTATCAAAATCCTTAAGACATGCTAATAGAGAGAGAAAAATTGCTGAAAACTACTCTGCAGTATCTCCCAAAGAGTCTCTTACATCCTCTCCTACTTAAGTCACTATTATTTGTTAGAGAAACTGTGGATGGCTGATCACTTTAGTAGTATGCAGAGGAGCACCTGATTTTTGCTTGTCATGAGGAAAGATGTCATCTGTTGAGATCATTACAGTAACATGCAGTGTATTCGGGCAATGTGTCAAGCTGGAGTTTTAATACACTGCGGAGTTCATTTATGGAATACTAAAATCCTCACAATCTTTTAAAGAAAGGAAGGGGGAGAACAACGACTAGATACCAATTATTCCAGGTTGCTAGACCTATGCCATCACAAGCAATAAAAGCAAAGCCTCTTCTTCATGTTTATATCACTACTCCCAGTACCCCCATCTCTTTTTGGATAATTGTGCATGTTGGAGTCATTAAAAGCAAACTTGTCACACCACAAGTACTAAACTGGAACTAAAGCAGCAGCCACACAACCTTGAAACAAGATTTCTACATGTGCCATTGGTGTTTTCTTTGGTAATCTTACATTTCTCAAAAGAGAGTATTTTGTCAAGAAAAGTAGCTTTATGAATAGTTCCATTATCAAGAAAGGTAGCTTTTTTTCTTTCTTTCTTTCTTTCTTTTTTTTCTTTTATTTATTTTATATATTTTTTTCCACTAGACCCTCCAGACACATAGTTTTTGTCAGTTAAAAGTATTGTTGTCTCCCGGGATTCACTATAAACCTTAACAGGGAAGAGCCTTTGTCTTTTCAGAACTGCTTCAAAGCAATTCATCTCCTTCCTCTTCAAATTGACGGAGAAAATCAGGGTTCAGTCCAAGCCCACAAAAATTAACAAATACTTTTTCTGCTTTCAGTATTTTCTAGCTCAGTATATTTTCCCCAGTCTTCTTCCAGGACTGTTGCTTCTTCTGGGTTTCTTTTCCTGACACCCCAAGAGATACCTTTTCTCCCCAAAACAGTTTAGTACACACAGTCTGAGTTACTCTGAAGGCACCACCAGACTGCATTTCTAAATATCTGCAATGCAATTTGCTTATCATTCCCCTTTTTTCTCCTAAGATGATCTGTGAATTGCTTTTACACTCAGAAAATATTACTGGTTTGAAACCAGACAAAGTAGAATTAATGCTTATGCCAACTGGTCTGCACCTATGCAAGATGATCCTTCAGAAGAAAATGTTGCTTCTTCTCTGTAAAATTCAATGATATTTTTTTTCATCAATCAACAGAAAACACAGAAGTACTCACTCATGCAAATTCTTTCCTTGAAATCCAGGAGATGCTATGATGCAAACACTCCTGTGATAGTACATACAGAATAATAAATTCTTAATTGAAGTGTTTATTGTTCATCTACTCAAGTTTGGCATGATATTGTGACTTAAAATTCTTGTCTCAAATATTCTTAGTACCATAATTATCTGAGTATGGCAAGGAGGCAGGAGAAGGAACAGCAGGAAGAAAGTAGCTGCCTATTTTCCCAAAGCAGAGCATAATCTGGCTCTTTCAGCAGTCCCCATGACTCTCCAGAGTTCTCACAGTTCCTCAGCCAACAAATATCAAAAGGCTGAAGTGCTAGGACTCTGAAGGGACTGAAGCATCTCTGTTAAAATGAATGAATGAATGAATGAATGAATATATAAACAAATAAATAAGAAAACTAAGGCTGTGATGGCTTAGAGGTTGATCCTTGAAGTTATTGAAGCGCACCTGAGGGACAATGCAGTCATTGGTCCCAGCCAACATGGGTTCATGAGGGGTAGGTCCTGCCTAACAAATTTGATTTCCTTTTATGATAAGATCACCCATCTAGTCGATCAAGGGAAACCAGCTGATGTGATCTTTTTGGACTTCAGCAAAGCTTTTGACACGGTTTCCCATAGGATCCTACTGGACAAAATGTCTGGCATACAGCTAAACAAAAACATCATATGATGGGTGAGCAATTGGCTGACGGGCAGGGCTCAAAGGATTGTGGTAAATGGGGCCACATCTGGCTGGCAGATGGTCACTAGTGGGGTCCCTCAAAGCTCCATTTTAGGGCCAGTCCTCTTCAATGTTTTTATAAATGATTTGGATGTAGGACTAGAAGGTGTTTTGAGCAAATTTGCCGACGACACCAAACTTGGAGGAGTTGTGGACTCGGCTGAGGGTGGAAAGGCCTTGCAGAGACCTGGACAGATTGGAGAGCTGGGCAATCACCAACCACATGAAGTTTAACAAGAGCAAGTGCTGGGTCCTGCACCTGGGACGGGGCAACCCTGGCTATGCGTACAGACTGGGCGACGAGACGCTGGAGAGCAGCCCCGCAGAGAGGGATCTGGGGGTTGTGGTTGACAGCAAGCTGAATATGAGCCAGCAGTGTGCCCTGGCAGCCAGGAGGGCCAACCGTATCCTGGGATGCATCAAGCACAGCATTGCTAATCGGTCGAGGGAAGTGATTGTCCCACTCTACTCTGCGCTGGTGTCGCCTCACCTCGAGTACTGTGTGCAGTTCTGGGCACCACAGTACAAAAAGGACATTAAACTGTTGGAGAGTGTCCAGAGGAGGGCGACGAAGATGGTGAAGGGCCTAGAGGGGAAGACGTATGAGGAGCGGCTGAGGTCACTGGGCCTGTTCAGCCTGGAGAAGAGGAGGCTGAGGGGGGACCTCATTGCAGTCTACAACTTCCTCAGGAGGGGGAGTGGAGAGGCAGGTGACCTATTCTCCGTAATCACCAGTGATAGGATCCGTGGGAATGGTGTTAAGCTGAGGCAGGGGAAGTTTAGGCTGGACATCAGGAAGAGGTTCTTCACTGAGAAGGTTGTCGTGCACTGGAACAGGCTCCCCAGTGAAGTAGTCACTGCACCAAGCCTGTCTGAATTTAAGAAGCGATTGGACTGTGCACTTAGTTACATGGTCTAAACTTTTGGGTAGACCTGTGTGGTGCCAGGAGTTGGACTTGATGATCCTTATGGGTCCCTTCCAACTCGGGATATTCTATGATTCTATGACTGTAAGCAGGCAGAATCAAGCACATCAAACGCTGTGGCCACTAGGCTTGGACAGTCATTGTGATCTTACTTTCCAGTGGTCTGTGCTGAGGGAGTTCCTCCTCCTTTTATTTTTCCTCCATTGCATTGCTCCCTTCTGTACAGCCTGGGCAAATAAGCTAATGACAACACAATTATCTGCTTAATAAGTAAGCATTTTGCACAAGGTACCCATCTTGCTGGAAGAGCCCCAGCCTCTGTCTAGGAGGACAATATCTGCTCCTGATGTGAACACACAGTTGACTTCAGTGGTATTAAAATTGCTTTCATGTACGCCTAAAAATGTTTGTCTGACTCTCTGGTACAAATGTTTTCTATAATGAAAACCTTCACATTTTTGTTTCATATGTACCATCCTTTTTAAAAGAAAGACGAAGCTAAAGAAATTAAAGAGAAAAATAAATTTTAAAAAGTTTGAGAAAAAATGTTTGCTGATGTTTATAAAATGGTTATTAAAGCAGTTAGTATCAAGAAAAATTGCTACTGTGTATATACCCATGCTACATGAATTTTTTTGTAAATGTATTGAATGAAGACTTTCAAAATCTGCATTTGAACCTGTTTCTGTATGACAATGAAGAATGATTTTGCTTAAAGCATGGCAACTGGTCATTTTTTCATGGTACCATTACAAAAAGAAAATTAGACAAACAAATACAGTGAAGTGATTGTAAAAAATGCGAGTTGGAAACATTTATTTTAAAGACTGCTTTTCTACATATGAAAAAAATATATATATACATTTAATCATGCATGCCTAAAGATGCCATAATGCTAAAATAAATGATAATGATATTAAAGAAGTGTTTTGTTTTTGTTGTTGTTTTTAAGATCAAAGTTATATGTTATTAGTAAACAATTTACACTGAACACCATTCAATGTACTAGCTTCATCAGTAGTTTCGTCACATCCTCTCTATATCTGTTCCACACGGAACTAACAAAAGCTTTAATGTTGCAGACACTTTGCATTTGTGACAGCTTTCTAGTTAGTGTCAAGTGACAGTCTTCTACAGATGAGTAGGAGTAATTGTCTTCAATTTACAATAGAGATAAGAAAGCTAAGGTCTTCAGTTCCCTGGCAGGGTCTCTGTAAGTGATCCATTGGATCACCATAGGCTTCAAAGTGATGCTACCTGAAGGTTACTTGGGGTCCCCATGCCTCCTCCACCCCTTCTGTCATGCCAACCTGTTCTGTTCTTCAGTCTTAGACCCAGAATTCAAAAATTGTGCCAGGATGGGCAGCTGGACCAAAATCCAGAGCTTAAAGGTTTTCACGTTCTTCCTACAAAAAGACTGCAGGATGTTGCTTGTGCTGGAGCTTGTGTTTCCTTTAGCAGTGCAGGTGTTACATGCAGTTGCTGAAAGAGGGCCAAGGTCACGCCAGGACCAAGCAGTATGAGTTTCTAAGTGAGCTTTCTCTCATGTTAGAGCTTGCTTTTTGCAATGATGCTATGCAGGAAATGGTTTAGCAAGTCCCTAGACAGAAAATCTCATGCTGGTACATTTAAACTGTTACCTGTTTATGCAAGATATTTTCCTTAAGGAATTAAAAGGCCACCTTAAGTCTCTAATAAAAACACAGCTTAGAAACAACATGTATCATTGTTTTGTTATCTATTGCTTCAATAACGTCCCTATTACATTTGCTAGTCTTTTCTGGGCCAAACTTTATTTGCAGTATAAAGGCTCATGGAGTGGCCCATCTGGCTCCTGGCTTGGAAGAGAACCTTATGTGCCAAAATGCACCTCTGAGACAAAGCACAGGAGATGTGTAATGGGGCTCAAGCTAGAAATGTCAAAACATTTTGCATATCCTCATATTTGTGGCATCAATCACAAAAAAAAATCTGGAACTCCTGCAGTCTTAAAAATATTTTAACATTATATCATGTAACTATTTATGAGTTCTGCCTTATTCTTTGCTCACAAGCAAGAAATTTCATCTAGCCACCTCAAGCCTCTGCATTCAAGCCTGTTGATTTCTGAGTGAAGAGACATTTTGAAGAAAGATATGCTCAGAAATTTGAAAAAGCAGGTGAAAACTGCCGTGTTTTGGATGTCAGTATTTTTTGGGGTGTAGGTTAGTTGTCACAACAGAACAAGACATGCTGATATAAAGGAAAATATAAGTAGTTGGAGTGATGGTGTTCTTTAGGTTAACATGAGCAAATCTTAGTGCCAAAATCTCTCACGAATCTACCATCCAGAAATCCACAAAGAAGTTCTATTGCAGCCAAGAATCTGAACCTTGGCGAGTTTACTGGACTGAATTTAAGCTTGGAGTTCATCACATGTATTGGTGTTCCCTACCTGACTCATGTCATGACACAGAGAAGAATTAGTTAAGGAAAGTGCATGTATGAGCAGTGGGAATGTACCCTCACTGTTGACTTAAATTAATCGTACTAAAGGCAAAAGCTTATACTATGTACCTGACCCTGAGCAATGTTAGCTGAGAAGAGAAAAATAATTGTTCAAATGAGAAAAAGTCCCTGTGCTCTTAGCATTTACAGGAAAGAAAGGGTAGAGAAAAAAAAAAAAAAAGGATAAGAATTACTATCTTATATCTAATACCAGCTTAGCCAGCGTGGTTAGTGTTAATGAACCTTGTGTGAGGGGCCCAAAGGTTGCCACATATGGACTGTGCTCCTTTCTTACAAGAGTGACAAGCAGGAAATTTCTATTACTGCTCCAGCTAGGTCTGTAATGACTCCTCTGCCTTTTCTCCTGCTGTAGGTAATAGCTTACCCATGCAATTCCCTTATTTTGTCTTCACAAAGTTGAGTATAAATTATTTCAACCTCTTTGTGGGGGGCATTTGAAACAAAAGTTATTTTTAGGGAGAAATAAACTCTTTCATGTAAGACGCAGGAGTTGTTGCTCCTCAGGCAGCTGAGAGAAAATGAAAGGCACTTCAAGTCTTTTTAAAAGCAGGGTTCTGATGTTTAGCTTGAGATCAAAGAGAGAACAGAGAAAGGAGGGGAAGCTGAGTTTCTACTAAGCTACCAGTATATACAGCCTCATATATACATCCTTTGAAGGATTTGCCATTACGTTTCTGATCTTTGAACTCTTATTTTATGAAGGTGAGTTGAATTTTTTTTTCAGTTGTCTTATTGTAAAACTAATGACTATGCCTTAGATGGTTCAAGCAGATTGTACTATCCTGAAACAGAAGAGCACAGTGGCTGGAACTTGATTATTGCCATCACACTTCTGTTTGTGGGAAAAATGCCAGAGAATATTTAAAAGATTAACAGTGTAAAATAACATTTACCATTAAAAACAAAACAAAACAAAACAAAAAAAAAAACAAAAAAATCAGTATTTTGATGTCATACTATAATTCTTTAAGGTCAGTTCTGTTACCTTAGTATATTTATTTTGTATGCAGTAAGCCCATTTATTTTCTTTTCAAGTTGTTTTATTTTTTGAAGGTGATACATTTCAAAACCAAAATCACTTAGGACTTATAGCCTTGCTATGGAAAAATAAAAGATATATTTCCAATACTATGTGGGATGCCACACATTTGAGGTTCTGACAGGAATATAATCAGCAAAAATAAACAGGAATTTCTTTTAATAGTTTCATGTGGTAGTAAAAACATTTGTTAATACAAATCTTTTCCTCTGTAGATCTTTAAGATCTTTACTAAGATGGGGAATAAATGTAATTCCCATTACTTACAGCTTGCGAAATTGATACAACAGAGAGAAGAGCTGCCTTGCTCGAGGGAAAAGAGTTGGTTGAAGTAAGAAGAGTGGAAGCATTCTTGCAACAGTGGTTTGAGTGCTTATAAATATTGATGTGATACTGCCTTACATTGTGATGCTTTCTGAGCAACGCAAATTCATATGAGATTCTTGTTATGTTACTGTGTGGTTTTGTCAATAGAGAATGATAGTTTTTAATACAAAAAACAATGCACTTGCAAACATATGGTAGAACCCCTGGAGAGGTTCTGATTTGGATCAAATGAGCTGAGTGATAGAGTCAGAGATGATAACATGAGGAATTTGTTTTTGCTCAGTATGTTGAGATCTGTTTGTTTCTTCCTGGGACAAAGACTGAGTGGTTGTTCCCTTACAGCCTACCCTGTTTCTTTGTTGCAGGCCTATATCCCCATTGCAGGAATGGCATTACAGCAAACTATTCAACCTACAGACAAATGAAGTTCTTCAAGTAGGTTTTGTTGTCACTGTCACTCAAGAAGCCTCACTGAGGGAAGGTGCAAGGCTGCAACAGAAGGCAGAAAATTTGGCTGTAGGATCAGCACTGATTGTAGCACAAGCAGATTGCTGAGCAAAAGCAGAGAACATAATTTATGTTTCTGGGAAACACAGACGGTCAGTTCAACTGATGCAGCTTTCTGTAGGATCTCCTGGTGCTTTCTTGGCATGCATTAAGTGGGAAAAGAAGAGAGGGAAGCTTTGTGAATCTTTAGAAAATCACCCACTAAGCTCTCCTCCTTATCAAATATCCCTTCTTTGTGGGGAACTCATCCCTGGGAGGAAGCCTGGGCTGTGGAACCCTGTGGGAACATCCCTATGATTTCTGGATATATCAGGAGTGTGACTGGAAACACTGTGGCTTATATAGGTGTGTTCTTCAAAGGTTTCACAACACTTAGACTATTTTAGCTATTGAATCACCTTAACACAGAAGAGAGCAAGCAGTTAAAAGGCACAGCCACTGGAAACTGAACAAATTATCATACATTTACTGGATGACATTGCAGATACACACTGGAGTAAAATAGAGGTCAGTACTGATATAGGTGGATGAGCTGTGGGAAAAGGAAAATTCCGTCTTCGTGTCATCCATACTCCCAAAGCTCCTGCCTATTATTGCAATAGTCTGGGACCTGGCCTACTTAGCAGGCTGACACAGCTCTGCCAAACAAAATGAAGCCTACACACTACCCATTTCTCTTCCATCTCGTTTCTACTGCACTGTAGGTCCCAGTGCTCCTGAACTGCCAAATGAGACCATCACCTCAGTAAATCTGTCGTGGGCCTCTTCTGAATAAAGGGCTACAGATGTGCCACCTTTGGTCCCTAACAGCTCAGAATAACAAAACCAATAATCCCTAGAATCCCTCACTTCCTTCTCCTATTCCCCTCCAGTGCTCCCAGACACTACTGTGACTCCCAGGGCTGCCAGGTCTCCTTCTGATACCTGTGTCAGGAAGAGCCTATACAAGACCATCGCTCTAACAAGAGGTGGAAGAACCTTTTGGGCAGACAGAATACTCCCTAAGTCTGCGCAGCTGCCTTGGGTGATGAGAATGACAGGCTTTGTATCCTCCTTGTGGGTTTTATTTTATTTTGATTTTCCCTCAGTTTTCACCTTTGAGCTCTTCCACTTGGTGAACTGAGATGAAGTATCTCAAGGTGAACATACTGGATCCTCCTTATCACAGCCACCACTTTCTCTAACCACTTGCCCAAGAACTACTCCGAAGAAGCATAGCTCCCAAACTTGCCTCAGTTATAAAACAAACAAAAAAAACCTACCCTAAGCCCTGACGGCATTGGTCTCTGTCTTCTCTATCCCACCAGCTACTCTGCACTTATGTTTTTTAAAAATCCTGGGAAAAATCCAGCTTTTAGTAGTTACCTGCCTCTCTCACCTCATTCTTATTGCTAACCCTAAAGCAGATATGAGTGAGATGATAATCAAATCCCATGGGTAATTCTGGAGGCTTTGTGGTAAGCTGCTAAGACAACTTGTCATGAACTAGGCATAACTAGGGCTGAGTGGAAGAGAGGGAGATTTAAGTTTCTGAGAAGTGGGAGCTAATCATAACAGACCAGGCATGGGTATGACACCTAGGTTGTTAGGGATTGCATATTGTACCTGTGTGATGGGATGCCCCAGCTGTAAATGTACTTATAGATTTGGATGCCAAAAATGCAACAGGCATCTAGGGATGAGATGTTGGTCAGGGGTTAGTGGAGAGAAACTACACATAGACTCTTAGATCTAAAACATCCCTAGACATCTGAATAACGGTAAATGAATCTCACTGACTGGACATTTTATGCTAAGCAAATTAAACAATTCAAAGTCTTTGTTATATTGCCAGAACAAAGTTACATCCTGAAGCAGGGAAGGATCTGGCCACAATGGGGAGAAGGAAATAAGGGAGGCCAAAACTGGTCCAAAAAATAAAATAACTTGTTCATCCTGATAAATACCATCTTGGCTCATCGAATAGAAGACCTAAGGGAGGAAGATCAGAAAAAGAAGTCAGAGTTTGCATTTTTGACTTTTAATAATAATTTTGATTACATAAAAAGGAGAGGCAGGCTTTATGGGTTCCGTGAAAGCAGCAATCTCTCTATCTTAAGAAAAATATGTTGTATGGCTTTTCTACTTTCAAATCCAATTTGATCTTTCAAATTCACTTTTATGCCAAAGTTTTTTCATGACCACCAAAACAAAGGAGACAGTAAATATTTGTCTTCTTCAGACAGTTCAAAACAGATGAGTATGCACATAATAAAGAGCACAAGTATAAGCAGTAAGCAATTTTGGAAATATATAGAGAGGAAAATTCTCATTTGTTCATACCAATGACCTGGAAATATATTAGACATAGACAAAATCACCAATTGCTTGTGGCAAGAAATATCATGAGGTCTGTAGCAGAGCCCTGCAAAGTCTAGCTTGTTACTCTTGCAAGTGCCATTATCAATAGAAATAGCGATGTAGTCACTGCTGCTGAAGGATCTATAGTGGTGTCAAGTTTTTAACTCCCCCAATGTTTTATGCTTCAGGATACAATCATTCAAGGTGGTTACCTAGTTTAAGTGCATGGATTTGCCATAAAGGATGGCTGTATGGATCAAATCAATCTTCAGCCCCAATCTCTTACCTTGAATAATTCAGCAAATTTTGTTTTTACATCTGTTTTTCACCTGCAAAATGAAACAAGACATACCTATCTAAGAAGTTATAATCAGCAAAATAATGTCAAATATCATCAGGTACTCAGACATCACAGTAAGAATTATTCTGACTATATCAGATGTCACATAGCCCTTCATATCCCCCTCAGACCATTGGTTTCACTAGAAAGAAACTGCTGTGACTATTCTGCAGAGAAAAAGCAGGATTTCCCTTAGGAAGTCCACACTGAAATATGCAGAAGGAATGTATGACCAAATTGCTTGCTTTGTTATACATGTATAAGATTCATGCAGAATTTGCAAGTAAGGCTATTTAGCTGTCTGCGTATAAATAAAGAAATGGTTACAATCTGAAGGTCCTTTTTTTGACTATAATTCTCCTGGTACATAGCATGCAATTAAGTTTCTAGACGACTATATGTTTCTAATCTGTACACAAAATTTGGATTGAGTTAAAACAAAGAAGACTCTCCCTGCTATTCACACATTCACAAACTGCTGACATATTGAAAGATTAAAGGCTTTATTAAGTACAAGAAACATAAAACAGTTAGAGTGAATGACCACAACAATGTCCTTCTCTGCATTTTTCCAAGTATGGCTAAGAAAAAATACTGGACATGTTGCTAGAAAATCCAGTGCTACTTCAACAGCAGTGCAGCTTCCAAACCAAAATATAATATATATCCAATGTATTTTACTATTTTTAAATACTTCTCCAAATCCAATCTCAGATTCTTCCAGTGGCAATGTTTTTGATTTAAGCTCTTTCAGAAATTTTGGGTTCACACTTTCCTGTACTTATAGCTATGGATTTGAAGATTATTTTGTGTGATTGAATCCTGTGTGTACAGGATTTAAAAACAAGTGCCAGTGGATGTAAAGCAGCTGACTAGCAGGAAGAATACGCTATTTATTTATTCATTCATTCATTTTACTTCACTGAATTCATATATATTTGTCTCTCTGACCTGGTTTGGCAAAGACTGTATACAATAGGTGTGAGAAACATTGTAATGCAAACTACACTCAGAACGAGCGTCTATTTCCAAAGAGGAGTGTGTATAATTGCAGATAACCATCATCATCAAGTAATTTTCCTTAGTTAATATCTCTTTATTATAAATCCAACCAGAATGAATGTGACATGATCCTATGTGTACAAATATCCGTTATTATTAGACCAGCACTGTTCCAGAGAGCTTTTTCTAGATGTTAACTCTTCTCTGAGAAGCACAGCAAAGACTGCATTTACTCCTGACATAATTCTCATACAATTTTTAATTACAGTAGTTCTGTTTTCTCTCTGTCTTCCACCTTGTTCGCCTTTTGGAGGTCGGTCCCTCAGCATTCCAGGTGTGCAGGTATTAACATGGTTGGGTCAAGGCTTCTTGTAATAACATCCACTTAAAATGATAATTAGGGATGGACAAGCTGACTCTTACTTTGCTCTGATGATCTCAGTTCCATGAGACATCCCCACAAAAGGTCTAATTTCTCTGTCTATATCACAGAAAACCTGGGCTAAAAGCTACAGCTAAAATGAGAGTTCAAACAGCTTCAGTAAAATGCCCGAAATGTCCTCTTCTTTCCACAGTTTATTTTCTATTACTTTTCCCACTTGCTATTTACACTAACAGAGAGCTACGTCCTTGTGAACTTAACCTGAAAACTTTCCTTTACCAGCTTTAGATGTTACTGAGGAAATTGAAGGTTAATTTGGGGATTTTTCTTGGCTTGCTCCATTGCTCACCTTACTTTCAGTCCCTTTTCAGCCAAAGCTTATTAAACTCAGAACTGAATTTATTCATATAATCATCTCTGCTCTCAGGAAAATAAAGTGGGCTTTAGTCTAGCACTCAAGTTTGTTCAGAAGATAAATGCAAGTGTTTTTTTTTTTTTTTTTCCGTTTTTGAAAGAAGACACAACATCAAAGAGCAAAGCAAACAAACCTGCAGCTTCTTAGTTTTCTTTTTTTCAAAAGAACAGTGCAATTCAGATGGCGTTTAGGTTTCCCCCCTTTCCCATATTGAAAGTATCAGTTTGGGTTTTAATTGTTGATTTCTTTGTGGTAACTGTAACATATCAGATGAAGGCTTTGAAGGAAGAAGTCTAACGTCATCTTTGCAACTCAAATACTGAACACTTGATCAAAAGCTCTTCCTTCTTGTCACTTAATCTGATTAAAGCTCATTTAAAAGGTGTGTGCAAAAAATGAGAATTTAGCTTTTAGGCCAGATACCTGCACTGAATGGTCAAAAATATTTTATAGTGTCTGTAGGTAGCACAAATTTTACATGTCTGTGCTGTAGATACTTGGTGCATAAAAAACAGATCCAATCCTTGAATCATGTTCTTGTATTCTTATTTCTTTTGTTTGTGTTTTCCAGAAAAAAGACTTACTGACTAGTTTTTGCACTTTAGCACATCCTTAGCTGAAGAACCTTTGGACATCACCTCTGCTTTGGTGGTCTGCTGCTTCAGATGCTGTCTCATAAAATTTATCTCCTGGACAAAAAAAAAAAATATATTAAAAGCAAATCTCGCAGTTTCAGGACATACAGATAAACTAATGATTTTTTTCTTCCATGTGCCTATCTGTTGAGGGACTTTTCTTCTAGATACATTGAAAAATAAAATGGATAATTTATCTCAGTCCTTGAAAATCTGCCTTGGGATTCTGAGTGCTGCAATCACAAGTGCACAGGGGCATCATTCTGGAGGCCAGGGTGGAGGACCAGAAGGCTCACTGCATATGTGAGTGAATCGGCAGCTCAGTGCGGGAGACTTGACTCTGTCTTACTGCTGTTTAGGGAGGGTGGGTGCCACAGCCCATACAGTGGGGGAATGGAAGAGGAGCAGGCAACCAAGACAGGCACTGCAGCATCTGGCTTAACAACTAGCTTTTAGCTTTGATCCATGTATTTACTCAGCATGCTTCGCAGTCCTGCAGCACAAGACAGAGATGAATCCAGGCCTGTGGAAATCACACTGAACTACCCTTTCTCCAGACATGGAAATCACATTCTCTTCCTCCTCTTCCTCCCACCCTCTTCAGAGAACAAGTGGAAGGATTCAGTCCCTTCTTTCTACCTATGGTTACAGTGACTGTTGGTGAGGCGGCAGAGATGGATAACCCCATTAAAACATTTTTGTTTCTCAGAGCACGTTGATAAATTTTTCTCTGCTCATACATTATTAAAACTGTGAGACCAGATTCTCAGTGGGGGCAAAGTGATGCAACTTTGGAAATCAATTATGTTATAGGGATTTAAACAACAGAGAATTTCATCCCTCTGCCTCCTGCATCTTAGTTACTAGTATGGTTGCTTTACTCCAAATGCAATTGTGTATGCATTTCCTAAGAATCATGGCTTACAGAAAATGAGAAGTGCTAGGAAGTATTGCCATATAGAAAAATAAGAGAAGAAAAACAGAAGAGAAAAAAAAAATCCCCCAGCAACAATCTCTCAGTGTTTTAGTTTTCCAGAGTAATGATATATAATTTTAACTTCTTTAAAAACAAATCATGGTAATGGAGACTCTTATTTGTATTTATTTTATTTTATTTTATTTTATTTAATAAAATGTTTAAATATTTATTGCAAATAAAGACATTTATATATCACATTCTGCAGCAGCCCTTCACTAACCAATAGTTTCTTGCATGTCATTTGTTACTGTAGAATTACCACTGCCACCATTTGCTAACTGAGGGGCATCATAAACATCAAAATTTAACACTGTTACATTTTCTGCCTCTCAAATGGAATTTGTGGTATGTTCCCAAATTCTATTACTGCATGCATTTCCCTGGCTCGAAGAGGGGAGAGGGGGAAAGGGGAGGAAGAAGAAGAAAAAGGGAGAGGGGAAAAAATATAAGCAATGTTTTTATTAAACCTTTCTTTTAGCTTTACACAAGCTTTTTTCTTTTTTTTTTTTTCTTTTTGTAGACTGCATGTATTTTTAATGATTTTTCTGTTGCTTCTAGAAAGAAGAGAGGCTGAGAGAGAAGGAAAGAGAGAGCACTCAAATAGAATAATTCAATTTTCTACTTTGTGAAGAGAAAAATCTGTCTCTGGGCTACATCTGAAAAAATAATAAAAAATGATGTTTTCCCTTTGTAGCTTCTAATACATTTTATTTTAAGAAAAAAGCCCTTTTTAATCTCTGCTTCCTTTTTGGAAAATGAAGTCATGTGCTTTGCAAAATCACAGTACAGGTGATGCACTTACTTGAATTTATAAGGAAACAGGAGTATTTTACACTGGAACAGAAGATAGCTTACAAGAAGAACACCCCTCTGAAAAAGCGAAGTCACAGAGCCAGTATACTTTGCCTTCTTTAGCGTCACATAGAGGAAGTAGTGATGAAGGAAAAAGGAGCTGAGAAAATAATGTGTCTTTCTCCTAGAAGATGTAAGTAGATGGCTTAGTAACCATATTTGCTTAATGAAAATTTTGGTAAATTATTTGGTGCTATCGACTTTTGCAATCGTTTTCTGTGTCTGCCAAAGGTAACATTTTACACAGAGAAGATGGGCTTTTTATCCCCAAGTATATTCAGGTATTAGCTTTTGGTGGGAGTTTGGAGCTGAGGGAACAGTACAAACTACTACTCAAGGTGAAACCATTGCTCTCCAGGCCAAGTTCAGGAAGGAAAGTCTTGACACTGGTGGTTGCAGAAATCTTGTGTTGCCTATGAGATGAGATAAGAAGCCTACTACTGCCATTGTGAAAGTGTATGGAAGGGAAGCAGTTGCTGCACCCATTGAAAGGCTCCAGGTGGTATTTCTTCTAACACAGGAACTGCATCCAAAGTGATGGAAATTTGACATCCTGAGGGACAGAACAACTTAGGCAATTTTCACAAATTTAA
Organism: Anser anser; assembly: GCF_964211835.1. Classification (NCBI taxonomy): domain Eukaryota; kingdom Metazoa; phylum Chordata; class Aves; order Anseriformes; family Anatidae; genus Anser; species Anser anser. The sequence continues at coordinate 56,776,658 of NC_139721.1, forward strand.
TGAACCTTACGTCTCACACTTACAGGACTAAAGGAAATGTATGTACACTTTTAATAATATAGAAACATAGGATGGGGAAAAAATTTCCAGGCTACTCCTCTGCGTTGCTTAGACTTGGGAGGAACAGGAAGATGTGACACAACAAAGCATAGGATCATGTCTGTTCCACCTATGCAGTTTTACATACCCTTTAGGCTAATGTGAGGGGAGAACTGGCTCAATGCACTCGTTTGGAAAATTGGAGCAGGAAATGTATTCCAGCATCTACCTATGTTCATATTTGGCTTTTGCAACAGAAAGTATAACTATGTTATACGTGCATCTACAAGTCTTTGTACTGGTGTCCATCAAAACAGTGATGGCTCACACCGTGGAAGACTGGTGGCTGAGAGGAGAATCACATGCAAATCAAGGAGATCATTATTAAATAGCAAAGTAAAAAGAGGTCTGAACTTGATAGAACACTTTATATTTCATAACTTGCTTGATACAGCTCAACATTGTTCCTATTACTACGTTGTTCCTATTGCAAGTAATTCCTTATACTGAAGTAGTGTGGGTAAAACTCAGTGTCTGAACCATGATTTAGTAGCAGAGCTGTGGTTTCACTGCGTACAATTATCTCTTTGCTTTAATGGTTGTTTGGGTTGAACATCATTTTTTGCTTAGGGGAGATTGAGAGCTGAGCACTCACAGATACCAGCAGGATTCAATTTGGATGTAAAACCAGATCTGTGCCTGAATTTTGGTATATTTATCCACTACTTACTGTTACAGGGAAAAACCTGCTCAGCTCATGTAGTTCAAATCAAATCAGGTTTGAAACAGTTTATATATCTTTTAAAAGCATGTGATTAACTCAAGAACAGTGAACTATATATTTGGGATCAATATCAGCAGTGTCTATCATCAGATAAACATGCAGGAGACCTTGCCTTAACTTACCACACCATCTTTTCCATGCCTATGAGGTGTTCTTATCCAGCTCATGATGGCTTCTGATGATGCTGAAAGGGTTTTGATGAAGGGACTCACTGACATCATAGCAGCCCATGTTTTGAAATGCTGTAGCAGAGAACATGTCCAGGACTAGCTCTGTGTTATGACTCCTGCTGAGGAATGAAAACTCCCTGGCTCCTAACAACTGTGTTTTAGAGAAGGTGAATTGTGATTATTGATACTTGAAATAGCTATTAATTTTCACTACTGATGAAGACCACTTTGAAACTGCAGCCAGCCCCACGTTAATGCTAATAGAAGATACAAATGAAGAGGAGTATTTTAATAGGAACACTCAAGGACTGATGCTTTTAGCTGTCATTAGAGCTGATAGAAGTTGTTCACATGAATCCATGTATACTGAGAAGTGAAGTAGACCTCACATATAAGGAACTCAAGCTGTTCTATTTAAAGCAAAGTTGAATGGTTTACTGAGAAACGGATAACCTGTAGCAGGATGGCAATTATGGCAATCTTTTTCCAGCTGCAGACTCTCTACTTTTCAAAATATCTACCATTTGCCACTGTTTGCAAAGAACATCTAAAGTGTTTTTGTTGTTGTTGTTTTTTGCTGTTGTTGTTTTTTAAAGGCACTCTGATTTATGTCAGCCTGTCTTTTCAGCCAGGAAACAATATGTTTTGTGCTGAACTGCTGCTGTCAAATCTACCTGGTGTCTTAAATACAGGAGGAATTCCTGCAGCACTGTAAACTTGTGTGGTGTTTGGTTGTTACTTTAAGGTATGCTTCATGAGTTCATAAGTTAAAACTAAACTGAAAGGTCTAAAAGGTTCTGTGAGTATTTCTTGGGGGTTAACATAGAGACCCATACTTTTAATGAAGTCTTACCCAAAGGAGTAAAGGCTCATTTTAAATTCTGATTTCCGTAACAACAACAACAAAAAATCCTTTCTGTTGGAGGAATTTAAACAGGTTTTAGAATGGAAATCTACAAATCTACTGCTGACCTAAGGTTCTCCTCTCATTTCCTTCTCAAGTTGTTTAATGAAATTAACAAAGCTGTCAGAGAGGGGGAACTGAGCTCCAAGATTATTATCTGAATTGATGGGGATTACCCATTGTTTCTTGTTCAATTGAGTATTCTCACTTTACCCAAGGCTAATATTCTTCTAAAAGATCTGCTGTTTTGTGAAAGAGAAAAAATCCACCCAGAGAGAAATTCAGAGTGGTTAAACTGGACTCCAGCTCTGAATTGTCATTTTGAGAGCAACTCTCTCTTCTCTGATGTCTGCAGATGGATCTCAGGGAGAGGTAGCAGCCTCACAAGGCAAAAGTTAACTTATAGAAATATCCACCTCTGTGTCTTACTGGCTCTCTAAAGGGCTGCAGAGCAATGCTGTCCAAAGGAGTGACTTTTATAACTGTTTTTGGCTAAAGGAGTCAGATTTTCTTTAAATATTTAGAATTTGTTATGGTGGCCCATGTTGGTTTTGCCATTAAAATTATTTCAATGTACTTAATAAACCCAGTTTACTGTATGTTAGGGAGTACTTCTCAGGAAGAGCATGGCTTCTATACTCTACCAGGTAAACATTTTTTTGTTTGTTTGCTTGCTTTATTATTTTGGGTAGATATTAATACACTGCTTCTGTGCAGTCTTAATGATTTAGCTCTATGTGCATTAGGAAACATTGGGCTAAGCACAGGAGAATGTGATAAAAATCATAGCTAGCCTACAAGTAATACCATTGGGAAGTATGCAGTATACAAATATATTAAATGGCAGTGCCTGTTTCATTGGGCTTGTGTCCTGAAAGACAAGGTGTAATAAGAAAATGATTTGGGGAGAGCCCACATCTGATATAACAGCTCGAACCCACCAAAATCAATGGTAACCCATGAGGCCCTCAAGAGACTGAATGTCACACTGAATACATCACAAATTTTGTTTCCTTCAAGAACTTCTATTCTGAATACTCTTTCAGCTGTAGCACTAAAACCACTCTTGTTAGATAGCTAGGAGTAATCTCCTTTCGATGGACTATGCCCTTTTATCTCTTTTAATTTTACTAGATGAGTCTGCCCTGTTTAATACTATTGACCATGAACAAAAAACCTTTTAATTATGATTCAGGCAATATTTTCTTCTTTCTGACACTGCATATCCTTTTAGGTTCCATTTATTTTTAATTAGGATGCTGGCATTTTCCAGTCTCCCAGCCAAATGAGTGCTTAGCAGTATGAATAAATAGTGGCATGTACATAGGAATATTTTGCCTTCTGCTGAGCAAGGGGAAGAAGAAGACTTAGTGTAACCTTTATAATTTTACAAAGGATGGATCAGGACACTTCAATAATGCTCAAAAGAGCAGTGAAGGAAAGACCTACACAATGCCCAAATCAGATTTCTACTTCTGTTTCAGGATGCCTGGAAAGACGCTACATGATAGCTCATCAGTTTTAATTTGCTGTCTGTTGGACCACATTAGTCTGAGGCACTTCTAACTTGTTCAGAAAAGAAGTCTGAGTGTATTCAGTCAGTAAATGGAGGATAATAGGTTGGATAGTTTTATGATGGTAGGATAATATATATCTGGTAGGATAATAGATGGCGGATAGCACTCATTATTAGCTTAGTTCTGTTCCATTCAAACCAGTGAAAAAGTGTTATGGCTTTTCACTGCTGAATAAAGGGTTAAGTCAATGGTAAGTGAATTTTCAAAATCCTTAGTGTGTAAAGTAAAATCATTTGTTTCTTGTATTCAGTCTGTTTCATCTGATTATTCATACCTGCCTTTGGCAACAGGGTATAGCGGAGCTAGCCAGACCAAAAGTAAAACACCTTCCAGGTTAAGCAGTCAGTTTTAGTGATGAATCAGATGCTTTGTCAGAATGCTATTTGTAGCAACCTAAGTTGTTCACAATTTGATGTGAAATTTTTCTACTTTGTAGACTTCTGTGAATTAAATTTTTCAAGACATTTTAAGGTGTTGGCTGGTTTGCAAGTGTACTGTTTAACAATTGTAAATATACTGTCCCCAACATATTCTAACTTTGAAAGTATTGAAAGTTTCGAAAATTATCTAGCTAACAGATAGCTGTCAAACTGCTAGAGGCTTGGAGTATCTATTCTAATAAACATCTCAAATTTATCCAAATTCATAAGTTGCAAAAGGAGTCTGTTAGTAGTACAATTAAAAGATGTTTGGAATTCATTAGCTTTCTGTTTGGCATGAAATACTCAGAAACATCAATTCTAATCATCTTCCATTACTTCCTTGATAAAGGAATGGTTAAAGGACAGCAGCACATAAAGTCTAACTCTGAAACAGTGCCTTTTGTCTGACTTCTGTGCAAAGTATTACTTTACTCCTAGGTGTTCCTCTAGCCTCAGAATGCTGCCACCAGTACATCTTAGCAAAATGTATTTGCTCAAGTGTCAGGAACCTTTTGTTTTTCATTAGGACATGACTAATTTGGTAACTGAGGTATAGGCTTATAATTTACTCAGATATTTTTCTCTATATGCTGCTTTGATTTATTATAAAGTATGCATATCTATTTATCCAGCAAAATGGACAGTTTTACAACTCTCTTTCAGTGATTCTTCTCAATATTCACATTATTCACATTCAAAAACAAAGAAACATTACTGTTGTGATCCACTTTTTTATTTATTTTTATTTTTATTTTTATTTTTATTTTTATTTTTATTTTTATTTTTAATTTTAATTTTAATTTTAATTTTAATTTTAATTTTAATTTTTATTTTTATTTTTATTTTTATTTTTATTTTTATTGTAACTTTGCATTGGATTCGTGAATATGAGACATTCTTCTGAAATGGAACAGAAGCTTATTCTTAAAAGCTGCTTACACATTTCCCATTTCAAATTTGTATTGATGCTAAATCAAGGCTCTAGGCAAGAAGCAGGAAAACTGCAACTCTTAGGAAGTGTTCATGTCTTTAATATGATTCAGATGGCTAATATTACTGGTTCTGATGCTTTGCAGACTGTATGGAGCTGACTTGCAGAATCCATGCAGGAGGGAAGCTGAGGCCAGGCTACTGCAGGGTCTCACTGTCACTGTGCCAGGCCTCCAGACAGGCAGAGAGGAGAGAAGAACATTTCTGTGTAGTTTCTCAGCATTGCTTTTATTGCTTGTGATGAAAGCTGTATAGAAATAATGGCTGTGTGTGATCAAATTAAGTTGCCTAATATATATCTTTAGCCTTGTAAGAAACCTCCATAGTTCTTTGTAGAGCCTCACTTTTTTTTTTTTTCTCATGATTTTGTTATTAATTTCCCATATTACATATTTAAGATAACTTGATGCTTCATTCATATACACTGTCTTAATTACTTTCACATAGTGCAACGTAAAAGGGATTGTTTCTGTTTGTGTACTGTACCATACAATTGTACTTGTCAACACCAGCAAGGCACAATGGATACCTGCTGCTGCATAGGGAAGGCTATGGAACAAATCGTCCTGAGTGCAATCACACAACATAAGCAAGAGAGTCAGGGTTGGGAACCAGCCATCATAGGTTCATAAAAGGTGAGTCCTGCCTGACCAACCTCTTCTCGTTCTATGACTGGGTGACCCACCTGGTGGATTAGGGAAAGCCTGTTGACATAGTCCACGTAGACTTCAGCAAGGCCTTTGACACGGTCTCCCACAGTATTCTCCTGGAGAAGCTGGCAGTCCATGGCTTGGATAGGTACTCTCTTTGCTGGGTTAAAAACTGGCTGGACAGCCGAGCCCAGAGAGTAGTGGTGAATGGAGTGAAATCCAGCTGGCAACTGGTCGTGAGTGGTGTTCCCCAGGGGTTGGTGTTGGGGCCCATCCTCTTTAATATCTTTATTGATGATTTGGATGAGGGAATTGAGTGCACCCTCAGTAAGTTTGCAGATGATACCAAGTTGGGGGAAAGTGTTGATCTGCTGCAGGGTAGAAAGTCCCTGCAGAGGGACCTGGACAGGATAGGTCAATGGGTGGAGGCCAATGGGATGAGGTTCAACATGGCTAAGTGCTGGGTCCTGCACTTTGGCCATGACAACCCCATGCAGTGCTACAGGCTTGGGGCAGAGTGGCTGGAAAGCTGTGCAGAGGAAAAGGATCTGGGGGTATTGGTCCTTACTTGCCTGAAAATGAGGTGGAGTGTGCCCAGGTGGCCAAGAAGGCCAACAGCATCCTGGTTTGTATCAGGAATAGTGTAGCCATCAGGACCAGGGAGGTGATCGTCCCCTTGTGCTCAGCTCTGGTGAGGATGCACCTGGAGTACTGTGTCAAGTTTGGGCCCCTCAGTACAAGAGGGACATCGAGGCCCTGGAACACGTCCAGAGAAGGGCTACAAAGCTGGTGAAGGGCCTGGAACAGAAGTTCTATGAGGAGCAGCTGAGGGCACTGGGGTTGTTTAGTCTGGAGAAGACGAGGCTCAGGGGAGACCTTATTGCTCTCTACAACTACCTGAAAGGAAGGGAAGTTGTGGGGAGATGGGTGTTGGCCTCTTCTCGCAGACAGCGATAGGTCTAGAGGGAATGGCCTCAAGTTGTGCCAGGGGAGGTTTAGGTTGGAAATTAGGAGACATTTCTTCTCAGAAAGAGTAGTCAGGCATTGGAATGGGTTGCCCAGGGAGGTGGTGGAGTCACCATCCCTGGGGGTGTTTAAGGAACGTACAGTACTGAGGGATGTGGTTTAGTGGGTAATATTGGTGGTAGTGGGATGGTTGGACCAGGCGATCTTGGAGGTCTTTTCCAACTTTAATGACTCTATGATTCAGTGAAATGCTAAATCAAGGGAGCTTAATTTCAAAGCAAGACACTGATCCTATGGTGATAATATTTTATTACATTGACAAGATGTCTGTTATACTGCAGCATGCCTATACGGTTGGGTGTAAACAGTTGGACATCCAGTCTTCCCTCCTCTGAGTGGATGCTGGCCAGCTCTGGCCTGGAAGCTGTAGCTGGTAGTACCTCTCTCAGAGCTGTGACCTAGTTAATAACCTCTGCCAAGGTTACATTGTCATATTAACTGGTGTCCTGCACCATGCTGGTACACTTCTGTGGCTTCTAGACTGAGCTGGGCTCACTTTGACCAGCTACAAGCATGAACAGTGCAAGCGTGCATCTCATCCTGTCTCTGTAGACACACCTTGAGTAATTGCATAAAGTTATTCCTCTGGAAGGCTGTAGGTGCAAGAGCTGGACAGTTTGTTCCAACTATCATATTCACATTAGTCTGTTTGGCTCAGATAGGAGGGTAATGTTCTACTTTACCTAAAAACAGTCCAAGAGGGGCTGCTTGTATTCCGCAGGTTTCTTTATAATGCAATAGCATCTAGGACTCCCAGGTGTGGCTCAGCACTCTCTGTACTAAGGGCTGGAATAAAACAGAATTTTGGTAAACAGAAATCTGACTTAAATTTGATGTTATGATTGCAAGTCAGTAAATCTCTGCTCTGAACAGCTGGGCCAGATGTGACTTCAATTCTGTCTACAGTCTGCACATTTCTGAAAACAAAAATATTTGAGTACTTCAGAGATTTTCTCATATCAGAAAGCTACTTTGATGCATTCTGGAGTATGAGCTAATTAAGCTCAGCTTTAGTTCCATTTAATTTTGACAGAAATGGATAAATTACATGTTCAGAAAGTTTTATTTAGTAAAACTCAATTATTGTGGGTGAAAGAAATATGGGGCAATGATTCATTCAGACAAAAATCTTATCATGCAGTTTAATGTAAAAATCACTGCCTGCTGCATAGTTAGGAAATGAAAAAGCCAACACACCACTTAAAGCATATGAGAAGCAAAAAGACAATATTGCTCGGAAACTCTACAAAAGAGCAGAAACTTTTTTATTGAAGAAGAAATAATATATATATTTTCATCTAATGGAAACTGCAGAGCACATCAAAATCAAATGTTTTAAATTTTAAATTAGCAAGAGATACAGTTCAGGGTGATTTTTGCCTGCAGGAAATCTTCCAGGCAGTTTTCTGTCATTCTAAATATAAAATACACCATGTAAGAAATGTTTGCCTCATTCTGAGGCATGTGATGAATGTTCACCAGGAACCAGAGACCATTGCCTCATCTCAAGTGGAATCAAATCAGAGCTTTCCTGGGGAAAGCAGAGATAGACCTCTGAAATTCAGTCTTTAATCTAACTTCCTTGTACACCTTTAATCTTACACAAACAGACAAAGCAAATTTGTCTTCACAACTTGATGAGAGATGACCACTGAGAACTGCACAGTGATTCTGTAATTGTGGAAATATGATAGTGGGTAAACAAGGTTGTTAGAAAAGCCACTTTTTTTTTCATTCAAAATATTTTCTCATTCAAAAGAATTAAAAAAAATACACTTTGTTCACTCGAAAGTCAGGAGGATTCTGTCTTTTGAATATGATCTTTGGAGAACCGCCTCTCTCTTTTTGGAACAGGAATTTCAGATAGATGTCAAAGATCTGCTTTTAAATGCCAGAATAATACAGATATAAAGGACAGGTATAAAACTCCGTAGATGTGCCTTATTTACAGACTATATATGGCCACAAAACATGCACACAGTCTTCAGCTATTTTGGAATATTACGTAGCACAAAAAGAATTGGACTGGAATCCCAAACTGAGTTAAACTTTCTGAAGTATGGCATTATAAACATTATCCTCTGATACAGAGTTTAAATTGCAGTTTGTACCACTAATGCAGTTTGTAGTACTGTATCACATCTCTAAGTTTAAAGAACAGTAATAGATAACAGCAATGTCTAAATTCATAATGCTTTTGCAGAGTTGTAATCCAGCATTCATGCATGTATTAACACCTCAAACATTACTATTTTCCTATGCACCTCCTGTTCTTTAAGAAAAACCTGGGTTTATTACTGGCTACTGCTTATATTTTATTTTTCTGAAGCCTCTTTTTCTTCCTCCCACAAAAACTAAAACATGGGAATTTCAATTTAAAAGGTCAAGTTAGTATTTGTTGCCTTTTAACTACAGTTTTCTATTATAAATCATTACTGAGAAATTATCTGGAAAAAGCCAGGAGGGTATTCTTTTTGACATTATTCCAGGGCTTAGTTTTCAAGCTGTTTACTACAGAGAAAACACCACATTACAAGTTCTGTCCACATGTAAGATAGCATGCACTGGGACATAGTGATAAGCAGATGGCATTATTTGCAGTGGAAGTAATAGCAACCAGAAGCATTGCTGCCTACATTATTTTGCAAATGCTTTTGTATTATGTTGTGTTAAAATGTGGAACTTTGTGTGCTTTCCCTTTGCAGGGCATAGGTGTTGATAGCAATTGGAGAGAGAGCTGGTGGTAATAAGTAAACAGAGAGTAGTTGTTTGGAAGTACGTGTTTTTTAAAAAACACAACCACCACATTCACTAACAAAAGACAAAGCAAGACAGAACAAATACTAGTGACATGTTCCAGGAAATGGAGGGAAGATGAAATTGGATGTTGGTTCTGTCATTAAAGATGTTGTTTCTAAAAGTCTTTATATGTATATGCCATTCAGAAAATCTGAAGCTTCTAGGTTTTATTACCAATAATACTGCCTAATTTACCACCACCATCTGCCTGGCAATTATGGCTGGAAGAAGTGCATCCAAAGCAGATTATTTCTGAAAATGACATGATGGGACACGAGTGCATTGTGAGATGTAGTGTGATAGGGAGATTCACAGGCTATCACAGACCCAAGTTAGATAATTTCCATAGTCTTATGCACAAAAAAACATATGCAGGTGTGTACGTAGATACACAATATGCACATATATAAATACCTATTGTGTATCTATGCATGTACAGATGCATAATAATGTAGAACTGAGACTTAACATTATTCCATTATGGAAGAGCTTCATCAGATTAGGGCAATATTCCCCTCTTGAGCCTTAAATATAGCTCTCCATGTTTAAAAAATAACAAAACAACCAATCTATAATATTATTAAAATTATTTCCTTTGGAAGAAATTTTTGTACGAACTTGGAATTATAGCTTTTCCAGATATATGCCCTCATTGCCTTTTGCACTTAGAGCTAGACTGTAACTTTTAGAGTCGACGATACATTGAAAGAGATGGTGCAGAAGGGACTTCCATCTGTGGCAAGTCCCAAAGGCATTCAGCCTCCAAAAGCACAAAGAACCATATGCAACAGTGGCAATGATACCTGCTGGAAGACTGCAGTGTGCCTTCCCTCTATCACTGGCTCCAAACAGCTGGTATGGAAAAAGGATGGGCAATGAGCATAACTCAGACTGTTCCCTGCTGTGCTGTAGAGCAAAGCTAGCTGTTTCTCCTTATCTCTGAAGAACAGGATGTTGTGTCACCGTGGGCTGCAATGAGAGGAGAACTTCTGGCACTGCAAATTTACTGCAAATGCTAGTTAGGAGGAAGGACACCAGAGGTAAGAAGCTACTATGTGTGCTACACACAGCTATACCCTAGAGACGATACAATCAGAAGAGAACCATGTTCTTGGGAACTGAGGTTTTGGGCGTGAAAGGAAGAATGTGCATCCAGTCAGAGGAAAAATGAAGTGATTTGTACCACAGTAATGGCAAGAGATCTGATGACCTAGAACAGGCACTCAAGTAATGCAATGCATGGTGCAGTCCTTGCACTAATGAGTTTACTGTCTAACCAGGTGGAACAGCCAAGAGATGGGAGAAGAAAATACTTTTTTTTCCTTTTTTTCCTTTTTTTTTTTTTTCACATGAAAGGGAGCCTCTGCCCCAAACCTCAGATTTCCTAATGTCTAGCATTTGGATTATGACATGGAAGCACACAGAGGCATGTGCTTAAAACTATGCAGGAAGCTCTCTGACACTGAAAACATTGGAAACTGGACCCCCAGATTTCACGATCTTTGCTCCCATGGGTTGCTCAGGAATATAGAGGGCAGAATTAGAAATTAAACTATGATTACCAAACAACTCAGCTTTAAGATCAACTTCTGAAAGGGTTTCCTCTCTAGGGTTCAGTTAACGTCACTGTGGCTGTAAAATGATGTACACAAATGTGGGAACTCTAAACTAGCTGTGTTGTGTACTCTTATTCAGTTAGCCTTGTAAGCACAGAAAACAGCAGTGATGGTGTTTTGCTCCTCATGCTGGCCCTTTGTGGTGTCAAAGCTTGATTTTCCACTGAGCTAACTAGTGTGAAAGTAGCTCAACTGTGTCTGCTGCGCACATGTGCCACAACTTCAGCAGACAGACTCTGTGAAAACAACAACATAGTCAGAAAAGTTATGCTACAAGGAAATACTAGCAGAAGTCCTGAGGAAACTGTTGCAATCATTCACACCTCCTAAGCTAACATGAAGTATTGTCTATGTCTATGTGAATGGATCAGCTGCAATCATAAAAAGGCTATTACAGAATGAAAAGAGGGTGACTCTGTTGTTTCCAGAAGAAAAAAAGAAATCAATGTAGAAAAAAAAATCGATTGTAAAGTGTAAAAGCTGTACCAATTAGTTCCCTAATATATGGCCTTTTGAAGTGCCAAAGAGCATTTTTAAGTGGTACATTTTTTCTAATATTTGAATAGATGGACTGCTTAATGGTAAGGAAACAATCAAGTAAAGCCAAAAGACTATCTGGAAAAAAAAAAAAAGTTCTTTTTTAAAATCTAAGAGCAATGTGTTAGAAATTCAATGTACTTTATTTTCATAAAGGATGTTATGCATACTAGCTTTCTACGCTAACCTAAATATTGCTGTTATATTGAGCTTGAAACCAATGAGGGTGCTTCACTGTAAACAAGGGAAATGTTTGACCCACTAAACACAATTAAGTTTGTTTTAGTCTGGAATGTGAACTGAAGTCTGTGAAAATCTTCTCCTCACAAAGCTTCATAGTATGGTACATCTGTTTCTCTCATCCAGTTTACCTCATTCTGAGTAGCCAGGTATTAGGTGAAAAACTAGAATGTTTTTAAACATGTACTATGCTTCAATGCAATAAAAAAGCAAAAAGCTATTTTTCACACATTATCTAGCTAGTGATCTACAGTATGTGATAATGAATAAAATTAGTATAGAACCTATTAATTCCATTACTCATCTGCATATCAATATACAAGAAATCTGCTGCACTGGAGATATAATATTCATTATACAATTCAGAAAATGAATTAATAATGGCTTTGAATGCATCTGCATGTATGAAGGCACATACAACAGTAAGTGAGAAGACCAGAGAAGCAAGTAGTCCATGTAGTCCTGAACACCACCATCACTGTGATCACTAAAATCTTTTCTCCCTTGATATCTAATGGAGATACCCAGAAAATTCTGGGCTACCTGTGATTTTCCAGCAATTTTCTTGACTTTCAGAGGATAAAGTTTGTATCCATATGTTCCTGAATTTTTCACTGCAGTGTCTTTTGCAGTTGTAAGTGGAAAATGAATTGAAATGTTTTTTATAGGAACATGTGGGTTAAAACTGGCTGAAAGACTATAAACAACAGATTATGATAGTGACTAGGGGAAAAATATCTAGTAGGGTAATGAAGGGTGCACTTTCAGGATTGTTTCTATTTAACATCTTCATTAGCAATCTGGAAGAATGAATAAACAGCATTTTAACGAAATTCACAAATGATACTAAACTAGGAAGAGTCACAAATACTAGTGAGGACAGAAACATAATGCAAAGGCCCTAGGGAGAAATACAGGCAGAAAATAACAAAACGAGCCACAACTTGAAAAAAGGCATACCAATACATTAAAACTAGAGTAGTATGAATCAATATGAGGGAAAATCCACAAAAGTAGTAATGCTGGAAGACAGTTAGTGAGCAACATATTAGATATGAATTGCAATGTGATATGCTGGCAATAAAAGCCAATGTACTCTGAACTGTATATGCAAAGGAATAAACTTATGGAACAAAGAGGCAATAGTTCCTCTAAATGGTTCTGTGCTTACTGAAAATGGAATATTCTGTTATGGCAACAGAGGGGTATTGATACTGAAGGAGACCTCCAAGTCAACACAGCTGTACTTGGATGTAGTGGTAGGTGTGGTGGCTAAAAAAATTCTGCAAGAATGCACATAATACTGTTTAATTGTAGATGTAAAAAAAAAAAAGACAAAAAAAAACCATATTTGTGAGTTGTAATGGTATTTTATGATGACACATTTGGTCAATAGACACCAGGACAAAATTAAGCTTTTTAAAGTGCTAAAGCAGAGCTGGGCTCTACCAAGAATAGAGAGACTAGAGGGGCCTTGCTTGTCAAAGACAAAATCTAGCAGATGTTCTTGGGTGTGCATAATTATGTCTATAACTTACCATGGGTTTAAGTGTTATTCATCTGTCTAGCTTCACTGCCAGGTAGGTGGAGGGGAATGTGTTCCCTGCACTGTGTATCACTGGAAAAGTAGGAAATATTGGTTGAAAGCCTTATTTTGAAGGAATGTCAAGGATTCCCTTATCCACAACAACTTGTGATGGAACAAGGTCCTCTCATTCCATCTTACAATGCTCCATAGATGCTGAAAATTTTGTTAGAACTATCATATGTTGTTGGTAGATTACATACATGCTTTAGTTAAATATGTGTTACAGTTTTCCATGTCAGGTGAGAAGAACAATTTTAGAGTTAGAGGCTTTTATAAGGGAAAAAGTAGCAAACGTATAAAAATAAATAAAAGACTTATCTTATGCACAACCTACACTATGTGGTGTGATCCCAGGGGAAAGATTAAGAAAGACATCATAAAACCCAGACTCCAGATTAGTAATAAGAGGTTAGAGAGATCTTTGAGAAACGATTACCAGTTAATTATTAAAACTATTTGCCTTTCTTGCCCAATAAGTCCTGGTACCAGCCATGAACTGTAGATCATAGCAGGTCCTGATTTTTCAGTTTCCTGAAAAGTTAAAGAATTATGCTAAAAATAGACAGATATGTACATACTTCATTCACTTGCCCTTTTCAGTTAAGTAAGGAGCAGAAGACGGGGAAAAAATACATACCCTGTGTTTATCACTGTTCTGTGATTATCACATGTATACAGTATACTATAACCATAACAACAGCCACCTCTATATAAATGTAATAAAACTCTGGAGTAAATACATGCTAAATTTAGCAGAGAGATATAATGAAATAACGCCCTGGCAGAGGACAGAAGACCAAATTCTTACTCTACTAGCTGTACATCTTTTGTTTTTTCTTCTGCTACCTGATCTTTCATTACAATTTCTTGGCATTCAGCACATCTCCACAGAGTATCCCAAGCACAATGCTTGATACTTGCCCAGTAAGATTCAAATGATGCTAACCTATCTACATGTGTATGCAAATTTACAGCTAGGTAAAACTATGAATAAAATTCTTATTTATACTTAAACTATTTTGGCCTGCTATAGAACTGACATAGTGATACAACATTTGCTTACTTGTGGTGCCTTTTTTACCCTAGCACAGTGATGTAAAATGGTGATATTGTAAACGAAAATCCTGTGTATTGTACATACTTACTGAAATTGTCTTAATATATTAAGTTTGACAGTATCAGAAAGTTCAATACATCGCTATTTATTAAGACTCAAGAGAGAAGTTGGTCATTTCTTTATATCCCTTCGGTATATTCAGTACCCTTTATAGCCCTTGGGAGTTATGCATAGATATGAATGGAGAGATTGATAAGCAAAAATATTAGAAACATATCTTGAAGTTTTGCATATGCCTTGGAAATGTATAGTCTACTGCATGTGCAGGTTGGATACGAGGAGAAAATTATTCTCAGAAAGAGTAGTTAGGAATTGGAACAGGTTGCCCAGGAAGGTGGTGGAGTCACCATCCCTGGGGGTGTTTAAGGAAAGGCTGGACGTGGTGCTTAGGGACATGGTTTAGTGGGTAATATTATTGGAAGGGGGATGGTTGGACCAAATGATCTTGGACGTCTTTTCCAACTTTAATGATTCTATGATTCTCTGATTGTATGAAATAATGGATTTGCTTTTGAACAGCTTATCAGTATGAATAAAGTAGTCCATAGATGAAGAACAAAGTTTTATACTTTCCAAGGAATTTATCACATCTAAAGTGCTATGAGACTACAAATTGTTAGAAATACACTTTGCCAGAAAGTAGACATCCTAAAGTGTATGGATAAAAGCATCCTATAGCTACATGTTGTAAATGTATAAGTAAACAAGCACAAGCATACCATTACTAAAATAAAAATATATAACACTAATAAATGATGTGTAGATTACCAATTTGTAGCAAATTTGTTCTACTAGTTACCAGTCTTCAGTGCTGGAAAAAAAAATCAATCACTCTTGTGAACTATATCTTGGTAAGTGTAATATATATCGGGGTTTAATCAAAATTTGGTAAAAAAATTAGTGCAACTACCTTTCTGTTTCAGTACATCAGGGCTGCTAGTCTATAACAACTGAGCTTAACTCAGCAAAAGTCTATGTTTACTGCTTATTTAGAGAGCAGTGCCAAAGCAGACATTGCACTGGCTTCAAAGAATGTAAGCACATGCTTTATGCCTCAGCATTGATAAGAGTAGCATACTTTCTCTAAAAATAAATTAATTACCTGCCATCTATTAAGTGATAAGCTTAAGATTGTAAGCTATTTCCTGCTGTGTACATAGCTTAGTGAAATTTAGTATGGTATGTTCATAAAATTACAGAAACTAACATTTGATTAATAACTGCATAATAAATATTATATCGTAATAAGAAGTTTAGTTTGCAGTCCTGCAGATACAGTCTTGTGAGACCCTGATGACACAGTGTAATCCTATTAATTTCAAAGGACATATACTTGTAAAGGAGGGTTCCTTGTTATATATACCTCAAGTACATAGAACCAAATTCTCTGTCTGTAAAACAGCTTTGGAAAAAGCCTCTTTGCTTTGACTGCTACAACTTCAGAGTGCAGTTTACAAATGCACCATTTTCCAGAAGGGAAATCCCTCTGCTCCTAATGTTCCAGTATTACTAAAGACAGTCATTACCAGGGTCTAGAGACAGCTTCTGTTTATTATTGCATATTACAGAAACGTCATGCTTATCCTTTTTTGAGTAATAGATAATATATATATATAAAAATGCACTTAGAATCCTTTGGGTAACATCTCCTACAATTCATGTGAACAAATCCTCTTCTACTAGGAAAAAAAATATCTCAATGGTTTTATTACTACATATATACTAGTGTCCACTCTTCAAATAAGCACATGGGGATATTGTTAAATACATAATTCAAAAGCTTCTTTCTTAATGTCACTGTAAACGTATGAAATAGCTGTTCACAGGCATATTTCTATGTAGAAAGCAAGGCACAGATAGGAGGTGCAGAATGAATGGCACGATCCCATTCCACAGACCAGAAACATTTACACTAAGTATGGCTATTAATTACATCAAAAGGCAATTGAAATAAAACTGTAGACTGAGAGTAGATGACATGAGGGGCCTTGATGGGGTAGCAATAAGCAAGGCTGCTTGACCCAGTGTGTGGATCAGGATGAGAAATTGGCCTGGCTAATGTGAATGGCTGAATGTTGAGCACAACTAAAATTACTTTCACCAGCTATTTACCTGGGCAAAGGCATGGTAAAGGAGAAAGTTCTCAAGAGACATTATTTAACTGACGAACAGCTGACCAGGGAAGAGATGATGTCTTGACACTGCTGCCACAGTGTACCCAATAATATGTGCAGGGTCATATTTTGGGGAAGCTACTCTGTGCTGTGTCCTGTGACACTCCAGAGGAGGACTCTGAAGACTCTCTTCCTCCAGAAACATGGGGGAAGTTCCTCTCTCTCTCTTTCTCTGGCTGCTTCAGGACAATATGATGACCATCTACCCTGACACTGGGCCAAAGGTAATTTCATGGCTTTAGAACTTAGAGAAATATTGGATGAAATCCTGGTGATGAGCTTGGCATATTCCTATTGCTGCAGAGGCACAAATGATCTCTAAAAGCAGATAGTTGAAGTCTCTTCTAATACTATGGAAAATCCTAAGCACAAACACATACACACAAACATCCAGGTTCTTGTCACAGAGAAAGACATATCTACAAAATATAAGTAGATTAATATTAATCTCATTAAATAAAAGTGCAATATGGCAATGTGGAAGATTTATGTTAAAAAGAAACCCAGAAATTAAAAGCATGAACAAGAAATAGAGAAATCCATATAGATTTTTAATAATGTTTATTAATGTTTGATACTTGCTGAATCTGAGATCCTGCAAACACTTCTGACAGTAAATGTAATATTATTGAGTTCCTGTCAGTTGAATGAGACAGTTAGTCTGAGTACAATTATTTCCATGTATACATGTAAGCAGGATGAGGACCCAACACATACTAAAATCATCAAGAACACTACTGCTGACAGGAAAACTGCTATAGGTAAAGTGAATGAAAAAAATCTTCAATATACAATAATTAATTTCACAAACATGAAATAGAGCAGATTGAATTATCTGTAGCACAACTCTGTAGAGAATTAAAATTCTTTAGAGATAACTTTGAATGTTGGGATCCTTAAAAGATAAATTTCAGCTCATAACACCAAATCTGGTTAATAGAAAATGGCATTACAAGGTATCACATGATATCATCTGATAGATTATAATAGGAAATTAATTAAATGGTGATTAATTATTTAAAAGTAGAGCAGATGATAGCAATATCTGTAATCAAAAGTTATTACATTATACCAATATCAAATAACACAGTGAAGATACATATTTGAATAACACTGGTTAATATGTACCATTTCATTTATCTTCTAAATAGGGCAAAATGAACTCACTGATAAAATATCTTTTTTTTTTTTTTAATGAAGATATAAGAGAAATTGGATAAAAAAGAAGCATTCCAGTTTTCATTTTACTGTCTTCCTCAGTTACTCTAATTTTTTCCAAGTCATGTTAAAGGTATAGCTACTTCAAGCCAAAGGACTTTTGGTCCTTTTGGTTGTTGTTGCTCAAATTGTTTCTGTGAAATTCAACCAGAGAAAAATATATTTTGGGAAAAAAATAAATTTGGCATCACTAAATACAGGAAACAAGAAGTATAACTGTATAACTCTACTTCTCTACTTTTTTTTTTTTTTTTCATAAATGAAGGAGTTTGGTTTTGAATTTACTAGTTTTGTGAAATATTTAATCAGTATTATTTGGGGGGCTGTTGGACACTACCCAGATGTGTAAAATTCCTTCAGTCAGAAATATTATAAAACTGTGTATCACTCCTGGTTTAGGTCACTTTCAGCACCTTGATATCATATCTGCTTTCTTACCCTTAGGCAACTCAGCCTAGTGGCTGCCTTTGGCACTTGCTTTCCTCTAGGACTTCACACAAGATGACATATATATGCAGCTAGGCATCGGTAAGTCCTTACAAATGTGCTTAAATCATCTTGCTCCTCCTAATTTTTCTGTTCTTAAAAAGATCCATGTAGTTACATATAAAAAGCAGTTGGAACCTCTCTTTAAACATTCTTAAATTGCGCATCCCAAGAGAAACATCTAAAATCACTTTTGAAAATTTTAGGTCAACTATCTAATTAGAGCCCCAAGTTACCCAAGAATATCAGGTTTGAGCTGTGTAATGTCAGACACGTGTGTTGACAGTTTGGCTATATTCAGTGACAGTTTGAAATTCCAAACACAGGCCTGTGAAATTAGTGGGGAAAATAAATTCCTAAAAATCACGAAACACTGTGTCTATTTGTTCTCCTTTTGTATGCTTACAACAAACAGTTTTCAGCAGATATATTTAATAGATATTTTTAGTAAACTTTGTGAACCCAACACATTCATGACAAAGTACAAATTTGTCATAGTACCCTTCAAGTGTGAAAATGTAAGTGAGAGAGACTAAAGAGCAAGATACTTCTCTAATCATGTTTCTAGTTAGAATTCATGACACAAAGTGGAAAGAAAGACAAAAATATGAAAAAACTATCTTTCAGTCTCCTGAGATAAACCCACTAATGGTTTGACTGGAGAAGGACTGCTGTGGCATTGTTTTGTCCTAATGCCATGTCTAAGACCTGTGGGCACTGGGAATTTGCATGCCTGAAAAACAGAGCTCATTGAGAAATGGCTTTGGTCTGACACACAGGGAAGTCATCCTTCAAGTTCAGATACAAGGATCCAAAAGGTGACTGTACACCTATTTAGCCATTTTACTCCTGTGACCATGCCTCAAGTACTTGCTCATTGCATATGGTTAGCATATACTTAGACAAACCTGGCAGCTTAAACTCTCATTTTAATCCTTCCTGTGACTTCTTGAAGACCAACTCAGTCTAATAGGCATGTTGCTCAGCTGCAGTATGGGACATATCTCCCCACTGCATGATAGGAAAGTGTTTCAGACCCCAATATTGCAAGAATAAAAGGCAGTGACAATGATTTACTTCTTAGAGCACTGCAACTTTATCAGTGAGAAGTGTAATAGAAGTTCTGTGATCAAAAGAATAGAGTGCGGCTTCCTGTGGGTAACTGTCTTGGAGTAGGGTTTGTTTCCGTCTGATAAGAGGCAAATGAGAAATGAAGTTTTATCTTGCTTTGATGCAGTTATAAGATCTCTCTCAAGCTTAAATCTGATCAGGGCTGAGTTATACTTTATCTTTTCCTTAATGTGGGCACCAATAGAACCTCTCTCCACTCTGCAACCTGCCAGTATTTATACAACTGTTAGAAGTGAGCTGTTTATGACATATCTCCCCTCCTTCAAAAGGTGCTGGAATCTGGCTGACTGCTTTGAAACCTTTCAAAAGGACTCATATAGACATATGCAGTCAATGCAGGATTACTGAAATCTCATATCAGCAAGAAGCCAACCAAAAAATACATACAAGGAAAACACCATCCCTGATATGTAGCTGTTCCTGAAACTGTACAGGCTGGCTGTACAAATCAGGTTATCCCATTTTACTGTGAATTTTATGTTGGCATTCATTGCCTTAACAAAGAGACCTGAACTAACTGTCTTCAATCTATTTTAAGTGCATTGTGAAACAGAAATTTGCTTCTATTTGCAACTTACTGTAGTTTTCTGCCATGGTAAATTTTCTGCACTTTGATTCTAGATGCATGTATTATACAGCTGTATCAGTGCCACCTACTTCAGCCATACTTCTTCCTCTCTCCATATCCTTCTTCCTTTAGCAAGAAAGCCTTTTATATTTCAGGCTTAATCCAAACAATGGCCTTTAGTTAGAGTTTAAGTTGTGAACTCTCTGATAGGTTTCTGAAGTGAGCAGGAACAGTAAGTAATGTTTCTTCTGGGATACCGCTTTAGATAAAATAAACTGAAGGCTTCTTTCAGGTCAGGTATACTTAAGTTGTTTTAGGAGGGGTAAGGAGCAACATTTTGCATCAGAAAAGCTCTCTATTCAGTAAATACTGGTGGATAAATGACCTCTGGCTGTCTCCCCAAGCACTCTGCTGATAGCGTAACTGAAGCAGGTTCAGATGTTTTTTTAAACTTTTGGGTTTACATGACCTTTATAAGCCTCTGAAGCATTCTCCACATAATTTAGTTTTCCAGGGAGATTGTACATATACTCACACACATACATAAAAGTGCACCTTACACAAATGTACATATACATAACTAGCAGAAAACATTTGTTTCTTTATAATCGCTGTCCCATCTTCCCCAGTAGCCTAACTCTAAAGGAATATGTTCTATGACACTTGTGCTTTCAGACCTAATTAGAAAGACTGTTTAATACTTATTTGAAGACTGTTCCTTGGCATAAGTCATAATTCTAAATTTAATAAATAAATAAATAAATTCTAAAACAAATTTTAGAGGAATAACTAGATATAGGACTGTCTTTTTGCACTCCATAAGGTTATGAACACCCATGAAAACTGCTTTGAGTAAAACAATAAATTGCTAACTCTAATGTCTAGAAAAAGTACATCCCTTAACTACAAGAATCCTCTGGAAAAATTCATCATATTGATCTTAAAAGTGGACAGTGAATTCATATGAAAATTACTTAATAAAATCAATCCAGTGATAAGGTTGAATCCTCCAGTCCAAAATCAATAGGATCAATAGATTCAAAGGAAGTAGAGTAGCACACAGTCCTACATAATTTTGATACCCTGAAAATCTGTCTAAATCTATTCTATTCCTAGTTTCCTATTTTCTATCCTATTACTAATTTGACATACAACTTTCTATATAGATCTTTTTCAAAAAGCTTTTCAAAGTAAATTTCAAAGACCACCCCTACTAAACAAGCAAATATTCAGTGTTGCCAAGTTGCTGGAAAAAAAGTATAAGTGAATGATAGCCAAAGAAAATGAGTATGTTTCTTCTAGTTGCCAAAGCACGTTCTAAAATACTGCCCTGTGCTAATAACGTCTACTATATTTTCTTTTGTAACCAGTTCTTAGGTTCATTTCACTTTGTCAATCACGTACGCTTCAAGTTTAGCTATGCAAGCACAGAGCACAAGAAAAGAATATACTAATCTTATACTGTCAAAAGCAGATCCTATTTCTTATTCCCCAAGGCCAACCAAACCAAAGCTAGGTTAAAACATTATATACAGCTAAGCAAACAAACACATATTCTTATCTCTTGCTAAAATACAGACCTGAAATGTGAGACAAGATATTCCACATATTTTTTTTTCTTTGTCACAGCTTCAGCTGATTGCAACAACACACAAGTAAAAACAATCCCTTACAACCACATGAGCAAATTTTCAGGTGTTTCAGTGCAAACCATAATTCTGAAGTTGGTTGAGCCACCTCCTGCCGTTTTGCTGTGCATTACTTGTCTAGTAATTTGCACATTGCATGCACAGTGTAGGAAATAGTGTGATCATTCCTGAGTCTTATAACATTCTTTCTGTCAGCTTCTGCAGAGCACATTGCTTAAATATGTAGTTATTCAGATACCTGATAACTTTGGAAAAAATGTTGGGAAGTACCTCTTGGCTGTGGACTTCCCTGACAGGTAGTCTCTATTCTGTATACTCAGAGATGCTGAGGACATTTAGGAGACATAGTTTCACCAGCAGTTTCTCTACCCATCTGAAACTTTTTCAGTAAGTTTGGTTTCACTAATTTTTGCCCCAGAATTCATTTTCTAGGGACAGGTTTCCACTTTGACTTGAAGGTTTGCCTACCTGAATCTCATTGAAAATGCATAATAGGGATAAAGGATTTTCATTTGGCTAATTAACTCCTCAGTAAATGAACTCCTTTGATAAACTCAGGTCTTTTGGACATCCAGCCCTTTGGCTCACTTTCAAGTACACTCACATAAACAATTGTATGTAGAACTTGGATTGTCTTTTTAAAGGCACACTATTCCTGCTAAATACCACATATATCTTTTTTAAAGAGCATTGCTTTTTCTTTGATATATTTACTACAGTTAAGTGTAGCCTTGAACACTATGGCCTGCTGGACAAATTTCCTAGAAACTATAACTGAAAAACTGGAGTTCTTAAAAACCTATTATCTGCAAAGAGACACAAGGGTAAAGGAGAAACTCATCATTTTGGCTGAAGCTCTGTAACTGTTTTATTGTTCTTATTGTCCTTTCAGTATACTAGATTAATATTGTACCCTAATTCTTTTTTTGTTTGTTCATTTTGTTTTTTAAGGACACAATTCTATGCCTACAGTCAAGAAAACACTGTTTCTATTTTAGAAGATTTGAACAGTTAAAGATGTAGTATAATGGATGAACAATGACAGTAGAATGAATTTGCTGGTTTTCTTTGGAAAAACAAAAAAACTCATGAAAGAGTGAAGCCATGGCAGAACAGTTATATGCTAGCTCATTCTTCAAAATGGATTTCTCTAGATTCTAAAAAGACCTTTCTGCAATAGAAACCAAATTAGCGGTACGATTTTGAAGTAGCCTTTGTGCTACTTTACCTACCATGAAGGTGCTTTTTGTGTAGATGTTTCTGAAGGATTAATGAGACATGTTTACCCTTATCTATGTCAAAACAGTAACATCAGGCCTCAAGAGGGAAAAGTTAGCATACAGCACACCATGCACGTAACTCGTGAAAAAAGAAGAAAGTCTTCCAAATTTGCCACACGAAAACATTCCAATGGGTTTGTAACAGAAACACAGATAATTTGGAAAGGAATTACTAGACTTATTTGGAATTTTTTTTTTTTTTTTTGCTACAACACCTTAGAGAAGTATGCATGTATGCATTAACAAATAAATGCTTTTGTGCACACACCAAAATGGGCACAGCAGTTTGAAGAGCACTGCTGACAAATAATGTGGCATCCAAGCAGAAACAAAATGACTTCTGATGTTTATGCATGAATAAGGTCATCTTTCCACCCTCTTGCCCTTCTTCTTGCCTGAAAGATTCAGTGCTGTCATTGCAATACTCAGACCATTAAATCTAATCATTAGAAAGTACTAAAGAAAGTATTTTTTTTTTTTGTCTGAGACATATGTGTAAGTATGTGCTCTTTTCACAGTGTCTGAGTGATTGCCACACCAAGTGCCCTATTATTGCCCAAGTACACATTACAAGTATATTGCTACACTGGCATAACTCAAAACTGAAGGAGTTTAAATTGTCAATACTTTTCTTTCTTTTTGCCAGTTGAAGGTGATGGGGAAAAGGGAACATGCTTCAAGTGGCGAACATAGTACTTTTTTTCACAAAACACCTGATGATTTGTGGATGTCTCTCCAGTTTATTCAGCTCCTTTGATGAAAATGGAAACAAAAGTTTTAAGTTCTGCTTCTCAATACATATCACTCAAAATCAGACAGTGCCTTTGAAATCCTTACAACTATCAGAATATGGATCAAAAAGATGTCTGAGTTTATAGAGCTAGGGCTAAAACTTCTTTTATATTTTATCAACTAAGATGTTAAGCAATGTATTCTCACGTGCTTGAACTTTTTTGGAAAAAAAAAGCATTTTAAAAAATGCATACCATTTTAGGCAAATTTAATATCACTGAGAAGAACACCGATTTACCTGCCATAGAAAATAAAACACTGAGAATCAGTAAATAAATTGTATGACTACATCCATAGTATTAGAAATTGTTCAAGACAGAAAAAAAAAAAGAAAAAAGAACACAAACTGATCAGCAGTAGTGAAAAAGAAATTTGGCATAACAATTGTTGCCATTTTGGCACACTGAGGGGGGACAGAAGGGTCAGAAATCTGTTCTTCATTTGAGCACTCAGTTATGACACAGGTTGTTTTGGACATTAAAGGTGATCACACACACCTGTAAACTAATAAAGGTTGTAGGAATATGGAATAGACTGAGACTAACGTCTGAGGGATAATGATATCTGAAAGATATTCTCAAAAAAAAAAAAACCTATTAGTTCAATATTCCTTATTCAGGACCTCATTTAAAATTCATGGACAGGACAGAAGAAGAAAGAAATCTACAACACATTAACAATGCTATTTTCTGCTGATCTGGAATCTACTATAAAACTGAAGCATGAGCCTTTCACCTGTGAAACAGTTCATAGATGAGTGCATAAAGTGGACACAAACAATTACAGAAATCTTCAGCATAAGTGCAGGAGATTTACAAAGCAAATATATTTCTTTGGAGGTAAATTAAAACTGCTAAAAATTAACCTCGAATGTGTAAGCTTTGAAATAACTGGGGGAATGAGAGAGAAAAGAGCTGCATTCCTTAGGTTGTGTCCTATGTAACATTTGATAGCGGTCTGTGAGGAATTTATAGGTCAGATGGCAGTCTCCCCTCCTTGCTCCCAGTTCACTGAAGGGAAGAGGTGGGTGAGAGAATCAGGTGGCAAAGAAGGTTGTACAGGATGCAGCAGAGGAACAGAACAGATGGGCGTGGGAGACAAAATGAGGAGCAAAAGTGACAGCACAATCGTTGCATTCTAGACAACTAAAAATACACAAATACTTTTCTATTTGTTTCACTCACAGTAGTTGCCAGAAAGATGTCACACAATCACAAGTAGAAAGAGGAGGCAGCACATGTAAATCATTCAAATAGAAGTCACAGTGAAGGAGATGCACTAACCACTCTCTGCTTTAAATGATGCTCCAGCATCTGAAAGTCAGAAGGCCTATGGCTTATGAAATTCATGACTGCTGTTGTGGTTTTGTCTGGGACGGAGATAATTTTCTTCATAGAAGCTCACACAATGCTGTGTTTTAGATTTTTGATGAAACCAGTGGTGATAACACAGGGATGTTTCAGTTGCTGCAGAGCAGTGCTTGCACAGAGCCAAGGACCTTCCTGCTCCTCATGCTGCCCCACCAGCGAGGAGGCTGGGGGTGTGCTAGGAGCTGGCGGGGGGGACACAGACCGGACAGCTGGCCCAGGCTAGCAAAGGGATGTCCCACACCATGTGGTGTCATGCTCAGCAATAACAGCTGGGGTAAAGGAGGAGGAAGGGGGGTGGGGGAGGCATTTGGAGTTATGGCGTTTGTCTTCCTGTTATGTGTGGTGAACCCTGCTTTGCTGGGAGCGGCTGAACACATGCCTGATGATGGGAAGTAGCAAATGAATCCCTGGTTTTGCTTTGGTTGTGTGCATGGCTTTTGCTTTACCTAGTAAACTGTCTTTACGTCAACCAGTGAGTTCTCACACTTTTACCTTTCTGATTCTCTCACCCATGCCACCAGGGGAGAGTGAGCGTGTGGCTGTGTGGTGCTGAGCTGCCTGTCAAGGCTAAACCACAACACCTCAGACAGAAACGGCATTCCCTCCAGCTCTCCTGTGACAGAATGTGTGAGGATGTTAACAGAGTTGCCTTGGACAAACTCATCTGTTATAACAGACATGAGGGGGGAAAAAAAGAAAAAAGAAGAAAATGGAAGAGATATTTCAGATCTTCAAGGTTAAATCTTACACTTCAGGAATCATAAAGTTCAAATTTTTATTTTATGAACAGAACCATTGCAAATGTCAAAAATTAAGGCTTATTTATAGCTACATGAAAAGTTAATAGAACAACAGCTCAGATGTAATTTGTGTGGCTAATATGGCATTATTAGGTAGTTCCTCCTCTAGTTTACTGCTGTTAGTAAAAGGCACTGAGCCTAAAGGTGAGAAGAAAATGGAACAATAGGAAGATATCTTTCTTTTATCCAATGGTTAAAAAAATCATCTGATAAATGGGAGCAGTACCTGTGCTTTCGAGATTGTTTTGATATTTATTGTAAACAGACACTGGATAAAATCTACATGCATTCTTGGGAGCGAGGACCAGCATCCAAGTCTCTCTATCCTTGGCTAAACATCATCATGACTAGATACAGTAATATTCCACTTCCTATCACTTATTGAAGCAAGTTTTTCTCTGGGAAGGACTGCTGCTTCAGCAGCCTTCAGAGGAAACACTCTTTTTGCCTAGTTCTGCTAGAAATATAGATTAGAAAGACCTGAATGATATGGAACACAAGAACAAAACTTTTCAGGTAAAAAGAGTTTAAAATTAGCATATCGTATTAGTATAACTCCACCATGAGAAGGTTATACCAGAACCTTTGTGTAGGAATAAAGTGATGCTGACACACTCCTCTGAAAGAAAAGGTCTACATCACCTACTTTCAAAGAAGGATTGAAGTGTGGGAATTCTGAGTACCTGGAATTGTCTGCCTGAAATATGAGGTTACCATGGAATTTGTCTTCGCTATGAGTTGGGTAAAACTCAATATATAAATATATTAGGAAACTCCCTATTAACTATAATGCCCTTCGTAGAGATTGTTCTGAATCTTCCTTACCACAAAGGGATTAAAGAAATGCAGACACACAGTACGGTATTTACCAAGAACTTGAGAAGTCCAAAAACCTCTACACAGGCTTTTCATTCCTTCAGGTGCAATTAATTCTGTCCCTTTGCACACTGCCATAACTGCCCTTGAAAGGGGACATTAATATCCCCTCCAGCCACCTGAGATCAATCACCTTACAGAAAGTAGGCAGGGTATCACCTATAGCCCCAAAGGGCCTGGGTAGCAAAGAGCCTGTATCAGAAGGCATGTGCTGAGTTCCCATTTGTTCTGTGGAGATGAAAAAGTGCATGTAAGCCTGTATGAACATACATGGAAATCAACACTTACATAACAACAGTTCACTAACACCTAAAAGTCTCTGAACATTATGTAACTGATGAAATATTTTGACATGGATATGTAAACACTGTTATTTATTAACAGAATCATTAACTTCAATGGCCATGTTCCTGTACACTTCAAAAGAGAAATATTGTTGGCAATTTTTATGTAAGTTAGTCAGCAGCAATGCAGAAATATAGCTGAGAGGAGACATGGTATGCTTCATTTATATGAGGCAGCATATATTTGTGGAGTGAAGCATTAGAAATCAAAAATCATATAAACATGGTACAACAAGCAACCAAAATTTGCTTGTTTAGGTGATGAGTTATCTGTTCTATTTTAAATATATATATGTATAAAAACAGAG
Source organism: Anser anser (assembly GCF_964211835.1). Taxonomy (NCBI): domain Eukaryota; kingdom Metazoa; phylum Chordata; class Aves; order Anseriformes; family Anatidae; genus Anser; species Anser anser. Next base: position 56,804,113 of record NC_139721.1, read on the forward strand.
AAAACAAACTTTCTATAATGTAATACTTTTTGATATGTTTTCTCATTTTTTAAATAAAACATATAAAATAACATTTTAGACAAGCTGTCCGTTTCTATTTTAAAATCATGAGAGGACATGTGTCCCCAAATCCATCTACTCTTCCAACCGTATTTGTTCTCCCAGTTAAAGAAGCTCTCTCTTCTTATGGAACTTAACTTTCTTATGTTCTTAAAGCACCCTGGCTAGATGAAAACAATCATTAACTTAAAATGGATACTTTAAATATTCCTGTTTGTGTTCTTATTTTTGTTTTAAAGAAAAAGAAAGACAGGCCAAAGGTAGAGGACATCTGATCCTTAACTGAGAACTTCAGGAAGTCAATAAAGTTCACAAACTAGGGAAAATGTTTTGAGCTGGTTCAGGAGGAGTCCTAAGGACAGAAGCATACCTGATCCTGTTTTTCCTCCTGCTCAGTAAATTGAAGGTATAATTCTCTGATTAACTTCACCAAACACAATTTTATCCCCAGCTATACTCTCAAATGAGCCTAGAAAGCAAAGAAGATTCAAACATACAATAGAATCAAATACTTATCATGCATGTTGCAGTTAGGAAATGATTCAAACAGATGAAGGTACATGTACTGGGTTTACACGACAAGGGCTTGGTATTGGGGGGCTGCAGGGGTGGCCTCTGTGAGAAGAATCCAGCAGCTGCCCCATGTCAGATCAGAGCCAGCTCCAACCAGCTCCAAAAGGGACCCAGTGCTGGCCAGAGCCTAGCCAATGAGCAACAGACTGGGCCTCTGGGAAAGCAGATTTAAGGAAGGGAAAAAACTGCTGCACAACAGCAGCTGGGAGAGAGGAGTGAGAACCAGCCCTGCAGACCCCAAAGTCAGTGCAGCAGGAGGGCAGGAGGTGCTCCAGGCACACAGCAGCAGTTCCCCTGCGGCCTGTGGAGAGGCCCCTGGTGGAGCAGGCTGTCCCCCTGCAGCCCACGGGTCCCACACGGAGCAGATCTCCATGCTGCAGCCCGTGGAGGAGCCCCCAGTGGAGCAGGTGGATGTGGCCTGGAGGAGGCTGCGGGCCATGGAGAGCCCCCGCAGGAGCAGGCCCCGGGCCGGAGCTGCAGCCCGTGGAGAGGAGCCCACGCAGGAGCAGGGGTCTGGGGGGAGCTGCCGCCCGTGGGGGACCCGTGCTGGAGCAGTTTGCTCCTGACAGATGGACCCCGTGGTACGAAGCCATGTGGGAGCAGTTCTTGAAGAGCTGCTGCCTGTGGGCAGCCCCCGCAGGCTCAGTTTGGGAAGGACGGCATCCCGTGGGAGGGACCCCACGTGGAGCAGGGGCAGGGAGTGACCGTGAAGGAGCGGTGGAGGCAAAGTATTATGGACTGACCGCAGTCCCCATTCCGCATTCCTTTGATGCTGCTAGGGGGGGAGAACATAGAAGAGTGTGGATGGGGGGAAGGTGTTTCTATATATTATTTTTTTTTTAGTTTCTCACTGCTCTAGCTTGTTAGTAATAAGCAATAAATTATATTAATCTTCTTACGCTGAACCTATTTTGCCCATGACAATAACTGGTGGGTGATATTCCTATCCTTATCTCATCCCTTAATCTCCTTTCATTGTATTTTCTCTCCCTTTTCCTTTGAGATAGGGGGAGTGAGAGAGTGGCTGTGGCAGAGCTCAGCTGCCCAGCTGAGACTATACTGTCCAGCTGGGAAATGTTAGCCCACCAGATGACAACTCTGAGAAAAATTTAGATGTTTGTAGTGCACAACAAGCAACATGTGGGTTCCCAAAAGGAAGACTTAAAAGTATAGACAAGGAAATCTTGTGTAAAACTAGGGAGCAATACCATCTTAGGACAAGTGCAAGCACTACTGGAATGCAGTGCCCTTTCTGGTAGTTGAAACAGGAGAAAGTTTGGAGAAAATCCAGGAGAATGATTAAAAGATTTAAAAACATGCCTCCTTGAGGTTTTAAATCTGCTATCAAAGAGATAAAAGAGAAATTTAAGGTGGGGGCATACATGCTTGCCTGTGTGGGTGAATGACTGTCTCTCACACTGGAAGTATCTCCTGGCAAACAGAACTTTGATCAAGGGTTCTGCAATACAGAAGACAAAAATGTAACAAAATTCAATGGCTGGAAGCTGAAACAAGACAAATTTAGAGTGATAGAATAAGGTTCCAATTTTTAACAGTGAAGATATTTAACTAGTGAGTACCTTGACAAAATTGTGGTTGGTTATCTCTGCCAATTTCATTTTTTTCTCAGCAAACTCAGTTCTAATTCTGCTGCAATTAATTCAAGTAAGTCCTATCATCTTGGTTATTTATGAGGTCAGTTTAGATTACCATAATAATAATTTCTGGCTTTGCTATCTGCAAACTTTCTCTTACGTTGTTAGTTCTTTCATACAGACATTTTCATTTATCTCTTTTTTCCTAACCCCACATTTTCTGAACATAGCTTTTCCTTGTCCACTGGCCTCCATTCCCTGGGACCCTGTACTCCAGATCCCTGTTCACATGTATGCTTTTTTTTTGGCTCAGAAGCTAACAGAAGCAAACCAGTAAATTCAAGCTGTAAGAGGTCAATAATTTTTTGTCTCTTTGGTCAATAATACTGCCTCCCCAAAGAAAAAAATGGTAACTTGTGTCAGAAGATATAGGTACTCCAAGTGCAAATAAACCAAGTAAAATTTAAGACAGTTCAGAAGCTTTATGAACTACAGTCATAGTGAAAGAACGTTTGGACAGCATTTCCTCCTCTGCTCCCCTGTTCTCTGTCAAGTGATTGCAGAGACCTGACTTATATACCGTTTCAGGAAAAAAAAAAAAAAAGAAAAAAAGAATAAAAAGTGAGGAAAAACAATCATTCCAACCTTAAGAAGGCCAGGTATCCATCCCCAGGAGGGATGGACTCCAGACAATGATATGTATTAACAAGGCCAGGTGCCCATGCCTGGAAGGGATGGACTCATTATATAGCTTGTTGACTGCCAGAATTTTATGAAAGAACCAAAGAGTGACAATACAGAAAGATGACTCTGTGTGGAACTTGTAGGAGGGGCAAACCCAGAATTAGATGTGAGGGTTTGAAACAGTCACAGACTTAGTTTTTATTGGAAAGAAATGTTCATTTAGCTAGAATAAAATTCTTAAGCAGACCCCTCAAATCTTAATAGTTTTACTACCTCACTTTGCGTTAGTTGATTTAAATATCAAGTGTCTGAAAGTACATGCAAATGAGTAGAAGTATTGTTTGAGCGTGCAAAGCTTTTATGATGTTGATTTTGTGAAGCACCTATTTTTTTTTTTTTAGGAGGATTGTATCTCTGGTATGTCTGTCTCCAGTGGTGTCCAATGAACTAGGTTTTTTGTTTGTTTTTCATTTAGCACTCTTGGTATGGTCTGTTTTTAAATAGAAGGGAAACCTCTACTACAACAGAAATGCTGCTCTGATGTTTTCTGAACAGTAAATGGATCAAAGTGCAAATTAGGTCTTCACTGTGTCAGGTGCAGTGGTATCACCCAAACAAAATTATCCCATAGCCTTAGGTATGACAGTCTGTTAAATGAATTTGTATGCACACAAGAAGTGTCTTTCTGAAACATGAAGATACCCAGGAGAGAGACTCTGGAAAGGTTTTACAGACATTTAGTAGTTCAAGACATTATTTGTTCAGTAACGAAAGAAAAAGGTTTAGAGAGCAATCAGATTTTCATGGACAAAAAAGCTAGGCTCTTGTCCTGAGGGGAGAAAAGATCATAGGCTATGATTTTTGTATGTGTCAGGAAGAAATGCAGAAAAAGGGTTTGATAACTGGTGAAGAAAGTGAAGAGAAAGAGCTGCTCATTCTATCTCATCTATTTTGTATGCTTTTATATTCCATTTTCTCCGAGTGTGATTCCTAGCTTTTTCTTGTTCTCTCTCTTAAACTCTTAAACTGGTTCATTCTTTCTTTCCTCTCTCCTTAGCACAAAAAAAAAAAAAAAAAAAAAGTTTGTTGTTGTCATATCACTGCTCAGTGCTTTTTCTGTCTCACTGAATCACCTGTACAACTCTCAGCATTGTACCACAACATTTCCAAAACTTTTCGCAAGTGCATCCCCATTTTGGTCACATCTGCGTTTACAAGACTGCTGTAGTTTCCCTGAAGTCCACTGCAAGCATTTCACTGGTTGTGTAGAAGCTACTGCAAACTGATTTCAAGCACAAATATCTATGCTCTGGAGGTACCTGCCACCACATAAAAATAAAGAACTTTTTCCCCAAGTAGTATGACCATTTCTTGAAATCCTCAAAAAGTTATGAATAAGAAATCTACCCTAAGAATGACCACCCTAGGAACCACGTTGTAGTGGTGTGGCCAAAAGCTGATCATGCACTGGGAAGAGTGCCTTGAGTTAAGTAAATGTTTATTGGGGAACTAAGTAAATGTTAAGTAAATGTTTATTGGGGAAGAATTATAGCAGTGCCAATACAAAGGGGAAGGTACTAGTCTCTAAGGCCTCTCTCAATTTCACTAGTTCTTCCACCTTAATACACTATTGTTTTTTTAATGAAAATGAAGGGATAAGCCAATGAAACTGTACTAGTTTTGAATGAGACAAGATAACCTCTATCTATTCATCTACAATGCTAGGATATGCATTTGGATAAAAATAGGGTCACTAACTTATTCATGCGAGTTATAAGTGTGAAAATACTCCCCTATCCCTAATCGGAACAATGCTTCTTCTCAAAAAAAAAAAAAAAAAAAAAAAGATCATAAATGTAACTGTAGAAACGTTTGCTTGCTTATTTATTTATGTTTTTATTTATTTTTCCCAGATTTTATTCTGCATGGGACTTGGTTTAAGCCAAATAGTTGAACTGAATCTCAGCTGGCCTGGGTTTGCTGTACACACCACTAAATTTTTTACATACAAACAAATGCTTTTTACATGTGGGAGGGTGATGGACTGGAACGTGTATTTTCACTTTTGACAGGGATTGGGATGATGTTTGTGGCATAATGCTTTGTTGGCTTTGCAAAAAACCTGAGTGTCGGCCTCTTAAATATCATGGAGTTTTCATAGAAAAGATTTTTATTAGGAAATGTCAAAGCAAATATCTAAGCATGGGATGGCTCAAGGCTGCCTGTCATACACACAGTATTGATGGATTCTTGGCTGTGTCTTTTGTTAAGTAAATGAGAATACTGGCTTCATGAATTGTGGCTACATATCTAAATGCAAGAGCTACCCACGCAAAACCTGTGTTGGAACTTTTCAAGCTGACATGGTCGATAGAAGTGAGAAGTTCTGATTCAAAATAAAGAATCAGGACATCTGTTTCGAGTTTCATGCTTTTGGGAGGATATGATGGAGGGGGAACATATTACTTTAATGTGACAAACACTGATCAAATTATTTCAAACTTTACTTTGATGATAAAGATGTAAAGTATAGATACTCAAACATTTGCACTTTTCTAGAAACACTGATAATAGATATCTCCTAACCCTTTCTTTTACACTGAGGTTAACATTCTCCAATATGATTCAGGCTTAGAACGTGGAGACCAGGAATAAGATGCAATAGATCTTTCCAGAAGTTTATATCAGGAAGAAATATTTACACAATTATATATAAAATTGACTTCTTGATGGTGATACAAAGAAAAAAAAATAGAGCTGAGTACCAGCATGAATGCTGATGCAACTGCTTAATTGTGCCTGAGTTTTTGAAGACAGAAGCATATTTGTTAAGCCTGCATTCTCTTTGACCAATATTTAGGTATATATATCAATAAATATCTTGATCTTATTAAACTTGGGAGTTAATTTTTAAAGAAGATACATTGAGAGAAACAAAGAAACACCAATTTTATGTATCAAAAGACAAATCATTGAATGAGGCACTGGAATAATTGAAAATAATGTTTTTGTTTTAGTATATTTAGAGTTAAAAAGTGAAAGCTTTCCTTCCTTTCTCTCTGTACGTAGTTTAAACTCTATGTAATTTGATAAATATCAGTTTCTAGCAAAAGCTATAGAAAAGTGGCATAATGAGTAATCTCACATTTTGTCTAGCATTTCATTTAACATCCAGGTAAATTTAATTAAATGCAAACAGTTCCGGCAGAAAAATAAGTTGTATGAATATCCCTAAGTTTGGAAATGTTTTGAGGGTTTATAATAAGTCTTGATTTTCCTCAAGTAAATTTTGTTACATGTTTTCTCTCTCCCTTTCTAATACGAGATTTGATTGGGGATTTTGCTCTGCCTTATGTGTGTACTTAAGCTAGAGATGATGCTGGCTGGGCACTGGAAACAAAGCTCACTTTTAAAAAGACTTTACTGTTTTGTTTTAGTTGCATTGTACAAAAAGTTCTGAAGGTGAGCTGAAAGTGTGTGTCTGTGTAGTTGCAAAGGATACACAAATACTGAGCTAGTTCAGACCTAGAATGATGACTTGCTAAACTGCTATAATTTGACTGTGTTTAATTTTTTGCCATTAGTGTAGAACTAACATCAGCTCTGATGGGTGTTGGTATCCTACACCTTATGAACTAAACTTGCACAAAATCATTTCATGAGCCCTAAAACATTTCTGTAGTAGAATGTACAGTGTTTTTACACATTGTTATGGATGTGCTGTCCTAACTCCCCAGATGTGAATTAGAGCTGGAATATGCCTAACAAATGCATGCAATTTAGCAATGGGTACTGAATGCAGTTCTATTTCCTTTGGCAGTGGTATGGTAGTTACTGAGCACGTGTTGGAATCGACTCTGTGTGGGGCAGAGCAATGAAAATTGTGGTAGCTTGTCTGATCTTTTCCTCTCCTGAGATTCCTCTGAAAGTATTAAAAAAAAAGCAAACTGTAATATCAGTTCAAAATGGTCCACTGATCTTGTCATCCAGTCTCTTATTGATGGAGCTTTTCTTGGGAAGAGTCATTGACAGGTCAGGAGATTTTAAATTGCCCCCTCAAATCTCCATTACATCTTTAGAAGAGCTTTCAATAATTTGGGTTTACTGTGGTAAAAATCCTCCAGCAGGTACCTGTCTGTCATGAAGAAACTTTGCACTAAAGTTGTACAGTTGTAATTTGTAAATATAAAGTAGGTAAGGAATTAAGAACACTTCAAACTGAAGCCTTTAAATAATAAATGTCAAAATTCGATTTCCAATATTAATAGTTTATGGAGAGCTTTGTGTTTTAAGATTACATTTATTTAGTTTTGGTCTGATGCATGACTTTTGCAACTCCCACACTTATGCAAATCTTATCCATGGGATGCAAAATACAGCTGTCATACATATGTTACCCATTGTTCCTGATCTACTTCTGTGTTAAATGCATTAGCTAAACAATAGGACAAGCTTCAGTATAATGATGTTAATCAAGTTATAATTTCAAAGTACAAAATGAAATGTGACATTGTACAATGGTGTTTGATTTGAAATATGTCCAAATTGGTATTGCATTATACTTTCTTAATTGTTAAAAAAAAAAAAAAAAAAAGGAGTTTAAATAGGCAGAAAGTCCCTTTTATAATGATAATGTCAAAAACAGATAAGTATTTTATCTATGGGAATATTAATGTAAAATGCTTTTACACAAAGCAAAATGAGCCCTCTGCAAAAGGCTGCTACTATGATGAGGAATCACTTATCATCTATTAAACTTCTCAAATCAAGAGTTAAATAGGATTTAAGTGAGGCACAGTTTTTCAGTGAACAGATTTTCATTCACTTAGTAAAATCTTTGGATTCTTTCACCTTCTCATAACAAAAACGAAGGGCATATGTGTTGCAAATAAAAGTCACATCATCACACTCAACAGCTAGTATCTGTCTGTTAGTAATTTCACGGGCAATAACTACATCTGCCTGGACTCAACGCTGAAGACAAAGTTTTGAGAAAGAAAGAACCTTCAGTGTCACCTTCAAGAAAATGTATTACATGATGTGGCACACTAAACCTTTAGACCTTGTTGAAGTTTCCCTTTCCCTAATGGCTAGAAAGGATTTTATTTTTACAGTTTGAAAAACAGTCTCCTTGCTTTTTGAGAAAATTGAGAGGAAGGAAGTAAAAAGTGGTATATATTAGCATAATAATATAGAATACTCCATCTGTGTTTGTTCATACCTGTTCCGTAAAGATTGCCTTGAAGAAAGATGCACGATGACTAAGCAGGACTTCCAGATTCAGGTAGCTCTTGTTCTATCACTTACAATTAATAAGGGTGAAAACCCATGATGACTATCAATGAGGTGTTGCCCACCATCCTAAAAGCTGACCTTTGCATTAATGCATTATTTCCTACTAAGACTACATTTTGTGTGTGTCCTAGAGAAAGAAAATAAGAAAGATTTTTCCTCTAAAATGTAACAATGAAATATAATGTATATATAATGTACAAATGTAATGTACAACATAATTATAACAAATCTTATAATTTAATTTTTGAAGACACTGAGAACTGAGGATGGTATTACCATTCAGAAAGCATACTTTTTTTTTTTTTCTTCCAAATTAGTATAAAATAAAGGTATTCTATCTGTACACACAAGCAAGATATATTAGTGGTTTTTTTTTTTTTTTTTTTTAATTCCAGTCATCCTATGTCAATTAATCATCTTTTACTAGAGAAATAAATACTTCTTAATTTTCAGGATTATACAGCATGTCAATTGGTTAGACTTTTAAGTGTCAGTTTATCTGGACTGTTAGTAGGCTCTCTACGAAGGAAGGATATGGTGATTGTTAATTTATGATTAGAACTATTACTTCATGATCAATATTTGTTCACTTGAAGCATAAACATTTTAAGATTCAACAGAAATCTAATTGCCATAAAGCTTGTGTGACCATGTACAAGAGCTGCGAAAGAATGTTTATTAAGAAGGACTGTGGCATTTTCTTTTAGAGAGAAACACTGCACATTGACTCAAGACCTGATTAGAAATTTCCTTTAGAATTCTAAAGTTTTTGACGTGTTTGAGCCTATAAAGTCCTAACTTTAGTGGGACCTCCAGAAGGATACCATAGGGGAAAAAAAATGGCATTTTAGGCTGGAAAGGTTTGACTTCAAAAAAAGAAGTGAAGCTATTAATTCTGCAAGCTTTCACCTTCACTGTTTGTGAGAAGCACAACATAGATAATAACTTCACAGATATACTTTAAATGGCAATTCATTCATAGAGAGTGTCTGAGATTCTTGAAGAAAATATAAAAATGCCTTATACTGCCTGATTTATTAATTTAAGTCATTTCTAAGTGCTGCACGAACCTTTCAGTGTGCTCCCTAAATCAAGTTACTTTATTCTATGAACACCAATAGAATTTGCAGTGCTATTTCAGACAGGAGTGGGATTTCCCAGCTGGCAGATGGTCCACTGCATCTGGAAACTCATGAGCAGAGCAATATGAAAAGAATCTTTCACACAGCTGAATGCTGTCATTTAAAGAGTCCTGCTTATCAACGTTAGATATCTAATATTCAAGTCTCTTGGATGTTGGGCTTTTGAAACACCTTAAAGGAATAAGCGAAGTACTAATTTTCATTGAAAAGAATGGCCTCTACTGATCTATGTGCCTCAGGCCAAATCTGATTCTTAGTTATACCTGCAGAATATTATTCAAGTCAATGGGATAATAAGGACATAGATGAGAAACCAGCTGGATAATGTTTTAAGTAACTGAAGGTCAAGTGAAATGTACTTTAAAAAGAATTTAAAACCGAACAGCCTTTTCTTTGACTAAAGTGTATCTTTTCTTTCACTTTTTGATCACTTTTTTTTTTTCATAAACAAACAGTTTTGTCTTTGTTAAGTAAGCAGAAAAGTTATTCTTGGTGGACAAAAATGCAGTGGCTGGAATTTTAATTGAAAATAATGTAAGTGATTTCATTCTACTTAACACAAGTAAATTTGCTTATGGAATTTCAGAGGGGATTGAACAAATACAGAAGTTAGTCAGAGAAAATTAATATGATAAAAGGAATAGTCAAACAAAGGACAAGTCAAATTATTGTCTCACTCTTGCCCTGAATAGATATTAGGAACTTAGACTTGATTAATAAGACATGAATGCTGTGTGGTGTTAGCTTGGGTCCTGCAGATATTTCTCACTTTCTGTTTTGTCAGTAACTTTATTTCATGTAACTTTATTTTCAGGTGACAAGACATTGTGTTGGAAAATTCCCAACAAGCTCTAGATGCATACTTATTCTGAGATCAGATGTCTTATCTCTAATGAACTGTTGCAAAACCTTGCCACTTCAGGAAGCTGCCACTATATTCTGGAGGTTAAATAAGGAAATGGAATCAGCAGAAAGATAATCTCGGGTCTTAATCCTTCTGACTTCCCATATAACTTTATAACAGATGATTTTTTTTTTGAGGGAAAGGAGGTGGAAAGGAAGCACTCTTCATACAGCCCTAAACCTGGACAAATTATCATCTGTTTATCATGAAAATGTAATTTTTAACATTTTATCTTTGTTTACACAATGTTATGTCACATAGACATATTACAAATTAAATGAGGAATACTTGTATGGTTTTGGAAAACTAGCACTCTTCACCAAAATAAATACAGTACCTTCCACATCTAGAGTACTGAACTTGGCAGATTGGTCCCTTGATAGTTCAGAAAATAGTGATAGTCCTTTAAATAAGCTACTTTGTTCTATTAGAACATTTGTGATTCTTATGGTATCCCTCACCTATTGCAGTGCTGTGTAGCATAGTGCATGCACCCTATAAACATATATAAGTAAAAGGAGGCATGGTGGTAGAAAGGAATTGTATTGCTGTGCTTTGTCTTAGTCTCCAGCTTATCCATGTACTCCATGCACTTTGCTCATAACACATCATGTTTTTGTCATTGTTGCTGTTTTGTGGTTTTTGTTTGTTCTTTGTTGTTGTTAAGTTTTGGGTGTGTTTTGTTGTTGTTGTTTTTGTGTGTTTTTTTTTTTTTTTTAAGTTTCAGGAGCTATAGATGAAATTACTTACTAAATTACCCTTTTTTCTTGGATAGATCTGATTCACAAAAATTAAACCACATCCAGCTAAGAGATCTAGCCAATCAGCATATTCCAGTATTTCTGCCACATGGAATATGAACTTGTGTCCCTATTCCACCAGAAAATTGAAAATCGCAAGAAAAGCTGCTTTCTAAAATACATATATCCATAAACAGTTTTCTGGTTTAGATGAAATATTGCTTTTCAGCCCCTCCATAAGAAAAAAAGATGTTTTTAATTGAGAATTTTTCTAAGTTAGTTTCTAAAGGGTAGGTAACATTATACTAATAATAATGTATTATATTTTTTTTGGTTGAGACGGTGATTTATTAATTTCAGTGTTAAACTCCTGTGCTATCCCTACTGAGCAGGAAATTTTCTCAGCTTTATGACACTTTATCAGCAGCTAGGATTTGCACTTGGAGCTCCCTGGTGAATGCTCTATTTGTCTAGCGGGCTGTAGGACTGGACTACTTCAAAGGCCATTCATTGGTAAGAGGAATTTTTTAAAAAATGAAGTGTGTGTTTTAAGTCCCTGCTGTTGAACCGTAACCAGTTGTAAGTACAGCTAACCAAAAAAAAAAGTGAAACTTTCTGTTTTAAGTAAATGCATTGGTGGTTTTCTGAGGGTATGTGCATCAAGGAAAATTGAGCTTTTATCTTCTGCTGGTGGGAGTTGTACCTGTCTCAGGAAAAGCGTTCGTTAATTTTCCAAATACCAGAGTTCTAGTTTTGTATGTAAAGTCCTGATTAGTTTCTTAAAAAGAATTCTGTCTCTTATGTTTCACAATCTGTGTTCAATTTCTCAATAGTTTTATTCTTCTATCAATATTTGGAATGGAATCTCACTCAACATCTTCCATGTCATGAATAAGCAGAACTGCTGTTGTTGATACACACATCCCTCTTCCCCTACCCTTTATCTCTTTTCCTTGTCTACCTATGTATCACATACAATAGTTCTAGGATACCTTCTCAAAGACTAAAAAGTTTAAAATTAAAAGAAAAACATTAAAAGACATGGAAAAATCAGACAGTAGACTATGAAATCGTGAAGAGCAATGAGATCATCTACTTCAGTTCTTATTCGAGACACCACGTCAGGCAAACTGATACAAACACCCAGTCCTATGTTTTCTAATTTTACACACACACACACACACACACACACACAGGAAAAAAAAAAAAAAAAAAAAGCTATGATCTCTGGAAAGCCAGGGTTCTAGAGAGTACTTCTCATGCCATCCATACAGGACAAAACACTTTATGGAATATGAGGCCTTGTTCAGAGTGTCAAAGTATTCTTGGCTTTTTTTTTTTTTTTTTTGACAAGATAAACTCAGTCTAGTAGTTTGTGCTGTTGTAGCAGGAAGAACTGCAACCTGTGTTTGAGGTTTGCTGGATCTGTGCTCAACCATAATCTAGAATAGACTAATGTAGATAAAAGAGTGCTCATAGTGTCATTGTAGCAGTATGAAGAGATCCTTTGCTCTTCTGTATGAAGAGCAAGAAAGTTAGCTTCTGTAGTGACTTAGGTTCTCAGAGGTCCTTTTCATTCAAATAATTTGGACTGGAAAAATAAATCACACAAGTGGGGCATTTAAAGCTCCCAAATTTAATTGTAAGATGGAGAGAGGGAATTGGGATGAGGTCCAGCAAAGCATGACTAAGGAAACAAGGAGTAAGGTCATTAAGGTCTGAAAGGATCAAAGTATTAAAAGTCTTTTGCATGAGATATGTAGTCTTGTAATTGAAGTAATGTTTAACATTGAGAAAATATATTCTGATTCAATCAAGTGATAAAACTCACTGTTATATTCTGAAACTTCTGGACCCTGCACAATTGCTTTATCAACAGAGGTTTCAAACACAACAGTGCACTAGTTCCATCTCCCATATATGAGTAAGGATGTGCAAACCTTTGTATAATTGAACTACAGAAATGGAACAGTGGCTTAAACAAATTAACAGAAAAATCTGCTAGAGAAGATATATCTCTACTAATTTCAGCTAGCTCAGTCAGAAGAATTTGTCTCTGTGTTTTCCTTACTATGTTCCTAAATTGAAACTCAAAATTCTCGTTAGGAGAAGGAAGTAGAGACACAACAGCAGAAATTATTCCAGTTATGTTGTGTTGCTCACTCTATAAAAAGTAACACAGTGGAGCTAGGCAAAATTCAAGCTTTCTCAAATTTTAGGGGGAAAAGATATAGGGTGAGCATAAAAGTAGAGGAAATTAGCTTGAAAGGTAGCTGGATAGATAATGGTGTTATTGAGCACTATAGTGACATGACCCTTGTTACTCTGCCTCTATATTTTCTTGACAGTCAGCCCAGTTTATTAGAGAACAGTGTAAAGTATACTGCTGAAAGTGAATAAGACAATTTAGGAATTCACAGCCATTGCTAGCCTTAATGCATTTTGCCTTGGTAAAAAGGCTGAAAATATAGTGTGGAGATATGCAATGTGATAAACCGTTCTATGCTAAATATGTTTTACAAGGCAGCCACATAAAGCCAGCACTTGATGCAATACTTTGAGTAAACACTATTATTACTCCCTGTTATGCTCAATTTTGTGTATTCAAGCAGCCCAGGGACCTCATGGTCTAAATTGGAGGGTAGGTGAGTTGAAGGGAACAGGCAAAAGGAATTATTGTCTTTCCTCTATAGATAGGGAATTTTGGCAGGCTGAAAGTATGTGCTTTGGTGCCAAAACATAAAATAAAATCAGATTACCATGTCAGTTCTCTAAAATAATGCCCACTTTTACTTCCAGTGAAACATCATCTTTGAATCACATGGCTATTATTAGATGGTGCCACTGTCAGTATTTGTGTGACAGGCACTGAATGCTTGATGAAGTTATGGGTACCCTGGTTCCTAAGGCTGCTTTCACTATGTATAAATTCAGTCCAGGTATTTCTTCAATCTGAAACAGATTAAGTTTTTCTTTTGGACATGTTTGCCTCTATATTTACTAAAAATCCACATCCCCAGCGTATTCCAAAATGCTTGTAGAATGAGCAAAAGCCTATTCTATCACAGACTTTTACTAGGGAAACCATTCCCAGAGTGGGCTGGTGAACAGATTCAGTATGGAAACAAGAAGGGTACATAGTTTGCACAGACTGGAATACACCACTGTAATATATCACTTCAGAGAGCATCCTGACTTATTTGGTTGGTCACATTTCTGGGTTTATTCATGTGGATTTCCTACCCACTAAGTCAGCAAGATTGCATGAAGAGAACTTACACAGAGAGAAGGTAATATAGACACCCTAGATGACATTGACTGAATTGTGAATGGATTATTTCATTTCAATATTGTGAAGAATATTTGATAAAAGGTACAGAGAAGAGGAGAAAGAGGGTACATAATATTTTGTGGTATTTTTTTTAACGAAGAATCTATTATTTGTTTTGTTGAAACAGGAAAACAAATATAAAACATAGCTACATTGTTTTCTGTTCACTCTTTTAATCTAGTATCAGAGCTAAATCTCAGAGAGACTATTTCACAGAAGAACCAAGGATGTTACAGAGAGACAATGACAAAGTTGAACAAGCAGCCTTTTTATAATTTGGACAGCAGATAGGACTGTTGACTGCAGTAAAGGAATAGAACTCCCTGGGGCCTTCAGAAGGAAATGTGGTGAAGTGAGCAAGCTAGGAAAGGGGTATTTGCAGCAGAGAAATAATTACTACATAGCTATTAAAGGTTACAGTGAAGGCCATGGGATAAACACTGCCATCTTCAGCACAGGGCTCGATGGCTACAAGTCATGGTGAGAATTGCATCTGGCTAGGGTTTATTGTATGAGCACTCTTAGGTGGAGAAAAAATACAGAGAGATTTTTCTCTTGATAAGACTGCATTATAATGAATTGACCTACATGTCAGTAAGGTGGGTGAGCTCTACCTGAGTCATAGAACTTCACATCCAAAAGAGTTAAGAAGGAAAAAGATAATACTATAAAAAATAGTATTAATCCATCATTAATTTTCAGAGGCATTATGAACTTGTGTTCCCTGTGAATGGGGTGTTGTGCATTTCTCACCAGTGCTGTCCAATAGGTGGATGCTGACACGCTGCAGTACTGCTTATTATTTTGTTTTCTACAGCTTAAAAGCCAGCGAATAAATTTGTTGCTTGAGGAAATTTAAGTGAGTGAATATTGTTACTGAAGATGACCATCAGGTTGTCAAACTGAGATACCTACAAAATGAGCATGTAAAGAGAGTAAACTTCGTGAACTAAGAACAGAAGTGCTTTCATAAGCAGAAAATATTTTTCAGTGAATTACATATTTGGTTTCACTACTTCTGATGGTCAGTGAATATGTAATAGACACTTCAGTAGCAATTACTATTCCAACAGGGTACAGTTCATCAACTTTAGGTAAATTTCCTCTTGCTGAAAGTGAAGTCATCTAGGGGTATAATTAACAAGAACTGGGGCAAATTTTATTATACCTCTGTGTGGGATTGGATATATTTAGTACATTATCGGAGAAGATCGGAAGCTAAGGTTCAAATTCTCCAAGGCAGAAGGGGAAATTAAAAGTAATCTTCCCCAGAGAGACATTTTCTCTTTGAACTTTGCCTTCTATTTTGTTACATTTTCTGGAACTTAAAGAATTAAGTTCAAATATGATCTGTTTTAGTACATTTTAACTAGTATATTATACATCACAATAAAACTTCTTCTTCTTGAAAGTTTGTGGCTGGATTAAGGGGAGAGGAGAAACAGATTGCTGAAAAGAAAAAGAAATGAAAGTATGCCATTTTCAGTGTAAAAATAAGACACCATCATTCTTGAGCCATCCTGCAGTTTTGAAGTACTTGAATTGAAGTACTCAGGTTTAAATACGTGATGGAATCTTGACTTTTTACATTTTCTGAAAGAAGTACTTATTTCTAGTTTAGTTGGTTCACAGCACCCCAACTTTCTTATTTCTTCGTCTTTTTTTTTTTTTTAATAAATATTCAATAGTTACATGTTCCATATATTTTATTTGAATATTTAGAGAGGGGATAAATTATGCAATCTTGCTCTGCCCAGTGTTGTGATTATGCTTATGGTTTGCTATAGTGGAATATATAATAAGTGGATGAAGCAGAGGTTAAAAAAAAAAAAAAAAAAAGACTGTGGGAGCAAGTGAAGGAAAAGGAAAAAAAAAAGAGGGAATTGTTCTTTATCTTTTCACTGAAATAACTTAGGCTGCGAGATCACTTATTGCAACATTAATTGCAATCAAATTTCTAGAATGAAGGTGACATCTTTAAAACACTGAAAGGCTCCAGGAGTCTATTTCAGGTGCCAGTGACTGATCTTATTTACATTTTCAAAAACAAGAGTTTCAATTGACTGAGTTATTAAATTGAAACACCCAGAGCAAACACTTTACTGAGGACAGATCCACGTACTCTTTCTACTTCCAAGAACACAGGCTGTATTTTTTAAAACCAAACAGAAAGGAAAATATTTGTTACCAGGAAAATTTCAGGAGACAGAAGAGAGATTGAACTACTGAGCTTATATGTGTATGAAAAACAAACATTAAAGTAAAAGTTGCTCTCAAACTCTGAATCATCTCTGGAAGAAATCAAACATAAGCAGTGTCAGAGTGGGTTGCCACTGATTTAATGGAATTCCAGATACTGTGAATTTGTTGTTACAAGTCTAGGTAGGTCAATGGTGCTGAAATATTTGTGGATGAATAAGCTAGATAAATGTGCATACCCATCTTGGGACTGGTAAATAGACGTTCTCATGCACTTACCAGAAAACTGTGCTGCTTTTTCTCTTTGAGAAATCTCTATGAATGGACCAACATTTTCTTGAATTGTGTAATTTTGACTCACCAGAGGGCTGTGCGGCTATCCAGAGGGACCCTGACAGGTTTGAGAAATGAGCTGACAAGATCTTTATGAAGTTCAACATGGAGAAGTGCAGAATTGTGCACATGGGAACGAGCAACTCCAGATACCAGTACATGCTGGAGACCACCCAGATGGAAAGCAGCTTTGCAGAAAGGGATCTGGTGATCCTTATGGACAAAAAGTTGAACACAAATCAGCAATGTGCCCTTGCCAGTAAGAAGGTTAGTGGTATTCTTGGCTGCATTAGGCAAAGTATCACCAGTAGGTCAAGAGTGGTGATCCTTCCCCTCTACTCCTCATTGGTAAAGCCTCACCTGGAGTGCCGTGTCCAGTTCTGGACCTCCTAGTACAAAAGAGACTTGGACATACTGGAAAAAGTCCAATGGAGGACTACCAAGATGATGAAGGGACTGGAACATCTCTCCTGTGAGGAAAGACAGACAGTTGGGACTCTCTTTGTTCAGAATGGAGAAGAGAAGGCTGATGGGGGATCTCATCAACATATGTACATAACTGAAGAGAGGGTGAAAAGATGATGGAGCCAGTCTCTTTTCAGTGGTGCCCAGTGCCAGGACAAGAGGCAATGGGCATAAACTGGAACATGAGGGGTTCTGTCTAAACACCAGGAAGCATTTCTTTACTGTGTGCATGATGGAGAACTGACACAGGTTGCACAGAGAGGCTGTGAAATCTCCTCCTTGGAGGTCTTCAAAAACCATCCAGAAATGGTCCTGGACAACCTGCTGTAGGTGGCTCTGCTTAACAGGGGGTTGGACCAGATGACCTCCAGAGGTACCTTTCAGCCTCAACCATTCTCTGATTCTGTAATGAGCACTGAATACTGGATGACCTCTGTAAAAATGTTCTCTGGCTTGTTTGACTGCTATTCTTTATTAGGTACTAAGTATTTAAATCTCCAGCTGTTTTAATACAGCATTTAGGACAGGTAGGTTTCCTGATTAAGTGAGATAAATAGTGCAATCTAGACAACCCCTGTCTTAGAGGTGGTGTACATGAATCATTATGTGTTTGCATATATATCTGTGAAGAAAACTAGCACAAATCTTATGCATTGTTTAAATTCAAATCGTAAAAGAAAAACACACAAATGACTTATAGGTGTCAAACTGTCCCGGTACAGAACTGGCTGTCCTGTACCGTGCAATGCTGGACTGGTTATTTGTGCCTATATTTGTTAAAATAATCACCCAAACCAAAGAGATCACAAATTAAGAATTCATTCAAATAATGTCCTCCCTCTCAGGATTTCAGCTTTATTTCTAACACTGACTGTTCAGCAGAGGTCTGCTGTATGACAAGTTAATCGTGTCATCCTCAGCTAACAATAGTCTGATGTCCTAATGGCAAAAGATATCACTGTACCCAGTACATACTTCAGTACATTTACTATGTGAGTAATCTTTTTTCAAGTCATCATTATGTTGAGTTGCAGAGGTAGTCAAAACAGTAAAAATTGTTTTTGTAACTTGCAGTCAAATAAATAAGCAGTACTCAAGGTTGCAGGATGAAATCCTAAATTATGATATCCCCAGCTTTCTTCTGGGAAGAAATCATAGCATTGTCAAGAAACTTGCCTAAAGAGACAAGACTTGATAGCTTCCTGCCTGCTGACAGCACACAACGATGTATGAACTGCAGTGCTTGTAGGGGCAACCTCACTCACGCTATTTTCCAGTTTGGCCTTTCCATTGTCATTTAACACTGTTGTTTAATTCCATATTTCTTGAGGTGTGAGGTAAAATTTATTGTTCCTCATTACCACATGCTGTTCTTTCCTTCCCCCCCTAGAGTTATGAAAAATTACCTTTTGGGGCTGCAAATAAACATCTGTAACTAAATTTCTGGACCTAGACACCCTCAATGTTAAGGTCACAAACCTTTCCAATTTTAGTCTCTTGTAACCTCCACACAGGTATTTCACAGCTTTCAACTTATCAGGCACCAAGTAACATACCATGTATGCCATGGGTTGCCTGACAGCTAGTGAGCACTCAAGTTTAATTACCATTGGCTTGGATTTCCCCTGCTCCTTATCTCCTTTAAAAATCCAATTTAGCTACAGCAGTCATTCTGAAATGAGTATGCCTACTGCTGAGCTAAAAAGACTAGGTAGATTGAAAAACAAACAAAAAAAATCAAACAAAAAACGAACCCCAACAAAAAAAAAAAAAACAAAAACAAAAACACAGAATCAAAACACCATAAGGTTTGCCTGTAGATATCACAGTCCTGAAGTAATTTTAAATACTGAGGCCTTAAAACCTTAAAGATCCTCAAGTCTGGGCTAAAAAAATAAAAGTATACGTGTTTTCATTTGAACACAAGCTGCTGCTTCATCTTTGATTTATCTTTGAAACAGATGTGTTTTGAGTTGAAGTTAAACTTCAAAGGAGAAAGTAAATGCTCAATAGAAAATATTTTTCTTATTCAGGGTAGAGCCTGAAAGTGTAAATTTTGCTCTGAAAAGATAAAATTGTATTCTAAATGTTCCATTTAGAAGCTTAGAAATGGTTCAGAATTTTAACTTTGAAAAGTACAGAAAATACAGTACAGTTGTGAGCCTCACCAGCATTTCATCAACTGGCCAAGTCCACAGTATGAGGCCAGAACATATAATATCTACCTGGTGTGATAATTAACATATCTTTGTACTTGAAATGCTTAATATCCTCTCTGTAAAGTTGTTCAACCAGTTTTACTTCCTTTCCCCTACAAAGAGCCCAGAAATAGTCTGGAACTTCTCTCTTGTTCTTCAACTCAAACTCTTAACATCCATGCTCAAATCTCTGATGTTTTCGCATTTGCATCTAATCACTATCCTGATACACATCCAGATAGTTGGCTACCATGCTAAAGTTTCATATCTTCAGTTAAGCTCTAGTTTAGCTCCTACAGTTTTCACCTCCTCCTCAGCATGTGCAAAACATTTCCTCTCACCTTTCAGCTTTGCCCAACTGCTTTCTGCCTGCAGCTCTGCTTGTGATCCTTTCTGCTGCTTCATTCTCTACTTGTGCAATTTGCAAGTCTCTCTTGTTTTCCCTTCCCTTATGCTTCCTCAGCTTCCCAGCCAATTTCTCCTATGCTCAGCCTTGCATCAGGACCTCCTATTTTGCTCTGTTCTGTCAAATGACTTTCCAGTCTTTCTACTGATGGAAAACATACTTACCCAGAAGCTGGTTTTACCAGTAATCGAGTGTATTATTATATATGCGAAGGAAATCTGCCTTCTTCCTAAATTATGTTTTCCAGACACATATCCTGTTGCCTATTAATAAGAGCAATATCTTGTGTGAGCAATGAGCAGGGTCAGGGCAATGGATGGCAATGCTCAGTTCCATTTTAACTCTCTAAAGCTGTTAGCTATGTGTTATGATCCAGCTGCATGATCATACACACTGTTGGAAAAAGAGAATGATTTTTTTTCTGTGTGAAAAATCAACAAGAAGAGATTTATAACCATGTCCTTAGTAATATCAACTTCCTAATCCCTTTGGGGATAGAGAAATATTATTTCTATGTAATATTTGGAGGGACGGATCTTGAGTTATTCAAGGTCAAGATGGAGCATGTATTAAGGAAGTGATTGTATGTTTTATCTTTAACTTCACATTGTATTTTTAGTACATTTCCTCCTTTTGTATCATCACTGTGAAGACAACAGTGGTAGTGATAAAGAAGATAAAAAACTATCAGGCATTGAGGTTTAACCACTCTGTCATTTAGGACTGCTCTCAAGGGCTTTGTATAAATGAGTTCTGAAGTGAATTTGACCACCTTTCTTTTAGTCTGTATGAAAGAGTGGTTTATACTAAAGCAGGAATAGGAAGATTTTAGCTATAGTTATATGCATAAAACTATCTATTACTATAATCATTTGTAGCCTGCATATTATAAATATAAAACTATACAAACCTAAATAATGCTGCATACTGTTATTGTTTATTGTATGTATAAATATGTTATTAATCTCCACCATTTAAATAGCTCACCTATTTAATAATATAGCTGTAAATACTGAAAATAAATTGGATTGCTATTTTATATAAAGCTACACATTTTTGTCTTAATTATGAATAAACTAACCTGGGCTAAAATAGCTGTCAGAAAATAAATGAGTTTACTATAAGCTATATGTCTAATTTGAGTTTACAGCATACTAAATGATCATGGAATTCTTTTGCCGCCTATCAATCACATCTGCTGTGTGAGCCCCCCCCCCCAATTTATTTCATGCAAAAGAAAACAACAACAACAACAACAACAAAAACAACCAACAAACTCTTCCCCCAAACAAACAAACAAAAAAACACAAAACACTAACTTCTAGATAACTCAGAACATCTGTTTTTCTGTTGCTGGTTTCATCATCCCTCCTGTTTCTGCTTCCCATGTCTGACTGGCTCCTCATTTCTAAAGGTTCTAGGAGTAGCTTGAGTAGCATGAAAGATTGCACTTGCAGGATAAAGACTTTTAGAGAATTATTATTATTATTATCTCTCATTATTCTAATAAGATTTCTGAGCTTTCTGCATCTTCATAACTGCTTCCCATTACTGTTATGCACAATGATCTTAGGAGCAAGGAAACAGTGCAATGTACCAAGACACAAAATTGTGTGTATTTATTTCGTAATTAGTGTACAGTAATTGTAGTAGGCGGCAACACTGACAAAGTTGAGATGTTCTCTTTTTTCCCCTTCTTCAACTCTTGCTTTTGTTCCATTAGCATGAATCTCCAGACTGCAGTGTCAGTGGCAGGGAGGAGAAGCCTATTACTTAGCTATCTGTGGGAAGCCCTCACAAGGCTGAAGGCTGGTTCTGCATACACATATGGGAACTGCTCCAGAACTAAGCGGTATGATCAACTGTTGCCTTGCAACCTGGATCTGATTCAGCAGACAGTTTTGTTCGTGCTTATTTCATTTGCTCATCCAGTTTCAGGGGCTGATGAACTCAGTGCAAACCTTTAAAAAGATGCCAGTCGGTCTTGGTCTTGATCACTAAATAGTGCTTGGCCTATGTACTACACATGCTGGAAGGAGATTGCAATATCTGCTCCTAGCTCAACATGTTTGCTTGTGAGAAGAGAAGATAGTCAAGTGATAGATCCTTCAGCAGCAGTTTTTTTTATGTGCACGGGCCCTGTTCCTTTCCCAAACTGAGGATGGATTTGTATGTACTGTCCTCGAAGCTCTAAGGTTCCCACAGTATTGTTTTCAGCCTGGTATCTGTTCTGTGAATGGGCGGAAGGACCAATGAAGGAATTATCCAAGCTGGAAGGGACCTATACACAGCTTCTGGTCTGGATCTATTAGCCAGTATTGGCTTCTTCCCACCATATGTCTCACATGTGGTCAGAGCAGCACAAAAGACATGTGGAAAGGATACAGCCTCTAGACAGAAGAGTTTTTAAGTCTAAACTAACAGAGGAAGACTAGACACACAATTTCACTGTGAGACCAGAAGACAGATCTGACTTCAGGTGTCTTCAATCTTCTGATTGAAGTTAATAGCATGAATCAAAGGATTATTTCAATTTAAACTGTCTTGTGCTAGTGTCTCACAGACCTGAAAATTAAAGAAATGTAAATAGTATTCAAACCTCTTAATTGCTGCCAATAGCAATTCTTTTGTTACTCTGCAAGGGAAACAGTGGAGGCACAGCTTTTAGAGAACAAAGCCCCAAGTAAAAAAGCAGAGCAGAACCTCATTAGCAATACTGTGCTACAAGTGTGCCTAAGACCCCACAGACTTCAAGCCAAGTGTTAAAATAGGTTACCTTTAATGGATGACTAAATTGTTCCAATGACAGTCTCTCTTTGATGAAAGATGCCTAGAGCTAACAGTTCTTAGGTTTGCCTACCATACCCATCTTTTACCATTCAATATAGTTCACTTCTCTCTCATTTCAGTATCTTCGAGGTATCTGAAAGTTGGGAATTAAAGATTATGAAATAATAGCTCTTGCAGTAGCCACTCACAGTTAGGGATTGTTAAAGTGATTGGATATTTATTTTAGTGAGCATCACAGAGCACTAAAACAAATAAAAAATCCATTACATGTAAGTTACTGAAGGAGACATTTTGAACCATTAAAGGTGGGTGAATCAAGCCTAGAAAATTTAAAATATTCTTTGTGTGTGTGTATATATATATATATATTACTTTCTAGATATACTCTAAACCAGACTGCAGGCATTTCCCTTTCATCTTCTGTATACTTAATAACTTTCTGAAATGCATTGAATGATATGATAGAGAGAAACCATAAAAGAAAAGTGCCTGGCCAATTCCTGCTTGCCTTGCTCATGCAATTATGTAGTGCCTGCATCTGTAAATCAAACAATGCTTTTTCAAGCACTAGAGAAACTGATTTCTCAGCTGTCTTCAACAACCAAATGAGAAAACTTTTAGGTCTCTTCCATCTTAAAAATGTTCTAAAGTAAAAAATAAAAATAAAAAAAGAGAGTGCTCACTGAAAAAAACACCCCTTTTCTTTTAATAGATGCAGCAGATGGGACAAGTGAAGGCCAGAATGGTAACTTCTCAGACCAGCACTGTAATTCAAGGCCCAAATTAGAGTTTGTGCCAATAAAAAGTAGTGCATAAAATTGAGTCATAAATTTATAAATGAAAGAAATCATTAAATAAAATGAAATGCATCTAAGTAAAATCCAAGGGTTGGTTTAAAAATAAAACAAAAAGAATCTACTAACACATGTTTTTTCAGCAGAAAGGAATGAAGACAATCTTCATGTTTGATTCTAGTCACATATCATAGCATTCAGCTACTGGGAATGTAGCATAGAAATCTAATTAGAAGAAACTTTTTTCTCTTGCTAACTCTGCTTTACTGCAGTCTTTCACAAGCAAGAACATTCACTGAAGTCATTCAACGCAAAGTAAGTGGCATTTAAAGGAAGATACCTTTTCAAAATGTGTCTATGCTTCATGTAGTTGTGTAAGTAAGGGAGTTCACTTAAAATATCTTACTACCTTTTCCTGAAGCATATGCTCAGCATAGTCTTTCTGGAAGGATACTGCAGACTAAATATGTCATAGCCTACATCTAATCCAGTTCCATCAGTAAAGCTGGGGAAAGCTCCTGGACATAGGGACTCCATTTCTTCTGTCATTGTGATAGCACAGTCCTGCCACCAGCTATAACTCAGGCCAGCTATAACCCTCTCCCTGAACCTCTTAAAGTCTATGCACAGTCTATGGACTAAAAGAACAAAATAAAACAAGTTACTGACATGCATGTTGGCTTTCCTGCACAACTGGACTCATCTGCAGGGACCAGTTCAGAGCACATTTATAATGGTACAGTGGTGCATGGTGAAGGCTGTCCTGTTACATTGCCCCAGGTCAGGTTTTCCTCAAGGGAGATTGTAGTTCTGGCTTGTCTTGGGTAAGAATTTTGACAGTGAGTTTGCTACATGTGAAGAGCAATCCAATAAAGAAAGGAACATTTAAGGTGTGGTCTTTGGCTCCTAAAACCAGGTATCTCCTAAAAGCTTGCCTTCCCTTGGCCAGATTTCTCCTGGGATGTTGATTTGGCTTGTTGCTACAGCAGCTTAACTGCAGTCAGTATTGAGGTGACAATAATGGGAGCTACCAGCTCAGATAGTGATGTGAGAAATGTTCCCTCATTCCCTGCTGCCTTCTTACTGTCCTGCTTACCTAATGCACCACAGTTACTGGCCGAGTGACAGCATGCTCTTGAGCTGCTTGCCATGTCTGCATGTCTGTGCTTATTAGTGGAAATAATGCTGCGAGTAGGGAGGTTCTTCATGACCTCTTATGACTAGTGTGGATTTAAGTACTAGCTGCAGCCTGTCCTAGGTGGACTTTTTTGTACCAAGAAGTTTTTTTTTGTTTTGTTTTTGTTTTTTCTTTCTGGTAGTACCAATGTCTGGCCCTTGCATGGAGTGATGAAGTGCTTGTTACCAGAAGGTCAATGAAATGGTTGGTACCAGCAGTTAAGCTTCCACTAACTTAAGAACCAGGCTATGAAAATCATAACCTTAAAGGTTACTGAAGGCACATAGAATATATCTGGCTGTTGGAATGCGTTTTCACCCATACACAGAATAACCATTATAATGCATTGCAATGGTCTCTAATCAATATGCTTGATGCATTTCTCCAAATATGGCCCATCTGATGGTTTCTAAAGAAATTTCAAAGTTGACCTGTATTGATAATAGGAAGGGAGACAGATAAGATGGTTGAAAATTCAAAAAGAGTGCTGAACATGCTCAAAATTTCATTGTCAGTTTGGTAGTATTATGTAGAGACAGATCTTTTGGGATAACTCCCTTTGAGTTTTACAGACAATAAGGTTTTTAGTTATATGGAAATCCTTCATGTGATTAATTCTTGTGAAAAAATGGACAAACAATATTTAATTATTTTTCTTGTAATATAATTAGTGTCTTACTACTTCATCTAAACTGTTTTCTATTTTTCTCTTTTCTACATTATAATAATTTGTTGAAAATTTCCAAGCTCTTTCATTATTTTCAGTCATTTTGGATAAGATGATGCCTGTCAGTAAATTAACTAAATAGTTTATGCATGGAAAAATAAATAGACAAATAATGTAAAATAATGAATAGGAGTGATCAGTAAATATTTTATCACTAAAACAACAAATAATTTCCTCTGTAACAATGCACAAGCATGACATTTTCCAAAGACATAGAAGAGTCAGAATCAAAATATCACATATCAAAATAAGATGTGATTTTAAGAGAAATCATTTTTTTAAAAACAGACTTATGAATTACACATGATCTCAAATTGGATCTTTAAAATCAGAATTTCTGTACATCTTTATTTGGTATAATGTGAATAGATAATACTTAACACAATGTCATTTTCACGCATATCACTTTTTTTTATTTCATAATGGCAATTTATCTGTTCATTGCTTGGCCAAGAAATATGCTAACTGGTAAATAGATGTTTACATTATTTTTTTATCCTGTGCATGGTAAATTGGTCCTAATTAAACAGGATTAAAGTGGTATTAATGTTTCCTTAAAAAAAACAAAAACAAAAACAAAAACAAAAAACTTCACCACTAAGGGCCAATTTGCATTCTTATTATTCACCACATGTGAAAATAGAATAGCTTTGGCATGATAAATGAGGATTCTTTGTCAGCAATCCAGTGTCTGCAATATATTTGGAACTGCTTTCCTTGCTCAAATTGATAACAAATATCTGATCTGAAGAAAATGCTCTCTTTTGGTTTTTCAACATGCTACACTAGTTCACACTGAATTATGTTGCATTAGATCATGAGCCAAGAAGCGGGGGAGGAGGGAAAGGGAGGAGGGGAGAGGACTGGGGAGAAGAGAGAATGTGTGACATAATCTAGAGTGCTTTAAAATAGTTGGAAACACAGAGGAAGCAGCAGTAAATCAGAGACCCCGTTGAGTCCTGTATCTTGGGTTAAAAAAGATCCTGACCCTTGCCTTCTTCATCATGTATTTATAGATTTCAGAAACAGAAGATTATGTAGGTAGGCTGTGACAAGATGCAGAAGCACAGCAGCCACAGCTTCACAGCTGGCAGATCCTAAAAGCCCAGCCACAGAGAAGTTCTTAGTGCATGAAGCACTGTTATGAACAAAGAACAAAAAAGCAAATTCCCTGACTGCCCCACCTCACAGCAACATACATTAGACTAGACAGTTAATAAAGAATGAGAAAAAACTACTACCCAGCACTTTATAGTTTACCAGCAGTTTATTATGCAGTTACATGATATGACACTTGTGTAATTTATTTTTCTTTAAAGTTGTATAATGAAACCCTACATTGTAAATCTAAGTTATTATTATTTTTTTTTCCTGCAGAAAGGAAGAAAAAATTGTTGGGCTAAAAGAGTCTAAATAGATGTTTAATGTGGGTGGCAAGAAGGAATAGTAATAGAAATAGTTGTGGAAATTGATACAACACCCATCTGCTTGCAGAGATCTCAATTTCTTTGTAAACTAATGGTTGAAAAAATATATATTTTTTTTCAAATGCTAGTGTAGATACCTATTACAGATTCAGAATATGACAGCCTATAAGTGTGCTAGGCTGGGGGGGGGGGGGGGGGGGGAGGTCTGATGAGGTTGTTACAGTCTCTCTTTGTCTAGACTCTTCTGATTACATCCCATTTGCTTTCCCTTTTTACTGACAAACTTGACTTCCAAATTATGGTAATGTTATCATGCTCTTTCTCTAACTGGTTGTATTTACATTTCGTTATCTCAGGCTGAGTTTGGAGATATTCAACTGAAAACAAGTTTTCCTTGTTAAGTTTTTTCATCATCCAGCCAGTTGCTGAGACAGTCGCTTGCAGGCTACTTGTTATTCTTCTGTCCTTATTTGCATCCAGACTTCTCTGAGCAGTATTTAAGAATAGTTAGATAAAAGATTAAGAGCTACACCTTAAGCACTATTGTGTGCTAGGCAAAAGAGGAATAGACAGGAAGTTTAAGACACAGTGCTCAACTGAAAATTGTTTTGTGCATTTCCTCTATTGGAAGTCTGATATGAATTGTTTAAAATGCTAGAAAGCAGTGCTATGGCCCTCATCGTGAGTGTTTATTGAGGAGTATCAAAAAGAGGTGTTTTTTGACCTTTGGTTTCTGAATGATATAAAAATGGAAAATTTCTATACAGCTTATAAAACAAACTGATCTACCACAATATCATTTTGCAAAAAGGAAACAAAACAAAACAAACACAAAGCCGCCCCCCAAAACCCAACCAATCAAATAAAAAACAAACAAACAAAAAACCTTCAATTGCGCTACAATGTACCTTAAAACACAAGGGACATTTTCATCTCACTAAATGCACAAAATGTGAGCAATGTGGCTAAAACAGATGAAGTTCTGAGACAATGTCCATCTCACAAAAATGACTGGTGCTTTTGTTACAACAGAAGGTCCCAGTCTTCTCTTTGCAAAGGAAACTGTTTCATCTTTGTTTGAATTTGATCAAGGAAATATTTATTATATTTTGACTTGTCTGAGAGACCTCCACCCTACTTTTTGAATTAGTTTTGGAATTCACATTCCTCAGGTACACATTTGGAGACATAGAAGGACCCTTTCTCATTCAGAAAAACAATGGCCCTGGAAAGGTAAATGACTGAAACCTTAA
The DNA here is from genome assembly GCF_964211835.1 of Anser anser. NCBI lineage: Eukaryota > Metazoa > Chordata > Aves > Anseriformes > Anatidae > Anser > Anser anser. Next base: position 56,832,206 of record NC_139721.1, read on the forward strand.
CTGCAGGTAAATGAGAATGCCAACAAAAAGTGACACTCATAAAACAGGGAGAAGAGCAGAAGAGAATTTTCTTCTAGCTAGCCTACAATTTAAGTTATGGCAGCAGAATGTCTCTGGCACCTGGCTCATTGAGACTCCAAAGAGAAAAGAAAGCTTGGTATAATAGAGTAGAAAAAAAAATCATGGTAGGAAATTTCTATTTTTTCATTTTGATTTGGAAAATCCAATCTTTTCCTATTTTAATGCTGACATTCTTCACAGTATGAATATTCTGCCTTCCAGCCAGCTACGCCAATCCTTGAAGAGCCTTTCCAGAATGCCCTCAAAATGCAAATGATATCGTAAAAAAAATTTTGCTTGAGTATGCAAATCTGACATACATCTAATAATCATAAGCCAGAAACATATTTTCACTGAAATGAGAAAATCTGTCAGCAATGTAAGCAAAGCAAAAACCTGATTTAGGTTTATTTGGCTCTAACTGTGCAAAACCACGCTCTACCCTGGGCTAGATTGCTTCAGATTCCTGACTTTTTACTCACATGCTACTTACTTGCTTTATGTAATGTAACTTGCTTTTACTTCTTACCTTTCTGCTGTCTCTAGCTTTCTCTTGTGTTGTGGATTGCAACAGACATTTGGATTGCAACAACTTCTCCTTCTTCTTAACTCACTATTAATTACCTTGCATGTACAAGCATTTATGTTCTAATTTTTACTTTTTTTTTTTTTAATGCTCTAATGTTATTGGTCCTACTTCTTCTACAATTAAGAAATATTTGTCCCCTTTTTATGATAAGGTCACCTTCTTGGTGGATGAAGGGAAGGTGTGGAGGTAATCTTTCTGGATTTTAGTAAGACCTTCGGTTCCATCCCTCACAGCATCCTGGACAAATTGTTCAACTGTGAGATAAACAGGTTCATACTACATTGGGTGTTGAACTGTCTCAATGATAGAGCTCAAAGGGTTGTAGTGAATAGGGCTACATCTGGTTACTAGCAGTGTTCCCCAGGGCTCAATTCTAGGGCCAGTCCTGGAGGCTAGGAATGAACAATAACCTAAATGCTATGCGCAGGTGGAAACTTTATGAAGTCTTGGAAAAGAATAGCTTCCCAGAGCTTGCCAAGGTATAACCATAGTGTCCATTTTATAGTGATGAGACAAAGGCAGGAAAGGGGAAGCCTGTATTGTGAATAATGGATTGAAATCAGACTTTCAATATTATTTACCATAACCTTTGTGTTTTCATTTGCTGTTATGTACATCTTTCTGCACATTAGTCTGAAAAGGAAGCAATATCATTTCTGTTCATTGTGTCTGATGGCTTTACCTATCACCAAAGTTCCCTGCGAATGATTCATGTAGTCTAACAAACTTTCTTTTCATTCTCTAACACCAGGACTTTTACATTTAATTTACATACAAAACAAGAAGGGAGATTCCTTTTATCAGATGAATGAATTAGATCTGAATGGCAAATCATCTTACTGGTTAGTGGATCTCACCGCCACTGCCCTCTTATGACAAAAGGCTTTTTGTTGTTGATGTTGGAAATTTTAGGACTTGGAGGCCACTTATTTTTTCTTTTTTGAAATAATTTCTAATGAATAATTCAAATGTCATGGGAAAGCAAAGCTGCTAGAAACTCACTTTCTCATTATTAATTGTAGATTTCTTCTTCTATTAGTAACACTGAACTGGAAGTTTGTACTGAAGAAATCTAATGAGTGTGACTTGGAGCATTTTTAATTCTTCATCTTCCACCAAAGGTGCAAAGAAATAGCCTTTGGTTATGTGCACAGACTTTCCCATGAGATGTAGAATTGAAAAGATCTCTTCTGTTTCTCAGAGAGAATTTATTTTACTTCAGACATGAATAGCAACACCAGGGATTTTCCTTCTTCCTCTGCAAGTACTAACTTAACTTTCTTCATATGATTTCATGATGATTAACTTCAGCAACATAAGAACATTAATCCCAGAACATGAATAGCACACTTTGATGTTGCTCATGGCCAAAATGCACCACCCATTCATTTAAATATCACAGAAGAAATCATCTACTTTGGGAAACATTTGATTTTTTTTCTCTGACATTATAACAGGTATGATAAGATTTTAATGAGATTTAAACTTAATTTATTTTATTTTATATAAATAACTCCAAGCCTTTTGTTCTGAAAGATCAAAGTTATTTGCATATTCTCATCTTCACTTAATCTCACAAACAAACATTTTCATGGGATTTTTATTTTTATTTTTATTTTTATTTTTTCCCCCAAGTATTAATATCTGAGAGAAATTCCAGAAAACTATCCCAGTCTTCACATATATGAGAGGGAGCAGTTCCTCACAAGCTATAAATTGTCATAATATACTGCAAATTTGCACTGGCTGAGGACTGGGTATAAAATAAATCCGTGTTTATCTGGCAGCTTAAACTCAACTTTTCCAGTAGCGATAAGGAATGACTAAAATTTTAACAACAGCATGTTGCATCTGTACTGAAATGCATGAAGAAATACAGCAATGAGATTAGACAAAATCCCACCTGCTTTTCAGTGACAGCAGAATAAAAGAAGTGGCCATACTCATAGTTGCTATATCTCTGGCAGCTAGACCTCGTTTTAGAGGTACCAGCTGAATCTTTGTGCATGTAGTTGAGTCTCATGGGTTTAGGCACAAAGATTTCACGTCTGTAGCTGGAGGCTCATCCAGGAACAGAATATTACAATAAATAAATGAGTATATAATGGAGATAAATTGTAACAAAATAAGATGTTGCAAAGTTTTGAATGCCCTCTGCTGGGAGTTGCAACTGTACGCCAGTGTCAACTATTGTGAGAACAATAATAAGGCTAGGATGGAAGATTTTATTTTTTATTTTTATTTTTTTATTTTTTTTAGATTTAGGTTATAACCAAAGTGATATGGAAAAAAGCCTTCCCTGCTTCTTATGTGCTCTATAAATGATATGTTATATTAAGCACTATATACAAATATAAGGATCTTCAAAACTGCATGTGTTCAGAACTCGTATCAGTGCTAGAAGCAGTCCCTGTTTTGAATGGAAAGTTCTAATATTACGAATATTTTTAAGAACCTCGAGTAAGCACAAATTTGTTGTCATTTATAAATATATAAAAAACATATATAAAACTTTTACTGCATTATTGGTATAAGGTGAAGTCAACCAAAGCTAAACTGTTCATAGATGTCTAAAAGCAGATCCAAGATTCCTGCCTCCAGGTCTGCTGCTCTAATAGATTTGTGAGAATGTATTATAACCGATTAATTTAAAAAAAAAAAGAAGGTGTCAGGCTCAACTCATTTCACTATGTACTGTCATTACATGTGCCAGGAAATTACAGCTCACATGAACTAGAAACATTGCCTGTATTACACATAAATGAAAGGATTCAGTAAAAGGATGGTTTAGGTAGGCTGGAAGATGACATGACTGCAGCATTTACTAAAACAACTATTAAATGTCTGTTTTACATGCTAGTTAGTAGGTTTGAAAATTTTTGATTTTTTCTGACAATTCTGTGGGTACTAGCACAACCCAAACTTTTACACATTCTTTGTTTAGAAGGGATTTGCACAATAAGTTTTTTTTTAGGAGGTGAATCACTGGTCTGCCATAGGGAATTATGAAAGATATTCATCTAAATGGCTGGAACTAACAATATGATCCATCATCTAATTTACTGTCCCTAAACACAATGATATTTATGTGGGTACTCCCTGAAATTCACCTACCAGCCATTCACTATGGATGTTCACATCTTCACAGCTACCTGCTAGTACACTCAAAGGCATCCAGAATATTTCACATGAATGTGTCTTACACAGTGGGCCCTGGCTGTTGGAGGTTTAATATGATGACCTGGGAGAATGTGATAACCTCAAGGTCACCCACCTTCTATTTCAGCCAGATATTCCAAAGGAAACATAGGCACCTTGAAGAACAAGTCCAGTTTATGAACTTAGCTGCAAAGTCCCACCAAGATGGGATAAAGTGAAGCATAATAAAGTGGGATTTATGGATTGTTCTGGATAGTAAAGGTGATCACAGAGAAAGGTGTTTTCATAGATCAGGCATCATTAGGAGGTCATTCTTGAGCTGACAAAGAGTTCTGATGTTAATACAGAGGATGGGAAATGATCAGATGTAGTGGGGCACCTCAGTTATGCCCAGATGTCTTTGTGGAGATAACCCATCCTCATTCCCTCCCTGCAGGTGCTAACTTTACTAAATATCACCTGTTTACCCTAACAGTTTCAAAGGCCATTAAAATTATTTGCAAGAATATTTTTTTTTTTTTTGCAAGAACAGACTCAGCTTCAGAAAGCAAGCAAACATTTAGCTATTACCTAGGTCTTGTTGGGACTCAGAATCCAAGCAAGATTTTCCTACACTGTTATTCATAGTCAAATTTATATATCTAACATGCTAAAATACTAAATTCAGTGGAAAGTCCTGAGGGTCCTGGGAAGCTGGAAACATCATTACTGATTTCTCAGACAAAGTTGTTAGATCGGAAGTTTTTTTACCAAGTAGGGGAGCTATAGTCATGTTTCTCAGTAGTCTGAGGGATTTTAAATTCCACAAAAGGTTTTCTAACATTTAGGTTGGCTGAGGGCATGCTACATCTATCCCAGCACCTGCTTAGAAAATAACACAATATTCCTGGATTTAGAAGTACAGCAAACCAGAAGTGGACTGGATTGGCAACCTAGTGAGGGGGGATGTAGCTGTGCAGGGATGGAGGACAGTGCATTTGAAATTCATGTCACTAAATGAAATAAGAAAAAGTCTTGAGAAAGGGAACTTCAAGTCTTTTATTGTAATTCTTATAAGGCCTCTATTTGATCCGAGCCTTGAGTAACGTTTAATATTTTAAGAAACATCTTGACAAAATATGTTAGAGCACTGTACTGTTAGCACTGCTAACATTAGCTGACACTAGAAAGTAACGTGATCTTAAGCAACATTTGCTGAAGACTTCTGAAATATTCTAAGGTCAATTGAAAACTGATTGGTGCGTTTACAATGCACCATTAAAGTGCTTATTAAAAGGTTAGATATGTCTAAAAGAATAAAGATTCAGCATTGTCACAGAATCCAAGGCTGGCATCACAACCATGTTAGATCACTCCTACTCCATGTTCACATGACAACAATCATAAGAGACAGATTTAGACTGCAGGAAAATAGTAGTGATTTGACAACATTAGCACTAACTCACAAAGGTTAGTGCCTCTAAGAATTTGCTCTATTCCCAAAGTTTGCTTAATAGCCAAGTCTTCCACCAGATAAATAAAGAAGTGGCTATGAGAAGTGTCTGGGAACATGCTAAGAGGAAAGGTATATGGGTTGCTGAAACTAATCACGACTTATTAATACACATACAACCCCAATACCTCCAAAATAACAAAGAAAAGCTCGGACACAGGGAGGAACGTGGAGATAAAAATAGGATTATTATTATTTTTTTTCCGTTAGTGACAGCATGGCAATTTACTTCAGTAATGCATTTGTCTGATGTCCTAATTTATCTCTGCTAGAAATCTTCCAATAAAACTCAGTTAAATTCATAAAAAAAATTGTAATGATAACTTTTCTCTGTAGGAGAAAGAAGATTTTCTGGATCAGCATCAAGTGTCCTTTCAAAATCAGGGTCACAAGGACAATTAGAAGCTTCAGTGATACAGTTCTTTGCATGAAAATCAAGAGGCAAGTAGACTTTCAAGAGATATGGTCAACTTTCATATGGCTGTAGGTAATCAATCATTCCATTTTCAGAGTTGAAAAAAAATTCATTTGAAAAATCACTGGCAAACAGTTTCCTTACTTTAGGCATTTCCAAATTTGTCTTTCTTTTGGTGGATGTAAAATAGTTCCTGTGAAATCTTAAAACAAACTCCAGGAAATGTTACATAATTTGCATGAGTATACCAAGAAAGCCTGCAGAGGGTTATGGCTAAGTAAAATTCTTCTTCACTCAGCACTAATGTACTACCCATTGCTGCTGTATTTCTTTGGAGCATCATTATTTCCAAAGGAAGAGTTCCTCCCATTGCCCTAAAATCCAAGATGGAGCTAAGAAGAAGGCACAGCTGCTGCGATGTACTAGCCATAACCTGCAGGTGTGTTGTTGCATGCTCTTTTGTTTAACTGCCCTACTAGTGGCTCCACTGTTTGGAGCAGGTCTTTGCCATCTTGTTACATAGCTGAGATGATGTGCCAAAAAAACATTAAGCATTCAGGTACAAATGTTAAAAGCTCTGTCAAGTTATGGTACTTAGTGTTGTATTGGAAAAAAAAAAAAAAAAAAAAGGAATTATACAGAAACAAAGGAATCTACCATTTTGTCTTCCTGTGAATACACATACTGGATATAAACCAGTGTTATTTATACCTACAGTGTGGTGCTTTAGCACTTAAATATAAATCCATCTAAGAGAATTAGGGAATTCTCATAGACATGATGTTCAGATATATTTTTGAAAAATGACAATCCGGTAGCCATTTGAGGCTATTTGCGTAAAATGTTATGCTGTTGAAACCATCTGCTTAGAAGTAGATCAGAGGGGAAATATATTTTCATGGCTTTAAATCTACAGAATGGGGCTCCAAGAATTCAGGATACATCAATCAGTAGCTTGCATTGCTACCTAAAGTGTCTTTAACACACAAAGACTTGGATAATTTTTTTGGCACAGACACACACTAAGCCTGTCTTCAGCATAATGCATCATCTGTAAACATGCAAATTACTTGGCTTCCAATGAGTCTCCTATAGAAGGTGCATTCTAATTAAATTTAAAGGCAAACTGGGTTGTAATTAGGATGAATTATAAAAATGTTACTGTTTATGGTAGTGTTCTTTATGCTTTACAGTGTAAAAATGCATTGCAATTTCTAAAATTACTTCAGACACTGGTAGCACATTTTATTTATGCCTCTGCACTGCATTAAAGCCATAAATGGTTGGTATTGTCACCAGAATGAGAAAGCGATAAACATTAGTTAAATTAGAATATAGGACAGTGTGAGAATGTGTGTGTGCATGTTCTTGTGTGTGTGTGTGTGTGCATGTGAGACAAAGAGGAGATCAGACGGAAGATAGTAGACGTATGTTAAAATGATTTTCTTACATAAATGGGCTGTGCCATATTACATTTATTAAAATGTATTTATGGAACATTAACTATAATACTCATTTCTGATAATTAAAATAAATGAAAAAATGATCCAGGCTACCATTCAAGAACACCTCTTGTGCCTATAGACTGTGGAGTGAATTTCAAATCCATATTACATTGGTCAAATTTGATGAAACCTAGTGCGTCATTTGATATTTGAACCTGGGCAATGAAAGGCAAATGTCTAAAATGGTTTTGTAATATTTTCTATATAATTAACCACTAAAATTCACACTGCACAAAATATATAACCCCTTCCTCTCTCTTTTCATTATTTTGTACCTGACAAATGTACAACTATTTCAAGATGTTAAACAACACCTGGTATATTCAAAGCTGATTATCTATTAACCACATTCTTGAAGTAACCAAAGGAGGAAAACAACAACAACAACAAACAACAACAACAAAATGGAAAGGGTTAGGGAAAGGGAGTGGAAAGGGTGGAAAAATAAAAAAAGAAAAAGGAAACAACACCAACAATGAAACAAATCATAAAACAACCATCCTTCCCATTTTGCCAAAGCAAAATCCATCAACATGAAGTCCTGCCAGGGTCTTCTGAGTCACTTAGACTCCATAACAGAGCTGGAGGGTGTCATGCTTCTGGCTGAGACAAAGTTAATTTTCTTTGTAGAGGTTCACACAATGCTGTGTTTTAGATTTCTGATGAAAATAGTGATGATAGCATACTGATGGTTTTATTTGTTGCAGAGCAGTGCTCGCACAGAGCCAAGGACTTTTCTGCTCCTCATGCTGCCCCACCAGTGAGGAGGCTGGGGGTGCACCAGGAGCTGGGAGGGGATACAGCCAGGACGGCTGGCCCAGGCTGGACAAGGGGATGTCCCACACCGTGTGGGGTCATGGTCAGCAATAACAGCTGGATAAGAAGGAGGAAGTGGAGGACACTGGGGGTGATGGCGTTTGTCTTCCCAGGAAACCATTATGTGTGATGATCCCTGCTTTGCTGGGAGTGTCTGAACACCTGCCCGATGATGGGAAGCAGTGAATTAAGTCCTTGTTTTGCTTTCCTTCTACCTGATAAACTGTCTTTATGTCAACCCGTGAGTTCTTGCACTTTTACCTTTTTGAGTCTCTCCCCCACCCCACCTGAGGCAAGTGAGCATGTGGCTGTGTGGTGATGAGCTGCCTGCTGGAGCTAAAGCACAACAGAGAGAAACAGTGGTTCTGTAGCCATTCATTTCACTGTCAGAGGAAATAATGGGAATTACTGGTAAAACATTACAGCATCTTCAGACCGCTAGCTGTAATGGTTATAACACATTTCCCTAGAGGTATGAGGCAGTTTTGTCATGAAAACTGCAGAGGAATTGTGTACTGTGGTCCTGGGTGGACCTGTGAAGACAGTCCAACTTTGTTATGGTTTAGGGAGAAGTAAGTAGGTTTTAGGCTTTACTAACTGGCTTATATATTTAAGATATGAGTTTATGATGTGCTGTATTACTTTCCCTTTATGCCATTTACCTCCTGCATCTTTTATTCTCATCTGTTACAGTAAATGTCAGAAAACACAAACAATGCAAGTTTATCCCTGCACAATACTGTAACATTTCTTTTTTTAACTTTTTTTTTTTTTTTAAACTGCAGCTTGTTCATTTTCTCCTTCTTATTCAAGTCCTTTGTTTCTTGCTGTACTTTCATCATTGCTGCCATATTTTCCTTATCACTTCTGATAGGACTGTGAAACAGATTCAGAATTCTAATACCCATCTTCATGTTTTTTCACGGGCTGTTGCATGTGTTTTCCCTACAGCTCTTTGACAAAAATAATGACCATCACATTCCCCTTCCTGATGCAGTAGACCTCTACCCTCCGAAAGGAATATGCTACTTGTGTAGGAGATCAATTCTCTTCTGTTGGTGCCAGATATGGAGTTAATTCTTCCAGAAGGTGCCTTCATAATATCTCACTGTTTTCTGCCCTTTACAAAATGCTCTTCTCTCTGATCTTGCTCTTCCTCAAATAACAATGTATACATTCATAGCTAACACCCCAAGCCTCACCCCAAAAAAGTTGCAGCAAGACACACTAGTGTATGCTGGCATGCACTTCTCCCCTGGGGCTGGAGATAAGATAGGAAACAACATATGACAGATGTGATTTGCTTATTGGAAGGTTGTTAGACAGCAATGATAAGTACTATCTAAATCTGTATAGAATAGAGGGATTAAACCTGAACTTTCACTAATCCCATTTTTCATCTTGTCACTAATTACTCTGCACAGACAATAACTCATTATTATTTAAAACCTATAATATTTAAAATCAAGCAGAACACCTGAAATAAAAAAAAAAAAATGTGATTAAGAACTGCCTTTGTCTTCAGTGAAGTTTCACCCTCTGCTATGCTAGTCACTCTATTTGTGGTTATCATATTTATACATTTATAATCATTTCAGTTTAGGGTGTTATAACAGCGCATTATTAACAAGTTGTTTTCAAATCAAAAAAGTAATCTCTCAAACTGGGAGAGATTGCTCAAATGTGTAAGTGGAATGGATGGAGGAGTAGAGAGCTTATCAGTGACTATGAAATGACATGCTTACATAGGTAGGAAACTAATAGGAGATGGAACCACCTGAGTTGTCCTTGGAGTACAAAATACACAAAAATAAGACAATAGGCAACACGTTCTCCAGACAACTCTGTAAGAAGTCCTAGATTTCCAGGTCAGCCTCTGTTTAATATATGGAAACTGTTGTATTTGCACTTGTCAGGTTATGTTGTATGAACAGTCAGGTTCATATTCTTATTGCTTTGGATTTTGAAGACCAGATATCCCATAACTCTATGGATATTTCTGTCTTCCATTTGCTCTTTGAGACTGGTGTTGGGTGTTATTGACCTTTCCTTCAAAGCTTCTTAAACTCCATACCCTTGACTTACATGTAATGTAGTTTTGTTGATATATCTTCTCAGAACATCAGAAATAATACTGCTAAAATATAATTGGCATGTGATCTGAGTCACCATAGGGCTGTTCTAAATCCATGCTCCTTAGCAATGGAGAAACTTGCAAGAATACAGAAAACTAACTCTGCCTCATCTCATCTTCCTTTCTGCTTTTGTGCCTGGGAAATTCTCAGCTTCTGAGAAGCTTTAAGGTCATCTCTATCACCCTTCTTTGTGATTGTATTTATTTGTCACATCTCTCTATCACAAAGATACATTCATATTTAATCATCTATGACACTTTGCATATTAGTGCAGTCATCTATGACACTTTGGAATGGCTTCCAGGTGGACAATTATTGCAGAGTCACAGAATCACAGAATGACCGAGGTTGGAAGGGACCTCTGGAGATCCTCTAGTCCAACCCCCATGCCGAGCAGGATCACCTAAAGCACATTGTGCAGGGTGGCATCCGGGTGGGTTTTGAATATCTCCAGAGAAGGAGACTCCACAGCCTCTCTGGGCGACCTGTTCCAGTGCTCCGTCACCCTCACAGTAAAGAAGTGCCCTCGCATATTCAGCCAGAAATTCCTGTGCTTCACTTTGTGTCCATTGCCTCCTGTCCTGTCACTAGGCACAACTGAAAGGAGACTGGCTCCATCCTCTCGACACCTGCCCGTCAGATATTCACATGCATTGATGAGATCTCCCCTCAGTCTTCTCTTTTCCAGGCTAAACAGGCCCAGCTCCAGTAGCTCCATGTCTCTCTTGTACTGGGGAGCCCAGAACTGGACACAATGCTCCAGGTGTGGCCTCACCAGGGCTGAGTAGAAGGGGAAGATTACCTCCCTTGATCTGCTGGCAACGCTTTTCTGAATGCAGCCCAGGATACCGTTGGCCTTCTTGGCCACAAGGGCACACTGCTGGCTCATGGTCAGCCTGCTGTCCACCAGGACTCCCAGGTCTCTCTGCAAAGCTGCTCTCCAGCAGATCAGCCCCCAGCCTGTACCGGTGCTTGGGGTTATTCCACCCTAGGTGCAGGACCGTGCACTTGCCCTTGTTGAACTTTATGAGGTTCCTCTCACCCCACCTCTCCAGCCTGTTGAGGTTCCTCCGAATGGCAGCACAACCCTCTGGGGTATCAGCCACTCCTCCAAGCTTTGTGTCATCAACAAACTTGCTGAGAGTGCACTCTGTTCCATCGTCAAGGTCATTGTTTGAGGTCAAAGTTTCCCTTATGATATTATAGATACATATATATTTGTTCTGTAGCACAAGCCAGAACATTTAGGTTCCATATAAGAATAAATTAATTGAAAGGCAAAAGTTAAATACTGTCTTCATGCATGCCTTAAAACATTATCTTTATTTCAGTATATATATTATGTAGGATTTATTTGCTAAAATAAAGCTAATGTAGAAAAATTACAGAAGGGATATTCAGAGATGTTTTTATTACCATAAACTGAAAGAATAAGTGAATCTTTGAAAACCATAATCAATGACATTCTTTGGCTTTTCAGTGAAATCCATGAAATCTTCAGATTTTTCCCTTTTAATTTTTCCAGAGTTATAAACATCTTCCTGTATAGAAGGAAAACAAAACTTTCTTATGTCAGTCAACACAACCTCACATATTACTTTTGAAATGCCAAGTTAAAATAATGTTTACTGTGGACAAAAACCCACTCATTAGGAAGCATAAAAAGATTTTGCTGAAGTGTGATCTTTCATCATTCTGTCACTTTGAAATTGTTGCAGGTTCACAGCTGGACTACAACAACCCGAAGTGCATTGTTAAGTGAAAGGAGAAGGCAGGTGACAATTACATGAAAAGTCACTACAAGTAATTTTTTTAGGGGAAAGCTGCCAACAATAAAGCAACACCTACATCTCAAAAAAAAAAAAAGGCAGCACACCCCACAGAACTTTCCTTAATCCTCTTAAGAAAGTATCTCCTAGTATTGGTCAAAACAAGAGATATGTTTAGTAAATCAGATGCTAAACCAAAAAAGCCAACAAGGAAGCTGGAAGGCTGGAAGAACTAATATCGAAGGATTGTCTTGAGTTATACATTTTACTGAGGCTGAACTGTCTATGTAAATACTTGATAAGTAAGCATAAATAATGCCAGCTTGCACATCTAGTATTTTAAAGACTGCATTCAATAAATGTTGTAAAACATAGTCAGCAATATCATATCGAGAGCGGTTATTTAGACACATTAAATAATTTATAACCTCTGCTACCATAAGTAAAGAGGTATACTATCTTAATTATATTGTCAGCTTTTAATACTGTTATTGAAGTTGGTTGAGGCAATATTCATTTTAAATATTAATGATAGGAATTTTTCAGACTTTGTTTCCATATAACATCTACAAATCGCATTTTGTCTGTGTGACCAGGATATTAATCTGAAAACTGAGGTATGCTAATATCCCATTTATTTTTGTTCTTATGACTCGTGTTCTCAGTAATCTTTCATAACTACAACAAACATTTTCTATGTATAGATTATGCTGTATTATTAGTGCTGACTCCAACATTAATCCAAGGGAATCACCTATTTTCCTAGATGACATGATGGTAATAAACAGCAAAATGAGGCAACCCCTCATTAATCTGCTCTATTCTGATTTTACCCTGTGCTCCTCACCTTTGTACCTTAGTGCCAAACCCAGAGGACATGAGTATTAAGGGTGTGATTCACATTAAATTTAGTTGTCAGAAATTGCTGCTTGGAAAACCCCTGATCAATCTTTGTGTGCCACTTAATTTTACATTCCATAAACATTTTTTTTTCCCATTTTAAAGACTCCCTGGTATTTAGAGTTTTGCATCTCTGTCTCCCTGGAGATTTCTTGTGGCTGACAAGGCTGAGTATATGGCGCTTAGCTAATGTCTAATCTCTAATAAAATCCAGACACTCTAAGTCTTTAAAAGTCACCTGATTGCCTGCATCCCGTATGTACTTTTGGAGCAAGTGTAACATACTGTGGCTTCCAGAATACATTCTCTGTACAGTTTTGCTGCTATGTTTCCATACAATGCAGCTCCATTCAGTTACCTGACTTAGTAAACAGAAATACAAGATAAAATTTTATTTTCTCATAGATTTTTGTCTTTTTCTTCCTCTGATTTTTTTCTTTGTTTCTCTGTTTCTCTATATGACTTCTACAAATGCACATATATTAATAATTTCTGCTCAGATTTCTCATTCTTCATTATAATTTAAGCTTTGGATATCAAAACTAATGATAATTAGTTTTTGCATGATAATGCAAAGAAAATACATAATTTCAGAATATTTGGATTGATTTAATTCTTTCAAGTTCCAAGGGAGGGATTAGATATAAAGATTCAAGTGTCCTGTCCTAACTTATTCCTTATTTTACAGGTCTTTTTAGAATCAGAAGGTACTGTTAACAGAAATGACAGAAATAAAGCTGATCCTTCTTTTGTTCTTGTGAATAAAGGAAACACATTGAGTGTACAGCATTTATTTATTAGTCTACAAGAGAAAAGGCACATGATAATTTAGCAACATTTATTAATTTATTAACTCTAAATTTATTTAATTTCATTTATTATGTCAGATTTTCAATACGTCTTACAAATAGTTCTATTCTCAGCCCTACTATATGTGCAACCATGTTAGCGTTGGATTTGGGAGAATTGATTACCTTATTTCTTTAAATACCATGTACTGACATGGTTATTTCCAACAGCTAGCCTCTTCTACTATTTGTGTCTAACAAAAGCCACTGGCTTAGCAAGGTACATTTCCACACACATTTACCAGCATGTAAAATTGCTATGGCCCCTTTCGGTGACCTCTCTTCTCCAGCTATCCAGTACAGCACCACCCTTGTGAAATACATTGGGATCTTTCCCATATTTTCAGGCTTAATATCTATAAATTTAACAGTGAATTGTAATTTATGTCATTTAATATAATTATATATAGCTGCATTTAATGGATGGAAATAACTATACTTTTGGTCTGTGTATGCATATGTATATGTACACATCCTTGTCCCCCATCCTTTAGAACTTCCTTTTCCTCAACTGTTATTTAGTGATTGGAGGGGACTCTAGTAATTAATCATTATGGTTATTGAGTGCTGAGCATAAGAAGTCCGAATTTGAGTTGTCTAGATGCAATATGGCCTATTAGTAATGAAATTTATTAATGATATATTTTTAAAACTTCAGAGTAAGTAGAATGCTAAATATAGACTTTCATTTTTCATATGTCCTAGTCAGGAAGGACAAAAATGAAAAAGGATCCTAATCACTTCATCTCAAATGCAGACTATAACTACTCTTTAAAACATATGTATAAGCAAACATAGAAGCAGTAGAAACTACTCACATGCAAAGGGATACTTGTCTATTTGTCTTGAGGTAAAAGAAAACAGTTCTAGAACCCTGTGCTCTTATAATCATATGGCTTCTGTTTTTGTTGTTGTTGTTGTTGTTTTTTTCCTTTTTTTTTCAGTATATATATGTGTATATATACACATATATATATATGTATATATATACTGAACTACAAACAGCCAAACAGTTCAGTCAAATTCAATTCACTTTGCTTAGTCTAGAAACCAAGACATCACTTGGACTGTTAGTTATTTGGACACAAGGAATATTTTTTTTGTTAAGGATTTGGTATAAAGACTACCAAGGCAGAGTGCTGATCTCTTTCTCGCTTTCCTATTTATTACTGTGAATGAGCAACAACAACTAGTGTCCCAAAATACATTATTGACATTTTCTCCCTGTCATATCTGACCTCAGAGCTTGACAGGCCCCAGATGGCTCTAAAATGTATGGGCTTCAACCCATCAGCTAACCTGGATTTACTTGCAATACTTGCTTGAATTCCTTGCTGTATTCATGGGTCAATAAGTACCTGCTGTTCATTTACACCACATTATTCGTTTATGTTTTCTGCAAGTTGTCACTGTTGGGGAGAGGGAGCTTGCTTTAGGAAGTAATCAATTAAAGGAGCATCTTGCTCACAAAAATTCATGACAAACTGTTTTTTTTTTTTTCTCTTTTTTGAAATATATAACAGATATGTCATTAACAGTGCAGTTCAGACCCATTAGGTGATTGTTCTCTCAGTGTATAGAAGCCAAGAACTATATTAACTTCTGAAGGCACCTGACAGCGCCCACACAAGTACTGGCACCAAGACAATTCACTACATGTGGGAACAGAAGTGAAACTACCACTATCCCGTTGAAAGACAAATACAGGTCATATTTATAACCTCACTAAATCAGATGAAGCCATGGGAATTGCTGAATATATTTTGGAGTTGAAATTGGAAGGCAGTGTATTTTACAGCCTAGCTAATTTTAAATTAACTTTCTCAGTCTATACTTTTTTTTTCTTTTAATTATGTTTTCTTGTTGAAACATTTGAATGTAGATGTCTCAAATATGTTAACACTGATGCAATCTTCAAGCACAATTGTTTATCTGCAAGAGAGAAGACACAAATGAGAGTCTCTGCCAAAGGAAAGGAAGACAGAACTGAGCTGTGATGTGCTCTGTCAGAAGCTGCCCAGCCAGTGCTAGCAGTATATCTTTCTGAGTTAAGACATGGGGTTATTACGGGAAAGATAAAGAAGTGGGACATTCAGAAGAAGGACCCAAAACTATAGAAAATCAAGTTTGGTTTCTCTAGAACTTTATCAACCTTCTAAACTGTACTCTGATAGTTAGATTACTTTAAAATATAGGAAAGCAGTGCAAGGAAAATATTTTAAATACAACATTGACAAGCTGTCTGGGCTATACAGAATGATCAATCTATCATTCTTTTCAAGAATTTTCTTCAATGATTGTTTTCATAATATGTGAGCAGACCTTCGCTAATCCCATCCCTTTTCTGTTCTGATCCTTTCCATGACTGTGCATTCACAAGAACAAAACATAAGTGCAACAGTAGAGAATAAAAGTAATCTTGGGTCCACTATGCTCTGTTTCTTGAATGTGTCCTGGAAGTGTCAGTCTGTTTAGTTTATGGTGTGTTGAGATAAAGTAATAGTATGCTGAAAGAACAATAGGGCATGACAGCGTTGCACTGATTCTTGACTCATCTGAAAATTGATGTCATTATTCAGTGGTGGCTTAATTATGTGTAGTGCATAAATTCATTACCAAGTGAATCAGTCTAAGTAGGCTGATTGTAAAAGATTTCTTTTTTTCCAGAGGTATCGTGACCAACCTCTAGTAATTTAAGATCTACCTAAAATTTACTTTGTCACATGTGAGTAAATATATTGACATATGAGTCCCCAGCAATGTTAATATTTGTCTTGTAATCAAGCAATTAAGGATCTAAGACAGATGTTCAGGCAATATAAAGTATCTCTATGTAGCCCAAAACATGAATGAATAATACTGCAAATGTATTATTATGATTGCTAATTGCTAGCATGCTGTGACTATCACAACTTCAGTGGTAGCTATAGAACATTACCAACAATAATGCTTGTGCACAACTGATGAACAGGTACTTCCTCTAGCAGGCTGCAGCCGTTACAGATTTTTATGTATTATTTTGCTTGTGCTCATTCTGAACCTATATTCACTTTCTTAATGTACTCTGAAATTATTTGACAGAGAAGAACATTTTTGGGGGGTGCAAAGTTTCTGTGGATGCTGAGTATTTGCAAACAATGCAGTTTCAATTCCAAATACTTTTGGATATCAGATAAATGCATGAACATAAGCATAGAATTGGACTATGGGTGAATTATAGTCTTGATCCAACAATTCTAACAAAAACCTATAAGTGCAAATTATCTCAGAAGGATCCACTGCAATCTAACTCATGTTCCTATGTATGGCAGCCAGCAGTAGCCATATTCAATTTAAAGACCTAAACATTGTTAGATATCTAAAATATAATTATTTTTAAAAATGTGTAGTCAATTTATTTGCTCTTTATTTGCCACAGAGTATAACACATACATGTTTTTCAATGAGCTGATATTTTCACATCATGATTTAATTTCAGCAGCTAAGTTTTAAGACAAGCACCATCACAAAACTTAAGATAAAATCATTACACTTGACAATATTGCCATTAAAATATGTATTACAATTACAATATCATATTACAATATGGCTGAAATTTGTACTTGCTATTGCTATTCTAATCATACGAGCTATATGTTTACAGGTCAGAATTTGTTTCCTTAAACACAGTCCTCAGGAAAGGGCAATGAAGCTTGGAAGTGTTATAATTTACAACTCCATAAACGCAGAGTTTTACAAATTTAGCTATTTCCTAGCATGTTTTGTTGCTTATATCACCGATAAGAAATGAGAGATGAGTAGAACAACAACAACAACAAATATTCCAACAAATTAAAGCAGTGGTTTCTTCTACAGCAAAACCAGTTTCATGGCATTTTGAAATAAGTAAACAAACACACAAAAAAACCCTGACCTTCCCCCCCCCCCCCCCCCCCCAACTATTTGCTTTCAAGAACTTTGTCAGCTGGATACTGAGAGAAATCAAGGGAGTAATTTTTTGTTCTCTGTTCTCCACAGCAGTCAGAGCAGCTGTGCTGGCCTGATCAGCATCACAGAGAAATAGTCTCTAAATACTGAAATTTGTGACCTTCTCAGTAGTATGCTGTTAAGAAGCTCTTTGTTGCTTCAGGTTATTTCCAGTTCATTTCTCCTTGGATATGAGCTTTTTATGGCATTTAATAGACTGAGTTCTAAATACAGAAGTCAGGTTACAGTTCAGAACCACATGGTCACTCTCGTGAAGGGATAATTGCTGGAGAAGGACGGTGATCCCTGTAGCACCGGATGATGAAATGGTGCTTCACCCTTCCCTAATGTAGTTGTTCTAGTCATAGCATTCAGTGCCTTGCACTTGGTTTATGTTCTCTCTGACTGGAGGTCATTTCATGCTATAAAATCCACATCACTAAAACTATTGTTCATTGATGCAATCATGAAGAAAAAGTCAAGTATAAACACCACAGAACATTGTTTCCAGCCCAGTGACCCAACATTGGTTAACTGAATATAACTTGACAAGTCATGTTTTCAATTCTCTAACTAAAGACTTCTCTAGAAAATGCAGTAGAAGGCATGGAAGACGTTTTCTCTGTCTCAAATGTGCAGTTTCGATCTTCAGCAAAATTAATTGCACATATTTCAGCCCCTATAACTGTCAGAATATGTTCTCAGGCTTTGAACATGACATGATTTTCCTGATGGAAAATGCTTTCAAAAATATAATCTTTGTACTTATTTAATTTTAGTGATATTCTGAAAGTAACAAGTATCAATCGGAAATTATGTTCTGTTGGAAGTTAAGATCCTCCATGGGACCTTCTGATGTGCTGTTCCTTTAAATAGCATTAGTCCTAGCAACTGAGCTGCCCTTGTAGATGTAGGTGCAATGTTATCCTCAGGCCTTTTGGAAAAGGTTCAGAGAAATGAATGAAGAATAACACTCCTGAATAGAGGGGGGATGAGAACTTTTGTGCAAACTGCTTAGACAATGTTTCAACTGAGTTCCAAATGAACTTTAGGAGAATTCATAGTAGCCTGATATAAGAAATATATAGAAATTAATTAAGTAGACTATGTTAATTTTGTTACTGATTGCTTAATGTTAATGGGTTGCAAAACCTAAAGCAATTTCATTAATGAAACACTTTCTCTGGCAACTTCAATGAATTCAGCTATTTACAGGAAGACTACTGTCATTCATGAAAAGCTGACATTTTGCAGGGGATCCAGCTTGCTAGATGAGTGCCAAATTTATAGGGGAACAAAAATCATTATTAACGTTGATTTGTTGAAGATCCCAAAAAGCTATGCAACATTATCTGGCATCTTTTAATGGTGCAACAATAAAGAAACATTGGAATAGGTATGGAATGCTGTTAATGTTCATAGTGGTAGATTTTCAAATACTTTGGCAAGTTATGGTTTCTTGTAATTAAATTCATTACTTCCCCAAACAGTAAAATTACTTTTAATTGAATTAATTGTAACACACATCAAATATGTAATCACATTCCCAGTTCCATTGCCCTTTTGCACTCATTTCCCCTTGATGTCAACTGGAGTTTTGTCTAGAGAGGGAACACAGGAGCAGACCATTAATGTGTTATTAAAGTAGTGATTGAAAAACACACCATGAATTCTTTAGAGTTGTGGAATGCTAACTAAATGTTGTTTTAACAGTCCTGTCCTGGACTGTCTTTGGAATTGAAAAAAACATGCATTTTCAAGAAACTGATAACATTTCAGAAAAGTGAGAAAGTATTCAATTATTAAACCATTTACACTTTGTTTGTTTCTTCTATTCTTGTCCACAACCAGGAACGAACCTTGTTGCGAGAGATATGCTAAGTACTTCTTTAAAGGGATAGACAAGCTTTCAGTATTAAGGCAGTGTTTCTTTAAAGTGTGGTAGAGTATAAACTGTATATAAATTATGCTTTTACATAACTTTCACAAGTAGACCAAATATAGATGCGATAAACTGAAGTCTTAACTGAAATCTGAAAATTAATGCTTTGGATCATTACCTAACTGTTGTATGTTTTGTAAATGTAACAATGCCAGGTAAGCTAAAATTTCAAAAGAACACCATGGGTGTATCAATAAATTCTTATTGCGTTCTCTCTTGAATACTGCTATGGTATATAGATTTGTTTTCTGTTATATAGTTCATGACTGCAAGCACTTCATATCTGGAAGACTTTGTGCCAACCCGTGAACTGTATTAATGATGTTAAAAACAGTAATTTAATTGGTCTGTTAGGAAAAGCTTCAGTTCATAAGACTGTTTCATTCCAGATACCTCTTGAAGCATATTTTATAAACGCGCGCGCACATACACACACAGAGACACACACACACATATATATTCATGGAAAATATACATATTTTTCATTGAAGTATTAGTTGAAAGATATAATTAAATCTGAAGTGCTATTTAGCTATCTTTGATCAAGACTCTATGACAGGGACTCACGGAACTATATAGGTAGTGAGAAATTTTTCATGGGGATTAGGTAGTGCAGAACCTATCCCTGTACACACCTCCACAGAACAAAATATTTCCATATGCTTAGATTAGAAGTTTACATGATCCTTAAAACATTTTAGATTAATGGATTAAATGAGATATTTTCCCTTGTGAAATAAGAGTTAACCTTTTATACACATCCATTATCAATTCACTATAACCTTCCCAACTCCAAACACAGTGATTCACAAGGATCTAGGATTCAGACAGGACAATAGATTAGAATATCCTTTGAAAAGTTCAGGTCTGACTGCCTGGCTAGCATAAAGAAATCAGTTGCCTGATTTCCTGGTCCTAAAGTGAGACTGTTGTGCACTTCTGTTTTGCATCCACAAATATAACTGGTGTCAAGCAAACTTCTGATGCCTCATTCTAAATCACTGCAACACTCTGAATCCTCAGTTTCTAACAGGTCACTAGAAATGGGTAATGATGCTTTGAAATAAGGTCTTCTGATCAGCTGATTGAAATTTCCAGTGTTGCAGAGCAAATACAAGGAAATCACAAAGATATCAACGATTAGGGTGCTAAAACATCTTAAAACAGATACGTATTGATGTGGTCATAGATGCAAATATAAAGAGTATGGTCACCTAGGAAATACATTAATTTTTATGTGATGTCTCTCTATATATCTATGACAGTA
The DNA here is from genome assembly GCF_964211835.1 of Anser anser. Taxonomy (NCBI): domain Eukaryota; kingdom Metazoa; phylum Chordata; class Aves; order Anseriformes; family Anatidae; genus Anser; species Anser anser. The sequence goes on from NC_139721.1 coordinate 56,853,069, forward strand.
AACCTATTTCAGAACAGAAACTTTTCACCACCTGTATGCTTGTTAGTGATTTTAGATGGACGCAGTAGGAGATAAGAAAACCCTACTGTTAGAGTTGATAGCTAGAGTAATCTGAGGTACAGAATTAATGATTTTTTTTTCACATTTTCTCATGAATGTCAATATCTGCTTTATATTTTGAAAACAAATTAAAAAACAAACAAAAAAAAAAAAAACAAAAAAAGACAGTTCCTCCAAACTAAGAGATGACATTCATATGAAAAGTTATCTTTTCAAAAATGAAAACAGAGGGTAGAAGTCGTCTTCAGAGTAAGAAGATGGGGAGGTATATGTTCTTAAAGCTAAAATTCTACAGAATTTAAATTTAAATTCAGTGTTAGCTGAAATTTGGGAACAATAAGTTATATTAAAGAGAAGAAATTCACAAAACCAGCACAGAGGAGTCAGACAATCTGTTTTGGGCCATCACTGCTTTCTCAACAGTCTAATTTCAGGAAAGAAGAAAAAAGGGCAGCTGTGAATAAAATGACTGATATTTTATATCTCTTTCACAAAGCAGTATTTTATCATTGTTTAAATAATACTCTGTCTGTTGAAACACCATCAGTGCCTTCAACCTCCTGCTTCTGCTGAAGAAATTTCTGAGTACCAGGTTTGTACTTTGGGATAAACCAGATTAAAATATGTTTTTCAAATACCACATGCAGGGGAACACTCAGATCTCAGATTCAATGCCGATGATGGGCTTCGGGACCCAGGGTGCCCTGAGCTGGAGGACCGGGACGGTGGGGATGACAAATTCCCAACCGACCCTGAACGTGTGCGGGATTTGCTACTCCACCTGGATCCCTACAAGTCCATGGGTCCGGATGGGATTCATCCCCGGGTGCTGAAAGAGCTGGCGGACGTCATCGCGGAACCTCTCTCAATTATTTTTCAACGATCCTGGGAATTTGGAGAGGTCCCGGTAGACTGGAAGCTGGCAAATGTTGTGCCGATTTACAAGAAGGGTCAGAAAGAAGACCCTAGCAGTTACAGGCCTGTCAGTCTCACGTCAGTGCCTGGTAAAATCATGGAGAAGATGGTTCTCGAACTTATTGAGGCTCACCTGGGGGACAAAGCAGTCATTGGTCCCAGCCAGCATGGGTTTGTGAAGGGCAGGTCCTGCCTAACTAACCTGATTTCCTTTTATGATAAGATCACCCGTATGATGGACCAAGGGAAACCAGCTGATGTGATTTTTTTGGACTTCAGCAAGGCTTTTGACACGGTTTCCCATAGGATCCTACTGGACAAAATGTCCACCATACAGCTAAATAAAAACATCATACGATGGGTGAGCAATTGGCTAACGGGCAGGGCCCAAAGGGTTATGGTAAATGGGGCTGCGTCAGGCTGGCGGGCGGTCACCAGTGGGGTCCCTCAAGGCTCCATTTTAGGGCCGGTACTTTTCAATATTTTTATAAACGATCTGGATGTAGGAATAGAAGGTATTTTGAGCAAGTTTGCTGATGACACCAAACTTGGAGGAGTTGTGGACTCGAATGAGGGTGGAAAGGCCTTGCAGAGGGATCTGGATAGGTTGGAGAGCTGGGCGATCACCAACCGCATGAAGTTCAATAAGAGCAAGTGCCGGGTCCTGCACCTGGGACGGGGAAACCCTGGCTGCACATACAGACTGGGCGATGAGACGCTGGAGAGCAGCCTAGAAGAGAGGGATCTGGGGGTCGTGGTAGACAGCAAGTTGAATATGAGCCAGCAGTGTGCCCTGGCGGCCAGGAGGGCCAACCGTGTCCTGGGGTGCATCAAGCACGGCATCGCTAGTAGGTCAAGGGAGGTGATTGTCCCGCTCTACTCTGCGCTGGTGCGGCCTCACCTCGAGTACTGTGTGCAGTTCTGGGCACCACAGTATAAAAAGGACATGAAACTGTTGGAGAGTGTACAGAGGAGGGCTACGAAGATGGTGAAAGGCCTGGAGGGGAAGACGTATGAGGAACGGCTGAGGTCACTGGGCCTGTTCAGCCTGGAGAAGAGGAGGCTGAGGGGAGACCTCATCACAGTCTACAACTTCCTCGTAAGGGGGTGTCGAGAGGCAGGAGACCTTTTCTCCATTAACACCAGTGACAGGACCCGCGGGAACGGGGTTAAGCTGAGGCAGGGGAAATTTAGGCTCGACATCAGGAGGGGGTTCTTCACAGAGAGGGTGGTTGCACACTGGAACAGGCTCCCCAGGGAAGTGGTCACTGCACCGAGCCTGTCTGAATTTAAGAAGATATTGGACTGTGCACTTAGTCACATGGTCTGAACTTTTGGGTAGACCTGTGCGGTATCAAGAGTTGGACTTGATGATCCTTAAGGGTCCCTTCCAACTCAGGATATTCTATGATTCTATGATTCTATGATCTCTAAGACTGATCCCTCCAATATTTCTGCCTTCTTCCTGCATTTTTGCCACCTAACCTTACCCATAAAAGTGGCCTAGGAGAAAGCTGGAGGGGGACTCTATCAGGGAGTGTAGCCATGGAACTAGGAATAATGGCTTTGAACAAATGGAGGGGAGATTTAGACTAGATGTGATGTGAGGAAGAAATTCTTCACTCGGAGCACAAAGCACACATGGGAATTAGGGCTGAAGATGCACCTTGCTTCTGTTCTTTTCCGTAAATAATAGAATGAAATTACCTAAAAAACAGTGTTAAAAATAAACCCAGGGCACAGGGTGGGAGGTGCAGGTAAGTCCCTATGGCCGAGGGGCAGCCTTTCTCTCTGGCAAGCCAAATGGCCCGGGGGAGCCAGCCCCAGAAAAGGGGTCCTCAGCCCCCCCAACCCTCCTCCTTGTCCACATGAGGGCATCTTCCAGGCCGTTCCCAACACAGCTGCCTTTGGCTACGCGTGGGCCACTCCATCACAGAGGCTTGCTGAGGTCACAGTGGCCACCACTGCCCCGCCTTTGCTGCGGGCCCTATAAAACAGGCCCCCTGCAGCTGGCCCACCATTCGCTGAGCATCTAGGCCCTCTGACTGCCAGCTTGTGCAGCAGGAAGAAGACTAGAAGACCAAGGTGAGCAGCAGGCCTCCTTGATTTGCAAGGACAGTGATACAGTCCGGTGAAGCACCAAGAAGGAAGGCACCTGACCAGAAGGAGATGTGTCATGGGCAGAGGGATAGTGCCAGTGGCACAAGAGACACCAGTGCTCCAGGGACCTCTGGTGCCCAGCCCACAGACAGATACAGGCGGTACCATTGGCACCGCAACGATGCGGGGAACAGGCCAGCCGCTCAAACACCCAGCAACAGGGGGCCTGGGCCTTACCATAGGAGCAACAGTGACATGGGGTGAAGGCAGGAGTATCAAGCAGGCAGCTGCGAGGAGCAGAGGCATGCCCATAGTCTGGAGCACAGTGCAGGACCCAGTAATGGCTGTAAACCAGATGGCAGCATCGGACCCATGCATGAAAATCAAGCCAACAGTGGCATGGGACTGAGGCGTGGGACTGGATGACCCCCTGGTTTGGCACCCTGGCCTGAGAACATTCCGGACGGAAGGCATCCCATTTGGGCAGTCCCGGGCAAGGACTGACTTAGCCTTCTGCCCAATACGATGGAGCCCATGGAGCTGGATCCAGCAGATGTAGAGGAACAGATGGAAGTGGATCCACCTCTGCCAGAAGAGAGCTGGGACTACTGCGGCATGTCTTTGTGCTCTGCCATCCGAGAGCACCAACAGCATCGCAAGAGTGCCCGGCAAGCCCCCTACTCGTTGCTCAGGTTCCATCGCAAGCATTAGCTTGGAGCCACCAAACACCATGGACATCCCACAGGCTTGCCTGCAAGATGTCCCAGCAAATAAACCCTTGCCGATTCTCAGGGGTTGTGTGAGTGCTTCTTTTTTTTTTTTTTTTTTTTTTTTGGGGGGGGGGGGAGGAGGGGAAGGGAGTGGAGGAATGGGCTTAAGTTGTGCCAGGGGAGGTTTAGGTTGGATATTAGGAAGAACTTCTTTACCAAAAGGGTTGTTAGGCATTGGAATGGGCTGCCCAGGGAAGTGGTTGAGTCACCATCCCTAGAGGTCTTGAAAAGACATTTAGATGTAGAGCTCAGTGATACGGTTTAGTGGAGGACTTGTTAAGTGTTAGGTCAGAGGTTGGGCTAGGTGATCTTGGAGGTCTCTTCCAACATAGGTGATTCTGTGATTCTGTCTTTACCCTGCTAAGCAGCTGAATTCCACCACAACAGCTCTCTCACTCCCTCTTCTCAAAGGAAAAAGGGGGAGCAAATAGGATGGAAAAAGCTCAAGGGCTGAGATAAGGACAGAGAGATCACTCAACAGTTACTGTAATGGAAAAAAAAAAGACTCAGCATAATGAGTTTAATATAATTTATTGCCTATCACTAACAAGCTAAGCAGTGAAATACTAAAAAAAAACAAAAAACTAAAAACACCTCCCCCCCAAATACCTTTCTCTACCTCCTCCCTCCCGAAAGGCACAGGGGAAGGGGGAAAGGGGGCTGCAGTCAGTCCCTGATGCTTCACCTCCACCGCTCCTTCACAGTCCCTCTCTGCCCCTGCTCCAGGTGTGGTCCCTCACACTGGATGCCATCCTTCCTGAACTGAGCCTGTGGGGGCTGCCCACAGGCAGCAGCACTTCAAGACCTGCTCCAACATGGCTCCGTACCACAGGGCCAATCCACCAGGAGCAAACTGCTCCAACACAGGTCCCCCACGGGCGGCAACTCCCCCCCAGACCCCCTGCTCCTGCGTGGGCTCCTCTCCACGGGCTGCAGCTCCGGCCCGGGGCCTGCTCCTGCGGGGGCTCTCCATGGGCCGCAGCCTCCTCCAGGCCACATCCACCTGCTCCACCGGGGGCTCCTCCACGGGCTGCAGCGTGGAGATCTGCTCCGTGTGGGACCCATGGGCTGCAGGGGGACAGCCTGCTCCACCAGGGGCCTCTCCACAGGCCGCAGGGGAACTGCTGCTGCGTGCCTGGAGCACCTCCTGCCCTCCTGCTGCACTGACCTTGGGGGCTGCAGGGCTGGTTCTCACTCCTCTCTCCCAGCTGCTGTAATGCATCATTTTTTTTTCCCTTCCTTAAATGTGCTCTCACAGAGGCACAAAAACCATCTCTCACAGGCTTGGCTCTGTCCAGCAGCGGGTCCCTTTTGGAGCCAGCTGGATCTGGCTCTGATCTGACATGGGGCAGCTGGTGGGCTCTGCTCAGAGGCAACTCCTGCAGCCCCCCTGCTACCAAGTCCTTGCTATGTAAACCAAATACAATGCTCTGATATCTAAATGTATTTATTTATTTTTTTGACTATTTATGTAGGAAGTGAATGAGGAGAAAGACGAACATTTAAAAACATCAAGCTCTACTCTATTGAGTGAGTCTCCCTGTGATATCACAGTAAGTTTATGAAATTTATTGGGTAATAAAGAGGAAAGGAAATTGTTAATGTGGTAGAAGATTGAAGGAGAGGGAATCTCAATGTTATACAAAACATGTACTGAAGAAAATTCCAAAAGAGTAGGGGTTAGATAGTTTCCTCTTAGGAATTAAGGCAAAATCCAGTTTAGTACACTCACAACAATAGTTCTACTAACCTGGAGACAGGTTAATGGACTTTTTCCTCTTAGGTGGCTGTAATGTAGAAAGTGGGATATAAATTTTAGTTGCATTCAGCTGTTAGTTCTAACTTTGGTCCATCAACTTTGCCACCAGTCTAGTTATGGGAGATCTGTGTTGAAAATACTACCGTTTTCTACAGAAATGGCCCAAAGCACTACAGAGCACCTAAAGTTGTGCAGTAAAACAATCAAGGGCAAAAGTAACTGTATCAACCATGTAGATCAACCCTGTAGAGGTCTTCATGTAAAAGTTTTGCTGAAACTGTGGAAAATTGAGAACACATAGCTTCTCACGAGAAGCTCTGCAAATTTTGTAGAAGTAACCACAGAAGATTTTGTTTAATTTACTCAGAACGTAGGAGTCTCATGTGTGGTGGAGTAGAGGAGATTTTTCTCTCTCCGTCCGTGGTGGGTTGACTTTGGCTGGCTGCCAGGTGCCCACCGCTCCACGCTGTCACTCTCCCTCTTCAGCAAGACAGGAGGAGAAAATATAATGGAAAATCTTGTGGGTAGAATTAAAAACAAGGAGGTCACTCACCAGTTACCATCATGGACAAACCAGACTTGACTTGGGAAAATATTAATTTAATTTATTGCCAATTAATAATAGAGTAGGCCAGTAAGAAATGAACAAAACTAAAAATGCTTTCCTCCCATTGTCCTCTTCATCCCTGGCTCAGCATCACTCCTGATCCTCTCTTTCATCTCCTGCCCTCGGAGCAGCACAAGAGAGTGGAGGTTGTGTTCAGTCTATAATGGTTCCTCTCTGCTGCTCCTGCGCCTTCCTCCTCACTCTCTTCCCTTGCTCCAGTATGAAGTCCCTTCCATTGGATTCAGTCCTTCATAAACTGCTCCAGCATGGGTTCCTCCTATACAGTTTTTAAAGAATTGCTCCAGAATTCATTTTTTTCCATGGGGTGAAGTACTTCAGGAACAGACTGCTCCAGCATTTGTCTCCCACAGGCCACATGGTTGGTATCTGCTCCAGTGCAGTCTTCCATAGGCTGCAGTGCAGAAGTCTGCTCTGACATGGGCTGCAGGGGGAAAATGTGCTTTACCATGGTCTTGTGGGGATTCACAGGGAATGTCTGCATTGGCACCTGGAACACCTCCTCCCCCTCCTTATTCTCTGACTAGTGTCTGCAGGGCTGTTTGTCTCATATTTTTCTCATTCTCTCTCACAGCTTCTGTATAGTATTTTTTTTTTTTCTCTTTTTCTTTTAAACATGTTATCACAGAAGTTCCACCAGCTTAGCTGATGAGCTCACTGTTGTCCATTGGCAGGTATGCTTCGTAACCAGCTGGAAGCAGCTGTGTCTGGCACAGGGCAGCCCCTGTCCTCTGCTCACAGAAGTCACCCCTGCAACCCCACCCCTACCAAAACTTTGTCATGTAAACCCAATATACAGTCTGAAATTATATCTATCTATACCTATACCTATATCATCTATATCATCTATATCTATATCTATATAATCTATATCTACATCTATATGATCTATATCTCTATCTATCTATCTATCTACATCTAATCTATATCATCTATCTACATCTATCTACCTATATATCTTCAGGCAGTTTCACATCGAAAAAATCAACAATGGAAAATAATATTTTCAGCTTTGCATGGCTGAACAAATTATTTTTGATTGCTATTGGCCTTATTTACTTATATGTTCTTTGTAAAATAATTTGGTAATTTTGGTTTGAAAAGCAGAACAATGATTGTTTTGCTCATGAAGACAAGTTCTATTTTGCTTCTTTCTACTTTTCAAACTCCTTTTCTTCTTTGCCTAAGCTGTTGCTTTGTGCGTTCCATATGTAAATGATAATTCATCAAGTCAATCATAGACATGCCTGTCCAGGTTTAAATATATGCTTGTAAAAGTGTACCTCTGTTTGCAGATGAACAAGAACTTGTTGTTCAAAGCTCTAAATGGTGCTTCCACTGTAGATATTTTGCATATACAAGTTGGACATGAGGAAAGACACACAGTATGATCTAATCAGTAATTCTGATATTCCTTTCCGATTTCAACTAAATTTTTCACATCTGGTGATAAAAAAAATAATGTTGTATTTGTTAAAAACAAAAACTAAAACAAGGGGTACCTTAATTGACTACTGTTAATCAAGGATGGTGCAAATTAAAATAAAAGTATATTTATAGAACCATAGAATCATTAAGTTTGGAAACGACCTCCAAGATCATCTGGTCCAACCGTCCCCGAAGAATACTATAGTGGATTGCATATCTAGTATGCATTTACTAAGCCTACTGATAATTCAGATTAATTTGATTTACATCAAGGGTCCTTTTGGTGTGAATTAGGTGTAAACAACAACAAAAAAAGAACTAAACTTATGATCATCAACAACACTGACATAGACTGGGCTGAGATATTCACATTTAAGTATATGAATATTATCAGAACATCAGATTTCATTTTCTAACTATCTGACTGTGTAACGACCATATGACACAGGCATAACCACATTTGCTCCCCAGCCAGTGAGCTATTTATGACTCTTAATGCATGTTAATTCAGTTGAGTGTTTTCCTTCTTTGCAGAAATGCAAAAAAGGTCTGAATTACATGCAATGCTTAGCAAATAAAGACAGCACATTAATAAAAAAATGATATTTGTTGTTACAAGTATAATTATAAACTAATCAAATTAAACTCCACACAATTTAGAAAGCTGTAGATCTACGAACAGAAATTATTGGCTACAATAACCAGAAGGCATAGGGGAAAAATAGACGTAGATACAACTTTTAAAAGAAGATTTTTAATGTAGGAATTGCAAAACCTATCCCAGATGTTTGTATAAGTATTCAAACTGAAAAACTGAAGGAACTGATAAAACTGTGGTAGCTAACAATGACAAATATTTTAGGCTCTGTTACTTAAATATTGAAGCATATGTACATATAGTCCATACAAATAGACTAGTCTAGGAAAAATAAAATACAAAACACCACCAGTGAGTGACTGCTGTGGTTGCACACTATAGACACACTTATCTTGGGCTGATAACCTTCTGGAAACCCAGTATGTCTTTTACCAGCTGAGATGATGATATGTGTCATTTACTGAATTTTACATAATAATGAAGTTTAATAATAAAACATAATAGGACATTCATAAATCTTATGTGTTCTGTTTTTGTATATTCTTCTTTCTTCTTTCTCTCTTCAGCTTCAATTGTAAAATGTAAACTGCCAGGGGAAAGTGAGCTTTTCCTAATCTGAATTGCCTAATGACTCAAAACCGGGTTAACCGAAATAAAAGCAAATCAACTATTAGAGGTTTTCAGTCACAAGATTCCCACATCACCTAGTTGTGTATGCCTAAATTGCCACTGAGTCATGCTGGTTCATAAAATGAGATGCAATGCTTTTTTTCATTTCAGCTTTGGCCATTTTTGAAGGAGAGTGGTACCCTACACCAGTGCACTTACTAGTCGAGAGAGAAAAGGATGTTACATTATTTGCATACGTGTCATGGTGTTGTGTTTACGCAGTCTTAACTGTAAGAGGAAGGCAGAATGGAATGGTTCTACTTTTCTAATTCCGTTTCACAATCTTCAGCTTGTAATTTCCAAGTCCATGCTAAGCCTAGTTTTAAATGTCAGCCGATGTCGGTTTTACATAATTTCTATCTCTTCCCATTTATAACTGCAGGTAGGCTATGAATCTAGCTGTGGAGTTTTGGTGTTGTTCCTGAATGGCACCTTGAAGAAACCTGAGTTCTGTGGCTTCCTGACTGCTATCTGTATAGTCTTGTAAAGCAAATATTTAGAAAAGAAAAGTTCATGAAGATGAATTGACCAAAAGATGAAAAATCACAAAATGTTATTTTGTCTCCAAAGGCAGAACAGGAGATCAAATACCATATCTCAGACTTAATTCAAACTATAAATGAAGAGAAGTGTGTATAAATTGCATTGCTTTTCCTAAAAGGAAATTCCTAAAAGGAATTCACTCTAAAGAAAATACAGCTGATGGTTTTACTGAACTGCCAATATCCACTGACTATCTTTACATGTGTCCAGATTCTCCTGAATCATTGAGAATACCAGTAGCTTTTGGGAGGATACCTACTATACTCATACACATGATAGGGCTGTGAAAACTTGCCCCCCTCTCTAATTCTCTAATCTCAGTCTACCTTTCTCACTGACAGTAGCATGAATTTCATTCTAGGAACTGCACTTTCTTTTTTTTTTCCTCCTTTTTTTTTTTTTCTTTTGTACTTTGGATTTATATACATGTCGGAAAACTTTTTTTTTTTTTTTTTTTCCCCTCATTTACAGCAAGTAAAAGATCTATATGGACAAGTATGCACAACTGCTTAGTACCACCACCAATACCAACACAATGAGTAGGATCTCTCTGCAAAGGAACCCTATCAGGTCCACTGCTAGCTACTCATTAGCTTAAATAGATCTGAGAGTGTGTACAGATTGTATTTCTGCCTTAGAGGTTAGAGTTCAGAGATATCAAGTCACCGAGAAGGGTAGGGGAACTAGGGAACTAGGAAAGTCTGAGCCATAAATTCACTTTTGGCATTAAAATTGTTCTACGATATTGGTATGTCTTTTGAAACCAGATTTTACCTCACCTTTCTTTGACTACAGTAGAGGAGTAGATATGAAATATTGCCCTCCCACGTCATCAGTCTTGGGTTGAATATAACATGGCTAGGCAGAACATTAGCTTCTACACTGAAGAAATCATCCCCTCCCTATATCCCTGATTTGAGCAGTGCAATACTCTTACTTCCTTGCCCGTCTCTGATTTACATCCACTGGCAGGTATGGTGATGAGTCCAGACGGTGTTAGGATATACCCTGTGGTAAGGAAAAATTAGAAATCAGTTTGCCAAAGCTAAGCAGAATTCCATCTTCCTCCTGTGAGTGGCATTTCTCTTATCTCCAGATAACTGACCTGTGCCAGACTAATATATGGCACAAATATCTCTTAGAAGTTCTCCAACTATCTTTCTAAATCTTGTCTTTCAGAAAAAGTAACTAAATGCATAAAAAGGTTATTAATAAAAACAGTAATGATGTCACAATAATCTTGGGCAGAATAAAATCTTTACAAAACATTTAGAAGGTGAAACACACTAAATAAATGATAAGTATTCTAATTCTAGGAATTTTGTGATTTTGTCTGTCTGTTTCCACCCCCCCTTCCGCCGCACCCCCCCCCCCCCCCGCCCCGTAATGCTAAAACCCATCAGTCTGGTGGATTTTATTTTACCCAGTCTTTTAAGCAGCTTTATCAGCTTTATCAGTGGTTTTTACATTATTTTTACAATCTTGATCTAGTTTTATGAGTTATGACACCTATCACTGTATCACTTTGTTTCTCTGTTAGGGTTTCTCACACACACGCCAGAAATGCTAGTGGGACCTAACAATATACTAAAGCTGTGGGCTCTGTTATACAACTGACCTCACACAAGAAAGTCTGCTTTAAAGCTGACATAATGATATGGACTGTTGTTTTGTCCTTTCTCATTACTAAAGCAATTACTCCCCAAATACATACTGATTCATTATGGTCACTCCATGGAGCTAAACACCAGCTCTGTAATGCTCAGATACAGAATCAGAGAGTGAAGTCAGGCTAATTAAATTGGCCCAGCCACTTTAGCAAGCAAACGGGGCCAAGTTAATTGGCACAGAGTGAGATAAGGAAATTCAGGCACTATTCTGTGAAATACTGTTTTAATTATATCTAAGGAAGAACATTGCCCTTAATTTCAGATTTCTTAATTAGGAACATGAATAAGCAGCAATAATAATCTTTGCAGTCTACAAACATTAAAATGTCGGATGAACTTTGTTTTCTCCAAGCCTGTTAACCATTGAGCAAATGCAACTATAATTATTATTATTTACATTTGTCTTACATGTAGACCTATAGCCCCAGATAAAAGGTTAATGTGGTGGATATGCATCAAAAGGAAGATAAATCTGACATAAACATTTTAAGAAACACTGTGTCTGGAGTATTCATTTGCATTAAGGTGTTTTAACACCAAAAGAAAAGAAAATATATACCACAACCAATGCATTTTTCAATGCAGTCCTGGTTTCAGTTGAGGCACACCTGAAGATATTTACATTTAGTTTAGGTTTGTCTTCAAACACTTCAAAATACCAGTTCAGGTTTAACTTTAAGAAAAGAACAATAGTTCAGAGCAGTTTTTAGATATTTGCCTCTGATTATTAACAAAAGCGTGGAGCAGTTGTAACTACATCAAGTCAATGGCTCTGTGACAGTTTTTGGCAGCTGAAGAGCTTATCAGTCTTTCTCCACTATTGCTTGATTTTGAAAAGTGCAGACTATAATACTGCTGCTCATGATATTCACCATACAAATGCAATCAAATAATTTACACCTCCCAGTTGGTAAAAATAGTGTTGTTAACTTTACACTCTGTGGTACACACCAAGAAATACTGAGGAGCTGTACAATTTCTAGCTATCTGTTCATGTCATACCTTGCACTAAGAGACTGATTTCTGTATTATTAGGTGTCAAGGCTTTTCCTGTTGTGTAACTTATGGTCTCTTGAGCCTTTACTGGCAAAACAATCAATTACTGGTGGTGTGGGTTGAAAACAGGTGAGTGAAACTGTCACTGAGTAGTTTAGTTGCAAGTGTAAGCAAGGTCAAAATATGTTCAGTACAATTCAGAAGCCATGTACTTTAACCTCCAATAATTATTCTCCATCACTTAAAATGAATGCTAAGAAGCTGTGCATTAAGAATATTAAGAATATGGCAATGAAAAAGACAAAAAAAAAAAGTGTTACAACTAATGTAAGTGTGAAAATTGTCCATATGTTCTCCACTTCCCAGAAGCTTTTTAAAAAAAAAGTCCACATTCTACAACAGCTCCAATTAAAGGACATCCCATTGGGAAAAAGGCTGAAGAATTATGCATATCCTAGTTTTTGAAAAAAAAACCCATATTCAGTTTGTTATGAAGTTAACTTAGTCTAGATGGATTAATGTATGGACTACAGTGACAAAATCATGATGAGAAAAGGCATCTAATCAGGCATCTCACAAGCCAGACCTGTATAACACATAAACACATGCAATAAATAATTCTATTGAAAAGCGTTGGAAAAATGTTGATTAATTAAAAAAAAAAAAAAATCACATGCAATACTGTAAACCTTAAATGAACCGCTTGCTTTGTGTCACATTAAGGTAGACAAAGGAATGAATACAGCTCTTGATTTTACATACCACATCTTCAGATAGTTGAATTCTGTCAGGCAGACCCATTTCTAAGTCTTGTTCACTGGAACAAGTACTAAACCAGAGATCACGGAATAGTGGCTCACCTAGCAAAACTAATACTAGCTGCATTCAGTATTCTGTTAAAGAGGACATCTGAAGGCAGCTGATCATAGCTTAAGCTTAAGGTCATAGCTGTGGTTTACTCATCTTCTTTCTGGTTCCCATTTGACCAAACATCACTTTTGGCCTGAGAATGCATTAGGAGTTTTAAACAGGTCTGGATGTGGCAAATGACTAACGGGAAGCAAACAGGCACTCAGAGCACTAAGATTGCTATATTGGGTGACCTGACCAGAGCTTGGTTCAAGAACCAGAAGAGTTCTACTGAGAACCTAAAATCCTTGCCTTGATCTGCTAAAGCTGCAGAACCTTTCAAGTCAGTTCTCTTCCTGTGTGGGTGCTGCCAAGCGGTGACAATGACAACAGCCAGGCCCCTCTCTCTGAATCTTTAGCACAAACATAAGGCTTTGTGGGGAATATTTTCAGGAGACAATTTCAACTAATAGAATTGTCACGCAGGGTCTCTCCTTGTCTGACTCCTCTCCCTGTCCCTTCACTAAGGCAGAGTAACCTCAGTCTCAGAGATGACCATGGATAGAGATTAGTCTGTTGCTAACAACACCACTTTGGTATTATAAGCAGTGAAAAATGAGATGAGCAGAGAGGAGATGTTGAATCAAGTATTTTGGAATTATATCAGCACGAGCAGGTCTATGCCTATACCTATGCCTATGCCTATGTCTATGGGGGCTGTGCTTACATATATATGTATATAGAGAAGGTGATTAAACATAAGTATGTATATAACTATTTATATGTGCAACTGCATATATATTACATATATACACATATATGTGTACATCTAAACACCTTTTATCTTTTTGCACAGAGAACAGAGAAAATGAATACTATAGATATATTCAGACTTCCGTGAAACTGTATAACTTTTTTTTTTTTTTTTTTTTTTTTTTTAGCAAATATGAGTTTGGAGCACAGTATAAAGTATGGCTATAAAATCCTGAGAAAGAAGAGGTTTATGATGTAAGGCTAATACAACCCTCACAATAATGTTGTGAAAGCAATGTTATAATATCAGTACTATGGCTGGTAAAAGTGGAATTATTTTTAGGTTATCTCCAAAGTCAATCTGAGAGCAATACCATGTGTATAAATGCCTGCTATAAGAAAATAAACTAGCTTTATTTTAGAGGACGAATGTTTCGGTCCTACAGTGAAGTCATGGAATCTGACAGCACTGTAACATGGACTATTGTAAAGTTATGTCTTTGGCATACTCTGAAAAGTTGTTGCTCTTTATTAGCATATTTAATAAATGTTTGTTTTAATTAATAGAATATACTGATTCAAAATGATGCTTTCAAGGTACAATGAATGACAGTTATATCTGTTGTAACAGAAGCTATTACTTTTTAAATTAATTTGCTTTTTCAAAGAAACAGAGTCTATATGAGTAACCAGAGTACTCTAATGAGTAGCCAGAGATGGTCTGGATGTGTGGCACACACATACAGCCTCTCAGAAGTGGAATGGGTAAGACTGCCATTTCAATTTGCTTCCAGCTTACTCTCCTATGTTTCTCTGAAGTGTGATCTCTACTTTACAAAGCAGTACAAAATAATGGCCAGAAATCAACATTTTTAAGCCCAATTTTGAAAATGAATACAGTATTTAAAGAAGTATTTCTGCCCTCTATTTTCATATAATGATGCCCCTTATAAATATCTCTTTTTGAAAAAGATGGACTTCTCAGGCATATAGAAAACACTCACAAATTTGAATGTAAAAGGTTTTTTCACACATAGTAACTCTGGGGAGCTTCTTAGAGAAGAGACTTTTAAAAGACCAATAGCAATGTAGCACTGCTTTACAAGTACATAAACACAATTTAACACATAGTAATCTAAACTCCAGGTGTTTTGTGGCTGCTGACAATTTTTCTGAACTCAGGAAATAACAGGCAATAAATTTGGCCACAGTGGTTAAAATGTGTACTGTTAATTGTTGATTTTGTGGGGGTTTTCTCCCGGTCTCATGCTTTTCCCCAGTAATGTGTCTAATTTCCTTGGATAATGTTCTGATGACACTAACATCCACAGTAGATTTACTTAATTTCCCTGCTTTTTGCTGAGACTTTTATGGTGTAATGAAAGCATTTGTTTCACGGTGTCCCTAGAGACCTGCTTTGAATTGACCTGTTAGCCAGAGCTTTATTATGGACAAAGGCTAAATCAGGATAATATAGAAAACTTTATTCATTACTACTGCCTTAGCTTCATGTTCAGCTGGAGAGCCACGTAATTGTCATAATTTACATATATCTGAAACAAGGCATGGAACACATTTTGAAGAATATTCTTTTTCTACTCACTTTCATCTAAGCAGCACCCTGGCTCTGGGAAGCTGTTTACTAACAACTCTCTGGGAGCATGAGTGTTTGGGGCCCTCTCACACCACACACAAGGCTTGTTCTTCTGATCAGGAGGCTTAGCAGGGTGCAGGGTCATTGGAAGAGGTGAGAAACAGAAGAACACTCAATTTCCCCCATGTCACAGTATGAAAGACAGTAGGGGTGAATTTTCTTCCTGATAAGCCACAGGAGCACATTGGTGTCCTCTGAAGGACAACATTTTTATCTTTGAGCTGGAAACCAAAACTACCCAGAACCACACAACTATTCAAAGAGCCCTGATTACTGTAATGGGGGTGCACAAACAGAATTACTTTAAAAAAAAGATTCCAGACCTCTTCTGCATGCAGACTTAGTGCAACCCTTGGTATGTCACCTGACACCGCCAGCTGAGATTGGGAATTTCTGTTTCATTGGAAATTCCTGATCTTTATCACAATTCACCCCACCTCCCCAAACTGTAAAATAATTTGTGTTTCTTTTGAAGTTTCAACATGTTATTTGATCAGAATGTTTCAACAAATGATGGGGACATTTACTAGCAAGATTCATGCTTTCATTAAAAATTTAGTCAGTGGAGGCCAATGTATAATTGACCTCAATATTCCCAGTTAGGTTTGTATCATCTCTAGTAGACCCCCTGTGACATCTTCCATCTAACCCTCTCCTGTTGGTTGTGTTTCTCCAGTTGTTTTATACTTTGTCTATCTCTGTCTTTCCCCTGCTGTGACTGAACAAAATGTTTCTAATCAGAGGGAGAGAGGGAGCCTTTACCACCTGCTCTGCCCTGCCCTGCTCAGGGAATCCTCTGTAGGAGGATGGGAGGGACTTGGGGAAAAAGCCTCTCTCACCATTTATGTAGATGTGACATTTTATCTGGCAGAAGCACAGACAGCAGGGGCCGATGCCTGACTGTCACTCCAGATGAACACTTGGTTGGCGTGTGAGTGAGAAAGCGCCTCTCAAGCCTCAGTTATTACAACACACACACACACAGTCCAACTGTGCTGGTGGCTCTGAAACTCTCCAGGCTAACCCTCTGGTGACCAAACACAGACAGAAGGACTTCAGTATGATGAAGATCTGCTTCTCAAACACAGAGTCATTAGTCCTTTCCAGTTCAGCTGGTTTTACGTAATGTATCCCGGAACTAGTATCATTTGAGAAACTAGTATAATTGGGATCCCAAGGCTTGGGATCCACTTCCCGAAAGAAACACATGGGTATGGACTGTAAGCAGTACTCCAGGTATGACCACTGCTTAAATGAGTGTCCAGAACTGGCCTGTGCTGTTCCTGGTAAGATCACTAGCACCATGACCTTAGGAAAGAGAGCAAGAATGCTAGAATGGACTTCTCTTCATATTCTTGAGCATATGCAGAGCCTTTATTGATATCTGCATGGAACCAAAGCCCTCCTCCACCCCCAGTAATGCCTGCAGAAGAAAGCCTTACAAGTTTTGAAGGGTTAAATCCTAGCTTAGGAAAACATCACCACCTGGCAAATGTTTGAGGAAATGAAGCCAATTTAAACCAAATGACATGGAAAGATTGTTTGAAAATAAGATATCTTAACATGAGAATGCAATGAATACAACTTTGGCAGTTTCTGGGAAAACACAGTTAGACATTACTTTGACTTGCTATTTCTAAAATATATATAGATTTTAATTTAGTATCATGCTTGTAAAGCAGATCACAGATACAAACTTCTGCTTTAACTAGAATAAGCTTAGATCAAAACACTTGGGAAAAAGGTAGGAAAGGATAATGTGTGCCATTGTCCATTTTACTCTCTGTTAGTGTCTTCCCATAGCATCTATTATCTGCCTTTACCTGTTTGTAAAATGCATTTGTTTAAACATTCAAATAATATTGTAGATTTTTCCACTAATTTGTAACAAATATAACACATGGTTTTATATTTTATTGACGTACCATATTATTTGCACCAGTTTTAATTTCTGGTTAATCCTAAAATTCTTAAAAATAGAAAGAATTTAGTAATAGCCACATTCCTCAGATACATTCATTAATAAGACTTTTTTTTTTTTTTTCTGTTGTCTTTAAACTACCAAAAAGAAATCAAGCAAAGGATTTCTGTGGTGGTGGTGTTCTTATGATTTATTTTTTCTTCTTAGCTTATGGAATGAAATTTGAATTACCTTTCTCTTCAAATGGGTTTATAACAGAACCTGCAAGAGTACCATAATTCTACGGCATTACATTCATGGAAAAAAATGAAGTTGTGTTGTTTTTTTCCAAATGGTATTTTGTCATAATGAGACCTCCAGCAAGGTATTATATGTTGGCTTGTTCCAAGATCCACCTTTGCTTTTTTTTTTTTTTTTTTTTGAGCAATGGTATATTTTGCTATTTTTTCATATATTTTTTTTTTGAAGAAAAAGGAAGACAAGATAAAATCTAGAACTTGAACATTGCTCAACTGATGGAAAATGACAAAAGGCTGATGAATATAGGAGCTGATTTAGAGTTCAAAAGTATTTGGAAGAGGTATGAATACAGATTACTATAGGGAAAAGGGAAAAAGAGTGGTGTTTCTGTGCCAGAACTGAATGAGTGACTATCTGCTTTTTGGGCATGCTTGAACAGTATGGTGTGACAGAACACCATACTGCTAAGAACAGGAATCATTGATTCTGAAAGAATCACAGACCTTGTTAAAGTGAATAGGTGTGCCACTCACTTTCTCTTTTGCAGACCACAGGCAGAACTGATTAAGTACCTTTATCTAATGAAATATCTGTAGATGGTAAAAGATTGCTATTGGAGGCATTAAAACAAATGGCTGGGACTGTGCAGGCTTAATACAGATAAAATCAAATCATTAAAAGCATGTTTTATTGAAATACGTGAATTAGAGTGGGGAAGGCAGAAAATGGAATTCTGAGAAGTGTTTCTGAAGATAGACAGTTCCTCAAGTACTGAATTTATTGTAGATGCATACAGGAGACTTGTGATTAAGAAAATGACCATTTTGCTTGCTTTCTACTATATTCAAGAAAACCAGACTTTGCATACAGATCTAATAAGTGAGTGATATTAGACCAAGAGCATTTTAGTCTTTTATGTAAAGGAAACTGAGTCCAGCATAATCACTGATTCAGCACTCAAGTGAAAAGAAAAACTATACAGCAGCATTTTTCTTAGAAAACATATAGTTAGCCCAGAAACATACAGATTAGATCCAAAAGATAAGTTTAAATAATTCTTAGATCCAATTATGTTTGAATAATTTCCTCCTGTTGACTTTACATAAATATGAAGGAATAAATAGGTATCTGCTCATTTCAGACTCTTCCCTTCATCATGGTACTTATCTGTATCTGCTTTAGAAACAGTGGGAGTAAGAAAACAAAACCAAAAATAGATCGGCATTATTTATCATTGCAGTGGTGAATTGGAGAATAATTTTCCCCACAATAACTGTTCTTAAAATAAAAGTTGATGCACTGGCATTTTAATTAATCACTTCCAATTAAATCCCTGTTGTTTTTGTTTGTTTGTTTGTTTGTTTGTTTGTTTTTCTTTAGGTGGGAAATTGTATCAGTCATCCCAGAAAGGATACATTCTCAAATGATGTTTGACTTTGTAAACTGAAGTTATGAGGAAAAAGAAGGAGCCAGTCCTAGATGTAAACTGGACATTTTATATCCTGCCCAAGATCCAAAATGTGAAAATGTCAAACACCCCTAATTACAGAACTGCCCAAGAGCCAGCTATCTTCTAAACATATTTTTATTCATTTCTTTTTCCTTTCCTTAGTCTTGCAACTGTGTGGTACAGAAGAGAAAAAACAGTCAAGCAGATGAACTGGAAATATAAGAATTAGGAACAGCTAACATATTTCTGCAGTTCTTTTGCTGTATGTGCTCTGTCCTGTGCTGGTTAGTGGCTCCCTTTGAACATCACCCAAATTCTGTCCCTTGTTTCATCTAACTGACTTCTTCTTCCTTGGTGTCTTGTAATCTACAACTAACTTCCTCCTACTTTTCTCCTCCTCCCTTGGTTAGTTCATTAAACAACATCCACCATAATTATGGTACTGACACTGCTTGACAACTCTCTCTGTTCTTTCAGCATGCGTGAGCAAGTGTTTTTCAATAGTCCTCTTTCTGGGGCAGGGACGGTCTAACTTTTCCATATTTTGAAGTACTTAACAGATGGCTCCATTCTCAGTTTTTTTTTTTTAATCCCTAAAACACTTATCTAAGAACTTATTATGTTCTTCTCTATGTTCAAAGCTGAACTGAAAGTATCTTTTTACTATATCTGGAGCTTAAATTCAGCAAAGCAGTGAAACACTGACTTTAAACATCACTAATGGCCCTGAATACCATAGCAGTACTTGTATGAGTAAAATTACAGTTATGATGTATGCTCTTGAAATGCCTACTCTTTCCAGGGAAGGTGTCCTAGTAATTTTGCAGCATGATATGAAACCCACAAATTCATTTCTTAAAAAAAAAACATATTGAAACAGAAAGATAATGACATTCTTTGATCCATTAATAATGTTTGTATTTTGTGGTCTTTGACACCCATGATTTTTTTTTTCTCATTTGCTATTATATCAAAACACTATATTTTTCCAAAGAGGTGAAAATCTGCACAATATTTTTCTAAAATATATTATTTTTAAGGAACTTATCCTGTATTATTTGCTGGAAAGTCTGCTGTAAACAATTATCTTCTCTGAGGTGAGTTACTAATTTGTTCATTTTTTAAAAGAATACTTTTAAAATTATTTCAAATCTTTATAAAGGTTATTCAAAGTTACTCAGATTTTTATAAAAACAAATAACACGGAATTACGGAATAAAATAACCATTAAATTGAGGATACTTTTACTTTCAATGGAAGCTATTAGACTGATGGGAACAATTAGTATATCCAACTGAATGACTATGCATAAAGTAGGAAAAATTGCATAGGTAAAATAAGAGAATTAACATTATTTAATATGCAACTATTAATCAGTTATTAGTTTGCATCAAATGGTTTTTGAATGTTTGAACATCTGTAAAAATGATTCAAGACAAGGTAGTCACCAGCAATGGCTGCTAGTGGTGCTATGGTGCTGTGGTGTTCTACATGAGAACAGGATCATTCATTCCTTAAGCACATGTCTGTTATGTTTATATTACATATTATCATAAAGTAGTGTAGCCTAAGTGGTAGATGGTTGCATTCTTATGCTGCAGAGCTTCCTGAACATTTTAAGCATTACTAAAGAAGCTATTCAATAAATTGAAAAATTTTGCTTATAATCATAAACCTCATATGAACAGAAAAATTACTGATAAGTAAGCTAAAAAATAAACAGTAGTGTGAGTGAAAGCAACCATGGTTTTTCATGCTTTATTATGCATGAACTGTGAAGTCCTTTATACAAATCCATATTTAAGATGAAAACTTTAGCAGGTACAATGTCACAAAGCCATGAAGAATTCTTATCCAAGTTAATCATTATTAGAAATGTGAATGATAAATACGAATTGTTTAAATATATTTAACTCGACCCACCCAAACTTGTATTGAGGAAGAAGTCACACAAAAAAGGAAGTCATTCTCAGGGTTCATTCACAGACCCATCTTTTTGTGGTATAAAGACAGCAGCAGAACCCTAAAATGTCTCAGTCGTAGTCACAATTTAACTCATGATGTGTGAAAGCTAAGGTGAAAAACAATGAAAATTTAATCAAGAAGGGAGGGCTGTATTTCTGGGATTGAGCCCCTGATCAGACATAGGAGGGGAGCAAAACTCTGCCAAACGTGTGGGGATTAAAAATGCTGACAGAATAAACTGAGAAACAACAGCTAGCTTATATATATATATTAAAAAAAAAAAAAAAGTTAAATTGCTGAAGCCTTTTGTCTTGCAGTTGAGACCTTTCTCATATGGGGCTAAGGCCCTTGTCTCTTAGACAATACATGCAGAGCACTATTGTATACCATCAGGAAAAAGGCTGGAGAGTATGAATGGGGGGGGACCTTCACTGCAAATGTGAGGACATATCACATGTGTTGAAACATGGGAAATCAAACAGAACTATGGGTAATTTTATATCCAGGATGCAAATATTATTCACCTAAAATCTATTGTAAATCTGTTTTGCTGTTATATCAGAATCACTTTATATTCAGATAAATATGGTATATAACAAAAGGCAAAACGGGGTCACTGTTAGTAGTGAATATAAATTAGAAATTAAGAATGGTAGAAAGCTGATGAAGAACAAAGAAAAAATAAGGAAATGCTTACAACCTACAATATGAGATTTTAACTACATCAAGAACAAAAGGAATCCTAACAATATTACTTTTCCCTTACTAGACTGAAATATTGCAAATAATATATCTTTCCACTTCATATTGAAAAAATATATCTTCTGTTTATTTGAAAAAATGAAATAAATCCAGTCATTTCATATGCTGCTGATGAAATACTTTTCACACTAATAGTAAATCAAAAGCTGCAGCTCCTATAACTAGCTATTTTTAAAATAACAGATCTGGCCAACCTCCTGTCCCAAGGAGTAAAAAACAAAAAGGATGAAAATCTTCCTTGATTCTCTGTATTGATTTCTAATACAAATTAAAACTGTTAGGAAATTCCACATATTTGAAAAGCAGTTAAAACCAAACCAAACCAAAAGAACAACAGCAACAAAAAACCAACCAACCACCATCACAACAAGAGATAATGCAGTGTTTTATTAAATAAATAAATAAATTCAAATGTGATGATTCCATTAACTATATAATTCTCACATTGATTCTGAGCAAACTAATCAACTGAGCAAACTTGTCTAGGTGAAACTTGATTTATAAAACATGCTAAAGAGAAAACAGTTAGCTCAGATTAACATTAATTTAAGGAAACCAGATATTGCCCAAAATAAAATAATATCTATTTCTGTTGAGTTTACAAGTTAGACTGATGGAGGGATAAATATATATTTTTTATTTATGATTTATTTTTATTTATTTTATTTATGATGATTGAAAAAGTCACTGGCTTTTATTTCTGTTGCGAGTTAAACCATGTAGTGGCTAAGCACCAACTCAGCTGCTCATTCACTCCCCCCACAGCCCCAGTGAGAAGACTGTGCAGAGCAGAGTCCTCTGAAACAGCTCTTTCACATGCAATCATCCATCCACACAGTCGGACTGCTGGAGAAAAGTTTAAATTTGGCATTCTGGTAATCAAATATTTCCAAGAAGTCTTGGGAGTGGCTTTGCACAGCTAGAAGAGCCTGCTTGAACAATATAGATCCCATTATGGGACATTAACAACCATCTTGATATATCTTAGTGTGTCTAGCAGTTGCTGCTGCTGGCCATGGTAGCTTTTCTTTCTATTAGCACATGTCAAGTTCCTAATTTATTGTAAAAATTGTCACCATGGTGCTGCTTTCCAGTTTACAAGATGTACATGAATTTACTGTGGGCTGGAAGGACATCAGCTGACTTTTGTACACTGACTTGTAAGCTTTAGAACTGATGAAAGATTAGCTGATCTCTGCTATTTCTTGTAATTTAAAATGAAGCCTTTCTGAAATTCGCTTTAAACTTGACATGAAATATATATCTGAGGAAAATGGTCGCCTAATATTCAGAATGTTGTGCAGTTTAAAGGTGCAGTAAATCTACACTGAATGTGTGCTTTTTTTTGTGTGTGTAATGAAAAGCCAGATTTGAATTTAATTGCATGTTTTTACCAAAACATCACTTTATCATATTACTGAAGGTTATAAGTTAACCTTTTGTTGTTTACTGCTTTGTCTTCTAAACAAGCAGGCTTGATTGCAGGCTGCTTTGTGTTGTCACTCTGAGACAAACACTTTGAGCTTGTTTATTCCTATTGACAACAGGTTTAAACAGGTTGGCATAGCTATACTGTGATCAAAGAAGTAATCACTCATGGAATGACAATGCACAGAACATTCACATTATGCACTGTGCTTTTATGGGTGCTGCACATTAAACTGAATATCATACTTGTAGGAGATCATTCAGAATCAGAAATGAAGAACCATAATGTAATTTGCACTGTCTGACTGGCTATCAGGAAATTATATGAATGATAGTGAAAGTTGGCACTATAACACTATATAAACCTCAATCATGACATCAGTTAAGCATGACTTTCTGATTGTGTACTGAAAACGTAGGAACGGTGAACCTCCTGAAGCAGAAACACTAGAAAAAAGAGCACTTTATAAATCAGAGATCATTTAAGAGCATGTAGGTCTAATTGTTTATATCCAGCTATTGCTGGTGTGCTTTTTATAATTAAATGCCTACATTAGGATAGAAGAATTCTTAACAGGAATAAAATGATATTTTATTTGGTATGTACACAAAATAGTATGAATTACATTGAAGTCTAAAAGGGACTAGGAAGAAGCATTTATAACTCATCAAGGGAAAACCAAACACATGTAGTTAAAAAAAAGCACTCCCTGAAGCTGGTGGTTCAAAAGTTACATGTGGCTTTACTTTGTTCAGGGGTCAACCATTCTTACGTTTCAGTTTGCTTCCCTTTTCTAATCTAAAGTTAGCATTTTAACGGTCAGGAAGTTGGTCAAACAGAATGATCTTAGAGCAACTTGGTAGCCACTTAGCTGAGAATAAACTTAGCCCCTTCCCCATCTGTGTGATTTGAAAGAAGGGGCTCCCCCAGGGGGATCAGATCTAATCTTTACTGCTGAAGGTAGCTGGTTATGCTGTAAGTCTAGGAAGTCATGTTAGTTGCTTACGGTTGGGTATACTTTCCTCATGGTGCCCAGACTAACGTGCTGTAATTTGAAAGAACTTGCAACCTTCCCTTCATTTGTGCCTCAGTGCATCCACTTTCCAAGACAATAAGTCTGGATGTGACCTTCTTTCTGACTGATGCCCCTGAAGCGTCTGAGAGCTGGACTGATACTAAGGCCAGCTTTCTGAAAATGGAGAGGATGGAAGTGTGAAAGACAATCATTTTGTGAAGCACTGAAGTAAAAAGGACTAGTCAGCATGAAAAGACTTCTGGATGACAAGGGTTTCAGCAATTCCTGACTTTTCCAGAGAAATGACCTAAAGAAAGAGCTAAGTCTTTTGGACTGAAATATTCTCTTTTAATCCAGTGCCTCAAAGTGCATCAAACATGTTCACCTTGGGGTTCCACAGCCAATATGCTCTAAATTTCCTCTCATGGTAAAAAGTTGAATTTGAGCAAACCCATCAGTATAATTCAAATAGAGAAAGTGTCACATGGGATTAGACCAATAATCAATCTAGACTGGTATCCTATAGTGGCCAACAACAGATGTTTCAGAGGAAAACCTCTGAAACCTCTGTAGTGGAAATTTTATAATGCAGTGCAAGGGTTTCTTTCCATCCTAGGCAGGAAATCTTGAAATAAACTGCTCATTTCTTATAAAACACAAAATGAGATTGACATTTCACCTACTCTGAGGTAGGAGAGACATACATTGTGAAAAGTATTGCATCTTCATTCCCTTTGGTCATTCAGAAGGTGATTTTATAAACATTTGAATATTTGAATGCTACTGAAAAAAAAGGAAAAAAAAAAAAAAAGGCAAAAAGGCTTTGTATTCTTACCAGCCTGGGACTTCTTATGCTGAGTTGCTGAGTTAGATCAGACTTGTGGGCAGCTTGAAGCAAGCATGAAGCATGCTCAACTCACAGGAAAGGACGCTCCTCCAAATTTGTGGGAAGATGAAATAATATGGTCTTTCTTGGGGTACTGCTAAGTCTGGTGATTCATTTCCTCAAACTATTGCAAACTGTGAATCATAACCAGTATTCTATCAGTCCTTTTGGATGCCATGGAAGTACTGTGCACTAGGTCTCTCACCTTGCTGTCTCACAACAATCTACAGATGTATAAGATATATGCTTTGATGAAGTTATTACCTCTTTATAATAAAAATCTCATCTGTAATTATGAGAAGCAAGTAAGCAATATTTTGATGTAGTGAAGCTTAACTCTTTAGTTTAATGGGAAATATAGAATATTTTGACCATTATTTTACACTCTTTAAATTGCTGCTACTTAGTGTAATGTACATTACCTTGCTGCAGTAACTAGAGATTAACCAAACCTATGAGTTCAGCAAATCTGGGATGTATCCAAATCTGTAGATAGCTGAAGGGCATTTTGCCTATTTCATGTTGGAAAAGAGGCAAAGGCTTTAAAAAGAGTCCCCATTTTCTTAAAATGCATCTCTTCTTGAAATATTTGATTTAAATATGTATAAGAACTAGATTTCTTTATAGTCCTTATTAACCTTCAATTTAAATGAATAAGCAAGCTAATATGCCACCAATTTACTGCATATCTAAGTTCACTAGTACAAAATATATAAAATCTTAAATATTAAAGAAATCTGAACTCACTCCAAAAGTATCAGGAATTGGTGCTACTGCTACCAATAACTAACTAACTAAATAAATAAAAAATTAAGTGAGACATAAGGAAAAAATGTTGTGTTCTTGCTTTTCTGGTTACACAGAGAAAGGCTTCACAAACAGCATATCAGGAAGAAATAGAAGGCCCATTCCTGTAGAGGCATTAGGGGAATTGGAAGGTCAGATTGCCAGTGCATATCCTATGACACTCTTCCTTGCACTGGATTTTGTTTTCTTGATCAGCGCCATTTTCATATGGCACTAAGGGGAACTCAGAGACAGAAGGAAATGCATTTTACTATAGCTTAACTGCAAGACTTTGCTATTCTATATTTTAAGGTCACACGTGAATTAGCAGTATTGCTTGCTATATCTTGCTCTCTGGAACCATGAGATGCTTCTTGAGAGATTTTACATCAAAAGTGTTGAAAAGGAGAGGCCCATGGTGATCTGTAATTATTCTCAATTTTATGTACCCCTTTGACACCACTGTCTGTTATTAATAAAAGATAGAAATTTCAGAAGATGCTAGGATGTGCACAGTCTGTAAATGGAGGTACTTGAACATTGATTCACATTGATTAAACATTGATCAAACATTGATTCAAATGTTTGCAAATCCATTGGTCTTCATACTTGTACAAATACCCTTCTGATTTTCATCTTAAGGTGAAGTATGTATTAAACACAGGTTTCTAAATGCACTTTCTGGATTGCATTTGTTATGCTTCATCAAATAAGTGCAGATTAAGCTGCTCTGATTTTCTTCTATTCTGTCTCAATTACCCTGCTGACTTGTACATTTCCTAATTGTTAGTGGTAGATGTTACGATGTTGTTATGCAGATGCTTTATGTTGTGGCATAAAAGGTATAAAGAAGAAAAAAAAAAATAAAGTCCTGCATATAAACAATAAGAAAGGGGAAAGTTTATCTGAGGAGTTCCTGTAACATTTTGAATACACCTTACACATTTCTATTTTAGCAAAACCGAGGAGTCCAGTCAGCTGTTAACCAAAATAGTTAATATTTTGTACCATAGAGACCTCAGCTAGTTTAATGGCAGCCTTCTGATACATTTGGAAATGGATGAATACTGCCAAGCTCTGACAAGACACCCACTGTGTGTTAGGAGGTCTTCTGTAAAGGATGAAATACTATCTCTGAACAAAGATAAGTCACAAATTAGTTCATATGCATGCATTAAAGTGATAAAAGTTAATTTAAAATATATATAAGAAGAAGTGGGCCAATTTGTGTGATAAAATCAATGATATCTAGTAATGATTTTTCTTACAATTCATCTATAAACCTGTTTATTTTAAAGCATAATTTCAGTGTTTTCTGTATGTACTGAATGTTTTGTTCCATGGAGTAGATTTTGATATCTGAGAGGATGGTCAAATTAAAAAATTAATTCACCTGATTTTCTTAGAAAGTGAGGAAACGTGAGTGAAGAAACTGACAACCATAACATTTATATGGATATATTTTTATGTGTCTGAACACACATGTAGCACATACACAATCCCTAAACATGTTTTATAAAGATTCTCTGGTAAAACCTCTGATTTGCACTGTCCCCTAAGAGTCCAATAAAGCTGCAGCAGAGAGTATGTCACTTTTAATTATAAGGGAAATTGAAGACTGTCAAAGAGCACAAACAGAATATTATAGTATTAAATGGGTTTAAAGCTTCCAGATATGAAACAAGGACAAGAGGTTGCATTCAGTACTTAATATATAGTAAGCCGAATTCCTTTGCTTCACTGGACAAAATGTGCCTCAGGAAGTTACAAAAGATGTTTGATGTCATGTCTATGCATGTACATGTGGGTATACACATACATATACATAAACATATATGTACCAAATCCTCTTATCTTCTTCATGTCATTTTATGATATTCTCTTTGTTTTCATCCCTCTAGTCAGGAACATAACCTTTAATTTTGCTGGAATCCATATTCTGGTCTTTCTGAAGACTGCCTTGAGTCTAGTGTGGGCATGGGTGAAACAGACAGAAAAAGTGCTTTCATGCTTTGGAAATTACAGTATCAGCTTGCAACTGTTTATTGTCCTTCACTGGAGCTGATACAGCTCTAAGTCTCTTCAGGAGCTGAGATATATTTCCTGTCATGCTGCAAAGGTCAGAGTGAGGGCAGACAACACCATTTTTTGGTTTCTGAGGAAAAATCTTTATGAGTGGAGGTAGAGAAGAGCCTGACTGGTAAAAGATGGGAATGGGCAGAGTTCACATCAGATGTTTCCCCCTCCCCCCCCCCCCCCCCAGCTCTCTCTTTTTTCTAGACCATTAGAGACAATTTCAAGGGCAGAGGATTTGCACCCCAGCCTGATCTGAGGAACTGAAGAAAACCTCTGGTGCCTCCCAGCAATTTAGCAGCAAGTGCCAAACACCGATGAGAGACCACTCCTCTTTCCAGGTTTAGTGGAAAATATCTACCCTCACAACTGACTTTGGTGGTATGCATATTCCTTTCTCCATGCATATTCCTTTCTCCATGCAGGACAGGATATTGATACCTGGGGGAGGCAGGGTGCTCTCTCACCCATGCCAGCTTGGTGAGAAGAAAGAACTGAGGTTACCTGAGTTACTTGGCCATTTTTTTTGCACTCCCCAACAAAGGATACATCCGTTCTAATTTTCCTGAACATTCAGTTTGTGCTTGTTTCCCCAACTATCAATCTAAGCAAAATTACAGAGAGCTTTTAAGAACAGTGTAGTTAATGTAAAACAAAACCAAAAAAAAAAAGGCAGAGAAAAAAAAAATACAGCTTATTCTATTTTTCCAATTCGCCAGGCTGGAAGAAAATAGTACAGGCAAATATTTTTTCCTGCAATTAACAGTGGTAGCTGCACCCTCATATGTAAGAGGTAATTTTTTTCTGCTTTCATATTTGCAAGTCCTCTTGCAATTCATATTTCATTGGTCTCATTTTATATACACAAGTAAACATACAATCTGGAAGGATTACAGAAACTGTTGGATAAAAATCTATAGGCATAAAAGAATTTGAAATCCCAGTCTAGTAAAGAGGAGATATCTTGTAAAACAGCAAGTATTTTAAATTACTAAATCCTTTACTGGTAAGGAGTTTGCCTTGCCTCTAAAAGTATTCAACATCAAATTTTTGTGGGGATTATTTCTTTTGTTCTCACACTGATTTCTGTAATTAAGTTACTGTTGTTTTTGTTTGTTTGTTTTATTTTTGTTTTTTGTTTGTTCGTTTGACTATTACTCAGGAAGCTCTACTGAATTTTGTATTATGTATTAACTTCAAGCAAATCACGATAGATTTTGATAGGCCTAACATATTCTTACTGATCATCTAAACAACGGATAATTTTATGAAAAATATTTTAATTAAAATGACAGTGTTACAGAATGTAGCCTTCACAGTTAAGTAATCTTACTCTAATGGCCTTTTGTTTCTGAGGGAAAAACTCTTTTTGTTTGTTTTTTTAGGCTACTACATTGCGTGGAGCCCATCAAAAATGGATAGCTCCCCAAATCTAAGGGAGATCTTCACCAGACAGTGACAGTTCCTCTAAGGGTGGCCAACTGGCTATTCCTCCTCCTTCAGGACCATTAGGCCAGCGAGGATAGAGGAAGACCCCTCAGCACTTTGAACATACTGAGACTCAACAAAGGATTCTACTATAGAGAGTGCCATACTGGTGAACAGTATACTCCGATGGAGTAGCTCTAGTTCTGTCACAGTCTTGCAAAACATCTTGATCAAAAAGTCTGTCTGATTGCATGGTCATGGCTGGACGGACATGCCAGAAGTGTTTAGGCTAGCCATCTGTTTCTAATTCAAGACTTGTGGTCCAAATCTTTGTAGGAGGTATCTTCCCAGAGATGTGGGTATTAAATGAAAGCAATTGAACTTTCTGTACTAAACTGTGTTTGCACAAAATACAGGAGATGGTACTGGTGGCTCTACAGAAAACAAAATTAACAGATTAATAGTTTTTTTTTTTTTAATGTTGTTTGTTTGTTTGTTTTAAACAGAAAAAAAGGGGCCCTTGCATTAGGGGCATAAGGTCTCATAGAATGTTTTTTTGTTTTTTTTTTTTTTCTCACTTCACTTCATAAAATGCCTATTAGGAAAAGACCAATGATTTTGTGTTCTATTTCTTATGCTCAGTAAAGGTAAAATGAATTTCTGATAGTTCAGTTGCAGTTTTCATGGCTACTGTAATATCTATTTCTCATCCAAACAGCTGATATACTCAACAGCATAGAGCTGACTTTTTCCCTAAGCGCTTAGGCCTGAGTATTCAGACATGACAGATCTTTGCAGTGTTTAGTCCCCTTAATAACCATGATTCAATTTTCAGAAGTGCTTAACATTCACAACTCATGTTGACTCTGAGGGGACTAGCAAAAACTCCATCACCCTAAAAGGTGTTCTGTATTTAATCAAAGATACAAATATGCTGCATGTCTGCCCAGTTGATCCAATTTGTGTTTATATACATATACATGCACATATATATATGCTTACATATATAAAACACAAACAAACAAAAAAACACATTTACAAATTTATACTCAAAGTAGTTTGAAAACACAAAGAATATGAAATCATGAAAGAAATCAGATCTGGCTTCTGTATCTTTCATTTTCCCCTGTGAAAATATAAGCGATATTTGGTCAGACAATCCATCTGTTGTGATTGATTTCCTTATGTGACGATACTGGCTGGTATCACCACATTTGGCATGCTTGAAACTGGGGAGCTGAGTCCCCAATGTGTAATCATTTTTCAGTAATCTGCTGTGGTGCATGGATTACTGAAGTCTGTCTAAGGAATGCTAGAAGGTTTGGGCACACAAAACCTAACCATTTGTTATAGGAACTCCTTACTGTAGTTCTGACTTTTGATTATGTTGCATACGCCTTAAATTAGAAAAATCTCAGTTATGCCCTGAGTTGAGTAGCCTTAGGATCAGGGAAGTGATCTGTCAGTTTTGAACAGTTTTCTGTTCAACCTTTTTCTGTTTTGTCAGTTTTCTGACAGTTTTCTCTTGTGCCCTAGCCTTTGCCTGATATCCCCTATCCTCCAAGATTTCTTTCTTCCTTTGTAATATACCCACAAAATATTGGGTAAGAATCTTTTGCTGTAAGAATTTGCAAAGTAGACATTCAGATATGTGGATACATCCAAATAACAGATCCCTATACATAATCTTTAAAAATTGTAAGCCTGTAGTAAGAGTATGCTAATTGAAATATGGAGGCCGTAAACACCTACTGAGAACACTTAATTTTTTAAAACATTATCATGTAAGCAATGTGTCCCTAGTAATTCTAGATAATATGTTTCTGATTACCAGTTTGCTTCTGAGCTCCACAATATGAGAATAAATGTAAATATACGCCTTTATCTATTCTTATAGTCATATGTCATACTATCCAATTGGGCAATAAAACAGCAGGACTAGGCTGCTGTTAAATAATACAAAATGTGATGCATGGATATGGAGGTAAATGTGTGCTTATATGTTATTTCCATCCAGTATTGTTCTGCTTTGCATTTCTTAGGTAAAAGGAAAAAAAAATAATGAATAGAGTAAGCATGTCCACAGTTGGCATAAGTCAGCATTCTCTGTGACATTTAAACTTTATGAACCATTGCTCTGTGTCTTCCAGAATTAACTTAAATGTTTGCCAGATTAGTGGTTTTAATTTAGACATTGTGGCTGATGTTGATAAATCAGGCAAAATGTGACAAAATCAGAGCTGTAATAGAGAGTTTGTCAATTTTGTATTATATATACTTAGGTACACATATCACATACACACACATAAGCGCACACACTT
Source organism: Anser anser (assembly GCF_964211835.1). NCBI lineage: Eukaryota > Metazoa > Chordata > Aves > Anseriformes > Anatidae > Anser > Anser anser. The sequence continues at coordinate 56,884,734 of NC_139721.1, forward strand.
ATGAAAACCTAGAGATAGCAGGGGGCCAATATTCCTACATTTTGGTATAATAGGATCTACTAATATACTTAAAAAAATATACTAGTCTAAAATAAATGAGAACTTTTCATTAACATCTGAATATAATATCTGAACTAGAAAGCTTAATATCTGTCAGGAGTATAAAGATGTCACAAACATACACCCACATATTCGTCTCTCCATTATCATGCAGGAGACTTGTCTCAGTTTGACTGGAATTTGGTGGCTTTCATAAATACATACAACAGCTAAGTAATAAATACGGTATCTGCTGCTTTGTTCTAATCAAACATGCTTTATCAACCATGCTCTTATGTGAAGAATCCAACCTTTATATGACTATCCCTATAGAAACAATATGTGTATGAAGTACGTTAGCTGCAAATTAAGGCCACCTAAAGTTCCTTTCTAATTTTCTCAGCAACTCCTGAAATCATGTACAAGGATGTTGAAAGGGATCTTTTGTCTAAATTTTTCACAGTAAGGGCTTATAAGCAAATATCAAAAAGGTATTTTAACTAGGATATTGTCATACTAATAGTTTTAAACAACACATCTACAGGAAAAAGTGACATTACTTAGACCACTTTACACAACAAAAGATAAAGAGGGGAACAACCTGATTTTCCTATTTCTTGCATGAAAGCAACTCCTATTCTCTAACTGTCACTGATTATTTTTACATGGTTGTAAAGGAAAGGACATGATAGGTGTTAATATTCTGTCCTTCATCCTTCTGATCACCTCTGAAATTTCCAAAAGAGGCTTAGCAATGTATCAAAACTATTCTATTCTATTCAAATCAATGTGATAATAACACAATCCTTTGTATGCTCCTGTTTAGTAGTGATTCAGCTGTGTAGTTGCGTGACAAAATCTCAGTTATGATAGCTCGGTTTGCATTCACAAAACAAAGCATAGGGAATACAAAGCAAAACATAGGGAACAACAAAGCTTATGGAACAACAAGAAGTTATAAAGTTCTCTGTGAGAAAGTGCAGGTTTTTTTAATTAATTAATTAATTTAGATTTAGAATATGCAGAATTGCTTTTCATAAAGGTAAGATAATAATGATTACAAATATAAATCCAGAACTATAATCTATCTTGCAGTTGTGTCTACAAAAGTATTAGGCAGGTATGCAATAATCATTCTGATTCTCCATTTATTGTAAGTACATATAAGAACAACTCACAAATTCTGACAACCCTTCATGTAATGTCTTTCATTTTGGCTTGATGATGATGACGATGACGATGATGATGATGCATGTGAGGGGGGGAACATTATTTGTAAATATATGAAAAAGCTTTCCAAATAAATTCTTTATAAAGATGAATTAATTAAAATCACTACTTTGCAGACCAAAAGACATCTGGAAAGACTGTTAATTCTCACTTAAATAACATACATTACTACATTGCATCTTTCCAACATGGAATAAACTGGAGAGGCTTGAAAACTGTATTGGATCCAGACAAAAAGGAAACTGGTGTAGGAGTGCATATATATATATATATATATATTTATATGTGTATATGTCTGCCTAAAAATAAACATTGAAAGGCTAGTATTTGGAAGGAGTGTGCCTCAATGTGGTACTCAACAACCCCCCAGATAATGTCTTATTCCACTCACAAGTACCCCCTGCCAGCTTCTCCTGTATGCCAACTCTGGTTTTCCTGGTACCTCATGATGAACCAGGGCAGCTCACCACACTGGCAGAAAACTATTCACGTTTTATATTTCCCCCCAGCTTGTTCAGGGGGCTCTGTCGGCTCACAGATGGGTTAGCTGGCAGAAAGGAAGAAGTCAGACCACACTACACAATGGGATGAAGGAACCTCACCATCATGTTGGACAACATCCTGCTGACAATAGGGTAGCCTCTACTATTTCCACATAGCTCCAGATCCTTTATCAAAGTGCTCAAAAGTCTTCTTTCAGTCAAGATATTGCAATTCTGTCAGCAAGGTCCTGTACAGTGAGTAAAAACTTTGTCGTTGACTTCAGTTAAGATGGGCTCCCAGAACTACTAGTGTGTTTAAATTTAAGTATGTATCTGAGCTTGTTTTGGGTGAAGGCTTAAGTTGATGCCCTGTGTTGGATCAGAGTTGAAGTGCCTTAGCATCTTGCAGAATCTAGGACTTGGAAACAATGGTGGTCTATCTCTTCTATATTGAAGGGCTGACATTTGGACTCTCAAAAGGCATGGTACTACTGTAGGTATGTGAAGGGCATGACTTGAAAATGAGATAAATGCAAGTAGTTGGTCATCAGGGATCACCTCAGACTAATTTGAGTTCCATCACTTTCCAGATTCTATTATCTGAAGGTGGAAAATATTTGCATCAAAAAAAAAAAAAGCCTTTATGCAGCAGTATGTTTCACCTGCTGCTTGCTTTCTGCGTTGCGGAATTATTTAGTGAGTCAATTTGAGTTTGAAGCCTGCAGAAACAGCACTAGAGACATAGTGTTTCATTTTAATATTCTATACTGTGCCTGAAGTCAGCAAGAGCTCAGAAGACCTGAACTTCTGAACCTATTCCTAACAGGAGCTGATTATCATCATTCCTGCAGTGAAACAAAGAAAAGATGTAAACCTTGAACTCAAACAAGAATAAAGGAAGACACAGATTGAGATAAAGAACAGCAAGGTTATGGAAGTAAAACAAAAATAAAGGGAGATGAAGGGAAGACAAAGGAAAAAGAAGCCTTTGTTTGAAATATTGTCTATTGCTGCTTTTCTATGTGCACTTCCATTTTACAGCTAGCATTGTCCCCGGAGATTCACTTCTCTCACTTAAGCATGCCAGTACTACTCCGAACACTGACTATAGAGCATCACAAGATGGGCATAATGAGAAATTTGCCAGTGTGTCACTTCTGTCTCTGCCAAAATAGAGGTTAAAATCTGCTTTCAGGCTGCTCACTCTAAACTGAATAGCTTTTCTGTCCTGCTTCAGAGCTGCATGACACCAGGAGTGCCAAGCACAGCTAAGGAGCTTGGCTTCAGTACTGCTGTTGCTCTCCTGCCTGTTTGCATGCTGCCTGTGGTGGCCCAGCTGCTCACCATGTTGTGGGTGTTCCTGGAGGGCTCCTGCGGGTAGTGAATAGCCCTCAAGAAAGAATTAAATCCTTGAGAATGCAGCAACACGAGGCTGTAACTCTCTGGATGCACGGGATTTTGCAGAGCTTAATCTGTACATGTGTTCTGCTGATTAGAGTTATTCTTTTTAGCAAGTAGCTAAGAATTTGAAGTCTTAAATTAATTTGAAAAGATAATTAAAAAGTCCCTCTGATGCCATATTTCTCTCTATGAACAGTTAAACCAAACAATCTAGAAAATGACCCAAACCTAAAGCAAGTTGTGTGTCTCAACAGATCTCTCAGGTCTATATAGCCACTGATATAATGACAGCATGCCGTGTTTCTCCCTTCTAAGAGGGAGAAACAAAACTCAGATAGCAGTGAACAATGTTTTCCTGTATTCATATTATGAAAAAATCTGAGAGCCTGAGTGGGCAGAATTACCATGGAGAATGAGCTGCATCTTTGGCCTCTACTATTTCAAATTTGTACTTTTAAACCACTATTTGGAAAGAATGTTTTCCATATCTGTAAAAAGAAATTTGAATTAACATCATCTCGTTCATTTGATTATGTGGTGTTGGCATGTTTTATTTCTTACTCTGATTATCTAATGAAAGTACCCTTAGTGCAAGTCCATACTATTTCCATTTTCTCCTTATCTATTCTTCATATGTGATTAACATAACTTTAAGAAAATTTTGTCACTACAGAACACCTTATTCTGTGTAAATTCTGTGTAAATTTCCTTGATCTAATGTTTTTGTGTCTTTGTAATTCATTGAATTAGATTATTAAATTATACTTCTTATTTTTCAACTTCCAGATCACACAGCAAAGCCCCAGGTGATGTTTCATAACATTGCCTGTTGGATGTGCTTGAAGCTTGATATCATTTTACATAAATTCCTCACATTATTTTTAGAAAATTGCTTCTGTGTTATATATGGCTTTTTACGGAGCTATATCTTGGACCCAGTTCACTATTAAAAATAAAAATGTAAAAGTGAATTGTCCACTTAAACTGAAATGCTATTTTATGAAGTATAGGTCATTTTTTTAAATGGCAGTATTGGCAGAATGACTCATCCTTCTAAGAATATAACTAAGTTGTCCTGTGGTTAACTGGTGTAAGTTTTCTTTCTTTCTTTCTTTCTTTCTTTCTTTCTTTCTTTCTTTCTTTCTTTCTTTCTTTCTTTCTTTCTTTCTCTCTCTCTCTCTCTCTCTCTCTCTTTCTCTTTCTCTTTCTTTCTCTCTCTTCTTTCTTTCTTCCTTTCTTTCTTTTTCTTTCTTTCTTTCTTTCTTTCTTTCTTTCTTTCTTTCTTTCTTTCTTTCTTTCTTTCTTTTTCTTTCTTTCTTTCTTTCTTTCTTTCTTTCTTTCTTTCTTTCTTTCTTTCTTTCTTTCTTTCTTTCTTTCTTTCTTTTTCTTTCTTTCTTTCTCTCTTTTCTTTCTTTCTTTCTTTCTTTCTTTCTTTCTTTCTTTCTTTCTTTCTTTCTTTCTTTCTTTCTCTCTTTCTCTCTTTCTCTCTTTCATTCTCTCTTTTCTTTCTTTCTTTCTTTCCTTTCTTTCCTGAATGTTTTACCTCTTACATCCTCACCTCTTGTCTGAAAATGATCTCAGATGAGGTGCAGTGTTTTAACCTATCGTTCTACCAACTATGTCTACCAATTACCCACCTGCCACCATGCAATGTGAGCAAAGAGCATTTCCCAAATCAAAGTCTGGAATGCAAACACCTTACACTATATTCAGCAGGGCAAGAAACAGGTCAAGCTGAGCAAACAATAATATCCAGTAAATATTAGTTCAAACTTGAAAGTCAGTTTTGATATGACTATCTATCTGAACCTGTCATACCCTCTTCAAGAGAACATTTAACCACTTGAGCTTCAGTAGTATGTACATTCAAACACTAGAAACTTAGCTAAAACATTGACCCTAAAATAGAATTATGAATTTTGTATTTGATTGCCCATGCACAGCTCAAGTGATGTTGTTTCTGCAACCTGAATGAATGGTTTATGTTATTACCATACTAATGTACAGAGATTGGAAAGAAACAATCAGATATCAAGATGTGCAGGAAATAAACTGCTTATATGCACAGACTCTACATCATTGGCTGTGTTCAAGATTCTGCATGGATAATGTCATTTAAATAGCCTTTGCTTTGAGGTCCACTTCAAGGGTCTCTACAAGGCTGTTTCCTTATTAGTTAAGCTGTAAAGGGCTGCTAAAATTAGCCAGTTTTTTCTCTATACCATCCAAAACAACAGAAAAAAAAAATATCTAGGTCCTCCCTCTTCCTTCATTTCTACCAGCTAAGTGGAATTCTTAATACTTGAAGCTTTCTGCCACACAGACAAACGTGGTAATCAGCAAAAGAAATTCTTTTTTTTTTTTTTGAGATAAATTCCTCTCAACAGAAACAGTAATCAAATAGACTGCATGCTTAAATGCACAATGACAATCATTCTATCAGCATTGTTTAGTATTTAATGTTCATTATGATTACCACAGTAAGAAACAATGACAACAAAGAAATTCTTAGTGAACCTCACTGAGTCTCTTGGATATAGTCTCTATTTGGTATTTAAGCTCCATTTTTATATTTGACTTTTACTCTGAAACACCTTATGAAATCAAACTCCATTAATTTATCATGGAAATTTGACATTATTTACCAGAGAAATTTGGGGCCTTCCATGGACAATGCATGAAGAAAAAGAAGACCAGTTTCCTTAAATAAATTCATTGAAAGATACAACTTGTTTCTAATTAGTCTACCGAAAATAGTAGTAGGTGAACTTCATAGGTCTGTCCCAGAAGTCTCAGATGAATGAGACTCCCACTGATTTTTCATGCATAGAGGAGTGCAGGGTAGAACCCTTAAATGAGTTATGTGCCTTTAATCATAAGGGAAGTCCCAAAGGACACACAGTTTAAAGGAAGATGGCAAAGAAATTTACGCTAACACCATCAGTTATTTGGGGGAGACAGTCTGACTAAGACTATAGTAAATCATAAGAAGAATTGCTTTATTACTATATCACTGAATATTTTTATAATATGGTGCATATATTTTCTCTGTCTTCTACATTTGATGGACCTACTCCACTACCACTGAGCTGTAGGGTTCTAATCTAAGATTTTTAACAAATGTAGCATAACTTTTCCCTCATCCTTTTTCTCTGAAACCTGGCAGCGAAAGACAAGCCTGTTGCCCAAGAAGAGATTTAGTTTATGGTATTTGAATATTTACCAATGAAATAAACTCAGTTATTAGTTTAGTCTTTTATTTTATGCTGAATAAAGGTTTGAAACGTTGCTGTTCTTAATTTCTCTTCTGAGTTTTTCCTCCAAAATAATTTGAATATATGCAACTATTTTCAGTCAGAATAAAGATACATAAAATTGTTTTTGTGTAGTTTCCATCTTTCTCTCTCACTTTTTGTTGGCTATTTGGGTTGGTTCTGTTAGCATATTAGAAGGTCACTCTTCCTCCTGAACCAAAGTGAACATAAATAAACACCTGTAGTTAACACTGTTTGTATTCCCAAGTAACCATTATGCATGCTGAGGGCCTGCTGATTTAAAGTAGTGAATGAAACCCTCTTTTTGCTTTGCTTTCATGCACAGCTTTTGCTTTTCTTATTAAACTGTCAATACTTCAATCCACAAGTCTTCTCATCTTCCTTGTATTTTCTTCCCATCCCTTGGGAAAGGGAAGTGAGTGAGAGATGGGGTGGGTGTTTGGCTGCTGACTAGGATCAACGTACCGTACAGAAAGATGAAATTTTGTATTCAAAAAGTCCAAAGGTCCTACCTTTTTACTTTGGGCAGTAGAGAATTGATTAATATTAACATTAGTATGTAAGATAATAAACAGTACTGTTCTCTCTAACATCCCAGAGTTTGCTTAACATTCAATGTAAGTCAGTGGTGCACTAGGCTAGGGTGAAATACCAGAAAAGAAGATAGTAGAACAAAGTTTTGTGACAGTTATTCCAGCCACATGCTCTAAGGAATGTGTGTGTGTATATATATATATATATTTACATATATATATATATATATTTGTACTAATAGCTTTCAACTATTTTACACATTAAACAAACAAACAAAAAACACAGTTTTTTCCTGTGGGAGCATCATGTGACATCTGCCCATAAAAGCAGAGCCACCAATGAACTGAAGTAGCAATATGATGAGCTGTTCCTCTCTTATTTTATTGCACCACATAGCCATTTGAAAAGTGTACACAAAACTGTTGCATAGCCATTTGAAAAGTGTACACAAAACTGTTGGTTTTGCAGGGATATGATGTAAATTAATTATTTCAAGGAATCAGGATTAGAATATGAAAACAGTAAAAGAATGTGTTACAGGTAAACTGTGATGGAGGTCAGGTAGCCTATACGTATTAAGAGAGGATTTTATCTTCTCCAACTTCTTATAAAAAAGGTAGGTATCTGTTAAAAGTTAATCATATGGCTTTTCCTTCTCATCGGGAGCAAAATAAAACAACATCTAAAAGGGGATTAATTCCATTTATCCTTAATGACAGATTTAAAATAGGATGAACCAGTTTTTGGATTTTTTTTAATTATTTTTTTATTTTTTGTCTGCAGAGGATGCTTGGGCAATCTGTTTTATTTAGTTGCTTAAACTACTAAAGTGCAGTGAGATGGATTCTAGCCTACTAAAATAAAAAGTCTACTGTTTTCTGGCATGCTGAAAAGACAACAGATATATAGACAGATTGGAGTTTCTTTTTCTGTACAAGTTTTGTGCTCATGATCTGGTTCTGATTTCTGCAAGGTGGATGCTAAAACATCCACTGTTTTTTGGGGATCTGGATCCTCATTTTGCAGTCTCCAGAGAAGTCAGCAACTGGAAAGGTGGAAAAGGAATGCTCATAAATGCTCATTTGAGTGCACCCTCAGTAAGTTTGCAGATGATACCAAGTTGGGGGAAAGTGTTGATCTGCTGGAGGGTAGGAGGGCCCTGCAGAGGGACCTGTACAGGGTGGGTCAATGGGCAGAGGCCAATGGGATGAGGTTCAACAAGGCTAAGTGCCAGGTCCTGCACTTTGGTCACAACAACCCCATGCAATGCCACAGGAGAGGGGCGGAGTGGCTCAAAAGCTGTGCAGAGGAAAAGGATCTGGGGGAGCTGGTCAACACTCACCTGAACATGAGCTAGTAGTGTGCCCAGGTGGCCAAGAAGGCCAACGGCATCTTGGCTTGTATCAGGAATAGTGTAGCCAGCAGGACCAGGGAGGTGATCGACCCCCTGTACTCAGCTCTGGTGAAGCCGCACCTGGAGTACTGTGTTCAGCTTTGGGCCCCTCACTACCAGAAGGACATCGAGGCCCTGGAGCATGTCCAGAGAAGGGCTACAAGGATGGTGAAGGGCCTGGAGCACGAGTCCTGGGAGGAGCAGCTGAGGGAACTGGGGTTGTTTAGTCCGGAGAAGATGAGGCTCAGGGGAGACCTTATTGCTCCCTACAACTATCTGAAAGGAAGGTGTGGGGAGCTGGGGGTCACCCTCTTCACACAGTTAACTAGCAATAAGACTAGAAGGGATGCCCTCAAGTTGTGCCAGGGAAGGTTTAGGTTAGAAATTAGGAGACATTTCTTCTCAGAAAGAGTAGTCAGGCATTGGAATGGGTTGCCCAGGGAGGTGGTGGAGTCACCATCCCTGGGGTTGTTTAAGGAAAGTCTGGATGTGGTGCTTAGGGACGTGGTTTAGTGGGTGATATTGGAAGTAGTGGGATGGTTGGACCAGGTGATCTTGGAGGTCTTTTCCAACCTTATGTTTCTGTGATTCTATGATTCTAAAGAGTCATGTCTAACCTAAGATAATGAAGCTTCTAGGACACTGTGACTTCTGCCTTGGCCTGGGTCAAAGAAGAAGGGTGGGTCTAATCAGTTAGCCAATGCATGGGACAAAAGGAGAGGGCTTGTCCCTAAATGGGAACTATTTTGACCTCTGCAATTGTGGACAGACAGCTAAAATCAAGGCACAAATAGAAATAGCACCACAAAATGCAGAATAAATAAATGAAGAAGGAAGAAGAATATGTAAATTATAGAAGGAAGTGATGCCATCCAAAGGGACCTGAACAACCTTGAGAAGTGTGCCCCCTTGAACCTAATGAGGTTCAACAAGTGTAAATGCAGGTTGCTACACCTGGGCTGGGGAAATCCTGGATGTGAGTACAGACTAGGAGAAGAACTCACTGAGACCAGCCCTTCAGAGAAGGAGTTGGGGGTTTTGATGGATGAAAAGCTCAACATGAGTTGGCAGTGCATGCTTGCAGCCCAGGAAGCCAACAGTATCCTGGGATGCACTAAAAGAGGAGTCGCCAGCAGGTTGAGGGAGGCGATTGTCCCCCTCTATTCAGCCCTCGTGAGGCCCCACTTGGAGTACTGCATCTAGGTCTAGGACCCCCAGCACAAGAAGGATGTGGGGCTATTAGAGCCAGTCCAGAGGAGGGCCACAAAGATGATCAGAGGGCTGGAGCACCTCTCCTACGAAGATAGGCTGAAAGAGCTGGGGCTGTTCAGCCTACAGAAGAGAAGACTCTGGGGTGACCTCATCGCAGCCTTTCAATACTTAGAGGGGTCTTATAAAAAGGATGAAGGACTCTTTACTTGGGTAGATAATGATAGCACTAGGGGGAATGGTTTTAAACTAAAAGAGGGGAGTTTTAGATTAGAGATTAGAAGGAAGTTTTTCACTCAGAGGGTAGTGAGGAACTGGAACAGGTTGCCCAGAGAGACTGTGGATGTCCCATCCCTGGAGGTGTTCAAGACCAGGTTGGATGAGGCCCTGGGCAACCTGATCTAATTGGTGGCAACACTGCCTATGTCAGGGGAGTTGGACCTAGATGGTCCTTGAGGTCTTTTCCAACCCAGGCCATTCTATGATTCTATGATTCTATGATTCTATGATTCTATGACTCTATGATTCTATGATTCTATGATTCTATGATTCTGATATGAAAAATAAAGTCACTTCAATAAAAATATAAATTGGTTTTCAGTATATGCAAACCAATAGAGGTTTCGAGAGGACCTACTTTCCTTCCTCAGGGAGAGTAAAAGAAATACCCAGCATCTTATTTTGAAATAAAAAAATGTTGTGGAAAACATACAAACAAATAAACAAAAAAAACAGACAAAAACAACAATAAACCTACGTGGTTTTTTTTTATTGTATTCTGTGAAATAAATAATTGCCTATGCAAATACAAATTAGAAGCTACAAATACAACATTTCCATAGTATCCTAGTACCTTAAATAATTTTACATACACCAGTCATACAATCCAGATGTCAGTTTGGAAAATATTACTATTTTACTGATTAGCAAGGAGAAACCTGCATTTTTCTAACGAAACTCCATAGCTGTTCTAGGTTAGAACAAATATAATGTGACTTCAAATCTATATTTATCTACAGATCTATATCTACAAGCTTAAAAGTTGTTTTCATTTTTCTTCTGACTCTGTTTTTTGTTTGTTAATTATTCATCAAAAAGAAAACCCTATTAAGTTATTATCACTCATAATTTCTCTTAACCAATTATCTTACAATAGTTTTTACTATACTGCTGCTGAGGCCCTGTAAATCTTCATTTATTGTGCTGTTGTAGAAATCTCTTTCATTTTGATATTTCACCAATTAATTGGATTGATTTGACTGATTAAAGGTGTCAGAATAGAGAAAAATGAGAAAATATGTCATTAAGTGAGATCTGTTGTCTTATGGACTAGTCTACCAGACGTGAGAAGTTCACTACTGGAGTTTAAAACTTGTTGAGAATCAGTTTTTTCATGATACTGATGTTTTGGACTCTCTAAACATTTAACTTACTCATGTGACACAAGTTTATGTGAGTTTTCAGTTCCTAGATATTTACTACAGGAAACAGACCTTGGATATAATATTTGCATTTTAAAACTTTACTAAATAACAGAAGAATTAGTGAAGAATTTTCTGTCTGGATTAGGAGGACCAAGTGTTAATATACAGGAAATGAGCTCCACATGAAGAAATAATTAAGTATTCACTTTTGGAACAAAGAATCCTTTGCCAGTTGTGTACCTCTGCTTGCTCCAATCAGCCCCATTAACTTTTCAACGATCTGTTGCAATAGCATTGTAATTGGAAAGTGCATTACAGGAGACTAATTGGATGGATGACGTATATTACTTGTTCCAGTCTCATGAATAATAAAGTTTCTTGAAAAGTGAGGTGTAGAACTTTTGCATGTAAAAGCAACTTAACTCATTTAAGTTTGAACGCCATAAGTTTGAACGCCACAGCAGAGAACTGTGGTCAAGTATTACATGGGAATCATCCTGGTCATCACAAAAACCACAGCCACAAAGATGACAAAGGAAAAGCAGAGAATAATAATGCTATTCAGGTGTCAATCTAGGTTTGTCTGGGATTATCTGGGATATCTGGGATAAAATCATCTTAGTGAAAAAAAATCAAGTTTATTTTCTATTGCAGAAAGTGAATTTTCCCTTCAAAGCTAATACACTAATGGACCAATTGAATTTTCCTCAATACTTTTAGATCAAAGGCTTAAAACCAAAACAGACCTCTTGGTTCTTTTTTAATGTGATAATATTTCTTCAGGCATTTCTAGAGGGTGGAAACTGAAACTAGAAATAGTCAAAGATTCCAAAATTCACACACATTTACCTACCACTCTAAGTACAATGTACCTTATAGTGAAGCTATAATACTATACTAATATATATACTAATACTATATATTATATATACTATATATATACTACTATACTAATATAATACCAATAATATAATAATAATTCACCAGAACTATTGCTGCTCTGTTCATACATAGGAGGAAGAGCCAAAGAAACTGTACTTTTAGTGGGCATTCTGTTTTCTATGTTGCTTTTGTCTCTCTTTTAGTCTGCAGGATTTTGTTTTGTTTTGATTTTTGTCTTTATTATCTTGCTAGCACAAGATCCTAGGAAGTGTAGATAAGGCATAAAATGTAAGCACTGGGCTACAGAGGATACATGGTCTAGAATTTTACAACAGTTCTTACAAGCCTAAAATTTATTTTGTCTTATTTGAAATCCATCACTGCAAGTAAAAATGTTAATTGTCCATGTACTGAAGCAAATAGTCAAAATACTTTACAGATGACTATTTACCAAAGTAACTGGAGTCGTGGCATATTTATTGCTTCCAGTCTTGAATATAGATGAAGGTCAAGACACTCATTTTCAAACTTGATAGCTGAACCATTTTGTGTGTACTTCACATTTAACTTCACTGTTAAGTCCATTTGTACTTCGGAAATCATGTTCTCTGAGTTCTTTTCTTATGAGAACTCTGTGTTGGTAGATAACTGATATACCTGATCATCTGGCAGTATTTCTTAAGACCGCTCCTTCAGTCCTTATGTTAAACATATCTTAAAGGAAAAATAGATTAACTTTTATTCTGAACACCAGATATGATATTTTTTCATTTGTGTTGACTTTCTCTTTGACTACATTTAACTAATTTATTTATGCTTCAGTTTCTATACATAACATCACAATGTGATACGATTTGTTCATTTTCTCAAGTTTTATGAAGATGCAAAATGTTCACATGCATGACAAATAATATAAAAAGAACTTGAAATTGTCATACCAAGAGAGTAAACAAGGAAGCCAGACTTTTGTCCTCAGTTTCTTATGGAATCATTAGATTGTTAGCATAATAATTACCCTAGTATATCTCCCATTCATGAGAAGCTTTCAAGCTACCCCTTTGAGAAAATGTGTACACTATGCATTTCCTTCTTACAAACTTCCTCATATCAATGGACTTCACAGGCTAGTCTTTACATGGCACTGAAGACACATGAATAAAGTGGCAGAAAAGCATGAAAAGTTGGTGATGATATTTGATGAGAAAATAACTTTATATATAGGTGACTTCATATCAAAGAAGCACCTAAACTAAATCATGGAAGTGCTCACAAAGTTACAGAATAGTTTGGACAGAAGTATTTTTTTACTATGAGGGTTGGGATTCTTGTAACTGGACTAATGATAAATGTTGTCTTTTGATTAGGTTGTCAATATTTTAATTAGGCTAACAAATCAGTTTTTAGTGCTGTGCTCACTTTTACCTGTAACAAGATATTGACTGTAACACAAGGGACATAAAGAGGTCATCTGGACCAAGGCCCCAGTCAGTGTAGACCCAACTTAGCTCAGGATTCTCAGGGATACTTAGTCACATTGCGCGTCTCTCCAAGGTGGACATCCAAATCTCATTGGGCAACCTGTTCCATATTGGACTACCTTGGTTGGGATTTTTTTTTCCCCTGGTACCTAAGTAGAATTTGTATTGACGCAAATTGTGTCTGCCTTCCCTTGTTCAGTCACTTTGAATCTCAGATAATAATCTACATTCACATTATCTGTCAGCACCCATTATGTAATTGGAGACAGCGAGTAAAATCATCCTCAGCTTTCTTTTCTTTAGACTGAACAAACAGAGCTCTTTCAACACGTCCTCATACATCAGATGCTCCAGCCCACAAATCATCTTTGTAGCTCACCCCTGGACTCAGGCCAGGATATCAGGTTCTTGTACTATGGAGATCAAGACTGGTCATGGTGCTCTAGACACAGACTTACAAGTAATAAAGAAAGATGAAGAATTGCCTCCTTTGGTGGCTGTGCTATGGACCATATAGCCAAGGATGCAGGTGGCATTCTTTGTTACAAGGATGTGCTTCTGACATGTATTCAACTTGTTCATCAGCAATGCTGCACCCACAAAAATTTTTCTCTATCTCGTCTTGAGAGTGTACTGTTGCATGGGCTTATTCCACCCAAGAGCCTGAGTTTTACATTTGACTTTGTTCACCTTCTTGAGGTTTCTTTCAACCCATTTCTCCATCCTTCCATGGTCCATCTCAGTGAGCCATGTCCTTCACTGTACAGACCACTCCCACCTCAGTTTGCTATCATCTGCAAATTTGCTGAGTGCTCGCTACTCCATCATGCAGGTCATTAATAGCGAGATGAAACCTTATTAGTCTCTGCATCAATGCCTGAGGAGTGCCACTGGTAGGTGGCCATCAGTTTAACTCTGTATCAAAGAAGATCATAAGATGAAGAAGAAGATATGACTTTCATCAAATGGCTACTGACAGAAAGAACCTGTTTAGGGAATCAATAATCACGCCCTGTTCTTTGGAAAACAAACTGAAGAAGTAGATGATGAAAGTCATATTGAACATAAAAACAAAACAACTCCTCAAGCTTAAAACAGGATTCTTGTGAAGCTCTATATCTGATCTTTGTCTATGAAATTGTGGTGTTGTTAAACCCTATTTAATCTATAACAACATATCACAGCTAGAAAAATGTAAGATTATAGAATTCCATGCTAAAGTGTCATAAGAATCTGATTTATTTTGTGGGATTTGATAAATGATCAATTTCTGTCCTTGTGAACTGAAATGATACCATCTGGGTGTAGTTTTTTTACACCTTATTTCTGTTAGGAAGATCTTTACTATCTATCAAACTAATTGCCTTGTTCTTTTAAGGCACTGTAATTGCATTATGCCCGATGTTAATTTTTTTAACAGTTACAACATATTCAATAGAAACTTGACCTTAAAGCCTTGCTGATACCATGCCTAGCTTCATCTAAAGTGCATTCCGTAGCCTTTGTACTAAATAGCTGTTGCAGCTGCAGCCAACTTGTGTGTCTTTTTGTTGACAACTAAAATATATTAAAACTTAGGAACTAGTTCAACATGAATCAATGCCACAAAAACACGAATGGAAACAAAAAGGATCTCAATATTTATTTTCCATTTGAATTGTGTTTTCCCCAATGAGGATGTGATGCCGTTATTAAAGGTGCTTTCAAAATGCAGAGAAAAGCTTTTCGTTCTTACGAAAGCAGTAATAATAATTGGCAAACACTTTGAGATATACATAACAATTCCTTTGCTATCTAATCAGATTACTAATTCTGTGGCTAAGTATCTCACTGTAGAGTTTCCAAAGATAGATCCATGTACAGGAAGGTTTAGGAAAACAGTCTGATGGTCACTTCAGCGGATCAGTTCTGAACTATTGAGTTTATACTTGTTAAAAGAGACAAAATGACACATGAATCAAGATATCTTTCTATTATTGCTGTCCTGGATTATTAGGGAACCAACTCCTTTCTTTCTATAATGGATGTCATTTGCCAACCAGAACCACAAACAAGGACAGAAAACAAAGTGTTGTAAAGTTATTCTTAAGGCCCTACCGCTAATTCTAGTTCACCTTTCTTTCCAAAGATCTAGAATTATTAAAGAAGAGTCACCTTAAATCTAGGATCATATTGGTTCTTAATGAGGCTCAGACAGTGGGAACTGTGAACTGCTTCACTAATGGGCCTATGTCTAAGGACCCTAAGAACAAAACTGGTGATTATCTAGACAGGAAAAGTACCTGAGACTAAAACAGACTTTATAATTTATGAATCTATGTTTTTTTATTTATTTATTTATTTATTTATTTATTTTTTTAGTAAAGTGCATAACAGTCACAGTGCTGAGATTAAGGAGATATGTGCTTTCCTTTGGATCACAGTAAGTGCACTAAACCCTAATGTTGTTTCATCCATTAGAACATTTCTTTAGAACCATAAGAAACTGGCTGCGCGTACATCTCATTCTAATTTACGACAGAGTTGGTTAATTGCACTCAATTGCCAATGGTGTTGAATTATAAATCCAGCACAGCCTGAATTTGGAGTATAAATAAATTGTGATTGCTAGAACGATGAGAAAGTTTCAGCCTTCTTGTACTTTGTGAGAAATGTACAATGTAGCATGAATATATTTTTTTTTCTTTGTACTACCAGTTTCTCTGGGGAAACACCAACATGTTTTAAATGTGACACATAAGAGTTTATGTGGAAGTTCTTTTGTATTGCAAAGGCACTGTTTACACTTCAGGACATAAACTTTAATCATCAGAATTAACAAGTGTAATAAAAATCTAGCATTTATTAGTTAGGTCATATATTTTAAATGCATGTCTAAAAGTCCTCTTGTGAAAAAAACAGGACCAATGCAACATATGTTACCTAATTCTCCATTTCAAGTTTATTACTTCAATAATTTTAGGATGTACAAAATGTCAATATATTAAATCAAGTTTTGTTTATAAAGCACTGTTTTCATCTATACCCCAAAATGCTTTTAAATTATTTTATTATCAAAATGATTTTGTAGGACCCTGCCACTATTCATGCTGGCTACTCTTGCAGGTAGACTTTTGTTTCTTTCAAATCCTTCAGAGAGCTATGTTTTGCCAACTATGCTATTAATAATTACTCAGTGATTAAAATCCTCATGCTTCCTTATTACCCTTTCTCCCAGCAGTAAATGAGTTATAAAGGGAGGTTCTACATTGTAAAAGATGAGGAGCAAGAGCCTTCATGTCACGTCAGATAAACTGCTGAGTTTGCTTAGAGGGGGAAAGGAGTCTTAGAGGGGGAAAGGAGTCTACAGTGAGCCAGGAGGAAAAGACTACAGGAAACAGATGTTTATTACCACTGCATAAGTCAGGACAATCACAAGCCTGACAATAATGGGAGGATAGCTTGAAAATATATATTATATTTGTCGCCTAAATACTTTGCAGTCTAAGTCTGAATAACAGAAGAAAAGGTGTAGGTTTTGTTTAAAATATGAAAACTGAGATACAAAGATATAAAGTTAATTGTTATACAATACACTGGAAATCATAGAATCGTAGAATCATTAAGGTTGGAAAAGACCTCCAAGATCACCTAGTCCAACTACCACCAATGTCACCCACTAAACCATGTCCCTAAGCACCACATCCAGACTTTCCTTAAACAACCCCAGGGATGGTGACTCCGCCACCTCCCTGGGCAACCTGTTCCAATGCCTGACTACTCTTTCTAAGAAGAAATGTCTCCTAATTTCTAACCTAAACCTTCCCTGGCACAACTTGAGGGCATCCCTTCTAGTCTTATTGCTAGTTAACTGTGTGAAGAGGGTGACCCCCAGCTCCCCACACCTTCCTTTCAGATAGTTGTAGGGAGCAATAACGTCTTGAGCCTCGTCTTCTCCAGACAAAACAACCCCAGTTCCCTCAGCCGCTCCTCCCAGGACTTGTGTTTTTCACCATCCTTGTAGCCCTTCTCTGGACATGCTCCAGGGCCTCGATGTCCTTCTGGTAGTGAGGGGCCCAAAGCTGAACACAGTGCGGCTTCACCAGAGCTGAGTACAGGCGGTCGATCACCTCCCTGGTCCTGCTGGCTGCACTATTCCTGATACAAGCCAAGATGCCGTTGGCCTTCTTGGCCACCTGGGCACACTACTAGCTCATGTTCAGGTGAGCGTTGACCAACTCCCCCAGATCCTTTTCCTCTGCACAGCTTTTGAGCCACTCCGCCCCTCTCCTGTGGCATTGCATGGGGTTGTTGTGACCAAAGTGCAGGACCTGGCACTTAGCCATGTTGAAACTCATCCCATTGGCCTCTGCCAATTGACCCATCCTGTACAGGTCCCTCTGCAGGGCCCTCCTACCCTCCAGCAGATCAACACTTTCCCCCAACTTGGTATCATCTGCAAACTTACTGAAGATGTACTCAATTTCAAATTAGTGTTGGAGTTGGGTGAAGGGGGTGAATCCTGATTCTGGTGACTTCACAGAGCCTAACTCACCATCTTACCTCTGCTGAAAAGCACTGCTCTGCCTTGCTCATACATTTGTCTACATTCATACTGCTCTTTGTTGATGACACAAGGCAACTAACTATTCTGGTGAACAGTTCCCCTGATCTTAATCCAAAATAATGTTATGAAGACTACCGTAGGGAGTAAAGCCAATCACTCCTCAGCGATTAAGACCTTGACTATGCACTAAGCAATGTCACTAACTACTTACATATGTGTGTGTGAATAAATATATATATATATACACATGTGAGTGTGTGTTTAAGGGTGGAGGGGTCTCAAACTCTTTCCAAAAAAAGTTGCATTTAAACATAAGAAAGCCTTTGCAAATTCAAAATAGACTACTTAGGAAAGTAAATTACTTAGATTTGTTAGGAGAGAACTTGCTGGAAAAGAAGAAGGCTGAAAAATGAGCAGTTGAATCCCCAGTGACTTCTGACAGCATTAGGGAATTTTGGAAATAGCTGGTCACAAATTGTTGTGCTAGCTTGATCATCCCTAGATCTTCTCTGCTTTCCATTTTTCCCATAAAATGTCCACTGACTCCAAGGACAGTGCATCAAGGGGCAGAACTGTGACCTACATGTATAATATACATGCCAATGTTGAGGCACAATAGCTTGTGTGCTTAGTATAATTACTGCAAATAGTCTTCTGAGTCAAGGTTGAAGGAATTAATCACTTCAGATGTTGACTGCTGTGGACATTTTCTATCTTCTGTCAATGATTTATAAAGACAGCTCATGGGTGACAGTGAAGATTTTGCTTTAGATAACATTTGAATGCACAGAAAGTATGTTATATGATATGATTTTTATTCTTTCCATTTCTTGTATCATTCTTGCTATCTGGGTAATAAAAAGATAGACAGTTATCTAACTACTTATAAACAAAATAGCACAGCAACAGCAACACAAATTCCTCACATTACTTTTTTACAGTAGCCTTAATCAGATAATTAATACCAGCTGTGGTAATGGTCTTTGTGTGATGATTCTCATCTATCTGAGTTACACTGAGGCCAGCAACTCATTAATCATTAAGCCAGTGATTGCAGCTTTGAGCAGGTATTAGCTCTATAAGGGCTGAAAGGAAAGGATATGATGTATCAATCTAAGAAAAACAAAACTTTGATTTATCCCAGTGTAGAATCATCTGTATGGCCTTTATTTTTAGTACTTGCCTTTGAACAAAATTGTTACCTGGAAGCAGTGACCAAAAAGTCATACCGGTTCCCTGATCCAGTTTGTTACTTGGACTACTTTGGTGCTTGTCTGGACATCTGTCTTTCAGTGCTAAATATGTGAAATATAGAAATGTGTTTTAAGATTGATCTGGTTTTAGCAGTTCTAAGACTAGTTAACTAACATTTATCCCAGCAATACTGCGTTTTTCTTATTGAAGACTTCTAGGTGTCTCTCTCATTTTCCATACAATTAGCTGATCACGATGCTATATAATCAACACAGTTCAACATCCTTGGAGAATGAAATGTTTCCACAAATGTGTTCCTTAAATGATTCACTGCCAAATAGAATTTCCTCTTGAGTATCCCAACTGCTGTAAGACAAGGATTTAAATTGGAAGATACATTAGAAATTTTGAAGTTTTATCTCCTGTTTTGCCACTTAAGGATTATTGACTCTGGGGAATATAGTGCTGATTAATCAGAAGCGTGTGTTCTATTCCAGAAATGTTAATTTCACAACAGTGTATTTTTGTGTAGTTACATTTAATCTATAGAGATGACACAGAAGATGTTAATTCAAGTTTCGTATATAATTTGAAGATCTTGTCAAAAGTTACATGTGACCTGAATTCCATAGATGGAGGACGAAAGGTGTTATCATGTGGTCAACTTCCAGTGTTGGGAAAATGATAAACTGCAAACCAGTGAAATATAGTTTTTATGTGGAGATGGAACTTTAGGTTCTTCTCTATTTTCACTAATTTTTAAATTTGTAGCTGCAGTCATCTGTTCAGTGTGAAGAAGAAATTTTTGTAATCTAACTAAACCCAATGTTTTACTCTGTGGGTGGTTCCCTTGGCCCTCCCTGTGGGTATTTATAAAGTAAAACATTATACAGTAGTGGTTAAGTCCTAAGAATGGCAATGTGTCATTGGTAATGATACCTGTTAGCAGTAATCTCTTTGGCAATGTATCACTGTCATTCTTGACTTGATATGAATAAAATGAGGTTGTCTTTTGACCTGGTTACTTATTGCTGTTCCAAATGTAACTTTAAAGTCAAAGAAAGGAACAGGGCTATCAAAGCCATGGTTCTTCTTTTAATCATAATGTCTTCGTATTCACTGGTAGATAACAATAAGGTACATCCTTTTAAGAAGTTACATGACAGTTATTCAAATTACAATAGGAAGTATGATTGCATATTGGAAGCAAAGTCTAAATTTAACATTTTTCCTATTTCTAAAATAAAGGAAGCTTTCACATAGCATAAAACTTTTATTGATTGGTATGATGTATTTTCTGGATTAGCAGATGAACAGATACTGGAAATCCATTTCTACAGTAAGAAAACCTCTGGTTGTCTTTTAACATACTCTAGTTATCTTCAGTACATATGAATCTACGTATGCATTTTAATACCCTGGATTACCGTATTTTCTTGGTCAATCCCACGTTTATATGGCTCCTGCATCACACAGTAAGAAACACAATTATTTGAAACACTGATGTTCAAGTTATCTGAGAAACATAATCTGATCTGGCAAATGTCTCAGAAAGATAGTTGATACTAAAATACTTTCATTACGTAAGTGACAAGCACTTTACTGCAACACATTAGCACATTACAAGGTCATTTGCTTTAATTGATTCATTAGCAGATATCATATTCTTTATTCTAAGTTAAATATAGACTGTAGTAATGTTATATCCAAAGTCCTACCTTTATTTTTGCTATTGCAAACATACAGATGCTTTTACACCTATCACAGAAACTAACAACTTTTATCAAGACTTCTCTAAAGCCAGGCAATTTTACGTTTGGATATCAAGTTAGTGAGGTCTGACACAAACAATAAATATTTTAGTTTAGGAGAAAATTATATTGCCTTTGTTATCCCTCAGAATTCTTTGAGTATATTAAAAAGGAGGCAGTTAAGGAGAATCAGTCAGCAACTCATGCTCATTTCCAAAGTTTTACCAAAACCCACCTTCCCAAAAGAATTTAAGATTCAGAAATGGTCTTGGCAGTTATGTGACTATCAGTCAGGCAGGCAACAGTAATTTTGGAACAGGTTATAAATATCATGATTTCTTCCTTAAACCAATCTTGTATAACAATTTCCATGTTCCTATAACCTTTAGATTGCCCTCGTATCTGTCTGAGGAAACAATGTCAGGAAAACAAATATGTCAAGGAAAAATGGCCTTAATTCTAATGTCTTTAAAATCTGATTGGGGTATTCTGAGAAAATGTCTTTTCTAAATCTAACTGCTTTATACTTAATATGATAGTTACTGGAGACACTGAACTTTCAATGAGATATAGGTCTTGTTTTCTGTTAGTTTCATTACTGTTTTGCAAAGGAACTTGAAATCAGAGGGTTTATATCTCTAGGGCAACCCTATTCTGCAAAAGTTATCAGGTGGATGGATTGATGGATTTGTGGATTTCTGACTTTCTGCTGTAGATCCCCAAGGGCAGTCATATAATCAAACTATGGCATTGTCAAAGACTAGGAATTTTTGGATTATTCAGGACAGGTGTTTTCAAGATTATATCTTGCAGATCTCAAGATTATGAAATTTTACGTTGGTTATTTCCCAAAAGCACAGGAAAGGATACAGAAAATATATAAAAACATAAGTTGACACCATTGTAACCAAGCTTTTGTCTCTGTCTGAAGAAGTCTGTCTGTAACAAGCACTCTGGGTTCAGCTGGAGGTCTTCCAAAGCTATGAGAAAATTTCACAAACCAGGTTCCAGTGGTCATCTGTGGCTCCCAAGATTTCCAGATATTCAATACCCTTTCAAATCAGTACAGTTCTGGAGAAAATGTAGCAAATACAGCTCATATAAGTTTTGAAACCAGAGCATCCAAAACCAATTGAGTTTCAAATTTTCTAAATTAAACCTCTTTTTTTTTTTTTTTTTTTTTTTTTACATTTTTTTATAGGGTATTGTTAAACATAAACTTTTCAGCATTTTTACAGCAAACAAAAAGTAAATTTACTCCCTATAGCACTGGAAACCTTTTTTTTTTCCTTTTCTTTTTTCCTTTTTTTTTTTTTTTTCTTCCCAAGTAATGGTCAACATCCTCCAGAGGAAAGCATTTATTCTGATGAAGTAGAATTTACAAACAGTCTTACTTTTTCCATGTATATTTGAAAATGTTGGATGAATCTAGGTCTGCTCTGTGCTTCATCTGCTGAAGTGATGTCTTGCTCTTGGCTGTTTTTAATTCTTTCCTTTGATACAAAGGTACTGCCTACTTTCATCTCTTTGTGCATAAGATCACACACATACTTAATGAAGATACAACAAAGCTACATCCATGATTAAAAAGTGTGCCATATCTTTATACTGCCCTGCCCCCACATGATATCCAAAGTATAGTAAAAATACATAGCAACTGCAACTACCTTGGTGAATCAGGGTATATATCAGCATTTTGTTTAATCAAATTTTAAACTACATTACAGTAGTACTAATACAGTACTAATACAGTAGTATTTTAAACTACAGTACAGTAAACTACATTACTGTTACTGTACTACAGCACTGTTACTAATATTGACTCTAAACACAGCTTAAATATTGCATCACCTGACATTACCTGAATTACTACAGAACTTCTATTCCTTGATGCTTTCAGATGCTTCAGTGTTTCCTGGTAGAAAGTAGTAAAATTTGGAGCCCACTTGTAGAAAAAAAATACTTATCTGTGTGTCAGTAATCCTGGGTCCAAACTATAGATGTCTATGCGGTGCCTAAAAGGCAGTACTTTCTACTAATAGTGAATTATTTTCATTATTTATACTCATAATTTATAATACCATAGAATTTCTAATTAAAGTAAACCTGTTACATAATTAAAAAAAAAAAAAGAAGAAGAAAAGAGAGGAATTGAAAGTGAAGAGGGCAAAACCAAATCCAGACTCCACCAAAACCAATCATTTCCATTTAATTAATTTTCATAGAATTATAGAATCACAGAATGGTTTGGGTTGGAATGGACCTTTAATGATTATCTAGTTCCAACTCCTCTGGCATGGGCAGGGACATCTTTCACTAGGGCAGGTTGCCCAAAGCCCTATCCAACCTGGCCCTGAACACTTGCAGGGATGGGGGGCATCCATAGCTTGTCTGGGCAACCTGTTCCAGTGCCTCACCACTAAATAAAGAGTTTGTTCCTTATATCCAATCTAAGTCTATCCTGTTTCAGTTTAAAACCATTACCCTTTTTCCTATCACTACATGCCCTAGAAAAAATCTCTTCCCATCTTTCTTATAAATTCCCTTTAAATATCGGAAAGCCGCTATAAGGTCTCCTTGGAGCCTTCGCTTCTCCAGGTTAAACAACCCATGTTCTCTCAACCTTTCTTTGTAGGAGAGGTGTTCCAGCCCTTTGACCATTTTTGTGGCCCTCCTCTGGACCAAGTCTAGTAGATCCATGTCTCTCTTGTGCTGGGGGTCCCAGACCTGGATGCAGTACACCACATGGGGTCTCACAAGAGTGCAGTAGAAGGGAAGAATCACCTCCCTTGACCTGCTGGCCATTCTTCTTTTTATGCAGCTCGGGATACAATGCCAAGTTCTTCTCTGCATGGCTGATATAGACTGGTCCCTCAGTCTGTACTTGTACCAGGGGTTGCTTCAACCCCGGTGTAGGACCTTGAACTTAGTCTTGCTGAACAATTTATGTGTGCCCTCTTCTCATATCTGTCAAGGTCCCTCTGGATTGCATCCCTTCCTTCTATCATATCAGCTGTGCTACTCAGCTTGGTGTCATCTTCAAACTTTCTGAGGGTGTACTCAATCCTCCAGTCTTTGTCATTAACAAAGACATTAAATAGTTAGGATCCCAAGACAGACCCCTGACAGACAGAACTCATCACGGGTCTCTATGTGGATGCTGAGCTGTTGACTAGCAACTCGCTGTACACAGCCAGTTCCTTATCCATCAAATAGTCCATCCATCAAATCCATACCTAGTAATGTTTAGGAAAGCCATAGATTATATTTAAGAAATATGTAATTTACAACATTAAAATTATTATTATTATTTTTAATATAATGTATGACTATCTTTGCCTAAAGGACTGAAAATAATTTACCCTGAAGGGAAAGTCAAGGCGAAAGAAAGAAAGCTAGTTCAGGGCTGTACTCTATCTGTCTGGGATGGAGTTAATTTTCCTCTTAGTAGCCCATATAGTCCTCTGCTTTGTATTTGGGTCTAAGACAGTGTTGATAACATGGCAGCATTTTGGTTATTGCTGAGCAGTGCTTACGCAGCAGCAAGGCTTTCCCTCCAACCCCCCTCCCCTTCCTCCCCCGCCAACGGCTGCTAGGCTCATGGTGGACTAGAGGCTGGGGGCAGACATAGCTGAAACAAACTGATCCAAACAGACCAAAGGGATCCATATGAAGTCATGCTCAGCACTAAGACCTAAGGGAAAGAAGGAGGATTTGGGGACATTGATGTTTATGGCATTTGTCTTCCCAAGCAACCTCCCTGGGGCTCTGCTTTCCAGCAAATGGTTGGACATCTGCCTGGCAAAGTGAAGTAGTGGATGAATTACTCTTTCTGCTTTGGTTCCACATGCAGCTTTTGTTTTTCTTGTTATAGTGCCTTTATTTCAACCCACGATCTTTTCCACCTTATTTTCTCTCTGTGTTCTGTTGAGGAAGGGGACTGAGGGAGCAACTGTGGGTGTCTGGCAGCCAGACAAGATCAACCCACCACACATTTTACTTTTTTTTTTTTTTTGAGTTAGTTTTTCTATTCTTTTTGTAGAAATGGTGAAATCACTACAGGAAGTTTGTATAGTTTGAATGTATTCTGGAATTTTGGATTTGGAAGTTTAAATAAACTGAACTTAATTTTTTTTTTTTTTTGACATTCGCCTTTTGTTCCTTAATTGTGTATATGTGGCAAGGTTTTGGTAGTTGCAGGCTGCAGGGGTAGGCTCTGTGAGCAGAGACCAGCAACTGCCCCATGTCAGATCAGAGCCAGCTCCAGCCGGCTCCAAAAGGGACCCGCTGCTGGCCAGAGCTGAGCCAGTGAGTGACGCTGGGTGGGCCTCTGGGAGAGCAGGTTTAAGAAAGGGGAAAAAACTGCTGTGCAACAGCAACTGGGAGAAAGGGGTGAGAAAATGGGAGATAACCAGCCCTGAGGGCATCAAGGTCAGCGCAGAAGGAAGGCAGGAGGTGCTCCAGGTGCCAGAGCAGATATTCCCCTGTGGCCTGTGGAGAGGCCCCTGGTGGAGCAGGCTGTCCCCCTGCAGCCCATGGGTCCCACATGGAGCAGATCTCCACGCTACAGCCTGTGGAGGAGCCCCTGGTGGAGCAGGTGGATGTGGCCTGGAGGAGGCTGCGGTCCATGGAGAGCCCCTGCAGGAGCAGGCTCTGAGCCGGAGCTGCAGCCCATGGAGAGGAGCCCACGCAGGAGCAGGGGGTCTGGGGGTAGCTGCTGTCTGTGGGGGACCTGTGCTGGAGCAGTTTGCTCTTGATGGATGGACCCTGCGGTACGAACCTATGCTGGAGCAGTTCTTGAAGGGCTGCTGCCTGTGGGAAGCCTACACAGGACCAATTTGTGAAGGACTGCATCCCATGGGAGGGACCCCACACTGGAGCAGGGGCACAGAGTGACAGAGTGAAGGAGTGGTGGAGATGAAGCATTAAGGACTGACTGCAGCCCCCATTCCCCATTCCCCTGTGCTGCTTGGGGGGAGGGGGGAGATAGAGGAGGGTGGGGGGGTGGGGGGGGTGTTTTTGTGTAGTTTCCCACTGTTCTAGTCTACTAGTGATAGGTAACAAACTATATTAATCTCTCTATGCTAAATCTGTTTTGCCCATGATGATAACTGGTGGGTGATCTCCCTGTCCTTATCTCAGTCCTTGAGCCCTTTTCGTCACATTTTCTCCCTCTTTTCCTTTGAAGAAGGGGAGTGAGAGAGTGGTTGTGGTGGAGTTTGGCTGTCCAGCTGTGTAAAACCACCACAGTTCCTTGCAAATCAAAAATATTATACCTAGATAAACTTTCTCTAATCCTGTTAATTTAAGGAGTATCTGCTCCAGATCACAGAAGTAATAGTGATTTAAAAGGTTAGCTAACTAATTGGCTTGGTTCAGATAGAAATGTTGATCCTTATTTTGCTTCTGAAGACATTAAGTGATATGCTAAAATACTTAATCCAGATCAAGATTTTTTCATATATTCAGCCAAGTCTCTAAAATGTCATATTGTCTGGCTTCACGTCACATAATTTGCATTTGGATTATATAATATGAGGAGCAGACATTATTTGCTGATTTATTACTATTTTCTGCAGGTGCTTCTCTTTTCTTCCCTTATGCCCATTACTCCATTCATTCTTTGGTCTTTTTTGTTTTCTTCTTTCAGAAGACAGTTCTCAGAAGGCATTACTTCTGTGTCTCCACACATAATGGCACAGTTGTGTCCACAGGATTGACAAAAGGAGAGTAATTTAACCCAAGGGATATTGACATTGTCCCTGTCCTGGAATGACTAACAGCCAACAATGCTTCTGATGCCAAAGATAATTTTCTGTGTATCAAGAATAAGTATATACAATTTTAAACTCCCAAGACTTCAGAGTGCCTCTAAAACTTGATTGCTAAGCACTAGGATCCCCAGGGCCTTTTCAGTAGAGCTGAAAGTAGAGTGGTTTCCCACTCAGCTGGACCCCAGCCTTATGTCTGCTTGGGGTTATTCAGTCCCAGGTGCAGGACTTCAAATTTGTCTTTGTTAAAACTTATGCAGTTCTTGCTGCCCCAATATTTCAGCCTGTCAAGACACCCCTGTATGGTGGCGCTTCCTTCTAATACATTGACCTCTCCTCCCAGTCTGATGTCATTCACAAATTTGGTGAGGGTGCATTCAATCCCATCATCCGGAACATTTATCAAGTACTGAAAAGTATTGGACCCCATATCAGCCTCCAAGAAACTTTACTTGTGATGAGTTAGACTTTGAGACTTTAACCATTAAAATTTGAGCTCAGCAGCTTAGCCCTTTATCAACATATTCTGTGGCCCGTCTTTCCAGTCCATCTTACCACCAACTCTCTGCTAATGTGATGTATAGAAAATGGCCAGTCAATTTAAAACTTAGATACATCTATGTAAACTATTCTGAAAATCCCTCAGTAGTTGGTTACAGAAAATCTGAAATCAAAGTCAGCAGTTTAAAAAACTGTGATCATATGAAAAAAGTAGGAGTTGACAAGCACAAGTTATATTTATGCACGAAAACACCACACCAAAGACTCTTGGTCTTATCTTATCTTCAAGTGCTTTATGACTGGAAGGAATGTTGCTGGTTCTGCTAGGTTTCAGTATTTTCTGCATGAAACATGGTCATCCTATCTTTCCTATCTATCTGTATTATCAAGGTAAATAAACACATTGAATACCCTTTGACTGAACACCCAGTTGTCTTCAAATCATAACACGCTTCCTCTTTAATCACTTTAAAATACGCCACAGTCTAGAAAAAGTATATTTTTATTACAGTTTTGGTGAATTCTGGAAAACCAGTCAAGTCACTGAAGCTCACTGAGTCTGAACCTTGGGTAGTCAGTGGCTAACCCACATCAATTAAAAAATATCATAATTGAAACCTAATCTACAGTGACTATCTAGCAATATTTTTGACTAAATCATTCACTACTAGACATTCTTTATGGTCTTCCAAAGAAATATACCTTCTTCCTCTACAAGTGTTTTTCTTTACACAGAACACGCTCTGCACTTATTAAGAGAGATTTTCTTTGCCTTCATTAACTAAGACCCTGATATTCCACATTTATTCATGTTGATTAGCCCTTTCTTCTCTTATCAGCCCAAATCATCCTAAAGAAGAGGAATGAGCATTCTTTAACTCAACACTGCACTATGTAAAACAGTATCCCCGGTGGGAACAGCAAATAGGGAAAAAAACAGTGATACTGTACACAAGGAGGTAAAAAAATACTTTGGGCTGAAATAGTACATTCCAAAATGACCACTCTATCATTGCAGAACTGGTCACATCCTCAGTTTGAACTTTTTTTTTATGATCTGAAATGCAGGCAGATGACCAATGGCTGGGCACTAGACTATAAATGATTGTATAGAACAGGAAGAAATTTATTACCTTATGGTGAAGATTTAGGTTAACTGTGAGACTTAACTGCCAGACTGAAGCAAGGATGGCTATAGCACGTATAAATGCTGAAGTTTTAATTAAGGCAGAAGTGTCCTTTTTCTGGAGTTGTAAAATAAATAGCTTACTAAAGAATCACTTTAATATGAGCATATTTAGGATATATGGAGGGAAATAAACTTTGAACTTTTTCAACAGTGGAACTGTAGTGTCATGCAAGAATGAAATAGTGACCTTATTCTCCTTTGGAGAAGCAAAGTAATGAAATCCAAATAATGGGAAATAAAGAAGAAAATTTTGAAACACAGTGAGTTACAAACTTACTGAAAGTTTTATGCTGATGCAGTTTAAAAAGAAGAATAATATTAATATATATAGCTTTTCTTCTAAAATTTAATATTGCAATATTCTAGTTTAAATTTAATTAGTGAAGTGCCTACAGATTAGTGCATGAATCCATCAACAGCAGCTATATTGGCAGCCTGAATTCTTGGAAAAAGGGTGTCTATTTTACAGTTGAATGTCAACAGGAAATCATTTTATTACTTTCAAGAAACTGTGGCAGGAGCCTCAGTCACTGGTACCTATTTGTGGTGTCTTCTGCAATGAACTTTTGTGAGAAGACAACAGGCCTTCCACCTATACAAGTTTCACCTCACCCAGTCACATAAACACAAACTGAACAATACAATAAATGCTGCCTATCATAATAATAAACACAAGATCCCATACAAGATCCCAAACACAAGATCCCTCACATCTACTTTTGTCAAATCACTTGTGTATGATGGTACATGTTAACATTTTGTATTCAAATGATGATGGTAGTCCATAAGATGAAGCACTGTGGTGTTTTCATAGCAGAGAAATAATAACATTTGATGTTGCATTTGTTTTTATTGCTTTGTTTTAAGTTACATTGAAATTAGGCTTCTCTGTTTTGTCTCTTAAATTTAATTGTCTGTAGAGTCTTTCTTTAACTCAAGTATCTGACTAGTGGCTGGGGAGGTGGGGTGCAAGGAGTGAAAAACAAACCTAGATAAAAGAGCCAGGAGTCTTAATGTAACTCTGCATATTTGTAAAGAATATACAAAATTCTGTTTCCTCAAATGCAAGAGACTACGAAAGCTGGTGACACTTTTCTTTCCTGCAGCCCTGATGTCACTTCAGACTTTGACCTAAAGGCTTTCTCTTCACCCTGTTTTCAGGGTTGTGTCTTGTTTGTCTCAAGGTCATTGCTCCCATGTATGCATCTTTTTGTGCTCCTCTCTGATTCCTGACCTTTCTTAGCTGTTTCACTTAAAGCCAACTCTCTGAAAAGTGACTGACCAATTCCACTGTCTTCCTAATTACATTTGGAATTTCATTTTCATTTTGAGCATTGAGTTTGTGTATATACTTCGTTTTGAAATCCTTTATTTTTTTCTTTCTAATATTTTAACACAAAAAGGGAAGTTCTTACCTTCCCAGTGCTTTTAATGCGATACAGTCTGTATAGAAACTTAATCTTTGGGTGCCTATGGGTATTAAGCACAATTTTCACACAGTAGTGGTTCCCATATTCATATATGATTTTACCTATGACTAATTTTACTCTTTATGCTCATGGGTTTTCATAAAGTTTTCTTCTTATTTTCATTGCTTGATCAGCTGGAACCACAGAAAAGAGTAGTCCGCAAGGAGAAGGTGGACTAGAAAGGTACATGTGAAATCCTTTGGAATGAAGGAAGATGGTATTTCCATTCCTGCAAAAGCTGCAAATGTTGAAATAACATCTAGAATATGTTTGTTTGTTTGTTTGTTTTGTGTGTGTGTGTAGGGCGTTTTTATTTTATTTTTTCAGCATATTTTTTTTTATATTTTTATATATTTTTATATTTTACAGCATAAGTGTATGACAGCTGGTATTACGGTTAGGTGTTGATTACTGGTGAGTGGAACAAAGTAAAGTTAGGAAATTAGAGGCTACCTTTGGTGAGGAATAATACCATGCACTAGTACACGATGGGGACTGACAAACTGGAAAGCAGCTTTGCAGAAAAAGGCCTGGGCATCCTAGTGGATAAGCTGAATGTGAACCAGCAGTGTGTGCTTGCAGCATTGGCAGCCAACATATTGGACTGCATTAGGAAGAGCATTGCTGGCAGGTTGAGGGAGGTGGTATTTACACTCTGCTTAGCTCTGGTGAAGCCTTATCTGGGCTGCCAGGTTTAGCTCTCCAGCACAAGAGGACAACCTGCCCTTGGTGACCCCACTTAACAGTGGGATTGGACTACATGATCTTAATAGGTCCTTTCCAATGCAGACTATTCTGTGATTTTATGATTCTGTGAAGAGAATATCATACACATGGACATACTGGAGCAGTACTTGTGAAGGCCCATAAAGATAATTAAAGAATTGGAGATTCTGAAATATTAGAAGATGCTGTGACTCTGCAGGCTGGAGAAGAGAAGGCTCGGGGGGATATTATCAGTATGTATAAATACCTGTGGGGATAGGGGTGTAAAGATGATGGAGCCATAATTTCTCAGTGGTATCCAGTGACAGCTCAAGATGGACACAGATAGCTATACAAGAAATTATGTTTAAACGTAAGAAAAAAAAAAATACTGTAAGGGTGATTGAATATTGGAATGGGTTGCCCAGAGAGGCTGTGGAGTCTCCATTCCTGCTCACCTGATTGAACATGACCCTGAGTAACCTGTTGTAGCTCACACCTTTGAGCAAAGGTGTTAGACTAGATGATCTCTAATATCACCTTCCAACCTCAATCAGCCTGTGATTCTGTGATGCTGTGATGGAAGGAGAAAAAGAGGAAATAGAAAACCCAGGGAGTCCTCTGATAAGTGGAAAAATTGAGACTGTCTAATGTGTAGAGAAGATATTAGGGAACTGTGGCGTAACAATACGGGAGACTTCTGGCAAATGCATGTAGGAGAATGGAAATCTATTGGAAGAACGAATAAGAGGAGGGGCAAGGGAACATAGGGGTTTAGGGCAGGGGATAGACATACGGTGCATACACAGAATCTGGATTGTGTGAGTACATGGTGTTTTAGGCATCAGGAAGGAAGGCATGCAGAGTGTTATTCTGTTATTAAAATGAAGGAGATAGATAAGCAGTAAGAGAGAAGTATCTCACCGAGTCCAACAGAAGAGTGTGGGGAATCTCTGGGGAATTTTACTTCAGCCTCACAAGGCAATGATGTGGTTGAAACAATTGTGTATCAGAATATTAACTAACTCAGCCTTCCTGATTAACCATAGATAGAGAAGGGTCGTTATAAGAAAAGAGAATAAATTAGGGTAGGAATTTGTCAGGATGAAGGCAGCAGGCTTCATTTGCAGATAGATAAGGACCTACTGGATGCTAGGCAAGTAATGCACATTATATAGGCAACAGATACACAAACAGCACAGATGGATTAACAGGTGGTGTGGATACAGCACAAGGAAAAGATGGATAGAATACTGATAGAAGAAGAAATAGGACCAGATACAGTAAAAGTCATCTGAATTTTAGTTCAAGATACTACATTTTGGAAAACAGAATCAGAAATCCATCTGGGACATTTGCTGTTGATCCAGCACAGTTGCTAAGACCTGGTTTAATACAAGGGAAGCAGTAAATGAAACAAGACTCGGTGATTTGGCTTATCAAAAATCTTGATGACTGCATAACTTTAGTCTAGACTTAGAATCACCTCTCAATCTGCTCTGTGCAAATTTAGGAGTGTAGCTTCCCAGAGCTGACAGCTAATGAAGGACATACAGTTTTAGGATAGACATAGTCCAAGAAGCCCAATCACTGTTGCCTCCTCTAGTGAGTCAGTAAGTAATAGTACACAATATATTTTTCATCTAAACACTGGTCTAACACCTTTAGAAAATGAAATATATTAACTGTAAAGCCTGATAATGCTACATAGTCAAGAAATGCCAAAAGCTTTAGACTCCACTCTCACCCCCCCACCCCCTCACTCCCTTCAACACACATACACTCTCCTGAATTAAAAATCAACATTTTCTGCAGGCTGGACAAGAAGAAAAAAAAAAAGACCGAAAATATTTTTATATGTATTTGCATAATTAGCATATTTTTTCAGTAAGAAACTCAAGTTGGCAGCCCTTGTTTCCTGAGGGGTATATTTCCTGCCAGCTGTGCTGTGGGACAAACCATACTCAGCTGATTCATGTCAGTAGTCCTTTTTAAGACAATACTTGTGTAGGTTCATTTAAGAAAATTTTCATCCTAGTCAGAATGCACATTATTTGTCATAACCATATTCAAGGTAGCTATCAAGAATAATCCTATGGCTATTTATAAGCACAGTAATAATTTTACCCTTTGAATGCAACACACTTCAAGTCAAGTATATGTCCATATGTCCCCTGTCAGTCAGCATGACATCTGCTCAGAAACATTTGGATGAAAAATCTTTCCACTGTGAAATATTGATTGAATAAACTAAAATATTTAATAGGCATAACTAGATTTACTCCATATTTCAAACAGAAAATTAATGAAATTTTTTTTTGAAACAAGACTAAAACAATGTTTCAGCCTTACTGAAATATTTTGAAATTTGTTGTATAAAATGGGTATAATACAGTATTGTTTCACTGAAAATATTTTATTTTTTCAAAGTTATAGGTGAGTTCGTACAGATTTCATAATCATCCAAATGCTGAAGCCCAAAGCAATCTACTTCCAAGTAACTTTTTGAAAATACTTTTCATTCCAGTTCAGAATTTCAAAGTTCAAAAGTAAGAGTTTTCCAGGGAAGAGAATCCAAACTGACTGTGATTTATTATAGAAGCAAAATAAATAGGGAAGGGAGACAAATAGCACACATTATACATTATTTTTTTCTTCCTGATTGTTTGCCTTTCTTTTCCCTTCCCCTATTTAGAACTTGTTGTACTTCACCAGATGCTTCACTGCAATTCCTCTTTCTTTATGTCACCACCTTCCTTGCCTTTTCTTCCCACTGTATTTTGTTTCATCCTTATCAGGACCTCTCTTTGTTATTGCCTCAGTTGTTTGGTATCTGAAACATATTTCTCATTCTCACAGCACTAATTGGCCACTTTGGGATGGACAATAAGCCCATAAAGCTCTATAAAAATGCTGTTAAAGTTCTAATCTTCATCACATTTAAACAACAGCCTTCTAAAACTGAAGTTAATCTGCTTTAAGAACACATAATTTTGCTCTATTTTTATATTTTCTCTACGATTTCATAGCCACCATCTTAGTTATCAGTTATCTCACAACAACAACTCTTAAATTGCTAAATTCTTTCTTCAGACTTGCTTGAATTGTTTAAGAAGAGATTTGGCCTATGTCAAATCTAAGACATAAGCATTATGTCTTAGCTCAGCAGCCCATGGCATCAAAAGTTATTTTATTATTATTTTATTTTATTCAGGGTGATTAGGATAGCAGCTACTCCTGTTATCTCTGTTGTCCTGGTGACATGGTGCAGGTTATTCACAAAAACTCATTCATAGCTCATAACAGACAAAACCCTTACTGTCAGGAAATGGTCCTGTTCCAGAGGATGGATCAGGGTTTGGTCTCTGCTCTCAACCATGCTGTGTCTCTCACTTTCTCTCCTCCATTCTTTCCTTTCTGACAGCACAGGATGTACAGGCAGATTACCTGTGATGTCTTTCTTTTCTGTCTGTGCCTGAATCCACAGAACAATTACATTTGCTGCAGTCACCTTTACAATTCTCTTAGGTTAAACTGGGGTTTTATGGACATAGACAATTGTTTGCTAAATGATTATAGCTAGAGAAACTATTTTCATAATGCAAATGAACATCACTTTTATTTCAGGCCTTACTATATGTTGATAACTATTTACAAATGATGTTGATCTACAGTTGTCTGTGATATATTTTCCACAGTGCTTTGCTACTGTCCAGATTAATAAAATGGAAGATAATAGTAAAAAATTGAAGGGACAGGAGCCAGAGCAGGAGTGGACAGATTCATTTAAGCAATACACAGAGAAGAATCAACAGGTTAAAAATGTAGCAGCTCCATTACGTTAAAAGTTTGTGTTTTTTCATATGGAGACTGGATACATCTAGATGCTGATGCCCTGTCAGTCAATTCAACAGTTGCATATAAGAACAAATGACTTTTTGCAAATGACTTTTTTTTGCAACATTTTAAGTTAGCCCTGAAACCTGAATACATATGACTGAGATTGAGCTGTATATACCATATATACTAGCTCTGCTTTATGCCCAAATTTCCTATTTCCAAAGGAAGGCCTTTGGCCCTTTCCATTAATTTAGTCATGGAGCAGTTTTAGATCATTCCTACTGCATTCATGACATATATGAGTTATTCTCAGCAATTTTTAGACCTGTGCTAGTCACTCATTCTAGAGCAGAGAACAATGGATCACAGTATACTACAGAAAATTTCCTGAGAAAGTTGAAATTTCCTATTTGAAAATAACATTTAAAAATTTGAATTAATAGAGGTCTCAACAAAAGTTATATTGTTATCTATGGTGCTTTTACCTTGCTGGGCAGCTGAACTACACCACAACTGTTCTCACTCTCCCTCCTTGAACGAAGAGGAGGAGAAAAAAGTATGACGGAAAGAAAAAGGCTCACAGGTGGAGATAAGAATAATTTAATCAAAGGGAAATGAGTGAGGGAAAAAACAAGCAAAAGGAGTATGGAAAAACAGAGGGGAAAAAAAACAAACAACAAAAACAATTTCTGTCTACTTCTTATCAACAAGACCCTTTTTCACTAAAAGTGAAAAAATAATTGGTGAGGCACTGGAATAGGTCACCCAGAGAAGCTGTGGATGCCCTCCATCCCTGCAAGTGTTCAAGGCCAGGCTGGATGAGGCTTTGATCAACCTTGTCAGGTGGGAGGTGTCCCTGCCCATGGCAGGGGGCTTGGAACTGGGTGATCTTTAAGGTCTATTCCAACCCAAGCTATTCTATGATTCTGCGACTCTAAAAGTTGTGGAAAAGCCTGTATTTCGGGATATTCTTTACAACAAATTTCTACAATCTCATTGCTTAGTGAAATAATTGCTTTAATTTAATTTTATTTTTTATTTTTTTAAATATGTTAAAGGTTATAAGGTTAATTCTTATTGCCTACAACAAATACATAAAACTAGGGAAAATAAAATCAATGAACAATATATTGAACCTCCTCTCATCTGTTCTCCAGCTTTGTCAGGACAACAGCAAGCTCCAAACTCTTTACAGCTGTGCTGAATGCTGTAACCCTTTGGCTCTCCCAGCCTTGCCCATCTCTAAATATCCCACGGGCTCCCCCAACCTGGCCAGGCCTATGACCCTGTGTCAGCCTCAGGGCTGTCAGTCCTGGCTTCAGTGAGATCACAGCAGGGCCAGGCTCTAGTTCCCCACAGCTGCCCTGATATGGCCGTCTCCCAGCTGGGCCCACCTGCAGGCCCATGGCTCAGCCTGATCTCCTCTGAGCCCGGTCCCCAGGGAGGTGCCTGGTGGCTGAGGCTGGGATAGCCTACATGCCTTGTCCCACAGACCCTTCTCTCCAGGGTGCTCTAGGTTGTCAATGGCTGCTCCAGTGACACACAACCAGCAAAGGTAATATGGTTCAAAGGAGAGAGAAAAAGCTCTTTGTGAAACTTCTCTGTAACTTGTTTCCGTAACTGCTTTTTCCAGTTATTAGTTGGTGTGAAAGATTTGTGCTGCATGGTTATCAGCTAATTCCAAAACCAAAGGTACTTTTTACTTCTCCAGTGCTCTGAATGATGTGTCAGTCATCCAGTTCAAAATGGTGTAGCAATTGGTTTGCATTTTCAGAGAAAATATATGTGAAAACCTTAATTTTTGGTAACAGGTTAAGCCTATTCCTGTTTGACAATGGATTGACTTGTTATGCCTTAATAATCCTAATTATTTTCTAACTATAATTTCTAAAAATTGAAAAGAACACCCCCCCACGCTCCTCCCATATATCTTTTGTCCCTGACCTAGTCTTTTTTTCCAGGCACTTCTTCTAGTAGCACTATTTGGTTTAATTTCTGTATTTGTTAACATAAACTCTGCCAGTATAGCTAGAAGAAAAGATCTTGTGTCTTTTTGTAGCATGTACAATAACTTTCTTGCTGGATATTGTCTCATTTCCTCTGCCTCTCCCAGTACATATGGTCTCCCTCTATATATATGCTTGTATGAATAGATTGTTTTGGTATTCATGTCATATGTGCTTATTTATTTATTAACAGTTGATAGTTCTGGGCCTCATAGGAATAGTAGCTCTTTCATGGAGAAGGGATGACATTTTGCTGATAGTATAGGAGTGTAACAGGAGTTATATAACACCTCTTTTCATCACGTTCTACACGAGATAAATATCCTTGGGTCTAATAATGAGGATTTATGCTTATTGAGTCAGAGACAGACCTGAAATAATGCTGGTGAGTAGCATGGCCAAGAAAAATAACTCAAGACTAAGATTCAACATACAAACGGCTATTTCAGAATCAAAACATATTAACGAGGACCTTGCAGATGCTGAGTGGTAGTATAAGGCCCAATAACTGCAGGACAACTCACTAGGAAGTCCACTAAGCTATTCAAAGCATGTAAGCTTTCCAAATGCTAGAGTTAGATAAGAACCAAGAGCCCTGGGAAACAGTCCCAAGTCCTCAGCTTCTTTGTAGGGATTCGGGCTTTAGAGGTGACAGCTGAATTCTGGTTAGTACTGGGATTCCTGAAATCCTTGAAGTTCCCATTGAACCTAGAAAAACTGCAGTGGCTGCCTGCCCTGGGGAAACATGATGGGGGAGCATAGCCTGTCTGGCACAGCTTTTCTCAGCCGGTGGACCCCAGAAATCTGCCAGAAGTCCAGGCAGGAATTGCTGTCTTCCATCTGTCTGGTTAAAGTCTAGCCATCTGGGCAAAGAAACCTTTAGTTCTTTCTTTGTAGCTTCTTTTATGAAAAAAAGAGAATTGCAGATTTAAATGCTATTAAAAGAAGTTTAAAATGAACACAGCAATGAGCCCATCAAATAACATGCACAACTCAAAATGTGGTAGTTGGACTTATGTTTAATGCCTGTTCATTCTGATAGTCACACTGGGACTAGTAAAGTGTTTGTTATTCATTGTTTCTAATGTGGACATCAAACTTAAGGCCCCCAGAAGTGGGGGAAGATTTTCTGGATGTTGCACACATTCTGATTTACCTGCAGGCTTTATGTCTGGCTTTGTCTTTGTGAGGATATGCCACTGGGGAGATATGCCATCATGCTGCCATTTGACAAGTCTCCCAGGCCTTTCTCAGGTCAGAAATGCTCTTACAAAACAGATAGTTCCCTGTTCTGACACTCTACGTCAGGATACAAGCAAGGTTGTGAAAGAATGCTGACTGATGCTCTGAGAGGTGTGTGTGTGTGTTTTTGTGTGTGTGTGTCAGAGTATTGGGGAGCCTCAGATGCCTATGTCCATAGCTCTAGGGCAGACCAGACTGAAGGCTGTTTTGGGTACCTCAGATTTCTTTCATGGAATGGGGAATCTGGCTGACTTGGAGTTTCTGATTCCTCAGTGTGGACCCAGGTAATCTTAGAATGCCAACTGTAGCAACTTGGGTATGCAGTTTTGGAAGAGTTATTTTCACTTCACAAAACTGACAATGTCATTTCTGTAGAGGATAGCTAGTTTGGATACGCAAATATTATTGTTGTAAGTAAGAACAGACATGGATAGCTGCTATGGTTTAAAAGATAGCTAGGAGAGGTAACAACTTTTTTTTTTTTTTAAACTTGTCCACAGGTGTAAACTTAGGCAGTACTGCACTGCCAAGGACATGTGGCAGTACTTGAAAATGTACACTCCTTGGAGACAGACATGGTGGACAATTCCTGTGTTGTGGAGAGAAAGAACCACACTTGAAAAGATCAAATCAGCAGTATGCTGGAGAACTGTTGAGATTAGGGTACTGAGGGAATCCTAGCACAGGACCTAGCAGCTTACTACCAATTTAGGCCACTAAGAAGATGGATACATCCTTGATATTAATTCTTTCTGTCTCTAGGGATAAAAGAACTGCATCAAAGCTGGTGATGGTTCCATCATCATTTTCAAGCTGATGGAAATAACTCATGGGGCTCTAAAATTAACTAAACGCTTCTGTAATTAAGGAGGCTATGCTTACTTTTTGGCCTTTGAGATACAGCGTTTCTGGGCCTGTAGACTCAGCTTCAGAGATAAATATTTCACAAGCTGATTGAACTTTGTTGTTTCATGGTTATGGATAATCCTTCAGACAAGACAGTTTTGAAAATGATGAAGTTCTGGATTTTTCCATCTTTTACAAGATTCTGTTGAATCAATATTTAAAAATATGACAGAATCGTCAATGTTGTGGACAATTCATAGGAAAGGAACATCCTGAAATCAAAAGGAAATAGTATGTGTATCCACGTCATGCATAAATAGTCATAGAAATAAACTCTGCTTATAACCTCTGATTATTGCATGTATGCCAAGACTTCTGGGAGGATGATGAATTGTGTAGGGTCCTTAAAATGTATACTGAATGACCTCATTGCTTACACTCAAAAAAAAAAAAAAGCTTACAAAAAAAGCACGGTGTAAATTCCATTTAAGCAAAGCTAACACTTTTCATTCTGTTTTAAAGCAATTTCTTAGCTGGCAGATGGGTAAGTTTGTCTTCACTTACATCTATTGAGGTGCAAATTAATTTTCCCTACATACTGCAAGTTATCCCTTTTTGTAAGAGAAATTGTAACACTAAGATATGAATTCATTTCTGGGCTAGGACAATACATTTACTGAATGTAGAAATATGTTGGACTCCACAGATACAGAGTTGTTCTAAGTTTGTGCTATTCTAATACTAAATATACATGGAAGGAAAAAAATATATGGGTACAGGTGATTGAATGTTTAATGTTTTTGTGACTTTTCCTTAGAAATAAACTATACATTGTTATACTATTATGTTAATATCACTTAGTATAGTTACTATTAGGTATGAGTTAGCTACTTATAGAAGTAATCAAGCACTTGGTAGACAGTATGATATAGCTGGCTGAAACTTAGAATTCATTTAATAAGAGATGTTAACATTCGGTAATTTTCCCATGAAAGGAAACTTCTTTGAGATTGGTGTTCATTATGATTAATTGTATATTTTGATGTACATTCTGTCAAAAGGTATTATTATGAAAGTGTCATATGACATTAAAATACAAGTAGATTTTTTTTCATATTAGAAATATCTCCTAGTATGTAGAGATTCCAAATTATTTTCTTTTCTGCTTCAAAATGTGCCCTATCTTTTTCTCACTTAAACTCTTTTTGGGATTAAAAAATGAAATTTCAAAATTTAAACTTCCACTATTAAAACAAGATAAAATATTTCCAACAGAAATAATAATAAAAAAAACTATTTTCACAAGTAATTCATTTTTATTCAAACAGCTTTCTGATATCAGTTGTTTTCAATATAGCTTTTATTTATTGTCACATTTTTCACTGTGGTATTGTGCCAGAACAGTATTGCAGGGAATTTAAAAGAAGATCAAATGATATCAGAATGGAGTACAAAAACATGTACATTTTTGTCTCTTAATAATAACAACCACAAATTAAAAGTGCATGATCAGTTTTCTAAATTGGTATAAATTAGAAGCACAAAATTTGATAGATTCGAAAGACAACTCTATTTTTCCAGAAACTTACATAGATTTATAACTTTGTGCATACTGAAAATATTAAAACATATATTAAACTTTTAATTATTCTAGAATAACTAAAATTACATGTTTTTGCAGAGGAAAAATGCACTTTGTAGTCCTAACAGCATAGTTGGCACAGGCAAAAAATACATTCTTTTTATAAAGAGCAACAAGGTTTAGTAACATTGATGCCAATGGAAAGCAGTCACAATTTTACCTAAGCATACATTCTTCCTATCAGAATGAGTGGTAAGATGCAGGGCCTTATCTGTTAAAATTTCCTGCATGCAGACTACTAAATCATAGAATCATAGAATGATTTGGGATGAAAGGAACCGTCAAGACCATCTAGTTCCAACCTTCCTTCCATGGGCAGGGACACCTCCCACCAGACCAGGTTGCTCAAAGCCCCATCCAACCTGGCCTTGAACACTTCCAGGGTTAGGGCATCCACAGCTTCTCTGGGCAACCTGTTCCAGCACCTCACCATCCTGTAATCTAAATCTACCCTTTTTTAGTTTAAAACCACTACTCCTTGTCCTATCACTACACTCCCTGACAGAGTTCCTCCCCGGCTTTCCTGTAGGGACTTTCTGGTACATAAAGGGAGCCTATAAGGTCTCACTGGAGCCTTCTCTTCTCTAGGCTGAACAACCCCAGCTCCTTCAGCCTGTCTTCACAGGAGAGGTGCTCCTGCCCTCTGATCATCTTTGTGGCCCTCCTCTAGACCCACTCTAACAGGTCCATGTCTTTCGTATGCTGCAGGCCACAGACCTGGATGAGTAGGGTCCCACAAGAGAGGAGTACAGGGGGAGAAAATCTTTATATTTTTTACACATTCAGTGTGTAGAAATGTCTTAAAATTACAAATAATACTAAAAAAAAGTAATTTCTTAGTCTATAAGACACAAGTTGGATATAGCCAATATTTCTATATGTGTATGCTTATTAGCTATATATTGAGCATATAAGTAAATAGTCCACCAACCGTATTACAGATATATAAGATCTTCAAACAAAATGATGCCAGCTATAAAGAATTATGAAACGTTATGTCTGTCTTTGATTTATCGCTTTTTGCTGTTGGAATTTGTTTCAAACTGGATCAATCCTGTCAACAGTCTGTGCTTTATAGGCGCTGTAGATAATCAAATCTAAATACATTTGTAGCTACCCATCTTGTCATGTATAGCTAGTGAGCAATCTATTCCTTGTAAGCAATGAAGAAAGAGGACGTATTTTGAAGGACTTGTATTTGATCTGTATTTGTTGCTGCCTTTGGCTTCAGCACAGCAAAACATTTAAACACATTTCATTGCTTTCCTGAATTAAGGCTTCAGAAAATAATTTTCCACTTTTGAAGAAGTCTGAAGAGAGCAGCTTAGGAAGCTTTCTTTTTCCATTTTTTTATTTTATTTTTTTGTTCCCAAACCCACGTGCAAATAGCCTCTATTCATATTATCCAATTCATGCAGTAAATATGCATGGAACGCATATATGAAGCTCTTAAATTTGGCCAAACCAGAAATGAATATCCAAACTGAAATTTACTTATTAAAAATTCCCTTGAAATTTCAGTCATCTCAATCATTTTTGTGCTGAGGTTTTAAAAAATGGGGCATAAGCATTTTTGTAAGAGGAAAATGAACTCTATTAACTTCTTCTTTGAGAAAAGTTTTGTTAACAACACTTCCATAATCATCATTTTTGGCTATGTTTTAGGCCTGAAAAAAGTGCAGGCTGATGAATGAATGCTTCAGAAAACACTGAATAACTGAAAATATCTTCAGTTTGCAATACAATTCTAAATGCAACCTTAATAACAGCTGTTGGTAGTGTTTCATCTATAAACTACACTATTTACACCCATTTCTGCTACTGTGTTCAGAACTATTATGACCACAGTACCCATTTTTCTCAGCAATCTACTTACTTCATTATGTTTTTGTTTCAGGACAAAGAACTTTGAACTCACTATTTTTTCACGTTGTCTTCAAAGAGTTAATGTAGCTGAAGAATACATATTTACTCTGGTTATTAAGAATTCATTTTTACTTGCAGGAAAAAAAGGTGATTATGGAAGTGAATTAGAGAGCTCCATCAACATGAAATCTGTTCTTTTCAGCCAGTGTCAATGAGTTGTGTAGTGGACAAATTTTTGTTATTTCTGTGCTAGCTATGGTCAGATGATAGAACATTTAGTAGATGTAATCTTCTTGGATTTCAGCTAAGCTTTCAATACAGTTTCTTACAGTATCCTGCTGAATGAAATGTTCAACGTGCAGCTAGACAACTATATAAAATGATGGGTAAACAATTGGTTGATGGGACAAGATCAAAGGGTTATAGTAAATGGGGTTACATTGGGCTGATGGCCACTCACTAGTGGGGTCCTGCAGGTCTCCATTCAGGGACAGTTCTCTTCAATGTTTTTATAAATCATCGTAGTGCAGGAGTCAAATGCATGCTAAATAAGTTTGCAGAAGACACT
The DNA here is from genome assembly GCF_964211835.1 of Anser anser. Taxonomy (NCBI): domain Eukaryota; kingdom Metazoa; phylum Chordata; class Aves; order Anseriformes; family Anatidae; genus Anser; species Anser anser. Next base: position 56,927,217 of record NC_139721.1, read on the forward strand.
AAATTAGGAGGAGCGGTTGATTCCCTTAAGAGTGAAGAGGCCTTGCAAAAAGATCTTGACAAATTATAGAGTTGGGCAATCATCAACAACACGAAATTTAACAAAAGCAAGTAGCGAAACCCTGAATATATGTACAGATGAGGGGACAAGGGGCTGGAGACCAGTCCTGCAGAAAGGGATCTGGGAGTTCATGTAGATGGCAAGTTGAACATGATTCAACAGCTTACTCTAGCAGCTGAAAGGGCCAACCATATCCTGGGTGCATCAAGCATGGCACTGCTAGCTGCTCAAGGGAAGGGATTGTCCCACTCTGTACTACTGCAGCCTCATGTTGAGGACTGTGTGAAGTTTTGGGTGCTACAGTATAAGAAGGAAATTAAACTATTAGAGAAACTCCAAAGGAGGGCAAAGATGATGAAGAGTCCAGAGGACAAGATGTATGAGGAGTGGCTGAAGTAACTTGGTTTGTTCAGCCTAGAGAAGAGCAGGCTGAGGAGGGGCCTCACGGAGGCCTGCAGCTTCCTCATGAGGGGAGCGGAAGGGCAGGCGCTGAGCTCTGCTCTCTGGGGACAGCAACAGGACCCGAGGGAATGGCATGGAGCTGTATCAGGGGAGGTTCAGGTTTGATATTAGGAAAAGGTTCTTCATGAAGAGGGTGATTGGGCACTGAAACAGGCTCCCCAGGGAAGTGGTGTCTTGTCCCAGTCGGTGGGTTGTGAGAGAGGTGAATCTTTATAATCCACTGCTGAAAGGGCTATCCCTGGTCTGCAGGGGCTGTGGAGGTGGCAGAATCACAGAGATGACTCAGAGGAACAATACAAACAATTTATTGGTTCTTTCTAACAACAATCAATAAAGGTGCAGAGAAAGGTGTTTGGCACAGGTGTTAAACTGTCATCAGTTGCTTTATGGGAAAAACTAGGTGGTGCCCAACAGCAAATGACAAACATTGCAAATAGTGGTGTTCAGCACAGGCATTAAACAGGGGAAAGTTAAAGGAAAAGAGAGAGAAGGAGAAACAGAAATAGAGGTAGGAGGGGTGTGTATGTGTCTTCACCATTAGATCCAGTGCTATCATCTCTAGTCAGGGTCTTGATCCGCAGGTAGAGGGTCAACACTGACAAACATGCATGCCCACCTCTATATAGTCTTGTTGGTCCAGGACCACCCTGGGGGCAGCAACTATCTTGTGCACACATGGTTTGTTGTTCTGGAAGCTTCGTGAGGGTTCTCGATGATTCCACATCTCCACCCCCAGCAAGTTGCCCAAATTGATGTTCCCCAACTGGAAAGGGGATGCAAAGAGAGGTGGTCTGGCATCCTGCCTCCTCAAGGCTCAGTCCATCAATCTTCTGCTCAAGTTGTTTAAAGCAAAAACAAACAAAAAAAACCCCATCAAGTTCCTGGCCAGTCTTAGACAAGTGGTCACAGCACTGAGCCTGACAGAGTTCAAGTGTTTAGACAGTGATCTCAGACATATGATTCCATTTTTGGGTGGTCCTCTATGGAGCCAGGATTTGGACTTAATGATCCTTGGGGTCCTTTTCAACTTGGGATATTTTATGATTCTTAACCAACTGAAGAACCAAAATTTACAGTGCAGCGTATATCTTTCATACAGTTGCATCCTATATGCCCTGAATGTGAATGCATGTAATCACATGCTACAAAGATCAAACTTGAGAGACACTGCTGGGCTGCACTTCCTCAAATTGATTTTGCATTATGTTTGCTTTAGAAGATCAAGCTGATTCTTGAAAAACTGGTCACTAATACATCAGCATTTTATGCTGAAATACTCTGAGATAGGACTGCATAAGGGGTCACAGTGTCATTCCTTTTTCTTGGGCTTTTTCTCGTATACTACAATTTTGTTAAGTAGACATGTAGCCTTACAGCACCTCTGTATATACTGTGAGGAAAAAAAATGCAAAAAAGGAGTGCTGCTAGTGAAGCAACCAATCTTCTCTAGAAACCCTAAACATCCTCTGAACCTAAAATTAGTGGTAATGATAAAGTCAGTAATCAAGACATATAGTACATGATTTGCAGAATGATCATTGCATTAACCTGGATTGCTTATCACATCCTTTCAATATGGGATGAAATGACAAAATGAATACTTACATAATAAATTAGTTGCTTTTTTGGGGAGTTTATAAATTATGGGCAATCTGGTTCTTCCCAGAATAGATATAAGTTCTCAGCTCAGTAACATGGCAAGTAACTTATCCAAACTGATAGAAAATGGGGGGGGTGGGGGGGGGGGGTGGGGGGATAAAAAAAAAATGTTTCTTTTCTACAACATTTTAAACATTATGGGGAAAAAGCTTTTTCAAAGTACAGAAATCTGGAATGGAGGTTTATAGTGTATGTGACCATGTACTTTTAAAATAGAATAATTTATGGAACTAGTCTCTAGAAAGTTCTCACAGACAACAGAAAAGAGCTGAAAATATAAGTAAAGGAACTTCTGTTCTAAGTATTGCTTTATTTTATGTATCCACCACAGTTTTCTTGAAGTTTTATTTGAGTGTCTAGAAGACACTTCTACTCAAATACTTTCAACAATTCCTCCTGTAATTATCTGTATCAAATTGTTCATTTCAAATTAAAGCAAACTGGCTGCAAAGGTTGGGCTCAGTACTGGGATATTCTGAATAGTATTGGGTCAGCTAAAGAGGAACTTCAGTTTAGTTGTCAACCACAGCTGTGGTTCAAAAAAGTAACAGGATTAGGATGAGAGATAAGGGGCAGTTAAACCTTTACCATATTTAATGATTTCCCTTCATGAAGGAGGGCCTATACTATATTCTCTTTGGGCTTTTTAGCATGAGCACAAAGCAAAAAGAGATTTTACTCTTACTTTGGAAGATATTTTATATAATTGTGAAGTCTTCTTTCATCCCTCAGGAATGTACAAGTTATGCTAAAATTATTAGAATCCATTCCTTTTAGGATTGCAACACAGAAGTCTGGAAAAAAGAAAAAAAGAAAAAAAAAAATGGAAGGGATTAGTTCCTGCTCAGTTTCACAAACTGACACATCTCCTGTCATTTTTATGGTGTGAGAAATAAGTTAATCTGTGATTTTTTTTACTACTAATTGGACATTTAAATTAACAAATGGTAATTACTTCTCCCTGAGAAGACTTCCCTTGTCTGAGCTGCTGCCTGCTCTATCTTGTGCAATGAAGTAGCTGTCACTGGTTTGCCAAGATGTGGGTGTTCCTGCAGAGATGGAACGTCACCCTTTGTATTGGAAGGCAAGAGCAAAAGAGACTGTCGAAGGTTATGTATCACCAGATTTATTCTGATAGGCAACAGAATGTTTATAAAAAAAAAAAAATCATTTAGCCATTTAAAATCTAAAAATCCCAATACTTAATAAAAGCAACAACAAGAATAAATCTTTGGAAACATGGGGATTTTTAGAGGACTTTCAAGTGTTACAGTTGTATAAAACTCCTTACACGCATTCATGCTAAGAGCAGCACGTTCATGCTAAGAACCAAGCACCAAGTTGAAGGTGTGTTCAGAAGACTATTACGAGGATCTTACAGCCTTCAAAAGTAACCCTCCAGAGGAAACCAAGGCCATTTCATATGTGCGTGTCACACCTCTCTTTGAACATTATCCATGCTATGTCATTTTTTTTGACTTTTCTTCTTTTCTTTTACCAGTTTCTTACACAGCCTCCTGAAACAAGGTTAATAGGAATGGATTTTTTGATTGTAACTTGGTCCCTTTTTTTTTTTTTTTTCTGGGAGCAAAGCAAACCCAAACAAACAGCATTCACATAAGCCTTTTTATATGTGCAATCTGTTTGCATTGTGATTCAAGCAATATTGAAATGTTAAGCCTCTTTCTGTTAAATCAGAGCTCTAAACACAAAATCTTAGGCTGCGGGGACATCAGATATTTTTCTGGCATACTACAGAGAGCTTTGTCTGCCAGTCAACTAATACATTTATTATTTATATACCAGCTATTTTTTAGTACTGTAAACCATAAAAAAATCAATAATATACATTAGACACTTTCTGCTGCTACCCCTTTCAAGGTGTAGATTTATCTGTTCTTCTCCATTCATTTAACTGAATCAGAAAAATAGAAGTTTCTGATATAAGAGGTGAGAAATACTTGTGAGTGGTTGGATGCATGTTCATTAGGCGAATTCTGTTGCTGAGCTATTGTAAATCTTGTTATAAACTTATAGAGGTAGAATAGGATCATATATGAAATCAGTTTTTCCATCATTTCTTCCTCAGAGACAGCCTTATTTGTGTCAGCTCTGGTCTCAGTTAAAGATATACTTGCTTAATATTTTTTTCCAATTAGAATATTTATTATTTTTCGAATGCAATATTTACATTACAAATATCTTGATACAACAAAATTAGTGATATAAGCTCTTTTTCATACCCTACTTCAGCTAATTGTCTCAGACCTCTGTCAGGCCACAAATTAAAATCTTCCTTCTGAACACAAACTATTCTATGGTTAACAGTTTGTAGGCTAGTCAAAATTAAAGTCTGTTCTTCTAAAAAAATCCTAGCTTATGTCTGAATAAAGACTTTAAATACAGGTACAGACTGGAATGTCATTTAAGCTGCAAATTGCTTGGTTTATATTTTGCTTAGAGACTGAAGGGGAAAAATTTTTTTTTAATCTCTGCCTTAATCATTGTTAAATCCCCCTAAGAGTCAGAGCTTTGCAGACAAACTCAGATGTAAAAGAAAGAAAATATTTAGAAACCTGCAGATCCTTACAGAGGATATAAGCAACCTAACCGTGGTGATGATTCAGCTTCTAGCGCTTGCCTCTGTCTACCAAATCACATTCTGTCACTCCATCTGAAACTGATGGTCCTGATACCCTTGCAAGAGTTGCAGCAACAACTTGCATTCCTGCTTCTTCCTTTCTGTGACGCTTGGTTGTCACAGCTCTCAGGAAAGCTTTTAAATAGAAAGTTAACAGGAGAGGCACTTTATTTATTTATTTTTTTCTCCAGAGTCAGTTCTTAGGGAAATATCTATTGGTGCAGTCTACTCTCATTACTTCCACTGGACATTTCTGCACAACTTCAAGAGAATGACTTATGTTAAGTTCCAGTTACACTTTGAGTGGACTGGGTGCAATGCTGGTTGTACGGTTTGATTTTTCTACATTCAAATCTGAGAAATGTATTTCATCTTCAAAGGGTATGTATAATGGATAAAAACAGACAGAATGCTGGTAAAAGGGAGTTCAATGGAATACTTCTGGGAATCAAAGACAGCCTGAACTCAGTGGGATTTTATGTCTACTGGCTCTTGATGATACGTCACATAGTTTCTCAATAGGAATGGCATCTGCTGGCATCAGAAGGACATGCTCTCATTATAACGTATATGCATGGGTAGCTAAGATGTGGGAGCACAGAAAAAAGAGACAGTGCTATATATTGCTGGGAAATCTGGAATTGCTCCCAAAGAACCCATACCTGTATTACTAAAGTGGAAGGGAAAAAATACTGATAAAAGTCAAAACAAAGAAAAAAGGTCTGTAGTTCATTTTTGGGATGTAGGATGCATTTTTTTTTTCATTGTGCTATTCAGGTCTCACACTTTTCTTGCTCTTCTGTACTTTCACTCAAGACATACACATTGTATAAATAAAGATAAATGTCATAATCCAACACAGCTAACTTAAAAAAAAAAAAAAAGTGAAAAAGACACTAACATTTTTCTGTAGCTTCACCACAGATATTAAGCATATTGTGTTAGCTGGCTTTAGAAAGGCAACTTATTGATGGGGAATAGATCTGTGGATGACTACTATTTATCTGTTTTTATGTAATGTGACCTGAATTGCTAGAATTACATGAACTCAATTATTCTAGGCCATAGTCTTCCTTAGTTTGCATGCTATCGTGAATGATACTTACCTCTTCAGGGATATTCATCTGGTTAATCTGGAGAAATTCTCATAAAATAAGAAAAATAAAGATAAATTGAATGGGTAAAAATACTAGCATACTGTACAGTACTACTTGGGTAGAATTACAAAGAGCAGAGGAAACTAAAAGTAAATTGTTCAATTCTGGGTCCTTCTGAAAAAATCTTAGATATGGTGGAGAGATGTGGTCTCTGAGAGGATACAGGGAGTCTCAATTTTTACTTGTCCCTCTTTTGCAGCACTTGTTGATGTTGTTCAGGCATAATATTCAAGTTCATATGTGAACTGAATGTTCTGATGTTCTAAAGAAATATGTAAACACTACATTTAGATCAAAGAAATGGAGATTTTGGGTGGATAATGACAATTCATAATTCCTTAGTTATCCTTCTTGTCTGGTGAAAATAGTGGCAGTTTATTTACTTATTTATTTTTGATAGTTTGTTTCCCAATAATTTTTTGAGCTTTCCCACAATGCATTTGGCATAAGGTAATTATCTCAATTCAAAGGACTTTTTATAGGTATTTCCATGAGAGAGAAATAACTCTTATTCATTGCCAGCTACCTCCTCTGTTGGACCTACAGAACTAGTTTCTGTTTATTACTTGCTCATTACTTACCTTGCCAGGCAAAACAAACAAGGGAGGGAGGAGACTGAAGAAGAAAAAAAAAAAAAAAAAAAGAATAAAAGTTATAAAAAGGGAGGGCTCCCATCCCCTTTCTGGGAGCAGGAACTCACAGGAAAGATTCCCTGATACTCACCAAAAAAAAGCTACAAGGTCCTAAACACCCAGAAAAAAATCAAATCTGAAGGAAGTCTAAGGACAGGAAGTAAGTAAAGAAAAAACTTACTTGTAGGTTTCAATTGGTTTTCAGATATGGTTGCTTTCTAATGTAATTCATTACCAGACTTAGAGAGTAATATCCTTCAACTACATTTTATCTTTGAGGTCCAATATTAATCTGATATCACAGAATCATATAATGGTTGAAAGGACATCTGGAGATCATCTGGTTCAACCCCCCACCTATAGCAGGTTGCCTAGGACTGTTTGCTTTTAAGTATCTCCAAGGTGAGAGGCTCCATGTCTCTGGGTAACCTGTGTTCAGTCACCCTCACAGGGGGCATGTAGTTTCTGATGTTCAGACAGAACATCTTGTGTTTCAGTTTGTGCCCATTGCCTCTTGTCATGTCAGTGAGTACCACTGAAAAGAGCCCGACTCCATCTTCTTTGTATCCTCCCACCCCCGCTGCCTTCTCTCATCTGGGCTGAACAATGCCAGTTCTCTCAGCCTTTCCTCACAGGAGGGACACTTCAGTCCCTTCATCCTCTTCATGGCCCTGCTGTGACAAACTCTAATTAGTATATCCCTGTCTCAATTATACTGGAAAACCCAGAAAACCCAGAACTGGACACAGTACTCCAAGTGTGGCCTTGCCAGTGCTGAGTAGAGGGGAAGGATCGCAAACCTTAACATGCTGGGAATGCTTCTCCTAATGTAGCCCAAGACACTGTTAGCTGCTTTTTTTTTTTTTTTTTTTTTTTGCCACAAAGGCACATTCCTGTCTCATGTTCAACTTGGTGGCCAGCCTAGGTCCTTTTCTGCACAGCTGCTTTTCAGGCACTTGGCCCACCGCATGTACTGGTTCTAACTCAGCTGTAGGACAGTGTTCAAAGGCTATTGAGAGTGGCCTCACAATTACAACAGCCAACTCCCTCACCACTTGCAGTTGCATCCCATCAGGGCCTGAGGACATAGATATGTCAAATTTGCTTAAATATTTTCTGATATGATCCTCTTCCATGAAGGGTACATCTTCCTTGCTCCATCCTTTCCCCCTTTATCTTTGGGGCCTGGGATTCCTGAAGGCTGGTCTTGCAAGTAAAACTGGAATGAAGAAGGCATTCAATACCTTAGCCTTGTCCTATGTCACCATATCCCCTTCCCCATTCAGCAGGGGGCTCTTGTGTTCCTTAATCTTCATTTTGCCACTTAAGTACTTAGAAAAGCCCTTCTTGTTACCTTTGATAACCCTCACAATATTAAATTCCTTTTACATCTACAAGAATGAAAATAGTTGAGGACTTCTAAGTGTGTTGAAAATATAATTTCAATAGTGCTTATTAGCCACATGGGTACCTCAAAAACTGCAATAATTATTTTGAAACAAAGTAACCAGATTCCCTTCTCCTGAATTGTTACAAGTATATTGGGGTACAATTTAGGCAAATTAGAACTTCTCAGTAGTAATTAATTTTGTTGTTTTGTAGTGAGTAAAATATTTGCCATATAAAGAAGTAGATTTAGTTTAATAATGGATAGCAATGACAAAAAATAGAGGACCTGAATTAAAAGAATGTATCTAGATAAGCTACTTTGTAACCTCTAAGGTTGTGAAGAAATGATGCTAGGACAAGAATAGTTCTAGGAGTACATCAGATCAAAAGAACTATCATAGAGTTAAATAACAGACTGTAAGATGTAAAGAAGAGTTGTATAAGGAAGCTGTCTTTTGAGGCTATTGAAATTATCAGGAAATGGCTATCATCCTGGGAAAATAAGAAACATTCCTGCAGAATTACTTTTTTCTTTTACTGTGCTCCTGTTGCATAGCTGATGTTACTTGTGTAACTATACACTAACTAACTGTAAAGCTTCTGCAGAAGAGAGAAGACAGGTTGTTAACAGACTTACTGAACAGGCATCATTGATGCAAAAAAAAAATACACAGTACAAGAATGGGAGAAACACATAATTCTGTCTTTGGAAAGGTAGATGATTGGAAAGCCACACAGAGGCATCACACAATGAACGAAGGTTCAGCTGTTTCTGAATGGGGTTGTTGTATATCTAAGAGCTTCTGTTATGTTCTCTTATAAATAAACTTTAAGAAGAAAAAAAAGCACTACAGCACTGTGATGAATCAGACCTGAAAGAAGCCATCCTTTTTCTGTATCACAGAATTGATGCAACCTGCTGCAGGTTATCACTGGTAGGACTTAATAAAACACAAATAATCAGCATTTGGTTGTTTAGTCTTGAGAATCTTCTGTTCCCTTCTGCCTTTCATCCATGTAAACTGCTTTGCTGTTTCAATGACATATAAATGATTATGGTCCAAAAGCTAAATAAATTCTGATTGGGGAAATGCCTGTTCCCTTTCTTTCAGGATGTTACTTTTTGGCTATTGTGCTGAAGCACCTGAGCCATAAATAACATTTTTCTTATCAAAAAAAGGATGCATGAGGCAGGGTTATTCTCATGGCATGCAGTTCAGTAAAAAAAAAAAAATGGCTTAAGTAATATCCAGATTCTACTAGACAGACTGAAAACTTCAAGTCGGGGGGTCCGTCCTGACTTGGTGACTTCCCACCTGGACAACAATGTTCAATTTCATGCCTTTGCAAGGAAAAGCAACAGCAACAACAGAAACAACGACAAAAGATGTTTTAGAAAACTTCCACATCCTACTGTCCACTGATTTGGACTGAATTATTCTGGAAAGAAAAGTTAGAGGAAATGCTTAGGGATTCACCAGAGTGACTTTTTTATTCAGAAAATGATTATGCAAATTTTGGTCTTAAAGAAAGAACTCCTAATAAACACTCAGGTTGTAGAAAAATAGAAACTCAGTAGGGATTACATTCACATGCTGTACCGCATGATCCCTTCTACTCTCCTTTTGGGAATAAATAATTGGATGATTAAATTTGATCTTAAGTAATGACCTTCTGAATGGTTCTCAAAAACATGCAGGTGAGAGATTTAAGTGGTATACTAAGTACCTGTAAAAACAAGCAGAAAGTGGTAATTACATTGAAAGCTATTGTAATTGTTAGGGGATCAATTGTCAAACACTGGCAAACTTATGAAAAGTTAATGAAAGATCAGTACACAGACTCATGTGACTTCAGTGATTTGCAGATAATTAATTTGCAGGTTAGAAGGCAGTGTGAGCAAAATAAAAACTATTTAGTTTACTATCTTTAAGTAACATTTGTGGAGATGCAGGATGTAAATATTTTCTTTAAAGAGCAGTCCAATTTTAAAAATTCCTTCTTTCTCCTCAGTTATAACATTTAGCTGTTAAGAAGTGATGCGTTTTAATTGAAGTAATGATGAACTGCTCCCCCCTTCACAGGAATAGGAAACCCATTAGAGTTGCTTTGCCACTGGAGAAATTGTATCATGAAGGTTAAGGGACAATCAGTCTCTGATTAGTTTTCTTCATTAGGTTTCCATTATACAACTTTTTTTTAGGTGGATGGAGGAGAGGATTTTTTTTCTCTTACAGAAGGGAGATCCCCATTGTGGACTTCAGTTACACTAGATGGCAGGATGCCAAAGATACCTGCAACAGGGAACGTTGGGAACGTTACGAATATTACATCTTCACAGTGTGCTTGGTCTTTGCTATCTGTACTGGGTCTGGCTAATTCCTGTGAAGGAATTAATGTCCTTCATAGCAGCCTGTAAGGGGTTGTGCTTTGCATTTGGGTTTAAAACAGTTCTAATAACACAACATTGTTTTGACTGTTGCTGAGCAGTGCTTACACAGCATCAAGGCTTTATTTTTCCCCAACTGTGCCCCTCCAGTGAGTTGGCTGAAGTGCACTACAATTTGGGAACAGGCACAGCTGGAACAGGTTACCCCAAATGACCAAAGAGACATTCCATACCATACAGAATCACAGAATAATTTAGGTTGGAAAAGATCTCAAAGATCATCAAGTCAAACTGTTAACCTAGCACTGCTAAATCTACCAATATGCTGGACATCTGCTGGATGATGGGAAGTGGTGAATAAATTCCTCTTTTTGCTTTGCTTGCACACGCAGTTTTTGTTTCACCTATTTAGCCATTTTTATCTTGATCCACAAGCCTTCTCATCTTCCTTCTATTTTCTGTTTTTCCCACAGGAGAGGGGAGCAAATGAGCAGCTGTGTGTGCTCGGCTGATGGCCATTGTCAAACGGCTACACTCTCCCCTCTCTACTCTGCAGCAATACAACTCCCAGGAAAGGGTTTTGTGACTTGTATTTAATAGTAGGATTTGTACATTAGAAGGAGGAATGTTTCAATATGTTTCTTAGCTTGGAAATATACTGCCTTTTCTACCCATCTCTAGAAATGATGGTTAATTGTAGGGATATGCATCTTTTTAGACCTTTCCACTACCCTCACAGCATAAGTGGGAATTTGCCTTAGATCCCAGTAAATTTCGTAGAAGGAGCATTGACTGTTTCCTGTTCCCTACAAAAAGCTTATTTTCTATAAAAAGGTAGTTTCCTATGAATGCAAACTTGGATGACAGTGTGGCTGTACAAGTGGAATATTCATACGGTTAACACAGGACTAGGAAATATGAATATGAAAGCTCTAAAGATAAAGGTAGTTTGGGAAATATATATTTGACAATAAAAGATTGATATAGTAAACACACTACATTATACGAATAAAAGGATTCTTTTTTTCCTTCCTTCACCTCATCTTACCAGTTTGTCTAATGGCCTCACCTTTCTTGTTCATAGACATCATAAAGGAGCTAACACATATGGCAGTTGCTTTTCTTAACAAGCAATATCATGTAAGTGTTTCTAGAGCAATCCGATGTCTGTATTGTTAAATGTTTTCTTTCAGTAGAAGAATGCATCTGTTGCCTGTTTAGAAGGCTGATTACTTTTGAAGAGCATTTGACACGTATTTGAAGTGCTATGTGAGAGATTGTCATTTGTATGCAATCAATGTATTTAGTCTCTTTTCTGTTCCCTTCTTCTCTCATCCACCAGCAGAATACCTTCACAACCATCCTGATTTCCATCTCATTCTCTTGCTCTGCAGTCTGTGTTGTTTTCTTCCTCTCTCCCAGACAAATCATGTGGTAGAATCATCCCCTTGTCCATAATTTCATGCTTCCATTTTGGTCCTTTCTTTTCTCAGTTACTTTGGTGTACATTAGGTTCTTCCTACAGGTAATTCTAGCACTGCCTATTCTTTTCAGGGGACTGGATCCAGCACCACTGCTTATGCCTGGTCAGCTCCTTGTTTCAGTCTGATTTTGGAAACCTTCAGATGAATAGGACAATATTACAGCAAAAAAAGAATCTGAATATATTTCAGAAAATGCTGAAACAATGTGACAAAATATTTAAGACAGTATGGCAGAATTATCACACATCTGAAACACTATGCAGCACCACATTTTTGTAATATTTTCAGAATGAAAGAATAATTTGCTACAGGAATTGAGACAGAGACTGAAACATGGATAAGTTACAGGAAAAGAAGAATTTCCAGCTAACAGTTTTACTCACATTAGTTGTGCCTTTACTAATATGTATGGCTACTTATGGCAGTGCATTTTCCCTAATATTTTATACTAGGAATAAGCATAAGTATTTAGGTTGATGACCTTCTTAAACACAGAATAAACCATTGTATTGGGTTTACATGGCAAGGTTTTGGTAGCTGGGGGTTCATAGCTGGATTTTGGTATGCTGGATCAGGGGCAGAGAGTGACCGCAAAGGAGTGGTGGAGATGAAGCATTAGGGACTGACTGCAGCCCCCATTCCCTTTTTCCCTATGCCACTCAGGGGGAGGAAGTAGAAGAGGGTGGATTGGAGAAGGTGTTTCTAGTTTCTTTTTTTCTTTTTTTTCTGTTGTTTCTCATTGCTCTAGTCTGCTAGTGATAGGCAATAAATTATATTAATCTCCCTATGCTGTGTCTGTTACGCCTGTGATGATAATTGTTGAGCATTCTCCCTGTCCTTATCTTGGCCCTTGGACCCTTTTCATCATATTTTCTCCCCCCTTTCCCTTTGAGGAGTGGGAGTGAGAGAGTAGTTGTGATGGAGTTCAGCTGCCCATTACCAGCCATTGGTTCTGCTCTGTTTTACTCCCTTTTCTGTCTTTCATGTGCTTCTATTTGATTAATAATCAAATGACATTTTTTCTCTACCTAAAAGTTTTGAAAAATTATTCAAGCAGCACCCTGAGATCACAACATTCAGCTTACTTTTCCACAGAGGAAAGCTTCCATTATTACTTCTTTTATATCAGTTAAATACAAAAATGGCTAATAAGAAAGCAAAAGTCAAGTGAGCAAGATATCACCCAGTTAAAAATTACTAAACTAATCCACAAATGGACCCAAGACTGAAAATAAAGCAAGTGCTGAACCTAGAAAAGAAAGTTAAGTAATGTTAGTAGTGACAGAAAATAGTCAACATAGTTGGTACTAACTTTGTAAGAAGTTAAATTCAATAGAAGAAATTATTTAGCTAGAACAATGGTCCAATGCATATGTCATTCTTAATATACTTTTTGACATTTCCTATTTATCAAAAGACAGTAGAAAACAGGGAAAAGGTGAGAATAGAATGGAACGGTCCAGAATTAGAAATAAGTGCAGGATAACTGTCCATTGATATTTGCTTGATATATCCAACACACTTGCTTTAACATGTGGTACAGTGATGTTTAGTTTATCAGGTTCAACCACAGGAAGAAAAAAGATATATTTTATTTTTTTGCATTAAGTTTACATCTTTGCAAGAATTAGATATCTCTGCTGTGCTTCTAAAATTTAAGCCACTCAGTAAAAATGTTATCCTGTCACATGGAAGGCCAGCTTTTAGATGCAAATTAGGAATAACTAAAGATCAACCGAACAAAAGTACATTTACCATTTTTTTTTATGAAAATACATATATATGTAAATATAAATGAGCTGTAACTCTTTAGTCTAGTTATGGAGATTTTGTAAAGTAAGTAGGGCTGCTGTTTACTGAAAGCACTATGTCTTATGAAGTTTGTTTTTCTTTTGTCTGTGTTATTGAACTAATGGAGCTATGAACATAATCATATTGAATAGTGCTGCAGTAAGCCATAGACAGGAAAGGGGAAATCAACATCTGTTTCATCAGGAATGTTGAATTAAAATAGAACACTCTAACTGAAATAAGGGTTGTCCTTTTATAGAAATTAGTACTGACAACTGGAGTTCCAAGTCTTCGAGGACATTTGTTTTCCCATATTCTCTTGAATAACTAATTGGACTTTCAGAAATGTTTTGTTGTATTCAGAGCAGTTGTGAAAATCTAGATCTTACTGAAGCTATAAAATGAAAGCTTAGTACTTCTGCAAACCTACCCCTAGGCTGGTTTGCAGCCTAGCACTGGACACTGGAAAATCTAGACTGAGAGTATTTACGTACTGATAATTTTGGAATACTTAATATACAGAACTCTCATTGAAATGAATGGAACACATTTGAAATGGGATCATTTATGCAAGCCTAAAAACAGGGCAAGATAATTTCATTCAGAAATTCTGCACTTTGGAGATTTGCACTCAAGTCATGTAAAGGTATATGCTTGCACTTAGCTACTGTTGAAGCCAACAGGTTTTCTAAACCATGAAAGCATAAGAGTCTGACACCAAATTTTTAAATTATTTCTTATGCCTCATGTTGATTAATTTTTTTTTTTTTTTTTTACTGAATTCTGGCTGTCAGTAAAGAGTCAAACCCAAGCAATCTAATACAGATTTTTTATTTTTATTTTTTTTACTTTAACAAATATATTGGAGAAAAATGTTAGAGGGAAATCATTATTAGCCAAAGTGATAATATGTTCAAAAACATATTGCTAAACTTGGCAAAAGGCAAGAAACATTGTAACAAGACTAATTTTGCTGCAGCTGTGCTTCCACAGCAAAGATCTAAAATTTTAGACTACAGAGCTGAGCTCTTCTCAGTCACTTTTGTTCATGTCCTGTAATTCAATGTACTACAGAACTTAAATAAACTTCATTTTTGACCCAGCATGAAAAATGACCGCGCTCTCCCCTCTTCATCCTTCTCAGTTACACTTTTCCTACAGAATAATTTCACGTTTTCAAGTATCAGGAGAATTTCCTATATCTTGAGTAGTAAGCTAGGTTTTTAAAGGTCTCCATTTGCAATTAAATACATTCTCCAAATAGATAATTTAAATTTTCAACTTTGCCAATTTCATAAGTGGTTTCCATGGTGATGAACTCCTAACATTCAGAGAAAGATGGATTCAGCTGATAAATGAGGATGACAAGTAGATTTTGGATCCATTGCAGTGACCTTTGAAGAGAACCTCTATATTGCTAGCATTCAAGTTCAGTTTTATTATCAAGACTGAATTTTTGGCTGCTATAGGTTTCTTTGCTTTCTGCACTCCATAGTGGCTATAAAACAAACGATAATATATTCTGTCAACAGAATTAAATAATACTGCTAGGTAATAGTGTTTGAAATGTTTACAAACCTATAAATGAAAACTGCTCTATTAATATGAATGAATATAATCAAATTCCTTTGTGATAATTGCTACATGCATAATATGGCACAACAGACCTATTTTTAGCTCATTAGTTGCAGGCTTTATAGACTAAGAAATGCAGTGACTGTTCATGGGTATTATCTTCTGTTATACAAAAGGATGTTCTCTCCCATCCTTTCTTTAAATGTTAAAAGCCTTAGAATCATGGAATGATTTTGTGGTGGGACAACTCTGATTTTTAAATGTGTCAGATGACAGTGCAATTTTATGTTTTAAATTATAAACATGCTTGGACTGCTGATCAAAAAGACTTTCATTTCCTTCACAGTGGCTAGTGATTTAAAGTGATGACAGATACCTTGCTGCCTGGCAGGAAAAGCTACCAGCTCCTTCTCAGCGTTGTAGCACAGTGGTTCAACATGTCCTTTCACAAAGTAGTAGTTGAGGCCTGTTGACAGGCTAACTAGCTCAACACACAGGTGAACGCTGTGTCGTTGAACGTGCACAGGTGCCGATGGCTGCTTTAGTCATTTCCTCTCTGGAGTGAGAGAGGCAGGCTGGATTTCAGATTCCTCAGTAATTACCAATCTGCTCTTGCATGCTGGACCTTTAGCTTATTACCAAGAAAGGACTTGCAATGCAATCTCAAATACTGAGGTGGTGGAGGGATGGGAGGGAAGAATTCACTCACTAATGAGTGAGAAAAGAGAAAGGAACCAATCTAATGAGAGAAAACAACCACATAGCACCTGAGTTAGCGTGGATAAAATAGTACACATTAAGCATTACTAATGGACAAAAAATTTGGCTCCTCTCAGTTTAAATGCTTGTGTTCCCGCTACCAGATATAAAGCCTGATTTGTTGAATATATTGTCCACATTTTCCAACTCTCATGTACAGTTGTCAGCTGAAAAGGTTAAAAATATTTGACCATGGTAGTTGCCCATATGGACAAAGAAATAATTGCACCATAAAAGAATGGACAGCACACTGTAAACATTTAGCATCAAAATAATCAGATAAGATTTTTTTTTTCTGTTTTTAGAACTATACAAAAAAATCAAAATTCCTGAGCATGCACATCTACCATAAGCAAATGTTTCTTTTAGTTCAAGCTGGTAAACAAGCTGCCTATTGGTGTTATTTGAAATAGTTTCTTCTACAGAAAACACATGAATACAAACATAAAAACTGAATCAGGAAAAGGTGACTGTTCCAAGTAGGTCCTATCATCAGACATTGAATACACACACAGTTATTAGTTTGAGATAAGTATGTTAGAAATAAATCAGTGACTCTGTATAGAAGACATCTACTTTGTGCAAGAAAAAGCTCTCCTTTGCTCCTTCACCAAAGTTCCGAAAAGGAATGTCTCTAGATTACCAGATGTCATTGAAGACTATGTAGCCTTTTGGGGTTTTGTTGGTTGTTCCTGAAGAAACATGTTAATTTGTTCTGGGAATTTGAAACCACCACATGGAGCTACACAGATATTTTTAAAACACTGTTGTAAAATTTTCACTTTAACTTATGTGCAGTAAATCTGAGAGAAGCAGAGAGAGATACTCACAGAGAGGGAAGTAGTCTGCAACCTGATCAGTCTCTGACGATTTAGTAGGAGATGCAAAAAATACACTGCCAGGGAAAAATGGCTCACAATAGACCAAATGAGCTGGTACTTCCTTTGTCTGTAATCATAATCCTGAAGAATCTATACAGAATATTATATTATTATTACAGAATATTATATTATTATATATTGTGAAGTCAAGAGGCTTAACAATATAGATAGGACAAACAAATCTGTGCCCAGATCTAATTTACATAGGTCACAAGTATGATGAGGAACATGACCAGGAAGCCACATAAGGAAAATGACCATTTAAAATGACCATTTTTTATTAAAATAAAACAGAAAGAATAGCAAAAGCATTAAGATTTTCCTTCTAGGAACATAAACTGCTGTGCTGTTTTGAAGATTTAATTCTATATAATTATCAAATTAAAGATTACCTTTTGGAACATTTGTTTGTGTTGTCTTTTACCTGGTAATCACTTTTGAAGACCAATCCATTGTGTGTTCAGACAAGTTAATTCATAAAGGCTGAAGGATGAAAGAAAGATGGTCAGAGAATACTTGGTCGGAGACTTTTGTTCATACTGCTTAAATACAATAGGTTATTTCAACCTATAGTAATAGTTATTATTCTAATGAAGATCTATCAGAAAAGTTTTAAACTACCTGTGGAATTTCAACAGTTAGAGCTAAATTTACTACAGAGAAAAATGTGTAGTGTGCTGGAAAAGGTTCATAATCAAAAGTATAATGATATAGCATATGTAGGATACATCTTTTGTAAGTGTAGGAGGACAACAGTTAACTTCAAAGGTTTAACAAATATTTCCTGTGATCTTCCTGTCTAATCAGTTGAGTTTTAGCAGCGTTTTCTCCCAGCAACCATAGGTCTTACTTTTCCCTTGTTTTGGATCAAATTCCTGATGAGATCCTTTATCTTGACCATTTCAAATTGACATGAAAATATTACCCATTTTCTGGAATTTCCTAGGAGAACCAGCTTGTTGCTTGCTAATTTTCATGCTTTAGGAGAAACATCTTGGACTATGTCCTGGAGACTCGAGTACATTGTCCTTATAAATTTAAGGCTGGTACAGAGCATTTATCCTTCTGTCCAGGTTGTAGAACCAAATCTCAAGTAGTTTCAAGCCTCTAAACCATATGCCTGTGACATACATTTTAGAAGCATATCGAGCCTTGTTTGAGATTTGCATTAGCTGTATCAACATATCTCTAGATAACTCTTTCTAACTATTGTTTTATTGAAATCTAATCTTCCTGGTTTCAGATTTCAACCACTAGATCCTCTCTTGTATTGCACTGGACGTTAAGTCTAATTTACTTCCTTACGTTTCCTTCTGTGGACTAGTACTGAGGCACATTGATTGATTGATTGGTAGTACAGACTTTGAGCTTCACAGTATTGCTATAAATTGCCTAAACTTTTTGTTTGCTTGTTTGTTTGTTTGTTTTTAGTGTTCTTTCATGGCTATCATCTAAAAGTCTTGCCAATTCTTTAGTGATTTCTTGAGAAAATACCTGAGTTCTTTCATTTCAATGAATGCCATTAGTGAGACAGTCTCTTTTCTTATATCTGATATTTCCTTGCTTCCATGTCCTAGGATTATGCTCACCCTGTTAGTTACAGCATTTCACTCTTCATTTCATTATCTCTCTTGACCATTAAATCTCCCTCAATGTCACTGCAATCCAGAATGCATTTCTTCTCATATATATGACCTACATTCTTATTTCCTAGTGCCTGAACCTGTATTCGGTTACATACAGCATCAGTTATTCAAAGGAATCCACATTTTAGAACAACAGCTTGTCCCATCATTATTTAACATTCCACACACTTTCATGACATTTGTTAATTTTTAACAGCATCCAGAAAACTTTTTAGTTTCTTTGTCAATATTGCTAATGATATTTACTGCTCCAAACCAAGAATAGATCTAAGATACCAGTAGGAAAAACAACCTTTGTGGATGGTTATTTCTTGTGTACATTAACTTTTGTAATCTACTAGTGAAGTAGCTCTTAATCCGTTTAACTTGATTTTTATATATATTTCTATTCATCTTACTTGCACAGATAATGATGTTCAAATTTTGTTCTAAGTTTTCAAATTGCTTCTTATTTAAATACAGTGTGTTTTTGCTTATTGTTTTCCAGTTACAAGAAAAATATTCACTTGTCTTTTTGAATTTGATTCACTACATTTTTCACCTTTTTAACTGTTTTCAGATTCTTTTGGTAATATTCTCTCACAGACTAACCATTATTTACATGCTCTAAGGATGTCTTTTTCTTTTTTCTTTTGTTACTCTTAGACATGCTTTCATTTTACAATTTGGTTTTAATATTATAATTCCCCCAAATCTGCAGAATAAGCTGATTTATTCATCATTTCTTAAGGGCACCATGTTGCTTATCTTCTACAAAACAATGAACAAAGACAATCCAGTGTTTCTCTAAATATGACCACCTTAAAAATGTGAAAAACTGATTATTTCCAACATCTCAGCCTCTTGTATGCATGTATGTTTCAATAGAATGGAGTTAAAGGGAAAAACTTTTTTTTTTTTTTTCTCTTTTTGGCAAGGGGATATACAGTTCTGCAGTGTCAAATTTTTCATAATTGTCTTTTTGACTTAGACCTTGACTCCTTGACTAAACCAAATGTTCCAGTTTTAGAGGAGGGGCACAATGTGTGTTAATATTTCTGTATAAAATGTGAGAAAATGGGAAATTTTTCATTAATCACTTCTGTAAAAATGTGACCCTCTTCAGAAGTAGTCTCCACTCAGGGCTGGGAAAGCAACAGTCAATGTTATTGACTTATTCCAGTCAATGTTTTCTTTTCAGGAAGATTTCTGAGTGCCTTTATGGTCAGAAAAAATAGCCATGTCTACTCCTACTCTTTTAGTGGGTGTCTGGATGAAGCTATACTTCATATTCAGGATGGGGTCTCAAAGATTAAACATACTTTTTTGTTGTTTGTTTTTTTTGCTTGTTCTTACAGTGAAATATAGTGGGTTATGTTGTTGTTGTTTTCAGGAAAAATAGTACCAGAGATAAAGATAGAATTGTTATGAAGGGTGTTTTAGTTACAGGCTGCAAAGTGGGGTAATGAATATTGGATAATGTGCTAACTATGAGATAAGAAAGATGTAGCTACAGGGATTTTAGTTTTCATAGAATCAGTCCACATTCTCCCTCCCCCCCCCCCCCCCCGTTTACACTTCACTTAAAAACATTATCCCATACATATACAAAAGTATTAAAACGTCAGACAGCAAATATGTAAACTAAAATAAATCATCTGGGGAAAGAGAGCAAAATATTTTTTTCTCTAGTGTGGCATATCACCTGACTGTACAACTATGAAGTGTCTGAGTAAGTTAAAAGAGAAAATATACATAAGTCAGAAAAATTCTTTGTCACATTATAAATGCATATAATGTTGTCTTGCCTTTCAAAAGAGATGTGAGACTCTCTGTTGCCGTTCCACATAAAATATGGTTACACTGGGTTATTTAGCTTTGGAGATATTTCATCAAAAAGAAAGGTATTTTGAGACAGACAGAATAACCAATCGAATTGATCCACATTTACTATTTCCTTTGTTGCACACATAAATCACAGATTCAAAGGAAAAATGAAGTTGAGGCCATGCTTTTCTCTGAGCTTTAAGCACAGAATCCTCAGTGTAACACCTTGTGGTCAATGTAAAAGTTAAAGCTTAGCCATTATTTCTTTGTGCCAGTCTCAGTTCTTTCTGAACACCCACATATCCTAGTGTTTTTAAAAAAGAGAACATATTAGTTAGTGCACACTTCTGTACTTAAGGAGGAACAGTTTTCCCTTTTGTAAGTGTAACCTCACTTTCTTTTGAGGGTGTTGTTTTTACTAGGCCATGATAGCAATAAAGAAATAATTGTAAGCATTTATCATCTAAGCATTGCATTTATTGATTTTCTCATATACAGTACTTTGGGTACGTAGTGATATATGTTAGTACCAATGAAAAACGAAAGGTTATAACAGCTCACTGACTGTCTCATCCCCCAAGAGAGCAAGAAACCTTGGTAATAAAGTGCCCAAGTTGGGTGTTATCCATTTATTGTGTTTTAAATGCACTCTTTGAACCCTAAATAATGCTGAGGGAGGATTTCATCTCCTGGTGTAGTCCCACTGAAGTAAGTGGAATTGCACCAATTCAATTTGTCTTGCTGTGCTTGTGCATTTCTGCCTGTACTTGTCATAGTTTATTGTTTGACTTCCTTCAGTAACTATGAAGTATGTTGGCATCATAATCCAAATTAAAGAGTACATCATCAAAAAACATCTCAAAGGCCATATAAATAAGAATTAACTGGTCTTCTTCCACCACGAAGGGAAAGAAGTCTCTATCCATTTATTATCTTCAGACTAAGTCTAAAAACACTTGTTTTTTCTCATTGCAATGGGCAGATGGAAAGTTCCCAGCCACTCTATCTGTGACCTTCCTTTCCTGGAGCAATTTCTGTAAATATCAGGCAAAACTCTGGCCAGGAGGTTTCCCATGTGAAGGGAAGGAAGGGTCAGAAATGTCAGGGCATGGAAGAAATTGACAGAACTGTGTTTTTATATGTAGAATTACATTGTTAAAACAGAAATAATAGGGATTTTTTCAGCCTGTTCTTCATGACCTTTTGTGCTCCAAGAAGCATATCACCGCTCCAGAATTTTCTAATCCTCCCCCTTAGGAAGCATTGTTTCACACTTTCTTTAGTACATTCCACAAACAAAATGTTCCCCCATAAAATTTACACATGGTGGGCATGGAGCAACACTCTGCATACTCCCAGAAAGTCCTTGAGTGACTGTTAGTTTATCTCTCTGTTGCCATTGAGTATGTGTACATGTATGTATGTATGTATGTGGAGCACATCACTGTGATGGGAGTGTTTAGAAGACGGATAAAGCAGGCCAGGTTTAAACTTTAAACTTTATTAAATTCATTCATTAATAGTACACTACTTGCAAATGGTTATTTCTTACACATCATTAATCTTCATCACCACACATACAGATTGTTCAATATAACGTGTTCTAAAATAGGTGTGAGTATACAGAGCTGATGCTGTTTAGTCAGCACTTATGGCTGTGGTCCTTGGTGGTCCTAAGTCACCAGTTTTCCTCACTTAGGTCTGATGTTTTTAAGCAGTTATCCGCCCCACCCCTAAAAAAAAAAAAAAAAAAGTTCCGCATGTTCTTGATATTGCTTACCTTCTTTTCTTTTGTATATCCTTCTTGAGTATTCATCAGGATGCCTACCCATTTGCATTGCTGTGTGCTCACCTTTTCCTCTGGCAAGTTTTTGTTGCTTGGATGCTTTCTACCCTATACTAATCTTCATTTTCCCCATTAGCACTCACATTGCTTACATACACATGTAAAATTCCATTCACAGGGTTACAAAACTCCTCTATGTGGTTTTTAGATACACTATTTTAACATGCTTATATTCATGTACAAAGCAAGCTAATATTAATTATATCCTCATTGATGCACGTTTATGGGTGTCACAAGCCTTTGTTTTGGCTGTATCTCAGTGAAAGTGGGTAGCTACGATGTAATGGTAGCATACTGCATGTCTATGCCCTAGCTTTCTTCAGTTCCACACATGAGAAATGTTGATGGTGAAAAAAAAACAAACAAAAAAACAAACATATTTTAACTTCATATACAGATAACTAATGGTGATTAATTATCCAGTCATATCTGTTTGTTTGTTTGTTTCCCTTAAAATGACATTTAAACCAAACCAAGTTAAATCTTGACTTTTCTGGTGTGCAGGTTGACAGTGTCATTCCAGATGAATCTTCCTCAGACAGCTCTGGTAAAAAATCTACAGAACTGGTGGAAAAATAGCAACAAAAGCAATCTCAAAATTTCTGCATTTTCTGGCACATTTTTCTTTAGTGTGCAAAGCTAAATGATAGGAAAATGAAGACAGAAAACATAAATGTAGGTTAGCAGAATACACAGTTTGTTGTTGAGGTGAACTGGCATTTCTCAGTGGTTGTTATCCTGTCATCCACTTAGATTTTCCTTTCCTCTGTCAACTAGTATGTACTTCATCACCTTTGCAATGCCTCCAGCTGTAAGTAAGTTTACCAGAAGGTATGGTTATTTCCTGTCTTCATATTTTTCATCAGAAAGAATGAGCAAACCCATTTGGATAAGTATCACTGCCCCTCCAGATGCCATAAGAAGGCCTTGATTTACCAGTGATACTAAACATTTGGTCCCTCCTCTTAACTTGTATTAACTAAAGCAGCTGATGTGGCAAAAAAAAAACGGCATTCAGAACCAAGCTTTTTTTCTGTATTTCAGTTAAATTAATTTCATAAATATACATTTGTATGTGTGTGCTTTTTCTCTCCTTGATTACATCCTGAACAAGGAAAGACAGCCAGCTTCTCACTTCAGAGAAACCATCAGTGTTTCATAGATGAATGACAGCAGTCAAAGACCTGTCACTAAAACATCTTCACTGAGATTTAGCTACAATAATGAGCTTATCTTGAAGGATTCTTAGGCATTATGGCACAAGGACTACGCTGCTCTCCTCTTCTATTTAAACCAATGTTGTATTTGTCACAGGCAGCCATTTGCATGTATGCATATATAAAATTCCACAAAATATATTGAGATATAGTAATATAAATTCCCGATGAAGCCAACAGAATTTGGATGGTGAGGCAAGAGAGAAAATGTTCATTTAGACTGAAATGACAGTAGGCTGAATAACCCCTTAAATGTCTAAACACATCAGATTTCCCTAACCTAAAGCAGCATTTGAAGCTTTGCAGATATACTGTGTTTCCATAAGATTTTCTACTTTTCCCTCAGAATAAAGAAGGGAATGCTAAACAAAAAGGAAGAAATCTCTTGGGAATGTTCAGGGTTTTTTCTAGCTTTGTTTGAATAGCACATAATTGCTAATGATGATTCACTATAGATTTGTTTCTAGCGGCAGGGCAAATACTATCTCATTTGTGCATGGACACAATTTGCATTGCCACTAATGTAAACTTTATTCTGCAGTCTAGAGGAAAAATTCTCATTTTAACAAAAATCTAGAAGTCAAAGATCTACTTAAATATTAGTTTTCATATAAAACTCTTTTTGAAAGCTACATTTACTAATGGGAATTGCGAAAAGTAGCTTGCAATAAAACCTGGGGAAAACAGAAAAACTCTTTTCAAGAGGAGACAGAGAAAACAGAAAATACATCATGGCAAAAAAAAGACGGATCCATGTTAAGTTTTGTAGCTGGAACTATGTATAGACTTTATCCAAAACTAATAATACCAGATAAAGTGAATAACGTGCTGGCCCAGTAGATTATTGTCCTGGTTTTGGCTAGGATAGAGTTAATTTTCCTCCTAGTAGTTGGTAGGGTGCTGTGTTTGGGACTTAGGATGAGAAGAATGTTGATAACACACTGATGTTTTAATTGTTGCAGAGCAGTGCTTACACTAAGCCAAGGACTTTTCAGCTTCTCATTCTGTCCTGTCAGCAGGCAGGCTGGGGGTGCAGCAGGAGCTGGGAGGGGATAGACCCAGGACAGCTGACCCAAACTGGCCAAAGGGGTATTCCATACCATCTGACGTCATGCTAAACAATATATAGGGGTGACTGGCCGGGGTGGGGGGACTGTCTGTTCGGGGATAGGCTGGGCATTGGTCAGCGGGTGGTGAGCAATTGCATTGTGCATCACTTTTTTCATACACGTTATTATTAATTTATTTTCTGACCTATTAAACTGTATTTATTTCAACCCAAAAGCTTTCACTTTTTTTTTCCCAATTCTCTTCCCCATCCCAGAGAGGGAGGGGGGAGGGTGAGTGAATGGCTGTGTAGTGCTTAGCTGCCGGCCGGCTTAAACCACAACAATTTTTTTTATCAATTTGCTTTCAACTTCGTTTTTAAAGTAAGGTGAGCTACTAGTAAGAGCACAAGGGGCCTGGATAATACAGTTAAGATTTACAGATGAAACTATATGTATGCCCACAAGGTACATGCCATGAAGTATTATGCCAGTTTAGTTAATTAGTTTCTTTGCCTTTGCAAATTCTAGTGTTGTTTGGGGACACAGAATCTGGCAATTGAAATGTTACTGTTGATGGTCAAAAGTCTGATACTTCACATACCAATGGTAGTTTGCCTCCTATTTGAACACCCAAGAAGATACCATCTTTTTTCTCTTGTAAACAGACTAGAGAGCCCAGCAAGCAATGACATCTTTGGCAATCATTAGCAAAAAATAATAAAATATAAAAGGCAATGTACATAATATTTCTCATATTAAAAAAAAAAAAGCAAACAAAACCGTTTTCCATGTATGCCATTTATATGGCATATACAATTTCCCTACACTTAGGTTTGTTCTTTGTTTTCCCTCCTTCTTTTCCCTAGTTTTCTTCTTTCTATTCATCTTCCTCTTATTTCTCTCTCTCTCATCTATCAGCTAAAAATTCTAGATGTTACAATGTTTGGTATTAATTAGTTGGTCTGTAACCATCAATGTTATCCAAGAATTTTGTAAAAACTCTTTTTTTTTTTTTTCCAGTGAGCTAATTTGCTGTTGCTGCTGAAATCATCATATATCTTCAGTTTACAGCTAAAACAGGTATTAACTGTTCTCTTAATTCAAAAAATCAGGATGCAAGAATCCACTGAATTGTCTGTTAACACCGCTGGAAAATTTTGCCTCCCATAGTTAGAAAAGGGACAGGAAGAAGTGATATTTTCTTTCACATACTATCAGAGAACCCTGAAGACCTCTTCTCTTTCGCATCTCCATGTAAGGAACACAGTAAAAACTGCAGCCAACAAAACAAAGAAAAAAGACATAATTTACAAGGAACTTATCCTCCAGTTCTCCTACTGTGTTTTATCATACATGTTTGTCTTTCAAACTGTAAACCTTGATGGTTTTGATATCTGCATGTTGTGCAAAGTCAAGAACAGTCATTGCTAAGTAAATAAGCAAATAATCATCAATCACAATAATAGAAGTTATACATATACATATGTGTGTAAATGATGTCTAGGCATTCAAAACCCTTGTTCTTTATTCCACCAGTGGTTTTGCCCTAAAATGTCATTATGCCTTCTGGAGGAACTTCTCTCTCTCAATTTTCTTTTTTTTTTTTTTTTTTTTTTTTTTTTGTCATTCTTCAAGGAAACATGCTAATGATGAATCAGTATTAATTCCACTGATTTACTTAGTGCTAGCATTAATCTTGACGAGCCTAGTTGTTTTTAATGAGGCTGGTACAATTTTAAGGTTTCATTTCAAGGACACTTACAGTAACATCACTTCATCCACCTACTATTCTACCATATAGAGCATTTAACAACAGCAACACAAATCCTGTAAGAGACATTTCCTTTATTATTATCTGAATAATGCATATTTAAAATTGTAGTCAAAAGTTTTAAAATTGATGTATGGTTTCCTTGGAGAACACGGTGTCCTTGGAGATTTTTTAGTACCTCATCCTGTGATATATTGTGGCAAAACATGTAAGAGACAAGTGAGATAGAAAACCGATAATGTTAAAGTATGATCATCTAACATCTACTATTATGTGTTCATTCCTCACATAGTGGAAGATATCTCCTGAGATCATTCTGCAAGAAGGGCAAGAAAAATCAGTGTAAGAATGTATTGGCTGGCACATCTACTCCATTTTGTTATTCTAGGAGTGATTGTTGTACATTGTTTTCTGAGGAAGCCTCAGAAAACAGTTCAAGACTGAGTCACATTTTAATTACTTTCTTTGAAATGTTATATATATAGATGCAGAAGACTTCAGGTTGCATTTTCTTTGCAAAAGCTCAGCCAAAATAATTCAGTTTCAGTCCAGTTTTCAGAAAGCAAACTCAGGAAAATTTCAATCTCCATAAAATAAAAAATAAAGTCCTCTGCAGTGTCCCTGAATATTCCATTCACATGCAGATAGATGCACGTACTATCAATACTATGGTTTTCACCTTTTTAACAGAAAAGATTTTTCACATTTTGGTGGCCAAAGTATTTGAGATGGTGCATCACCTCAAACCTTATAGAGAATAGGGGCTATCCCCACGGAGCAATTGAACAATCTTTTTTCGACCCATGGCTAAGGGAATGGAATATTTTCTGATAAATGCTTATTTCAGGGACTCTGCACTATGCAATGGATCTCTCTTCCCAGTGATCTTCTAGAGGGTATAAATTAGGAAAATGAATAGATAATATTCATAAAGGGAGAGCACACACTGGATAAGGACAAAAGAGGATCAGAGTCCTCATAAGGGAAGAGAGAATTCTTGTCTAGGGTGCAAGCATGACAGAGGCAAGGTCTCATCTGGAGAAGAGTTGGCAGATCAGGTGCATTTGTAAAAGTCACGTCAAGCTAGAGCTGTCTTTGGGCATAACCAATGCTAATGAAGGCTCAGAGCTCTCATTCTCCAACTGCTTTCTCATTGAGGGTACTAGTGATGATCTACTGGCAAGATCTTGGCTTGCAAGAGGTTATGGAGATCTTAACCCAGAATATGCAGCCTGTGCCAGTGCTGAATGATTGATACCTTTGTGACATCCAGCTTCCCACAGCTGGACTAATCATCACTGAATACCAGAGGGCACTGCTGGCATTTTTATTAAGGCAATTTAGAAATTTGGAAGTCTGGAGCATAAGATGAACTAAATGCTTTTGTGTTTACTTGTTGGAAAATAACTTCTATTCTTAGGCTGCTGAATAAATAGTTGTTAAGGTCAAACCCTGGAAATCAATAGATTTGGGTGCCTTCTGTCCTTAAATCTATTTTCAGCACAAGAAGCAACACCACTATCAGAGATACAGAGCTTTCATGGAAGTTAGCTTGGGAATTACAGATCCTGGAATCCTTGAGACCTGCTAGTCATTATACTAACCAACAGAAGCCTTAGCCTATGTAGAAATTAAAACATAGAAAAGAGTGGACTAACTATTGGGCAGAAAAAAAAGATGAAACAATTCTATTCCTAGTTTGCATCTATTGTAAAAATGATAGCAGTACAAAGGAAACTCATTACTGAAATATTTTGGATTTTTTACTAAATACGTGTGCAATGATATGTATCAATATATGTCATATGTTATGTACACGTAGAGAAAAAGTAAGAGGTTAATAGCCTATATCTTAATTTATTTGCCCAGAGAGGTTGTGGATGCCCCATCCGTGGAAGTGTTCAAGACCAGGTTAGATGAGGCCCTGAGCAACCTGATCTAGTGGGTGGAAGGGGGGTTGGAACCAGGTAACCTTTGAGGTCTCTTCTCACCCAGGCCATTCTATGATTCTATGATTAAAGGTACATAATAAAGGTACTTAGCAAGAATGAAAGTAGCTGCTTATAGTTGAGTTCTGTGGCTGGACTTCCCTCTTTTCCTGTTTTGGTATGTAAAAATTTTGGTACATACTTCATTTGGTGAGCTGTGTTAGCTCACCCACTTTTCAATTACTTTTATATCCTCTGGGTTTCCTGGAGCAGAGATCACACAATATTGTGTTATGTTTCTCTTATTTTTGATGTAGAGAAATCTGCTTTATAGTAAGAATTGCATTTTAAAAGGGAGGGACAGACAGAGAGACAAATTTAGGTCAAGAAGCTGGTAGATAATATTTTAATGTTCTGTAGATGTCCTTGGTGGTCTGTAGATTGTCCACAGTTTGTATGTGGCATTGGGATGTGCCATTAACATTCAAAGTTGCCCATAGAAAAATGTATGACATTAATAGTTGTTGAACATACTACGTAAATACATATTTCAGGATATCTATTAAGGAGAAATTGAAACAGAGAGTACATTGTTGATAAGCTATATTGGAAGAACAGGCAGAGACAGGTTCTCTCTCTCTTGTAGTTAGAGGATAGACATGAAGTGGCCCACAGCATATATTAGTTTGACATCTTTTTTATATTTCCCAGTTTGTTGCTTCCTCCAGCATTCTTTGGTTTCATAGTATGTACACTGTTCTAGTACAGAAAAATAATACTGTATAAATAAAAATATAAATAATATATTAATATATGCTAATGCATATAAGTTGCAGTGTACTATTTTGCACACAAGCACTTTTTGGTTGATAATTTAAAGCATAGATTTAGGAACTCTCTTTTTTATTTTTGATATTCTGACGACTAGAAAAGCACAAGGGTATTTTTAGATGTGGCTGCTGCTGTTTCTGTTTTGCACCTACCGTTGCCTACTACACTACGTACAAAACAAACAAACAACCAAAACCAAACCAAAACAAAACAGATTTGATTTGCATCCTCTAGTGTCTTTCACTGTGGAAATAAATTATCCTACTATTCCAGCAAAACACTTAAATATTATAAAAGCAAAAATTATTAAAAGTAGTGAAATTGAGTAAAAATATTGGGTAAGTTCTTTTGAGATATTATACCTTTTATGATTACTAGCTATTTAGAATAAAAGGGCATATCTTTACCTTGTGCAAAATAGTATGACTCTCCTGACATTCCAGTAATTGCACCTATTCATTGACACCATCTCAATATTTAATCTAAGATGGAAACTATTTTTGATAAAAAGAATATATACATATTTTACAGAAACCCAAAAATATCTAAAAATATTCTAAAAATACTAAGTGAAACAAACCCAGAACTCACATCTAAATATAAGGGAAACAACTTAAAATATCTTAAAAAGTACAGGTCTCAAAGTGGTAAAAGAACCAACATTTCTAAGTAAACATGGGCTCATGACCACCTCATGCTTATAAATCTGCTGGTAATAATTTTCCACTTTAGAATATTACCATTTCAGTTATTCATTTATAAACCCATACGTTAAAAGGTTGGTGGCAAGGATTTTGTTTTCATGTCTTCTGCATTGGAGTAAGAATGTGGCAGTCATCCTAACAAAACAGATTAAAAGAAACTCCTCATGTGTGTAAACTACTACTTCCCCATACAACAAAATTACTTACA
Organism: Anser anser; assembly: GCF_964211835.1. Classification (NCBI taxonomy): domain Eukaryota; kingdom Metazoa; phylum Chordata; class Aves; order Anseriformes; family Anatidae; genus Anser; species Anser anser. Next base: position 56,957,102 of record NC_139721.1, read on the forward strand.
AAATATATGTACAAATGCTCTGTATGGCAAACTGCTGAGCTCTGGTATTGCAATATTACTTTTAGAGGTTAATAAACAACTTCAGAAGACTTTAAAACTGCAGTGATAATCCCCACAAAAAGTGTGTTTTCTTATAATTGGGACACATTTTTTTCTTCCACATCTTCCACTTGAGAAGCAGCTTGTGTTCAGCACAAAGCATGTGTTTCTTTGACCATTAAATGCTTCATTCCTTTGGTACAAGAATGATGGAGAGTCAGAAAGCATTTGCAGACAGCTGGTGCTGTAATGACCATCATTTTGCTATAAATGGGTAACACAGGATGTCTAACCTAAAGTCTGAGGTTCAGTCTACTAGAAAAATCTAGTCATGCCACATTAGACAAAGGACCTTCAGGATTTTCTTAATTTTGCTGGGAAATGACCTGAGTTAGAACTAATCCTCCAGTGCGATTTGATCTGGCTCAGGCCTCCAAGCTGTTCAGCTCTCTAACTGCATGAACATTTTTGCTGTTGAAAGGGAAAGAGCAGTGAGGGCATGAGAATTAGGGCCCAAGTGAAAAATGAGACAGCTTCTTTTGATGAATCTAGTATGAATCTGTAGCCTCTGTTACACCAGGTATAACACAAACCCATGATGTGGAGTCACATGGAACTGTGTGTGTGCCTTATCTGAGAAGCAAGATACTTCCAAAATTTCCACACAAAATTTCATATCTTGTCAAGGGCAAATTTCTCACTTGGGTCTCATGAGATTCTTGAGAAAACTGGAGATATGCCCCAAGTACTTTAGTTATACTATATCTCCATTTTGTTCCCCTAGCAATTTCTCCTCCATTATTTTCCCTGTTTTGAGTTAAACACTATTTTTTGTTTTTCTTCTTTTTCGTTCCTTCTTTTGGAGTTTCTGATAAAGAACTAGGCTTACAGTTTATTGCAAGTATATTCCAACATCATGAACATTATTTCTGTTATAAATCAAGATGAAGTCTCCACAGCTATAGCATAAAGCATGCATGAAATGAGGTTTATCTGGCCTTTTAACAGCTTCAGAGCTCTCAACAGGAATGTTTCAGTGACTTCTAGTGAGGGGATGTGGCTCTGGTGAATTATTGCTAGAAGGTAGTTTTAAATATAAACTAACTTTTAAACCATCATCCATGTAGAAGGAAATAAAGTTATTGGATGAAAACCTGTATGCTATCAGTAAAGATTATGGCAAGCCATAATGAAAACCATACATGATTTTTTTTCTGGAGACCAACTGGTTGAAATCTGCTTCTGCATTCTACAGCACAGCAGCAACTATGCTACTTAAAAGGATAAGGACAGAAGGGCTCAGTAACAGTATATTGTGTCACTGTCCAATTAAGAAAAGCAAAATAAAGTTCCTGAAATAGCTTTCAATTAGCACTTATTACGTGCCATAGTATATTTAGTTTCTTAAAGGGCCATTAATTGTTAATATACTGCAATTAGCCCTTAAGTATGTGATTAATATTCTGTTAAATGCTTATTTAATGTTAGTTGGCATTCATTACCAATGAATAGATATCTAATTGAAGGCTGCTTCCTCCTTAGCAGAATGGCTGATCTCCTTTTGCCCCCTCCATGATTGCTTTCTGCTATTTGTTTTTCTTCAGACCATTGCCTTTAAGGATGTAGAATTATTCTTCTCCTTGTAGTTCAATCAGCTAAGCAGATAATAATCAGTATTTTAGTTCATAATTCTGATACAGAAAAGTGTGCTGAGATTATAGATGCATCAAAGCACACCAAATTTCATTTGGCAAAATGTATCTTAATCTCCAATGTACAGTGTTTGATGCCTGGCAAACAAGGCAGAGAAAATACAGCAACAAATAAGTATGGTAATATGATTGCTTGATGGAGAAAACTTTTGAATTGCTTTCTAACAAGATGAACCTGTTTTCTGCTAATGATACAGAAAGCAGATGCAAAATGGAGAAATTGTGAGAGTTATAAATCATTCACTTTTCATGAGGCCAGCACCCAAAGGTTGATATTCACATTCAAAATTGTCCTTTTTCAGTTTGAAGTCAGATAGTATAAAGGGAAATTATCAGGTTAATCGTTGCATACCCAAACTGAGATACATAAAAGGAGCCCAATATTCAACAGCAGCAATAACCTATACCTTGAAAATCCAACAACCTCTAAAGTGTTTCTTGATATGTAGGCAAAATAGCTAATCACTAAGCACAAAAGTTTTGAAGGACCTGCACTCAAGTTACTGAGTGGTAAACAAACAAGCAAATTCACTAGTATGTATTTCAAACCATTGAATGAAGTTTGAATATATTATCTTCTCTTTTAGATCTTTTGTTCCATTCAGAAAGAAGACAAGTAATGAAGAACTATGGAAGGAATAAGATGATAAAAAAACATTCCCAAGTTAATCATATTAATTTCCTTTATCCAGCACCAGCAGATAATCTCTAAATAATTAATAAAAAAAATCTCTGTTATACACCATAAACAATTACAATGCATAATGAATTTATTAAAATTGTGATTATATAGATTTGTTCTTGAACAGTAAAAGCAAAAGTGTTGTTTTCCTGCTTTGGTTCTCGTGCATACTCCCTTGCACTTCATGAAAAGAAAATGTCTACAAGAGGGTGAAATAATCTTTCCACTGGAGTTTAAAATTACTTTATGATGTACTCTAGTTCATTCCTGATTTTTAAAACAATTACAAAAAAGAAAACCAACATAATTAGAACTCTGACTGAATGCATTGCTTTAAGAAGGTTCTGCATTGACACTGCAAATTTCTCTGTCCATTTTCTTTGTTGTTTTCAGAGTATACAATACTTCAGTATGTTTAATTTCACTAAGCTCAGCTGTTCAACTGAAGAAATCTCAGAAACATTTCTGAGAAGATTCATGGGATGCTAGAAGTCAAACATTATGTCCATCTTTAAAGAGGCCAAGGGGTGAGGAAAAAAGAAAAGTCAGAGAACTGACAGCCAGTCAGGTTATTTTCAGTTCCTCAGAATCTGGAACAAATAATTCAGCTAACTATTTGCAAGATAGCAAGGAACTGAGTAATGCCAACCAATATTTTCATTCAGATTCTGGATAACAAGGTTAATAGTGAAAACAGGAGGTGTTACACATGATGATTTTTTGCAGTCACAAGCCATTTATAAAATAAATCTAGGGAAATATTGTTTTGATAAAAGTACTATTGAGTGGGGGTAAATTGCACTTAAAATTGTACCTACTAATTGTTCATTGTCAAAATGGAAGAAACCATTGAACAGGGTTAATTCAGAGTGTCCTTTGAGCATTGAATATCTTCACTGGTGATATCACTGATTAAAACAACATTTGTTAACATCTGAGAACTCCATGATAATGGGAGTGGAACAAGATCAGAATTCAAAATTGTCTTCACAAACTAAAGTCTCAAAGGGTAGAATGATATTAATTAAATACAAAATTTTACTGTTAGGCAGGAATAATTGGTTGTAAAAATGGAAACAGCAAGATGTTTGTAAACAAGCATCAACAATAGCACCACCTTGTGAAAAAAGTGAACATTTTTCTTGGATACATAGCAGATGTTTTGCATTCTATAGTTTCAATACAGTCCTCCCACTTTGCTCAGACTTGATGAGTAGTTGGGGGAAACATTAAACAGAGTTCGGGCATTCTGCTTTGGAAAGGATGAGGACTACAAGGAAAGCATTCAGAGACATCAGGGTCATGATTGGGAATGTAGCACCCAATGTAGCATCTTCAAAGAACAAGCGAAAGGATCAGCATTGTGTAAGTTAAAGGTGAAAAAAAAAAAAAAAGGAATATATTGTTTGCAAAAAGGGAAAGGAAGAACGTGTTCTCCAGGTCTACAGTGAGTATGGGCCTATGGGCCTCATAGTAAGCCAAAAAAAAAAAAAAATTTTTGGAGGAAAAATCTAAGTCTAATCCTAAAGGTAGTAAAACAGTAATAGAACAGACCACCTAGAGATATCATGGAGCCTGTAACACTAGATGTTTTTGGGAACAGGCCGCTGAAAAATGAGTTAGTAGAATACCAGTAAGCACATGTACAAGATAACCCCTCATAGCACCTTGTTTTTATCAGTAATCATACATTTGGATGAAAGATTCAGAAAATTTATTACCTGTGTGATCAGTTATACCAAGAATGCTAACATGAGTCATGAGACACTTGACAAATTTGAATGGGAGTCTAGACTCCAGTTCTCCTGTTTCCTGACAAGAAAAAAAAAAAAAAGTATGGTAGTATGATGTGAGAACTTTTCTGTTGGACTAAATCCAGGGCTGTTAATTAATACTTAATATATGTACATTTCTTGAAAAAAAAATATTAAATTAGTCTTGTAGAGGAAACCTTTCAAATGATAAGGCTACTTTTTGTTAGATAAAGATCCAAACCTCTTTTTCATTCAAATTCACAAATCACTCATGGTATTCATGCAAGAATACATGGTTAGATGGGGTTGCAGATTGAGTTCTGAAGCTTTCAAAGCTGGTCCATGCTTCTGTCCATGCAGTCTGGCTATATAAAACCAACACAGGCTAGCATTCTATCCAATTATTCTGTTGGTGTTTTGTTCTCTGAACTCTTTAAAACATGAACATTTTGACTTTGAGCTTCAGATTAATTTAATCACCAACATCCTGTTAATAGAGAACAACATGGCTTTGTGGGTTAGTGCAGCCAGAACTACTCTTGCCTGGCTACATATTCGTAGCCAGTTTGTCTGCGGGGAGATTGGTTCTGCAGTGCTTTAAACAGGTCACTCTCTTTGTGTTTCTGATTAATGTCTGCCTTACAAAGCTTGACCTAAATACATTGTTTTAAGCAGTTTTATCAAAAAAATGCTTCAGTATATCACTCACAATTGATTTGTTGTTAATTGTGATTACCCCTCATCAGTAAACAGAAGGCAGTGCTGTATGCATTCTGTTGATTTGTACCTGTCTGCTGTGGGTTAATGGCATGATTAAAAAACATTTCACACTGAGTTTCCAGCATTAGAAAAGCAATATTATTCAGTGGCTGACTTTTACCTTAGGCTTAATGTTCAACTCATTCCTGTGTAGCTTATCTGGAAAGAAGAATATTAACATTAACAAGGACAAGTAATTATATCTCAGCAATAACTAATATTATAGTGATATTTATTTGTCTCTTCACTCCCGTAATAACTTCCTGCACCTTAACTTGGCATCTCTTTTTTAAGCTTGTATTTGACATTTGAATATCTTTGATAATTGAAAAAATGCCCCAAAAGGTACTGGTTTCAGGTGCTTAGACATTTCAAACTAGGACTTCCAAATGGCTGCATAAGTTTTGAATGATCTCATGCCATTACTTTATAGCTTCCTCTGACCCTTATTCTATTTTTATTATATGCTTTGTGGCCAAATTCAGCACAGCAATATAGCCTGTACTTAATTATAGCAGTACTGAATTGGATTTCAGCATCCTTTGACCTACCATTGTAATGATTGTTGCCTATTACCTTTTCAAGCTTTCACCCTATGAAGTTCAGTATTTACTATGGAACCCTTTAAAATTTGCCTGTCCTACATAACTGCACGCCAACACAACTAAATTTCACAGGAAATTATTAAGCAAACTAGGAATGAAAGAATCATGTCAAGGCTGTACTAATCTTGAACCCTTACTTCAAAACTGTAGCCATCTTAAAGTGATGAAAAAGAACCTATAGCAGTTAACAATACTAATTTTTGATAGAGACTGCAGATTTTGTTTTGAAAACATTTAAGAATAGGAGTGTTTTTGCATGTTTGCTTGCTTTTTCTCTTTAAGGAATAAAAATGTTTTAAGATGTTTAGGTGTGACAAGGTGATTCTGCATAAATCTGCAAAATACATGCAACAAAATAAAAAGTCCCTGTTTTCATTACAATTCCTATGGAGACATCATAGTTGCACTGACAGACAGTAAAGAAAAAAGGGGGTTATTGCATATCCTACACTTCAGCTGACTATTAAGCCCTGCAGATTCCCACATGAAAAACATTGTGAAAAGAGAAAAGAGTGCACAGGAGGCAAAAGAATACATTTCTGAGCAATATACTCATGGTAGGATATGCAGTATTTTATTGTACTTCAGTTGATCTGTCATGTTTTTCCAATATAAAAAAAAACAAGCTCAGAATAAGCTAAAAAACCTATTCCAGCACGATTGGCTTATTTTCTCTAAATGTAGAGAACAAATATATATATGTAATACTCGATGTAATACTCGATGTAATACTGCTCATGTACTAATAATACTGATGTAAGTTTTCACCCATCTCTGTCCTTCATGATGTCGGCACACAACTCTCACTTTCCAAAGGGTGATACTCAAAACCAGCTACCAGCTTGCTCTATGCTCTTCTGATTAAGGATTTATCACTGACGTTTGCTTTATGTCCTCCTGATTTGGAATCAGCAGCCACTACCACCCAGCAATCCCAAGGACTTATGAACACCTTTTCATTTAAAAATCTAACCAACCACTGTGGCCCACCTTCAAAGTCAGGTTTCTCACAGAGATGCAATTAGAAATGGACAGGAGACACTAAATATCGTTAGAACAAAAGCAAAGATGGAAGCTAAAACCTGCTTAATGCACTTTTTTTTTTTTTTTTAATATATTAATTATGTTGGCACAGTATGGAGATCTTCAGCAAACAACCCCCAATATAACCTTTATAATAGGAGATCAATAACAGTAACTTAGGAAAAAACAAATGCAGGTGTCCTTTTTGAACTTGAGAAGGTGGAAGGAGTTGAGCATAATTCACATTCTCTTCCACTTCACATTCCTAATCTCCATACTTCTGTCTGGCTGCCTGAGTAAACTCTCTGGATTTGATGGCAAGTGTAAAATGCAAGGTTAAGCAGAGATGATCATTTGGCCTTTATTTTATTGTAGATTGTTCCTAGAATGTTTGCCTTTGTTCTGTTGTTTGCTTTTGGTTAAGAGCTGAGCTCTTATGGTTCACCCAGATGTGCCCTGGAGTCTTCTGTCCCTCCAACTCATCACCTGACAGCAATGATTGTATAGTGTAATTAAAAGTCAATGCTAGCTTTTGGGATGTATGCTATAATAAAAGAACCATCTGAAATTAGGACTTAAATAATGAAAGGTTCAGGGACGTGTAGGCTGGTATTTGTTATGCATTTTAATAGAGGAACTTTGTAGCTAATTGGAGGCTAACTAAACCCTTTGGACACATTTCAAGTCACGTCAGTGTTTTTTTTTCTCCCCAAGGAATCTGATAGGCCATGCAGTTTAATACTGCATTTTTCTATCTTAATTACCACATTGAGTTGTGCTAATGTAGGTTTACTTTAGAGGCATGTTGTATGATTATAACCCAGGCAAGAGTTTCTACTACAGGAATCAGAATCTAGTTTAAACAATATCTCTATCTGCAAATAGTAGAAGAAGAACAAAAATTAAAGACCAATTTGCTTCTGAGACTAATCCATTGTAACTTGTGTGCACATATATCTAGAGAAAGTAGGTAGTATGAGTTACTGTGACCCAAACCTGGTAGCTCACAAACAAGATCTTCATTATTCTGTATTTGAGGCATTATTAGATCTGTTTTTGTACAATATTACACATTCATTGGGCTGCAATTGCCCTTGCTATGAAGACATATTCTTTCTGATGGCACTGAACAGACTCATCAGTTTTAGGTCTGTTAAGCTGGTGAATGGAAATCTATATAATGCAGTGTTGTTTCAACTTCAAACATGTGGCTAACAGAAACAAACAAAAAACACGGCAATATCATTTATTTGCTGGCTGTAGAATTTCTGCAAAGCTGGTCAATGAACCCAGTTGGCTGACCTTCATAACCCAGACTGAAGTTAGGGAGGAGAGACACTTTTAAAGGAAAATTGAAATCCAGACATGTTGAGTTTCATAAATGTCTACAGGAAATGCTGAATAGTGCAAAAATCACTGACAGCAAAAAGTTCATATACTTTATAGTGGTATGCATGCATGTCTTTTTTAAGGAATTAAGAAGAGAGTTGAGCTTTAAAAAAAATGGTCATTAATGTGAGGTTAGCAAGTTGATCAAAATATTGTATTTATCTTTTCTTCCCTGTTTTCCCATGTGTTTGGAAGCAAAGTGGTTTGTGCGAGTTTATGTAGAGAGAAATCCCACTTTTGGGGTACTTCTGTAGTCAAAAGGGATGTTGGGACTTTTTTGATTAAGAATTCTACTAGCAGTATTCATACAATTCTCACCGATGCTATATCTTTTTCTACCTGCTTCTACTTCTTTTTTTTCTTTTTTTCTGCTTCTCAGTTTTGAGTTCATTCACATATTCTTTGATGTGCTAAGCCAACTAACACAGATGTGTTCATGTTTAGTAGTTACCATCACTCTTACCATTTATTTTCCTTACCTTAGCCTCCTGTGCTTTGTCCTTCCTATAAATTGAAAAATTCATAATTCTGCAATAATTTATGCTTCAACTATTTGCATTCCTTTATTTTCCCCATCTTCCCCTTGATAGGACAATCACAGTCTGACTAGTTTTTCTTTTTATTACATAATTTAATATAATACATATATTACATAATTTTAACACTGATTTGTAAGGTATAGCTATAGAAGAATTTATATTTAGTTATCCTATCATCTATGAGTTTAATATTTAGAAAAGTTTTGCAAAGTTATGTCAATTTAGTTATTCTTTTGATGATTAAGAATAATTCCTCTTTTTTCAACTCTCTGAAGACTAGCCAGCTTGTTAATATACAATGCCTGTATTTTCTAACTTTTCAGTACCTATTAACATTTACTTTTTGATTGGCAGCTCAAGCCTCCATCTGAATTCTCAGAAATAACTGGAGGATCATGAAAATCAAAGGTAATGAGAATGGCAGATATGACACCATACTGTGATTGTGTCTGAGCTGTGCACAGAGGTCATCTTCTCAATTCATCTTTGCTTGGATTCCTTTTAACTAATCAGTTACCTTGTCCACCAAGTACATACATTTTTCTGATATTCAAACTTCATTCTTTTAATTGTCATAGTTTGGAAAAGGGTACTTTTTCCTTTTCCCTTTTTCTACTTGGGAAATTCTCTTCCTCTTTAAATATTATTTATTTAGTTTGAAACAAGTTCAGATAGTAAAGAAAATGCTAGAACATTTTGTACTTATATACATTTATGAAGTTATATCACAAAAGCGTTTGTTGATAAGAAACTACTCCACATTTTAACTATTAAATAGAATAATGTTATGGCAGTCTTATTAAAAGTATTCTGGCTACATCTACAGCCTTTTGAAAGAGCCACTTCTGGGATAATTAAAAATATTGCACTGTATTTTCCTGCATCACAGCCATTCTGACAGGTACTTTATGTACTTGTGTTCTCTTTGAGGTTTCTTCAGTTTTCATAACACAATTTGCACCATTAGGTCTGGCTTAGAACGTCACCTATGTTTAACTGGGATTAATGTGAATCTTTAAATAACCCTTTCTGGATTCTTTTTCTTCTGTAAAATGATCAGAAAGACAAAGCCCTTTCCCTTAATCCTAGGAGGTAGGAAAAAAAATATTAGAATGTACCTCACCCTCTCTTTCTCTTCATTGCTCTCCCCTTTTGTGATCAGTTCCAAGTGAATGGAAC